>NC_089221.1:47563469-48195839 GCF_963924675.1 Phocoena phocoena
AGAGTTTTCAACCAAACAAAGGAGATTCTACTCTAGATGAAAAGGATTTCAGGGCAAGAGCCCCACAGTCCCTCCCAGGAGCACCTCTAAGTAGTTCGAATTCTTGCCATGAATGCCTCATACAGTGTATTCTTAGCACAATAAACACTGTCCTTTCATCGGTTTGCTTCTATCCTGAGTGCTTAGAAGACAAGGGTGCTCTGCCCACTCTCATTCTGCTCTCATTAACAATTAACAATACTGAACCACTAATTATTAGTTTCTGCTTTCCTTTACTTTCCTAGGCTGAATAATGTTATTTTGGTAATTCATTCAATGAAAACTTACACAATAAATTTCTAAAACACTAAAATGAATGAAAAGAAGAGAAAGCATATGGTCTCTATCTTTAAGAAGATTAAAATACAGTTATGGAGGGAAAGGACACAAAATAACAATATAAAACAGACTGTAATTAAGTTCTCTGTGGTTTAAATAATGCCAGTAAGCACTAAGGAGGTAGAAACGATTATACAATAGATGGGGGAGGGGAAGGGGGAGGGGGAGGGGGAGGGGAGCGATACGGGGGATGGAAGGGGCTCCGTCGAGGAGTTACAGGTATTTGAGCTGGGTGAAGGGAAAGGGTCTGTTGGAGCAGGGGTTTCTGACCTTTTTTGCTCAATGGACCCTTTGCAAGCCTGGAATCTAAGACCTCACCGTATTGCAAAATATTTGAAATAAAATACTTGGAGCACAGAAGAAATCAATGATTGCCATTTTCGCTAAACTGCTGTTTGGAGAACATGAGTTTGTTCCAGTGCAATTGATACATTAGGGAACAGTCTGGGCATAACACAGATTCATGTTTGCTTATGCACCATTTCCTCCACAGGAAACCCTAGGCGAATGCAAAATTGGTACCCACCAAACCTAATGACAGAGGAGTATGCAAAACCCAGACTCGCCTGCCCCAAACTTCCACCAGCTTCCTCAATGCACCGAGAGTTGTCAGCTGCACCCATCCACACCTGGTGTGACAACTTTCCATTGAGTTTAATTAACCCCACTTCACAATAACACACAAGCCTCATCTACTTCTACAAGCACACGCACGTCTTTTTCAAGGTGAGGTACCATATTTCTTGAACACAACTGTGTATGACTGGGCTACCATTTTTATTAGGTTCCTATATTTCTTTAAAGTGTAATTGATAAGATTTTTGAGTGTTATGCCCTGAACCCCACATTTCCCATGAACTCTATGGTTTTTATGGTGTGACTCTGCCTGGCAGGGTGATTTTTTCTTTTTCTTTTTTTTTTGCGGTACGCGGGCCCCTCACTGTCGCGGCCCCTCCCGTTGAGGAGCACAGGCTCCGGACGCGCAGGCCCAGCGGCCATGGACCACGGGCCCAGCCGCTCCGCGGCATGTGGGATCCTCCCGGACCGGGGCACGAACCCGCGTCTCCTGCATCGGCAGGCGGGCTCCCAACCACCGTGCCACCAGGGAAGCCCCTGGCAGGGTGGTTTTTAAGAACATGCATGTTGCAGTACAGCAGAACTGACTACATATTTAAAATATTTTTTTTATTTTGTGAAAGAATAATATATATGCTTCTTTATTAACACATTAAATTATAAGATCTAGCAGCTGGCCAAATAAACTACCAGAATTTCACCATAATGATGAGCACAAATTCTATAGCTATCCGTAACTATAATATGACATGAGAATACTCTGATTTCTGTGAATGAAGCCACAGACAGGGTACTGCTAATACTCCTGAGGTTTATGGTCTATATTGGTAATTGAAGAAAAGGTTAAATTTCAGTAACATATTGACAACAATAATGATATAATTTTACCCATTTAGTTTCATTGATGTCCTGAATTTTATCTTCACCCTCCAGGTAAAGAACCTCTGTTATAAAGAGAGTGAAGGTGAAGAGCTTTTCTATCAGAGAAATTGAAGTAGGCAAGATCATGATATGAATTGTCGAGCTAGAACCAATAACTTATGATGGAGAAGCTAAGAAGGAAGCGGAGGAGAGAAAAGAGAGAACATGTGGAAATACAGAATGGGCCAATATCAAGGCCAGATAAACTCCTCTCCTGACTCTTCTATGTCGCCCTTCCTGTCCCATCAGTGGTATCGAGTCACTGACTCACACTCATATCATCAACCAGCACACAGCCTTTGCTGCCATAACTATATGCAGTCATTCCTTCCCAATAAGAATTTGTCTATGTGCTTTTTCTTCCCCAAGTATGATCTAGTGGCAAGATCACTTTGAACTTTTCTGTTGCCTAAACATCTTGCCAATTTTATCTTCCTGAAGACTTGGTTATATATAAACATATCCTGTATCCATCATGAAAAGGCAAATTCTGATATCTCATATCCAATCGCAGTTGACTAAGAATAGTGCCCTATTCATAACTGCTTCTAACCTGATAACAACCTTCCCTTGTCCAGCTCCCCGTGGACCCCCCCAATAGTTATCATCTTCCAGTTTTACAAGCTAATAACATCAACTCACTCATCTTCTCAGGTTGTGGGAGGGTGGATAAGATAGTCATTGTAAATCACATTACAGACATTAGGCAATGTTTATTACAGGTATGTCAACAGACACAGGGCAATGTCTTTAGGCATCAAGATTTCTGAGTCATCTCCTGCCCTGACTCTATGCCAAGCCCTGCCACCCAGTTTACACAAGACATGTCCTCTTGGTCCCTATTTGTGGAGTCCTGATCTCTGTCCCATGTGGATTCCTGTTTAGGAGGCACATGCCCAGTGTGCCCATGTCACTGCCCCAGAGAGAACTGCTGAACCAAATGAAGGGGGGGCGGTGATGGAAAGAACTCTGAAGAAGAGGGACCTAGGTCTCTTGCAAACATGTGTGTGATTTTTCCCTGCTTCAGTCCTTGGTGACTCTGACACTTCTCAAATAAGCAGAGAGGGGAAAAAAAGGAGGAATTAATGGAACTGTGGACCCCATACCCATTTCTATGAGAGCAATTCTGCTTCTGCCTACTTTAGATTTGTACAGTTCATAGAACTTTAAAGGTAGATTCCATTTACAACCAAACAGAAGTTTGAAAACCACTAAACGAGATGACCTCCAAGGACAGTTATGGTCCCAGCCTTCCGGGCCTGTTCTGTGAGGAGTAGAAGAGATAGTCACCTTTATGCAATGAGAAATCAAAGATTCCTATCCCAAATCACCTCTTTTTTTATGCCCCTCATAATTCCCATCTTCTTTAAACCCAGGAGACAAAGATGCTATTTGTAGATCATTAACTAATAGCATTACCACATTAAATCATTTTCAACTATTACCCATTTAGGCAGTATAGGCACTCAGGCAGGGCTCTGAGGTTGGAGGTGGCCCCGCAGGACAGCTTAGCTTTGAGAGCAAGGAAGAGAATGAAGAAGAAGTACAGACACGAGGTGCTACCACTCAGACCAAACACCAACAACTTGTTTCCAAGTAACTGTCCTGCCAAGCTTGCTTTAAAACAGAAAGGTAAGACTCATTGGTAGTATAAACAATGGACTTGCCAAAAGTCTTTTAAAATAGTTTATTCTTTAATGTAGAGTAAGAAGAACCTACTCGAAAACATCTTTCTTTGTCTTTGTTTGCAAGCCCTCCTGTTCCAATAATGGAAACATAAACAGAGACTAGTCATTTTAATTATTATCAACTTGAATTGTGAGAATATTTTACTATAAGTATGTTTTTGTGACATAGCCATCCTGAGAAATAGCAAGCACTAAACTCCCTTTGATAACTCAGGAAGAGTTTATTTTCTTAAAGATAGAACTATCACATATACTCTTCCCATTCCAGAGAACACAGTTCACCTATTTCAGAGAGTGTAATGGCTTCCTGAGTTGTACTCCTCCACAACACAGCTTGTTAAGCTGCCTTGATAAAAATCTTACGTTGGTTTACAAACTGGAACACCAAGAGCCTTGGTTTCCAAAGCAGTCTTGCATATATCATTCATACACAAGTAAGTACGTCTCATTCTCTCATCACCTTTTGGGTTGACCTGAAGTCTCTTAATGGTGGGTTGATGTTGTTGATGAACCATGACCTTTTTTCCTTCCATTATCCCTCCCTTTAGTTCCTCCTCTGTCTGCTAATTTCACCCTTAACCTCAACTTTAACAGTTCCCACAGTGGCCATTATCCATCCAAGAGAGGCTTTCCAGATAAAATACAGAATGCCCAGTGAAATTAGAACTTCATATAAAAAGGAACAACTTGGGCTTCCCTGGTGGCGCAGTGGTTGAGAGTCCGCCTGCCGATGCAGGGGACGCAGGTTCGTGCCCCGGTCCGGGAAGATCCCACATGCCGCGGAGCGGCTGGACCTGTGAGCCATGGCCGCTGGGCCTGCGTGTCCGGAGCCTGTGCTCCGCAACGGGAGAGGCCACAACAGTGAGAGGCCCGTGTACCACAAAAAAAAAAAAAAAAAAAGGAACAACTTTTAGTCCAAGTATGTGCTATTTTAATTTGTTAATTCTGGTAACTCTATACCTGGGTAAAGATCTACTATCCAATTATTTTCTCCTTCCAAGGGAATAAAACCTTGTTCTGGAAAGTTGTGGAACTGTACTAACTGCTTAAAATGTGACTTCATAGATGGAGCCGGGAATGGGAAGAGAATGTTCGCTACAAAGGGGCACAAGGGAATCTGGGGGGTGGTCAAACAGTTCCAATATCTTGATTCTGGTTGTGTTAACATGACTGCATTTGTCCAAATTTATAGGATTATATAATAAAAAGAGTGAAGTAAATAACACCTAAATAAACCTGACTTTAAAAAGTAGAAAACAAATGTATGCTACTCAATCTCAGATGGACCTCACACACATTTTATATGTCACTTTATTCCATCCTAGGTATCAGCACAGTAAATGTCCTACAACAGTTATTCCAATTTTTAAGTCTTTTTAAATCCACAATTCCAATATCCCATCCCTCCCTGCAAACAGATTTGTTCATTCATGTGACAAGCATCTAATACTAACTAGATCTGTACCGGGCTCTGAGAGTACAAAAATGAGAATAGAGTCCCTACGAAAAAAATCACTCACTATCTAGTGGCCAAAGAGACATGAACTTTTTTTAAAAAAGACATACAGTGTAAAAAATGTATAACAGATCATTACAAGATGCACTAAATGGAGCAAAAGCAAGCACCAAACTCTCTTTGATAACTCAGGAAAAGTTCAAAATGCTTGAGTTCAGCCTTCAAAGTTGGGAGTTATGCAATTAGATATAGGAGAGCAAGTGCTCAGAGAAAAGAAGGAGAAGGTAAGCTGGACAGGTGGGTCAGTACAAATGATGAAAGCACTTGTCATTCAGGTGCTGTCAGAATTCTTGCTTATTGTAACAGAAATGGACTGGCTCACTGAAGCAGAAAAAGCAAGTTTATGCTGGTTCACAGAATCAGTGAGAGGCTAAAGCACCATATATAGAAAATGGGCACACACAAAAAACCCAGGGCGCTTTGTATGCCAAGAAGTAAGAATCACAAGAACCATCCTATAGCAGGAATAATGACTAGGATACTGCTACTGCTGCCACTGAAAACCAATGGACATCCCCACAGACACAATGAATCAGTTCTACTAGTCCCCTGACATTGACCCACTTGCTCCAGAGGCAGTCCCAGCAGGAGAACCTGACTGGTCGAGCTGGGGCCACATGACTATACCTAGCATCTTGCTGCCAGAGGCAGAGAGAGGTAAGAACAGCCTTCCTCCAAGGTTGTACATTACAGACAACTGCCCAAACTTGGAAGGAGGTTGAATCTGGGCAGTCAAAAAAAGGACACCTGTCAAAGTCTACTCTCCTTAACATCGTTAGTATCCAGAACCTCTCTAATTTGGCTTATCTGAGATTTCTAACCCTGATTCCTCCATCTGGGAAAAAAATCTCTTCTCCAGTTCTGTGGGTCTTGTACCATCTCACATATAGGATGTCACATTTAGGCTGAATAATATTCTTCGTGTGTCTTTGGCTTATTTCTTTCTAACTTGGTAGGTGCTTTTTGAAGTTTGGTATTTCACGGTAGGCATCTGGCTTTCAGTCCCCGCTTGTGCTCAGCACACGCCCTCCACAGCGAGCTGCCTAATGCACGTCTGTGTTCTGTGTGGATGTGTTCCGAGGCAACTCAGCATGTGTGCTTGGAAATGCGCCACTTCCACTTGGCAGGATCGAATCTCTTCCAAATCAGACCTTTTTATTTCAGCTCACGGGAGATCCCTGCCCTAAAGGCCTTGAACTAAACCTCAGGAGAACAGACAATAAACCAGCCCAAACCACCAAAGATTATATCAATGTGCATGTGGCTTTGGAATGGGCTAAGAGCTGGCACCGAGCATCACTAAGGCTGCCAGTGAGCTCTCCGAAGAAAGCCAGACAGGGCTATGCTCAGGGAATCCCTGCTTATAGGGAAGCTTTAATCCCCCCACCTCTCCAGGAAATCATAATAGCCTTATTTCCTGACTGAGTTATTGGGGAGGAAGAGAACAGAACACAGCCCCATCATGTGCTTTCATTAAGCAGTTACATCATTTAAAAGAAAAAAAAAAAGCAAACAAGCATCTCAAAGATAGCCTCATTTGTAGCCAAGTTCAGGCTCTGACCAAATAAAGTCTTCAGATGAAGGTGACTGTTTAAGTGGGGTTTTCGGATCATTCCAGATAAGAAGTATAATGAAAAGTTACCAAGTTCAGAGAAGAGTTGGAACACCCAATTATGTACAAAAACAGATGATAATAATACGGACAAGGATTTGTCCTCAGAAAGGGGTATAAACACACAAACACCATCCTTTGTTCTTCCGTATATAATAGAAAGAATTTTTTCCAGTATTATGCACTTCCATGAGTTTTTAATCCTGTACTACTTTTATCAGCCAATTAGTAAGTAAATGTGAGAGTATTCTCTACAGAGCTCTTTTATCCTCACAAGTACACCAGAAAGCACCAGGCTGGTAGAAAGAAATGCAAAACTGAGGGGAAATCGGGCTCCCATTTCATGATGATTGACCAACTAGTGAGTCAGAGCAACATCTTGAAGCTTTTCTGAATGGAAATGACTTTTTTTTCTGCTGAACTTATGATCATGTTTAAAGAACACTAAAAATAAAATTCTAGAGCCACGAAGGTCATTGAATTCCTACTGTATTACAGGAGAGTAAACTGGGCTTAAAGTAGTCAAGTGGTCTACCCAGGGCATATTCCAGAGCTGGGCATGCATCCAGGCCTCCTGTCTCTAGCACAGGGCCCCTCCTGCTGCCCTTCTGCTTTCCAGCCGCACCACAGTGACCGTGGTCATTCACTTTCCCAGAAGTGACTACAGCTGGACTCTGAAGGATGTTCTGTGCCCGAGGGGGAGCTGGAAGAGTAAGGAAGAGCTCCTGTCGCTGTGACTTCCTCCAGGTTCAGGGTTCTCATCACACACACACTTCTTCCACCCTCTGCCTCACCTCCGTCAGTAACCCACCAGCACTCCCCGGGTGTTGTGACTCAAATATGGGCATCACGGTTACAATTCCTGAAAGATCCTTAGGAGAACCAAAAGTCAAGGATATTTAAAGACTCAAAACACAGCACCTCCCATCCTTGCCACCGTGTTAATACTTAAAATGGAGAGAAGAATCGCATACACAGAGCATTTAACAAGCAAAATCAGTGAGTTGTAATTGCCTTGCCTCTAAAAGAGCACCCTCTCTTTTAAAGAAAGTGAAGAGAGCCAAGGCCAAAGCTAAGCTAAAAAAGGGTAGCACCAGATGAAGACGCATGCAACTCAGAACTGGCACTAGCTTGAAAAATGCAGGGAATATATGGTATGTTGCAGATAACTCTCCAACCAAACACAGATCAGCCTTTCACCTCACATCAACATTTGATCAGTGTGAATTCAGAAGCAGAAAAGAGCAACAGGCAGCCACTTGTGGGTCCCACATGTCTTAACTTCTCCCTTAGATACCTGTTTTCCTGAGCCTAGCAAACAAAGCAAATGCAATCCATACATTTTCAACCCATAAGAAGATGTTGGCTTCTTTGGAACACAGTAAAGGACGAATGTCACGTTCATTTCTGCTTGTAAACAGCGTGGGTTATGGTCATAACTCTGTGTTCCTGGAAGACAGAGGAAATATGTGAGACTTGATACTTGGGGGTCAGTCTTCCTCATTATCAAAAGGCTCCTTTCTTTTGCTGGAGATGAGATTTCTTAGTGATAAAAAGGGGAAGCTGAACTAGCTGCTCTTTAAGCTCATTTCTTGCTTTGGCATTTGAGTGATCCATAATTTTGAGGTCCTCAAGCACTGTGTTTGCATTAACTCCTTTCCTTGTCTATCTCTGCTTTATTGTTTCACACTCACATCAATGTGCTAACATTACCACATGGTGATTAAGAGTGTGAATCTGGCAGCGTGGCGGCGTGAATTTGGGGAAGATTTGTAATTTCTAAGCCTCAGTTTCTCAATCTTTAAAATAGACATCTGTCTCATGAGGAAGCTTTAAGTCTTAACACCACATTAAAATGACAGAATGAGCCCAAAGTGAGCAATAAGTGACATGGAGAAAGTACTCAAAAACTGGTAGCTGTCGTTATACTTTATTATCACTTATTTGAGACCTAGTCTTAAACATGAAGGATGGAGCACTGGAGAAAACCAGACAACCCTTAACTCCTTGAGATCAATAAATGTTCTTTCTGAGAATTAGTATAATTGGAAAGCCAATGCGAAAAGGCCTAACAATACTTTAAAACCTAGAAAAGCCACTCTTTTTCATACTGATAAAAATCTCTCAGGAGAGAAATTCCCAGGACTTAGCAAAGTGCTACAATAAACAGTGTGTTTTCAAACTTAAAGCAACTCAAGAGGACACTTTGACTAAGCCTCAAGATTTACCCAGATGGATTTTTTTAAATTTTGTATCTATGCTTCAAGGAAGCAGCTATGCTTCTTCCTGGTGGGCCTGTTAAGGCATCTTGTCAAACTACTGACTCCCTTAAATTCATTAATTTTAAAGTCAAGGTATGGCAAACACCAAAAGGAAATAATAAATATGTCTTCCTTCAGTTTTGCAGGGTAACAGCTAAACTCAAGCCAAAGGGATTAGATAGAATATATGACAAAATCATTAATTTTTAAAGTTAATTTGCAAGGATCTCTCCGTAGGGTTATTATGAATACTTCGCATGTTCTCAGAATGGCTCAGATTCTTTGGAACTGACTATGGCTCAGTTCTGGTTGTCTGTGAGTAAGGTTTGGTCACTCTGCCTGAACTCAGTACAGGGCAGATTAGAACAGGAGACTGAGGGAGTCACATGGAACACCTCTTCCTGACCAGACACTGAAAATGCTGAAATGACTAGAAACCTGGCCATGGCAGAGCCCAGAAAAGAGGAAACTATCCCAGAAATAACCGCCTGGCATCCAATATATAAAATATCTTCACAAAGAGATGTTGTCACTCTGCAAATGGCATTGAGGATGATGATAGTAGTAGTGTTTATTGGGCATATATATGCCAGGTGCACTTCTAAATGCTGCAGACACCATACCTCATGTAACCTTCACAAGCGCTCTCTGAGGTAGGGGATTGTGCCCGTTTTAGGGCTACTCCTTGCCCTTCTCTGCCCTACACTCTGCTCTGTATCACAGAGGGGTGATGCAGGTTCCCTGTGCGCTGGCTTCTAGTTGTGTTTGGCTATAGGAGCGGAGGGTGGGAAAGCCAGGGTATTTCTTGCCTCTCTCTGTGCCTCAGGCAGAGTCGCCAGCAGTGAAGAGGTCCCCTCCATGCCTCCAGTGTCACCATAATTGCAGCTTCCTCCAGGTGACCTCAACCCCTGGACGTCAGTAACACCATCTGCAACAGATTGCCCTCCAGACTAGGGTTCATAGATGCTCCCTGCTATCGCTAACCTGTGGGTTGTTTAGTGACCCCACTTGGCTTCTCAGCTCCTCCCTCACCTACATAATCAATTAAATTCCCTCTGGTTCAGACACTTAAGATGATTTTTTTTCTTTTTTGGACCATTACTATTCTCATCTTACAAATAAAAAAATCAAGAGGTGGCTTGGCTAAGATTACATGTTAGAAACTGGTGATCATTGGGTCCAATGATTCTGAAGCCAATGCTCCTGGCTGTTGCATTATATTGTCATTTCTTAATAAAACAGTATAAAAGTATAAAGGTTAGAAGTATATGAAGAGACTCCTTTCTACCTCTACTTCATGAACAGTGATCCGCCACATACCTACTATCTTGCTGCCAGTCTTCCTAAAGAGAACATGGCCGGGGGTTGCTTTGAGCCGTGAGCTTTGCTTGGGGGTCTAAGTTTATACTTAAGTCATTAACAATAGAGTTCTCCACTCACTAGTTTTGATTCTTGATTTTTCCTGGTCATCTTAAATTTACTGTTACAAAGTGAATATATCACAACCTTCCGGAACCAGGTACCAATCTCTTATGGGGCAAAAGGTTGTAACAATGGTAAATTAGGCAAAGATATTTACGTGACCACAATAAAGAACCCACAAAGTCCTGATTCTCCAGCAAGTACTCTTTCTAAAAAACATTTCTCTTTGCAGTCTATCCTCTAACATATCTAATGAAGTCTTTTTTTTTTTTTTTTTTTTTTTTTTTTTGCGGTACGCGGGCCTCCCACAGCTGTGGCCTCTCCCGTTGCGGAGCACAGGCTCCGGACACGCAGGCTCAGCGGCCATGGCTCACGGGCCCAGCCGCTCCGCGGCATGTGGGATCCTCCCATACCGGGGCACGAACCCGTGTCCCCTGCATCGGCAGGCGGACTCTCAACCACTGCGCCACCAGGGAAGCCCTCTAATGAAGTCTTTATGCACGACTTGTTCCAGCTTCCATCAACTAACTCAGTTTTATGGCAAAAGCAACACAAGAGATAAATAGTTTAAACACACATAAATATTAATTATTCAATTTTAACTTGTCATAATTTCTGGCCAAAGATTTTCTGTTTAAGAGGAGCTAGTTACATGAGAAAAAATTATATATATAAATTATATAAAGATATATGTATTCTTCTGTAAAAAAGTTTACTTAATTCCAACTACAGTTTTAAATATTTCATTCATTGCATTCCTTTTTTCTGAATCTTAGCATTTTATTTTACTTATTTTTTTATACAGCAGGTCCTTATTAGTCATCAATTTTATACACATCAGTGTACACATGTCAAACCCAATCACCCAATTCATCACACCACCACCACCACACCCCCACAGCTTTACCCCCTTGGTGTCCATACGTTTGTTCTCTACATCTGTGTCTCAATTTCTGCCCTGCAAACTGGTTCATCTGTACCATTTTTCTAGGTTCCACATATATGCGTTAATATACGATATTTGTTTTTCTCTTTCTGACTTACTTCACTCTGTATGACAGCCTCTAGATCCATCCACGTCTCAACAAATGACCCAATTTTGTTCCTTTTTATGGCTGAGTAATATTCCATTGTACATATGTACCAAATCTTCTTTATCCATTCGTCTGTCAATGGGCATTTAGGTTGCTTCCATGACCTAGCTATTGTAAATAGTGCTGCAATGAACATTGGGGTGCATGTGTCTTTTTGAATTATGGTTTTCTCTGGGTACATGCCCAGTAGTGGGACTGCTGGATCATATGGTAATTCTATTTTTAGTTTTTTAAGGAACCTCCATACTGTTCTCCATAGTGGCTGTATCAATTTACATTCCCACCAACAGTGCAAAAGGGTTCCCTTTTCTCCACACCCTCTCCAGCATTTGTTGTTTGTAGATTTTCTGATGATGCCCATTCTAACTGGTGTGAGGTGATACCTCATTGTAGTTTTGATTTCCATTTCTCTAATAATTAGTGATGTTGAGCACCTTTTCATGTGCTTCTTGGCCATCTGTATGTCTTCTTTGGAGAAATGACTATTTAGGTCTTCTGCCCATTTCTGGATTGGGTTGTTTGCTTTTTAATATTGAGCTGCAGGAGCTGTTTATATATTTTGGAGATTAATCCGTGGTCCATTGATCCGTTTGCAAATATTTTCTCCCATTCTGAGGGCTTTTTGTCTTGCTTATGGTTTCCTTTGCTGTGCAAAAGCTTTGAAGTTTCATTAGGTCCCACATGTTTATTTTTGTTTTTATTTCCATTACTCTAGGAGGTGGATCAAAAAAGATCTTGTTGTGATTTATGTCAAAGAGTGTTCTTCCTATGTTTTCCTCTAAGAGTTTTATAGTGTCCAGTCTTACATTTAGGTCTCTAATCCATTTTGAGTTTATTTTTGTGTATGGTGTTAGGGAGTGTTCTAATTTCATTCTTTTACATGTAGCTGTCCAGTTTTCCCAGCACCACTTATTGAAGAGACTGTCTTTTCTCCATTGTATATCCTTGCCTCCTTTGTCATAGATTAGTTGACCATAGGTGCGTGGGTTTATCTCTGGGCTTTCTATCTTGTTCCATTGATCTATGTTTCTGTTTTTGTACCAGTACCATATTGTCTTGATTACTGTAGCTTTGTAGTGTAGTCTGAAGTCGGGGAGTCTGTTTCCTCCAGCTCCGTTTTTTTCCCTCAAGACTGCTTTGGCTATTCAGGGTCTTTTGTGTCTCCATACAAATTTTAAGATTTTTTGTTCTAGTTCCGTAAAAAATGCCATTGGTAATTTGATAGGGATTACATTGAATCTGTATATTGCTTTGGGTAGTAGAGTCATTTTCACAATATTGCTTCTTCCAATTCAAGAACATGGTATATCTCTCCATCTGTTGGTATCATCTTTAATTTCTTTCATCAGTGTCTTATAGTTTTCTGCATACAGGTCTTTTGTCTCCCAAAGTAGGTTTATTCCTAGGTATTTTATTCATTTTGTTGCAATGGTAAATGGGAGTGTTTCCTTAATTTCTCTTTCAGATTTTTCACCATTAGTGTATAGGAATGCAAGAGATTTCTATGCATTAATTTTGTATCCTGCAAATTTACCAAATTCATTGATTAGCTCTAGTAGTTTTCTGGTGGCATCTTTAGGATTCTCTATGCATAGTATCATGTCATCTGCAAAGAGTCATTCACTGTATTCTTTTGCTAAGAAGTCACTTGATTTTCTTATTGTTATTATAGGCATATAGTAGAAAAAGTGAAAATACAAAGAAAAAATTAAAATTATTATTCAAAACCACAGATAAATTCAATTGATAGTTTAGCTTCTTTCCTTTCAGTCTTTTGTATGTTTTTTTTAAACAGTTGAGGTTATATACTATATATAGCTTTGTGTTCCTTTATCACTTAAAAACTTTTAAATATTTAATTTGTTAAATAGTTGCATAAAATACATCAAATGGGCCTGCCACAAATTGTACCTATATTTGAATACTAGGTAATATCCAACTTTTTTTTGTTATGAGCAGTATTGTTATGAACATCTTTTTGCAAAAATGACTGAGTTTTCTCTAGGCTAGGATTTTTTTTTTTTTTTTTTTTTTGCCCAGCACCTTCAGGTCCTGCCCCACCATAGGTGGGCCAAAAGACACAATCTCATCTCCTCTGGTCATTTTTATGAACATTGTCCCACAAATTCCTTTTGAAAAAAGCATATGCTATCTGGACTACCCTATTTGAATGCAACTGCTCTTTGGAAAAGCAGCTGTATGATCAAGCATACCTTAGCATAGATTGGTTTATCTTATCCCAGAGACTGGTAAACTTGGATGAGAAATCAGAAAAGGCCTCTAGTATAGAGTGTGGGCAATAGCCCCTTTGGGGGTCTGTGGAGGTGAATGATGAGGTGTAGAATAAGATGGTGAGAGACCACTGTCTAGGCTAGATTCTTAAGACAGGATAAATTACTAAAAGTTCTATTATTGAGCCAAGGGAGTAAATATGTTCAAAATCGTGAAACATACTACCAAACTGGTTTCCAGAATAATCCAAATTTCTATGTTAATAAAAATCACTGAAGTACTTCTGAAGTACATTCATTGTCTCCTAACAAACCTGTTTCCTTTAATAAAAAAAAAAAATCAAGCTTATATTCATTGAGTAAAATGCAAACCTATTAGGTTAATTAAGAACTTTAAATTTAAGACTATTTTTTTCTCACTTTTCCTTTTCTTCCAGGTTTTAAAATCTTACAAGTGCAAAGAAATAAAGAATACATATGCAAAATGCATGAGTTTGTAATACATTTTTGAATTTGCCAGGATGAATTTTCACATTTTCATCAAGATCATAGTAATGATGAACCATCTTTTTTATTTGTCTTATTTCTACTGCCCTTTCAAAGGGAAATTCACCTAGAATATCCTCCTTGGTGCTGAGTGACTCAGACAGTACGGACTACGTGAGTAGATGTGGATCCTGTTTTTGACATTCTAACGCAGGCTGAAGAAATTAGTCTATTGACATTCGGAAAGCAATAGGCAGAAAGGAAAGCTACAATTTTCTCTCTATATTCACCTTGCAGAATTTTAGGAAAGTGTTCAGATGCTGTTCTCTAAAGTTCTTAAAGTATCCTGATTTACTACCTCTTTAAGAAATGATAGGAAAATTTGTTCAATCCATTTCCCATGGTTTTGCCAAATCTAGGGCAAATTGCTATCCTAATATTCAGTGCTGTGCCCAATCCGTTGGGCGGTAGCCATGACTCATGGTGAGATATTAAGCAACACTCACGAGGTAGAGATCAGGAGGTGTATGGCTGGCCCCCCTCTGCTACTAACTGTGAGAACTGAGCCACTCCCAGAATCTCAGGGTCTTCACATCTGTAAAATAAAAGAGTCTGAGCTAAAGGAGACAAACACCCTTTTGTGTGCTGGTGTTCTAACATCCCATGATTTTAATGAGTACTAATAAAGCATTGTTTTTTTAATGCTAATTAAGTATCCCTCCGATTTTTCTATATCCCAGTTTCCCTTATCAATACAATTTCAATAATGGTATTCTACCAACTTCAGGAATGACATGATGTAGACTATTTAATTCATTAATTAATTCCACAAACATACACTTCTTGGCACTCTTCTTGTCCTGGACTTGAAGCAATGAACTAAAAGGAGATCCCTGCTTCCATAGAGCTAATATTCTGAATTGTAAACATGTGAACAAATAGACAAACAAAATTATTTCAGGCAGACAAACAGAGTAATGGGGTAGTGACTAGGTGAGGGCAAAGCATGCTACTTTCAGTAGGGTGGTCGGCAAAGTTCTTCCTTCAGAGAACAGTTGAACTGTGACCTAAATGATGCCAAGAGCCGGCATGTCCAATTGCCGGCATGATGCCAAGAGCCAGTTAGAGGGAACGGCTAGCTCTAAGGCCCCCAGCAGGAATGAGTTTGGCTAGCTCAAGAAACAGAGAGAAGGCCAGTGTGGTTGGAAGTCAATAAGCAGCAGAAGGAGAGACTAAGGGATGAGAACAGTAGGAGCCAGATCATGCAGACATTTGTAGATGATGATAAGGAGGTTTGCTTTTAATCTAAGAGCAGTGACAGGCCATGAAGGTTCTAATCAGGGGACTGACATGGTCTGATTTATATCTTGAAAGATCACCCTGGGCTCCCCTGGTGGCGCAGTGGTTGGGAGTCTGCCTGCCGATGCAGGGGACACGGGTTCGTGCCCCGGTCCGGGAGGATCCCACATGCCGCAGGGCGGCTGGGCCCGTGGGCCGTGGCCGCTGGGCCTCCGCGTCCGGAGCCTGTGCTCCGCAGCGGGAGAGGCCACAGTGGTGGGAGGTCCACGTACCACAAAAAAAAAAAAAAAAGATCACCCTGACTGGTGTATAAAGAATGGATTGCATATTTTATTGCCAGCCACATTGGAAAGGACTCCTGTTCTCTTACAGCAATATCGATAGTACTTCTTTTGGTGAAAAGCAGCAAAATATTCTGGGTAAAATATTTGTAAATGTTTAAGTGCACACACGATTTAGAAAGAAAGAAAGGGTAATGCTCAGACACCAAAATCAATGAGAAAGTACAAATCCGGAGAGCTAGGTGTACTCCTGAAGCCAGCCGCTAGCCTGGTAGCATCAGCCCACCTTGATGACCTAAAATGAAACCTACTGCAAACAAGCCAACTGCACCAGTTTGGAGCAGAATTAACACATTTGTGTGATCTCACAACCCCAAGAGCTGTGAGATCCACAAAGTACCATTTCTTCCTCCTACTTCTCCTCATCTGCCCACAGAATGGAGAGATGGTTCTCAACCTTCACAAGTATGAAAGCTACTTTTTAACAACAGAAATCTTCTTTCATTCCCCTTCATACACACACACACACACACACACACACACACAAGAAGTTGTATTTTCACTTATTTAATCCACTATCATTTCCTAGGGAACTCAAGAATGGATAGACCCCAGGGAATCATTCTGTGCCCAAGGAGTAGTTCAGCTTCCATACAGGGAACAAGTGGAACGGAGGAAAGAAGACCGAAAGACCAAAGTTCCCTCCTTAGTTGTTTTCCATCAATTTTGGAGTAATCACAATCAGTCACGAGATTAGTAACTGCCTTTCAAATTAAGTGGGCAGTTCCCAGACCACTGCCCACCTATTTTGCTGAGCGAGGTACCCAAGTGTCCTACAAAGTACATAGTACACCCTGAAGTGTTTGTTAATTTGACTTGTCTCAGTAAAACCTCAGAAGTCTTGGTATTGTCTCCTGGCCATCAGGACCAATAGGAAAAACACAGGTGTGGGACAGACTGGTTCAAACAGTCTCCCCTTCTCCCAACAAATCATTTTCAATTAGCAAACAAGACCTGGGTAGCAAAACTGCAACAATTCTTATCATTCCTTCCTCCTTTTTCAGTGTTTCTCCTCCCAACTTCTCATCTGATGCCCCACACACAGAAGAAAAGCCAGGCAGAATATTAAGAAATATGTATGTGCTTCCTTCATTGTAATACTAAATAAAATATACCCCTTGAGCCAGTAAATCTACCTCTGGAATTCCAATTTCTTAAAAAAAAAACTTAAATATGGAAATGTTTTCTACACAAAAGTATTCCACACAGCATTAGTATTAGTAGCAAGAAAATTAGAAACAGCCTAAGTGACCTATTACACATTCCTTGATGAAATAGTTACATATACAGTAGAGATGAAAATTCTCATGAGACAATGTTAAGTTCAATTGCTCAAAATTCAGTTTCCAATGCAATGACCTTCATGGAACTTTAGGGTATTTGTTTTTTTTTTTTTTCTTCAGCTTGTCTTTATTTCACCAAATAAAGAAAAAGAGAGAGAGAGAGAAGCTTTAAGAAACTTGTATTACTTTTATAACTGAACATACATTTTGAAGACAAAAAAAAATATGAAATAGACAATGTTGATCTCAGCCTCACCACCCTAACATTAGATCAGGAATGGAAAGAAATCCCATACACAAATGTTCTCTGAAAACAGAACCTCTAATTCTATTTTGCTAAGATTCAAATTTAGAAACCATTAGAAGGAATGTTCCAAGTGGTATTAATTGCAATGTAGGTTTGAAAGGGTATCTTCAAGGGAACACTTCCCCAGAACTATACAGAAATTAATAAACTAAAACCTAATACTACAAAGTAAGCTTAAAATCAAATAGGTATTAGGGTATAAAGAGGAGCACGTCACAACAGGAAAAAGTTGAATTCATTAAGATAAACAGCCATGATAAATACTAGTGGTAGCACCGAGTAAAAAGCACATTGCTAGTTTTCTCATATGCAGGCAATAGCCCAATACACTGTGTCTCAGCCACAGAATGCACCTGATTTCACGTGCTAGAAAAATTAACCTTAATTAAGCTGAGGGAACCCCTGCATGGGTGTTTTATGTCAATTGAATACACCTAAGGAAAATTAAAACTTAAGAACTGAAATAAAACAGATGTAATTTATGTCACTATTACTAATTAAAATGTTGAGGCTTTCCCAGTTATAATGAATAAAATTAGCACTCACAGATCCCACATCTAAGGAAAACCAAACTGAGATCACACATGTTTCTCAAGGTAGCAAACAGTTCTTCTTTTTCTTTCTTCCTGTTTGTAGCATTCAGCAGTAGGGCAGCTTTAGAAATCAGAGTCATGCCACTTTAAACTGTCGACATTTACTATCTACGGTAGAGCTAAAGGATTTCAATTCAAGCCAAAGTCCAAGGATGCAAATACCAATCGAATGACTTACTAGGGCTAGGAGAAGGCAAGTGAGCTCCTTCTGAAATTTATAAATATGGTAACTAAACAAAAGCTTCAAATGATGAAAATTATGTCCTCAAATCATTCAGTCCAGCATAGCTTGAAGGATCTTGATGTCTCTTTTTGTAAATAAGAAGAATCTGAATCCTATAGCTTTTTGAGGGTTCTTTCTTCTTTATCTTTTACACGCTAAAGTTAAAGTGGTTTTCAAGTAAATTTTTAGGGTTTACAAAAATACACAGGCCTGTACAGTACTGTGTTGGGACAAGGGTGGCTTGGGAAACAGTTGTGTATTATCCCGTTTTAAAAAAGTTTAATGCCCCCTACAGACAAAAATGTCCATGAACAGACTGCCAACCAGTTGGAGAATGGGCCTAGGTTGTGAGCCACTCAAATAAGCCTCCTAAATAGGTTACAGAGTCATTCCTGGGGATTGTAAGGGAGGATTTCAAACAGCACCATCTGTTAGAACTACTACCCTGAAAAAGTTACACTAGTTGGTTATCACTTAAAGCACCATGGAGTTCACTCCATCTGTGTTGGAACAACTTGGCGAAAATCCATGGTCACATCCTGGCTCTAGCATTGTAAACCATGGCTTCAGTTCAAGCCCATTTAGTCAGAGTCCTGAGATACCAGATATCTGGAGGGTCAATGATGTGTCTTCTCACAGATGGTTCCTGGAGCCCTCATAGTGGATGCGTCTTCAGGTCCTCCTTGCCAGGCCCTTTTCTTCTAGGACCCCAGCTTCCACTTATATCCTGTCCCATCTCTCCAGGCCAGGAGTCCTCTACTCATGCCTCCGGATCAGAGAGCAACACCACCCACCCCCACCTCACCCCTATGCACTGGCTATCTCCTGAGCCACCCCTGGCAAAGGGTACAAGCATAGATGCTTACCGGCACCCAGTTGTTCACATAAATGGGTGAAAAGCGGGCCAGACTTAAGAGATCAGAACTGTGTGCATGGATGGGAGACAGCAGATGTAGGCCCCATCTAAAGAGGGCTGTCACCATTCAGCCCCAGGAGGTTTTCAATGTGCGGAAGCACAGGATGTGTGTTGTCAAGTGGCCTAATTCTTCAAATATATATGGAATAAACTAATTTTCAAATGCTGGCCTTTTTCTTCCTTAAAGTGTTCGGGACAACCAAAACATCATAACTTAGGCTTTTTGGAATCTTTATTCAGGTTTAGAATTCTATGGTTCTAAAAACACATTGATACACTTACCCATGACTGTAACCTCAAAAATCTTCCTACTCTGTTTCCTCTTAGAATCTTTCCAGAGCTTCAGCCAGTGGAGGCGTCTGAAGGCATTAATCAGACAAGCTTCACAGGCAGGGTGCCAAAGAATTCCTGCTTACACCTGCTATTTTTTCAATCAGTTCAACTCTACAACAGGCAGATAAAAGGGTCTAAGGTGCCACTGCCAACCCCACACAGCTGTGTGTGTGCTCAACCATTCTTGGCAGTCTTCTCTAGAAACTGCCTCAGCTTCTTGGATGACTCAGAAGTAAAGGTAAGAAACTCCATTTGTGGTAGTAGAGAAAAGGGCCTTTCTTGAAGCCAAGAGGCCACAGTCAGCAACATCATAGTCTCTAAGCTCTGCCTGGCTCAGCCTCTGTGCCTTCCAAATACCCACTTTCTCCTTCCTCCTTAGTAAGAGAACACCAGCAATAGCTAGGCATATTGCTGCTTGACACACAGACTAAATTTCCTAGCCTCCCTTGCAGCTAAGTAAGGTCATGTGACTAAATTCTGGCCAATGAGATGTAAGAGGAAGTACTATATGGGCCTCTTGGAAGGAAAGTTCTGCCATTCCTGCTGGCTGGAAAGTGGAGGTGATAGATAGAACTCCAGCAGCTCCCTTGGATCTTGAGTTGACTTTGAGAATGGAAGCCATGTGTTTAGAAAATGGATAACAGAAATAGAAGGAAATTGGGCTCATGTTGACGTGCTAGAATTGCTATGCCAGCCCCAGACTGCCTACTTCCAGACTTCTTTTAACATGAGAGAGCAAATCTTTGTGCATTTAAACCACTGTTTGAAAGGACTCTGTGTTATTTGTAGCTGAATGTAATTCTTCAGCAGTATAGTCTCTCCCCTTCCCTCGGCCATCACTGCTCCATCTAATCCTTTGATCCCTCTTATTTTTTTATTTTTATTTTATTTATTTATTTATTTTTTGGTATGTGGGCCTCTCACTGTTGTGGCCTCTCCCGTTGCGGAGCACAGGCTCCGGACGCGCAGGCTCAGCGGCCATGGCTCACGGGCCTAGCCGCTCCGCGGCATGTGGGATCTTCCCTGACCGGGGCACGAACCCGTGTCCCCTGCATCAGCAGGTGGACTCTCAACCACTGCGCCACCAGGGGAGCCCTTGATCCCTTTTAAACTTCTATTCTGTTGTGAACTAAATTCTCTTATATGCTCAAAATTTTTCTATCACTCTCCCACCATAATCAATACATGCCATTTTTCCTGATGATAAAAATTCTCTCCCAAGGCAAGGTAGTGAACTTCCTCTTTTGCCTGTCTTTTCAGCTTAGCAAGGATCACAGTTACTTAACAGATGGCGTTTCTGTCCTCTCTCTGGAGACTAACTGGAATGTACAGTCCCTCATGTATGAAAATGATGCTGCTGACCCTTTATCCACAAAGCATCTTGAGAAAGTATTTTTGCCACCTTTCTACCTCTGTCTTTCCCTCTCTTCTCAAAGATGGGCCATGTGAACGGGCAGGGCAAAAGAGCAAAGGCTGAGGCCAAAAAAGAGAGTAAAACTAAATGGCTCACTTGGCGACAGGACCCATCGCTTTCACCTCTTATTAGCATTATGCCTTAATCCGTAGAAATAAGCAGCCTTAGACATCTGCTAGAACATAGGTATCTTCAATCTCTAGTTTGAATGACAGGACCCTGGAGGCAAAACATTTCCCGTGGAGATTCTGTACTTGTCCCTGCTCTTGCTTTTCTAGCTCAAACAATTCAATTTTGTTGGGCTTCAAAGTACAGTTCAAGGGACATTTTATAAGTCAAGTTAATGGCCCTGGGGATATTAACAGTGTGACTCATCAATTACAGGAAAAATATCAGGTATGTATAAACATTCTGAAATGGGTTTGAAAAAGACCCAGTTATGTTTGTAACTATTTCTAGTGGTACTTCCACAATTTTTCATGAAATCACATAATGGCTAATGAGTTGATCCTGGAAAATTTTGAAGGAAGTATTGGGTTGGCCAAAAAGTTTGTTGGTGTTTTTCCCGTAACAGCTTATGGAAAAACCCATACGAACTTTTTGGCCAACCCAATACATAGCCCAATAGGATACTGGTCATGGTAAACTTCAAGAGAACAGAATCTCCCCAGCTATTTTAAGAAGAAAAACATGTTATACAGATAATTAAGTGAAACCATTACCTCTTCTGTGATTAGCTTCCTGCCACCTTGGGACCCCGTCAGTTCCATAACCACAGTGCTGCACCACAATTAGGAAGCAAACACTAACGGGAAGGCAGCTGGATCATGAAATTGCCAAAATCCAGGGGCCACTCAATTGGGAAGCTGCTGACTCAGCTGCTACTGCTGTCTGCTTCCAAATCATACAGTACCTGCTATGTCCTTCATCAGCACAACCGATACTCCACACCTTGCCTCTTCACACTCACGTAGCTAGTGACTGGGCCCTGGGACTTGGGCCGATGCTGAAAGCAAAGCAACGAAACATCCCCGTGGTCATTCACCACCTTTTCTCCAAGGAAGTCTGAGAGACTGTTTTGTAACTTTCCACCTTTTACCAGATGAGTAATAGGGGCTTGGAATGGATGTTAAGAGACAATCCACCATTCTACCACAGAATAAATTTACGTTTAACATGTCATATTACTAAAGACATATCACACGATACTATACGTATAGCCCAGGCAATCAACAGCATTTGCTGAGAAAGTCATCAGGCCGGGGTCTTCAGTTTTCATCAACTTCGATTTTCATCAATATACAGTATCTAAACTATCCCATTTTTTATACCACCATTTACCAAACCATTGATTAACAGCCACTGCACGAATGCTTATGAATGAGAACGATGATCACGGTAAGTGTTCTGGAAAGCACTATAAAAAAATATATACTTTCCTAAGAAGCTTAATATCTAATAAGAGAATACAGTACTAACATGAATACCTATGAATGAAGTGACAGGTATATAAAAAATGTTCCAAACCAGCCCTGAAATTTAGTTGTAATTACTTTAGATTTAAATAGTCCCTAAGGAAAATGGGGTAAAGTAGGTTTGCCTGAACTAGCACCGCCATTTACCTATTTAAGAAACACCATTTAAGTAGCATTGACCACTTTTCTTACAAAGTAGCAAACGCAGAAGTAGTGCAAAGGGAACAGAAGTTCATGCAGGGATCAGTGTACTGCAGAAAACACCAAGGCACACTATTAAATACTGTGAATTGGTTTTCAGACCATTGCTAAGATGTCTTTGAAAAGAATGGTCTGAGACATTCATTTCATTCTGTTGGACACAAATAAATATGCCTGGTATTAAATCCATCCTTTTACAATCACTGGGAAAAACAATAGTTTGGCCACTGATGAAGCTGCCCTTTGGGCAGAATCCACTCTCCTATGTAACTACTTTTGCAATAAATCATGCAAAAAAGGCAGCACTGGTGATAAGGGCTGTACACTGTGATTACTAATCCTATAGCCAACTCTCATTAACACAGAATCCAATTATGGAAACGCCATACGATATAACAGGCAAAATTCACACATTTCCTGGAGGCAATTTCTTTGTTATTGTTTATTTTTGGTTTTATTTTTACCACAACTGAAAAACACATTAGCAACGAATTACAATGCCACGACTGTAGTTTGAAAATACTGTAAAAAATAAAAATAAGCCCCAGGGACTATAGTCAGGAGACAAAATCCAAGGACATCTACTGTGGGCCTCCCTGCACCTTTCAAATGTATCTCATTGCACATTAGACCCGTACTATGGTATTCGTGAGCAAATCCTTACATTACCAGCAAGGATGTCTGGGTGCACAGCTGGACTAGCTAGACAGTGACGATCCACTCTCCCCAGAGCCTCCTGGCAGAGGGCCATGTGCCCCTAGAAGCCAAAAAAGCATTAGTACCTTGACTCCTTGGAATTCATGTTGGCGCCTCAGCAGTTTGAACCAGTGCAGAGACCGAGAATTATCCCAGACCGGGAAACACCTTTTAATCCACTACTTCCCCTTCCTTATATCCCTACCTCTAGCCTGGTTCTCCATTCAGAGGAATTTGAAAATAAAGTCTGCCTTCCTATCCCCACCTTCCCCCAACTCATCGGTACTGAGAGGCCTCAGGAGAGGTCCTGGGAATGCCCCCAAGAGGTGGAGAAACCCCAGGGGGCCCCTAATTAACTTGTCAGCAGACCTAAGAGCCACATGTCAGACTCAAAGATCTGGAGCTGCCCTTTTATCGATCCCCAAGATCTTGACCATTGCATTCCCACTAATATTAGCAGTGTTCTCACCAAAGGAATTATTGGTTCTCTCCGGCTCTGCTTATTGAACAGACCAAGTAATTGCTCTGAACATTTTATTATCAAGATGAACATTTAGCCTTGTACCTAGCAAAGACCGTTGGTGCTTTTTTTCACTTGTTATTTTCCTTACACCTTGTATATTTATATGGACTGCCTTCAGCTGCAGTTCTTATTTTCATATAATTTATAAATTTTGAGAAATCCAAATAGTGATATTATGTTTGTGTATTCATATTTGAACAATAACTTTCCTGAACATTTTATTTTACTCTGGGTATTCCAGTATCCACCTATGATTTAGAAATGTCCCCTTGAAGCCATTTGCAATGGTTTCTAACTTCTACTTTCCTTTTGAGAAATTGCTAGTTTTCCCCCTTCTTTCCCCCACTTTAATCTCCCATCACTTACTATAGGAATATTATTGAATAAAAGAATGAATAATGATGAGGAACTGTATAAATGACATTGATGTTGTTGATACCTCACACTAAATTTGTTTGATTTTGCATTCACTAGACTTGTTTGATTAAAAGTGTACATCACCAGGGACTCTGTGGCTTGGAAAGACAAGAAACGAGGAAACTGGCATGATTCCAGGCATGCTGGCGGTACCTCTGTGAGCTCTATTATACTACTATTCATCTAGCTCGAAGCTATGAAACTGACCACTCACATCCATCAACACAGGGACAAGCACCCGTGTCAGAAACTCACTGGTCATGTTGTTATAGGTCAGGGGAAAAAATGAGTTAGATAAAGAAAAATGAGTTGGATAAAGCAAAGTACAGCAGCTAGAGTAGAAAGGAGCAAGCAAAGAAAGGAGTTTCAGTCCCAGTGGAAAACAGGCAGAAAGGGCAAGGACAGGGCACCAGACCCCGGTGTGCTTAGTCAGTACAAGAAAGGAATAGTTGAAATCAGAGGCAGGAGAGCTGTCCCATGGGTTAGATAGGGTCCCAAGAATGCACTTCCCACAGGGCCTGCTCCACAGACCACAGTTTATATCGGTAAGGCTCTTCCGGTATAACTCTGCTACTAAATATTTTTTTAACTTCATTATGTTTACGAATGCAGAATCAAGCTGTGCAGTGAATTCATTTTTAAACGCCTGGCTTATTTTTCTGAGTTGTCTTTGTTAAAAAAATTCACTATTGCTCTTTAAACACCTATAATGAATAATCCATGCCATGACTTCTTTTCATGTTCACTAATCTTTATATTCAATTTCCTATTAACTGCAATTTCAATTCATTAAAAAGTATCATCCTGGAACTAAAGCTTGATTCTTATTTTTTATGCCAAAGCAATTATATTTCAAAGAGTAAAATTTTATGTGCCTTTCCACTTGGAAGTTTTACCAGATTCCTGTCTTTTGACTACTGCCACCTCTCAATAGAGTTGAGATGAGAACAGAACATTTGAAAAACTCAAGCACTGAGAATTGAGAGTTTTGAATGTTCACTTATGTGAAGTAGGATGCATGGTACATATAGTGTGGGAAGCCGTTGTTCTGCCATGTCGCAGATAACACTTATCAGGGAGTAGCCCCAAGGCTATGTGCAAGGCTATGTGCCAGGCTATGTGCCACACACGCGCCACGATGAGCCAATATGCTAATAAAGGCTCAGAATTGCAACCAATAAATTGTGAACAGCACATATCTTGTTGAGTTAACCAGCCAACCACAGGTTGAGTTAACCAGCCAACCACAGGTTGAGTTAACCAGCCAACCACAGGTTGCCACAGGTTATAGTGCATTATAAAAAGCCAGTGGGAACAAAGCTCGGGGTCTTCCTTCCATCTGTCTATAACCAAGCTGCACTCCAATAAAGTGTGATACGAGAAGAATCTAGCGTGTGGTGACTCGTCTTTCTGCTGGTCAGAAGCGGCTCGCCGCAAGTGGTGCCGAAACCCGGGAACTTCGCACCCCGCATGGGAGACCGATTCAGAACTCGACACACGGAGTGGACCGTCGGTGAGTAGTCCAGGTATGTTTTTTTCACTTTAATAAGTTGTTTGTTTAAAAAAGTGAAAATATAGGGACTACAGTAGATAGGCCTAAGACTCCTAGGAAAAGGAGAGAAAAACAAACAGAAAAATCGGATCCAA
This sequence comes from Phocoena phocoena, assembly GCF_963924675.1. Classification (NCBI taxonomy): domain Eukaryota; kingdom Metazoa; phylum Chordata; class Mammalia; order Artiodactyla; family Phocoenidae; genus Phocoena; species Phocoena phocoena. Next base: position 47,589,323 of record NC_089221.1, read on the forward strand.
GAGAAAAACAAATAGAAAAATCGGATGCAACGCCAGGATTGTATCCACTTTTAGATGAATTTAAAGCGCTTTATTTGTCTCAGGATGAGTTGAATCCCAAGGAGGAGGCGGATCTGGAAGCTATGCTGGATTTAATTATAGAAGGAAAGGTATTTTCCGGTCTGGTTGATACCGGAGCTGATCGCAGTATTATTACTGCCACCTACTGGCCAAAATCCTGGCCTTTACAGACCTCCTCTCAGACCTTACTGGGTTTAGGATATGCCAAAGCACCCCAAATTAGCTCTAAAACACTGACCTGGATTTTTGAAGATCAGAAAGGGAAATTTCAACCCTTTGTGGTTGAAGGATTGCCACTTAATCTATGGGGAAGGGATGTGCAAAGCCAGATGAAATTGAAACTTACTAATGATTATTCCGAGACTGCACAGCAAATGATGCTCAGGTCTGGTTTTATACCAAGCAGAGGGATAAAGAAAAATTTACAAGGTACTGCTGCTCCTATAGAAGCTCAGGGAAACCCCAATCGCAGGGGGTTGGGTTTTTCTCAGGGGTCACTGAGTTAATGATTCCTATTACATGGAAGACCACGATGCCCGTGTGGATTCCTCAGTGGTCGTTGTCTAAGGAGAAATTGGAAGCAGCGTCGCAACTTGTGGAGGAACAATTACAATTGGGACACTTGGAACTCTCTCAATCACCCTGGAATACTCCTATTTTTGTTATTAAAAAGAAGTCGGGGAAGTGGCGCTTGCTCCATGATTTGAAAGCAATAAATCAACAAATGCAAGTTATGGGACCCATACAGCGCGGTCTACCGGCCTTGACAGCCATCCCACAAGGGTGGCCTGTTATAGCTGTTGATATAAAAGATTGTTTTTTCTCTATCCCATTGAATAAGAAAGACAAGGAGAGGTTTGCCTTTACATTACCCTCAATTAATCATGAAAGACCTGATAAAAGGTATCAATGGGTCGTGCTTCCTCAGGGTATGGCCAATAGCCCCACCATGTGCCAGCTTTATGTTGACACTGCCTTACAGCCAGTACGGGAGAAGTTCCCGGGTGTTAAAATCATTCATTATATGGATGATGTTTTGCTGTCAGCCCCTAGCATGACACTGCTTGAGCAGGTTTTAGGAGATTTATCAATAAATTTGGAGACTAGAGGTTTATATTTGGCCCCTGAAAAAATTCAAAAGGGAGATTCTATTAGTTTTTTGGGAGCCGTTATAAATAAGACCACAATAATACCTCAGAAAATTGAAATTAGAACTAATCATTTAACAACTTTGAATGATTTTCAGAAATTGCTTGGGGATATTAATTGGCTTCGACCGTATTTGAGTCTGACTCGCTTTGAACTACAGCCTTTGTTTGCTGTATTGGAAGGTAATCCTGATCTTAATTCCCCGCGTCAGATGACCCCCGAGGCCCAAACAACTCTTCAGAAGGTGGAACAGGCTCTTATGAAAGCACAATTACAGCGTTATAACAATGCCTTGCCTATTTGGATGTGTGTTCTTCCAACCTTAGGATTTCCAACAGGTGTTCTTTGGCAAGAGGGGCCTTTGCTTTGGATTCATACCAAGTCTCTGGGGATGAAGACGCTGTCTCACTATCCATCTATGGTTGCTGAGGTTGCCTTTTTGGGTATTAAACAATGTGTTTCCGCCTTTGCAATGTTGCCGGAAAAACTTGTAGTTCCCTATACTAAAGATCAAATAGAAATATTAACTGCCACTACCTCTGAGTGGTCTATACTTATGTATACCTTTTCTGGAATTATTGATAACCATTTGCCCAAGAGTGAAATTTTGAAATTCATTATCCAGCAACCTGTCATTTTTCCAAGGGTCACTGTAGAGCGACCACTAAATGATGCCCTGACCATTTATACGGACGGATCAAAATCCAGAAAAGGGGCTTATATGATTCAGGGTCAGCATCCTGTCGTTATAGACTATCGACCTGATGCTCCTCAAATGGTGAAATGTCATGTGGTTTTGGAAGTTTTTCAACGCTTTCAAGAACCTTTTAATTTGATCTCTGATTCATTGTATGTGGTTAATGCAGTGAAACATCTTGCAGTGACCCCCCATATTCGCTCATCCAACACAGTGGCATCCTTGTTGGCCGGGATAAGGTTTCAGATATTGCGCCGCCAACACCCCTTTTATGTTACCCATATACGGGCTCATTCCCTGTTGCCTGGTCCAATGGCAAAAGCCAATGAACAAGTTGATATGGCAACGCGTGTTTTCTTATCCTTGGATCAAAAGCAGCAAGCACAAGAATTTCATGAGCTATATCATGTATCATCTGCAGTGTTGAGAAAGAAGTTCTTCCTTACTAGAGCCGAGGCCAGACATATTGTTAAGTCTTGTTCCACTTGTGCCCAATTTTTGCCAGCCCAAAAGACTGGTGTAAATCCCAGAGGTTTGTCCCCAAACGAGCTGTGGCAAATGGATGTCACTCATGTTCCCTCCTTTGGGAAACTCCAGTATGTTCATGTGTCTGTGGATACCTATTCCGGGGTGGTACATGCTACCCCTCTCTCTGGAGAACGGGTTCAACATGTTATTACTCATTGCCTTGAAGCCTGGGCAGCCTGGGGCAAGCCTGCTAAACTAAAGACAGATAACGGCCCAGCTTATAGTTCCAAGAGCTTTGCTCTCTTTTGTCAAAAAATGCAAATAGCACATGTTACGGGCCTGCCTTACAATCCACAAGGCCAAGGTATAATAGAGCGAACTCATCGCACACTTAAAGAATTGCTTTTAAAACAAAAAGGGGGAATAGCGGAGAATTGCACCCTGAAGCAGAAATTGTCGCTTGCCTTATTTACTCTTAATTTTTTAAATTTACATGATGAGAAAGAAACTTCTGCTGAACGCCATACTATACATGAACAAAAGGAACATGGTATAGTGATGTGGAAAGATGTATTGACCAATCGATGGAAAGGCCCGGATCGCGTTGTTGCGCGGTCCAGGGGATCTCTTTGTGTTTTTCCGCAGGATCAAGATCCAATTTGGGTCCCAACAAGATTAACAAGAGTCGTGGAAGAGGATCCCAAGGGCGATGCAGGGCGCTCAAGGGATGATGCTGAGCTGGATGGTGTTGATGAGCCTTTCCCTACTCAAGGCGGAGGACAAGATGCCCTGAACCGGAGCAGGGAGATTGGCACTTTCCTGGGAGGAAATTGGTCCCGAGAGGCTGAATTGATGCTGTTAAACCAGAAGATACAGATTAAGACTTTAAATGCTACTAGGCTATACCCCGTTACGCTTGGGGACTTTACTACCTGGCTGTCCTCTACCTTTACTTTCTTTAAGGAGTGGGTCAATGTAGGGATGTTTGCAGTGTGTTGCATGGCGGGACTTGTGGTGTGCCTATGGTTGATATGTCGTTTGCGAACTCGGACAAAGCGAGATAAGATGTTGTTCACGCAGGCATTGGTGGCCATTAGTCAAGGCGACTCCCCTGGCGCCTGGCTCTCCATCTTGAACGACCCGTAGTGATTGCCCTTGCACAAAAAGGTTTATGACCATTGCACTTTTGATGGGAATCACGAGGCAACATCAGCCCCTGCACTCCGCGGTCTGTATGGACATTGCACGACGGGGAGGGTGATGAGCCAGCTTCTCGAACTAACTCTTGCTCAGCGAGCATCCCATGGGATGAGCGCTTGTGCGAGTATTGTTCGAGTTCAGCTCCTGGGTCTAAGAAAACAAAAAGGGGGAGATGTGGGAAGCCGTTGTTCTGCCATGTCGCAGATAACACTTATCAGGGAGTAGCCCCAAGGCTATGTGCAAGGCTATGTGCCAGGCTATGTGCCACACACGCGCCACGATGAGCCAATATGCTAATAAAGGCTCAGAATTGCAACCAATAAATTGTGAACAGCACATATCTTGTTGAGTTAACCAGCCAACCACAGGTTGAGTTAACCAGCCAACCACAGGTTGAGTTAACCAGCCAACCACAGGTTGCCACAGGTTATAGTGCATTATAAAAAGCCAGTGGGAACAAAGCTCGGGGTCTTCCTTCCATCTGTCTATAACCAAGCTGCACTCCAATAAAGTGTGATACGAGAAGAATCTAGCGTGTGGTGACTCGTCTTTCTGCTGGTCAGAAGCGGCTCGCCGCAATATAGAAATATTTTTTACATCTCCTTGGTAAAAACATCAGTAGTGACAGTAACAATATAAGTAATATTAACAATATCTTTTTCTTCAACTTGTGTTCCTGACCCACCCTTGTATACTGAACTCAGGGGGCCAACCACACACATTTCACATCTCCATTTACCACTTATACTGCGTCTTATGATCCTGCCATTACTAATAACAGCAGTATGCTAAGAGATAAACGTGTATTAACTCATTTAATCCTCACGATAACCCCATGAAACCCCATGAAAGTAATATTTTTATTACGTTCTTCATTTTAGAGATCAAACAACTAGGGCACCAAGGTTTCAGTAATTTCCTGGCTAGTATGTAGAACAGGGATCTGAACCCAGGCAGTCTGCTAATAGAGCCTACACATCTTACCACTCTGCTATGTTGTGGTGACCCTTTGTCTGCTTCCCAATGACTGATATGGTCATAGTGGGAGGATTCAGGAATGACTGGCCCTATACCCACAGAGAAGATGGATTATACACAAAGGTAGAAGAGGTTCCCACACTGCTGACTCCCAGAGAATAAGAGACATAATCAAGCAAAACATAGATTCCTGGCTGGTTTTTTCCTCATCCTTTTGCCTTTTGCTTGTCTAGTTATCCTTTTGATCACTGCATTTGGCTTTTGGTTCTCTTAGCCTGGGTAACTGGCAGAGGCAATGATAAATGATCATGTTTTGGCTGACGGTATCAGATACATTATGGTATATTATGTGGAACCAAGAAAATATCTTATTCTTTTAGAGTACCTTGGTGGTACCAAGCATTGCTGCTGGCACAGCACATTCGGTAGACACTGTACATGATAGCCATCCATCTCCTCCAACCCACCATCACCATGGTGACACAGACCTGCCATACCAGGGCCTGAGCCTTCCAGACCAACCTCGAATTCACCCAAGCAAAATGCCGGAGCCCCTTGGTAGCTCAACATAGAGTTCATTTTGTACATTATTTAATATAAGGTTTCATTCAAGTTCAGTTTGGCAATATTACATGAAAGAACTATCTATATTTTTGTCCTGAATACAAGTAAACAAGAAATAAAGTCGAATCACTGGCAAACATGGTGTGATATTTAGGTCATCTCCCCACTGCAGAAGAGTAAACAGAAATAGGCCTTTATTCCCTTTCTATTGGGAATCTTGGGTCTGTCTTCATTCATTCAGTCAATCAGAAGACATCACTTGGGCACACACTATGTGAGGATTACAAAAGTGAAGATATAAACTCTGTCTTCAGGTGGCTTCCATGCTAAGTGTTAAAATAAGGATATATGTGGTCTTCCATTAAGGAAGTCTGAATTACAAAACGTATGCAAGGAAAAATATGGTTCCATACTAAGATTTTGGAGAACGTAGCCTGAACAGAATATTGTAATAAAAACAAGACATCTTGGGGAAAGACAAAAGAGTTACCAAGGGTGGATCTCATAAGAAAGTAATAGCTGATTTCCCCCCACAAAGATTTGGATAAAACAAATAAAAGGCTGGAACTTCCTATTTCTAATCCATTCTTAGGGCAATAAAAAAGAAAATTACCTGTTCCCTAAAGACTTCTTAAAATATTAGCTCAGAACCTTTTGGCAAGGACAACTCTTTTAGTAAAACACGTCTAATAATGCATCTTCTGGCCTGTATAAAAAGTCAGCTTATATTTCCCAAAGCTATTCTTGTGCTCATTATGTATACACTAACATTATAGAATCATTTGGTAAACAATCACACTCACACACACACACAACACACACACACCTCCCACGTTTCTAGTCACATTGTTTTCTTACCTAACAAGATACGCTTCTTCCTCACATTCAACCTCTCCACTTTTGTAAATTCCTTTTGATAATTTGAGGGCAGTGGGTGAATGGAATGTTCCTGTAGGGGCAAAAGTGGGTGTGGTTTATCGCTATGGGACAAGGTCTCCTCCAGCTGTAGTTTGTTTCTATCTGTGACCCAGTGAGAACAGAATCAAAGGAGCAGGTGTGATTGCTTACATGAAAATCAGGCAAAGCAGACTCGGCTTTTTGAAGCCACATACCAACAATGTGCTCTTATACCTTTTTATCTCAGACAAAGCAGTAACACATTGGCCAGAAGCCCCGAATTCAGATCCATGTAGACGGAAACCTCACCCAGTCTTATCTGACAGCATTAATCTGAGGAAACCACAAAGAGAGAATTTTCACACTCAACTGAAACGCAGCTGGTTTTGGAAACAGCTAAGGGAGGGTACAAAACCTTTCAAGAAATAACCCACAATCGTCATGCAGAAGATCTGCCTTTCAACACACAATGGCACAAAACAAACTCGTCACCACACACACAACTGCTATTTACTAAGGGGAAAATATGTGAGGAATTGTGATCAGCAGAAGGGAATCCCTGTGGCTGGGGGAAGACACAGCTAAGGGACCAACCTCAGTGACCAAAAGGCCAGAGAGCAGAAGATAAATTTAAGCTTAATTGGACATAAGCCCTTCAATTCTAAGTGTGTCCGTCCATCCATACCTAACATTGTACCTGGCTCTCCAGGAGTCATCTCCTAGGGACAGTGCTGAGTCATCAAGTCTTCTCCCAGGAGCTACTGCAGGTGTAATTGGCATCTGTGCTCTTATTACCATCAGGACTGAATCCTATTGCAGCATCCCATCTCAACAGGCCGCAGGTACATAATGAATGGAGAATTTCAGGAGGCAGTCCTGACCCCATGACTAATAGTCAAGTGAGCACTATTTAATTGAATTACCAGTTGAATAAAAATTACTTTAGGAAATGAACTACAAACTCCAAGTCAGGTTGTAACATCATTATCAACATCACTACCTCCAGTACTAGGTACCTTGAAGACAGGGTCTTGAATGCCCACCAAGATCCTACAAGGTAGGTAAGCCTCACAAGAACCTTTCCTGCCTGTGAACTGTATCCATTTCTGGGGTTGGCTGAGTGAGTGATGGCTGAGTGAGTGATGATTCAGCAAAGCCGTCCATGGAGTATTTAGCATAGTGATCAAGCACATAGTAGGTGTCCCATAAGTATTGGCTGAGAATTAATGCATTAACCGTAAAATGATAATCAGTTACCTGCTAATTATCTGTGAAAATTAATCAATCATGTAAAATACATTAAGGAGAGAAATCATGATTTAATAAATCAATGGTAATTCTAATCAAGAGGCATTGTAAGGACAACCACTCTCAAACACCCAAATAGGCTTTCAGCTATAGACAATCAAATAATCTCCTTTCTTTCCTTCTGCACCTTCTCTCTATAAGTCTAGCTCCTGGCACCTGTCAGCCAGGGCTCCTAGACACTTCCGGTTTGGCGCTGCCCCATTCAGATCGATTCTTGCTCAAATAAACTCTTAAATCTTTTTTAAAACTGGTAATTCTGAATGAAGAAAATAAGACATTCTCTGATAACCAGCCTACCCTTTCTATTCTAATAAATCAATCTGTGCCAAAAACAAGGAGACAAATCATAAATGAACGTCCTTAGTTCTGTTCATGACTATACTTTCTGTTCCCCTTGTGGTTGGGTGGAACCAGGCACCATGACTTCTAGTCAGTGAGTTTTTGAGTTGAAGTGCCTCGTGCCGTTTCTGTACAAGAGTATTTAACCCCATTAGAGCTTGACCTCTTAGAGCTCGCTTTCCCCTCAAGCATGGCAGTGAGCAACATCTGAGACGCTGGCAACTCCATCACTCGTCCCTGAGTGACGACGATCAGCAGAGCGTCCAGCCGACCCACAGTGGACACATAGCATGAGTAAGAAATAAATCTTTGTTGTTTAACCCACTGACACTGTTATAGCAGCACATCTCATCCCAGCCCAGCTGATAAAGTGAATAAAATTCCAGGATGCTGAAGCTTCCACAAAATAACAATGAGCCAGGACCACATCAAAGCTCAAACTCACAGTTTCTGACTTTGCTCACCTCTATCCCAGACCATCTTCAATCTTCCCCTGTTACTACCCTTACTCTAATCTGTTTATTAATTCCACTAGAATTTAAAATTCTGCTCTCTGCAGAAGACTGTTATCAGGGCTGGGAATAGAGGGAAGAGAAGGCAATTTATGTCTCACAGAAAAGCAATACATGTTCTAGATGAGATTACATTTAGAGCTCTACTCCACAGATGTGAAATAGCCCAAAAAATTTTCCTGAGCCTCTCCTTCCCTGTGTTTGATCTGCTCCTAGGGACTGGTGTTGATAGAAATCTCTTAACCACAGAAACCCTTTTTGCTTTCTTTTGTTTCAGGTCTTGAAGAGATGACTGGTGGGTCAGGTGAGTCATCGTCTGAGAACCTGAGAATTTTCAGCTGTACTTTCATATTTCATATTTTTCTGTCAAGAGGTAGCATTTAACAGAGCTATATATTTTTCTGCCACATGGTAACGATAAGGATGATGACTTATGAGAGTCAAATCTCAATGGACTAGTCACATTAGTTAAAATTTCATCAGCTTCATGGAACATCTCCTGTCCAACATGTCTTAGGGGACAGATAAATATTATTTTACTTCTGTTTGATTTTAAAAGATTAAGTCTGTTGCCCTTGGTCCCTGATGTGCCATTCATAAACAAACAGATGGATCACCACAGACTTTCAGGGTGGTAGGAGGAAGAGTCCTCTTAAAAATCTGACACTAGCTATGGGCTGTATCTGGTTGCTTATCATCTTAAATGTATGTTTTCCCCTTCTACTAACAGAAAAGCATTTATCAGCCATGCATACAGGCTCAAAGCAAACTTGAAGCCCACTATGTTTATTTAATGCTCTGCAAAATATCTCATCAGCCTTCCTATTCTTGTCAGAATTATGAAGATAAAGCTTTGGTGTGCATGATTTACACAATGACATCCACTATAAGTTTATACTGAGGTCTGACTTTGAGGTATTATACATTTGCTTCTTTTCTGTTTTAAGGCAATGCTTGTGATTCACTGCTCAAATCATGTAGCTAATTTCACCATTCCCATATTTTCCCATTTCCTCACCACCCTCTGTCCCTGTTCTCCCCCAACCCTGACAAATAATAAAATTATATTCCAATCAAGAGTGAAAGAGTTGCAGGTAAAGCCACTGAATGGAAGCAAACTGGAGTTCATCCAACGAATAATTCTGAGTGCAGACTTTATACTAGATGCTGTTGTAGATTCTGAAAATAGAGCAGTAAAGTACAGTAGAGGAAGTCCTACTCTCGTGATGCTTACATATCAATGGAGAGACAATAATAAATAAGATTAGTTCAAATAAGTGTTGTGAGGAAAATGAAACAGAGTTATAGGATAGGGTGATGATAGAGGTGAGCTCACCAAAGAAAAACTCTCCAGGAAGGTCACATTTGAGTCAAAGTCCAGATGGAAAGAAGCCAAAGATCTGAGGAAAGAAACATCTAGAAAGAAGGACAAGTAGGTTCAACAAGGAGCTTGAAGTGAGAGATTAGTCTATTTAAAGTAAAGAAAGCAAGCCTAATTGGATGGAGACAAGGTAGAAGAGGAACACAGAGGCCGGCTCAAGACGAGCCATGGAGCTCAAGGTAAAGTCCTTGGATTTTATTCCAAATCCAATGAAAAGCTATTGGAGGATTTTAGTAGAAAAGTGACATGAAATGTAGATATGCAAATATCAGTCCAACCGTCTGACAAAATCAGCCAAACCTTTCAACTTTCATAACAGAATGCTAGTTCTGCCAGTTCTACAAAGAAAGCATGGGGATATTCCCCAAGTCATGAGGGGAGAACTCCTGAGCTCTCACTTTTCATTAGGACTCCAAGGCTCACACTAGCCAGTACCCAACAGACCCAGGAGGAATATGCGCCAGCCTTTTCAGAAAGGCCACCCTAACTGGGGTGTCCTGTTGAGCTACTTCCTAAATTCTTACTCTGCCAGTGTGATGTGTTACCCAAGCCAGGATCTATCAGAAGACAATTGTCAGCTGCTGTGTGGATGGATGGACGGGAGGGGAAAAACGGAAGCTAGGGACATAGGGTGCTTTATCATCACTGGCCTACCATTACATGGGCCAGTGTGAAACTTCCTTAGAAGGCATTAGAAAAATAAACAGCTTGCTGTAAAATATTAATTTATTTGTATTAAAATATATCATAAAATATAAAACATTAAATATATAGTTAAATATTATTGAATTTTGTAACATGTTTCATTCTGATACTAATAGTTGTCCATAAAACCTTAAAGGGTCTTCTGCCATGGAATCAGTGAAATGTCATTTTTTTCTCAAGCAAAAAGGTAAAATTTATGAACAATGCATGTGCCAGCTCTGTGCGATGCCAGCTTGACTAAAATTTGCCTAAATTTGCTTTCAACTTGGCAGAGCGCCATTGGTGCGTAGACATTAAAACAGCTGGCATTCCTGTCAAGAAGTTCTGTATTTCTTTTTAGAAATGTAGATTAAAGTGGCTTACTTTAAAATCCCTACTCTCGAAACCAATATATACAGATCGGCTCCATTCCCAAGAAACAGAAACGTTTCATTCCCAGCCCTCTTTTTTTTTTTTTTTTTTTTTTTTTTTTATGCGTTACGCGGGCCTCTCACTGTTGTGGCCTCTCCCGTTGCGGAGGACAGGCTCCAGACGCGCAGGCTCAGCGGCCATGGCTCACGGGCCCAGCCGCTCCGCGGCATGTGGGATCTTCCCAGACCGGGGCACGAACCCGTGTCCCCTGCATCGGCAGGCGGACTCTCAACCACTGCGCCACCAGGGAAGCCCACCAGCCCTCTTTTTTTACTGTCAATCCTAAACTCCTCTGTAAGCCCATGGAGGACCCCTCTGAAAAATCTTGATAGACTTGCTTTAGATAATCAGGAAGCAGTGGGCTAATAATTATTTTTTTAAACGACCACCAATAATGTTTATTCTGTATGATCCAAGTAATGTAACCAGCCTATCCTCCAAAATGTAGAGGGATGATAGGATAACTCTACTTTAAAACTCACTAAAAGTAGAAAAGTTTCCCATTCACCTACAAGATAATACTGGACACCCATCTAAGGGCATACATACTACCCTTAGAGGCACAGGTTACAAACTGATACCCAAACACCTAATGTGACCAACCCATTTTCCCCATTTTAACATGCAGCAACAGGGGCACAAGTCTCACAATGTTAGCACAGTGTTTTTTAAGCATTTGAATTGGCGTCAGTATTTAAAAATCAGCAGATTTTACAACTTGATTGCCAGCTCCTTTGGAAAAACTCAAAAGATCTGAAGCCCCTGGAGGTGCATGCTTGCTTTTCTTCAAGACAACAATCTCCGGAGGGTAAGTAGTGGCCACTCCCCATAGACAGAGAAATACTTGATTTGCTAAGTCTCTACCATGCCCTATTATATTGTAATCCCTCCCTGCACCATTCACTTACAGCACCTGCCTGACTGGTGCAAACCGTCTTTGGTAATGAAGAGAGAGATCAGATGGATGGATGGAAAGATAGATGGATGGATGGATCGATGGATGGATGGATCGATGGCATGGATGGATCGATGGAATGCAATCAAGCCCAAAATTATGGAGTTTCCCTGAACAGTGAAACTTTATAGCAAGCACTCTTTAGTACCAAGTATGCTGAGGTTCCAAGGCTTCCTTAAAACTAGACTTTTGAATTCCTCTGATTAACCAAACTGAATAATAGACTTAAGTAGTTGAGACTATCTCAGAATCTGGCCACTTCTGGAACTCTAGACCCTACCATTTCTGCCTATTCTCCAAAACAGGAGACCTTAGGGGCAATCATGGCCATTTGCTAGCCCACATGGCACCTTTGTGGAAAATAGAAAAAGTTCCCCTTCCTCTGGGTTGACACAGACCCACATCACCTGGCTAGGCTTGGCAAGCAGAGTACGGCTGCCTTTTCACTGGCACTCATCTCCTGCACCCTGGCCCCATTTGTATAGTGATTAGTCTGCACAGATATGTGCAGTAACACAGCCCCGGAAACAAATTTCACACAAACCACAAATGAAATCAACATGCATATGAAATTCAAACAGAAAGATGCACCTGACAAGCCAAGAGATTAAAGGGACACGAAGACTTGGGTGTTTTTTCATTGGTGCACTGGGTTTTTAATCTCTCAGATGAAACAGATCTTAGAACCTTTGGAAAAGGGAAATAAGTGATCACCACACCAGGCCAAGAGAGGTGAAGACCAAACCACTCTACATAATCTCTGAGATCATTCTGTCCTGAAGAACGGGTCCCCCACATGTGTAGATACACAGTCTAGTCAGAAAGCCAACTTTTTATTTGTTGGGGGTAAAAATGATTTACAAGAAGAATTTTTTTCACTTCTCTCTCTATTTTTCAAAGTATAGTTGATTTACAATGTTTCAGGTATATAGCAAAGTGATTCAGTTATTCTTATATACATACTTTCTCAGATTCTTGTCCATTATAGGTTATTAAAAGATAATGAATAGAGTTCCCTGTACTATACAGTAGGTTCTTGCTGTTTATCTATTTTATGTATAATGGTGTGTACGTTAATTCCAAACTCCTAATTTATCCCTCCCTCTCCTTTCTCCTTCAGTAACCATAAGTGTGTTTTCTATGTCTGTGAGTCTATTTCTGTTTTGTAAATAAGTTCATTTGTATCATTTTTTCAGATTCCACATGTAAGTGATACCAGATGATATCTGTCTTTCTCTTTCTGACTTACTTCACTTAGTATGATAATCTCTAGGTCCACCCATGTTGCTGCAAATGTCATTTCTTTTTTATGGCTAAGTAACGTTCCATTGTGTGTGTATATGTGCATATATATATATACATATATATATATGTATATATACCACATCTTCTTTACCCATGCATGTGCTGATGGACATTTAAGGTTGCTTCCATGCCTTAGCTATTGTAAATAGTGGTGAACATTTGGGTGCATGTATCTTTTAAAACTGTGGTTTTGTCTGGTTATATGCCCAGGAGTGGGATTGCTGGATCATATGGTAACTCTATCTTTAGTTTTTTAAGGAACCTCCATACTGTTCTCCACAGTAGCTGCACCAAATTACATTCCCACCAACAGTGCAAGAGGGTCCCCTTTCCTCCACACCCTCTGCAGCATTTGTTGTTTGTAGATTTTCTGATGATGCCCATTCTGACTGGTGTGAGGTGATACCTCATTGTAGTTTTGACTTGCATTTCTCTAATGATTAGTGATGTTGAGCATCTTTCCATGTGCCTGTTGGCCATCTGTGTGTCTTCTTCGCAGAAATGTCTATTTAGGTCTTCTGCCCAGTTTTGACTGGTACCAGGAGAATTTTTGTGTCAATTAGAATTCTATAGCAAGTGGAAACTTTGAAAACACTATTCCTTTTTTTTTTTTTTTCATCTTCAATAGCCCGGTCCAGGTAAATTTTCCCACTCCTTAATGGAATATGAATTTCAACAAGTTGTGCCAGTCTTACTGCCCTGCAATTTCTCCTGTCCTATCTCACTGTTCAATTTCATGTTTCTCCTCCCAGCTGGGGCCTGGTAACTCTGAGCTTTCAGTGGGAGTCCTGATGGCCTTGCTTAGTAAGTTTGTCAGTGCTTTTTGAGTTTGAAGAAGATCACTTAACACCAAAGTGATTTTTTCCTAGTGCACTGGAAGTACACATGTCAAGTACCCCTTTGACTCTCCTTGGCGGAATCCCCGGGACTAAGTCTCCAGCCCCAACACGACCTCACGCTTCCACTTGCCTGAAATAGCTGCCCTGTCCTAAAAGGAGGTAAAGAAAAGCCCTGCCCTCTCCAGAGAAAGCACTTCTGAATCATGTATGTCATCACTGAATGTTCTTTTTCAGATCTTATAGACAGCAGAAATGAAAGAAGCATTATGGAGAAAGAAATACATTTTGCATCTTTGAAATATCTTTGACCTTCTCCCATTCCCTGGTTTTACCCAAGGAAAAAGTATTTGCAGATATTTCAGAAAATGGGTCTCCATCATGCTCATGCACTTTTCCCTTTCATAAAATAACAACAATAATAATAAAGTTGTCTTTATCTAATCTAAAAAGTGTTATACCCTTCTCCTGCAGACAGACAGCCGATGTTCTGTTGCAGTTTCCAGGTGACAAAGATGTGACTTCACATTCCTCAGTGACAAAGTTGGAAAGGCATTGCGATCATCCAGGGTTCTCACACTAGCCACTAGGACATGGCACGTGAGATGGTTGAATAGCAATGTTCTGGGAGTTGCCATCTTGGGACATACTTAACAAAGTTTCACCGGGAATATCATGGCCTATGTTGGCTGGTGGTGGGGAGGGGATGGTGGGACGTGTTGGGGGGCCCCTTTTCTCCCTCTCCCCACAATCTCACTTTAACACATAAAATACGAATTACCACAGATACCTATTTGTATTACGGAGGAGGTGTCCTTCCCTCGCTCTGTCATTCATCCATTTTCCATCATGGGTAGAGAAAAGGATTATCTGACTGTTGGGTCCCCCTCTCTCTCAATCTCTCTCTGTCTCTCCTTTCCTCTCTCCCTCCCTTCCTCTCTGTATTTGGACTGCTCCATCCCACTCTCCCTCACCCTTTCCCTCTCTGTCCTTCTTCCTCTCTCCTCCCTCTCTTTCCATGCCTTCCTCCTTCTTCTAGCTATCTGTAATTCTTTCTCTTCTCTTCTTTTCACTCTCCCTTTCACTCTGAACTACCAACCTGAAATCACAGATGTTCTTCTGTCTTCCTTGTTTAAAGCCACGGGGGCAGAACTGGATGCTTTATTTGTGATGGAGGAGGTAAGTCCACTACGAGGCAAGATGGTGGGAAGCCCATCGGGCCTGGCCCCATAATGAAGATGTGCCAACATTAAAGAAGACATTATTTATGATATTTGAAATGATGAGCTCTTCAAAGCTCTCAAATGTAGCAGTAAAGAAACTGGGTCTCAACCAAAACCGGCCAAAGGGAAATTACACAAGAGTGAAATTTCCTCTCCTACTCACATATCTGGCCAAGTGATTTTGGTGGATCATAAAGTGATCATCAGATTCTTAAATGATGACTTTAAACCAAAACAGCCAAATAAATCACTTATGGAGGATGTTTCAATGTAAATTTTATATTCATAATCATTGAAACTTGCATCCTGACTTTTAAAAGATAATTATATATACACTATGATATATTAAATCCCTTTGTATATACATTGCTATTTTATAATAGTATAATTTTAGTTCAATAAAGAAAAAAGTCAACAATGAAAAAAATCCTCCTCTGATGTCTATGTCTTTATTTCTCCATGGATCCAAAGCCCATAGAAAGATGGAGTGTAATCAAGCCCTCGGATTCCCAATAATTTACACTGTTGAGGACAGAGCGCACAGACAGCAGGGTGAGTCCGCTGATCCAAGAACCGAGAAGGAGTAAGGCGGGACCTGCACGGGGGCCCATCAAGGGGAGGCCAGACCCAGTGAGAAGTGATGAGTAGAAAACACACTGCACACTATACAGACTTCCTACCCTCGTCATTGAAAAAAATCTTACATTTAACAAGGCTGAGACTTGTCTACTCATACTCATAAGACCCTGAAAGATGAAAGTCAGGAAAATCAGAAGGAAAAATCAGGTCAGACATGAATATGGGTGATATTCAGTTATGGGTTTTCACCAGGATTTCAATAGGGAGGAATTGTAATATCACAAACTTAGTGACTTAAAACAATACATATATATTACCTTACAGCTCTGGACATCAGAGGTCCAGAATGGGTCTCAATGGCTTAAATTAGAGTTGGCAGAGCTGCATTCCTTTCTGAGGGCTCTAGAAGAAAACCCGTTTCTCGCCTTTTCCAGCTTTTAGAAGCAGCTCTTATTCTTTGGCTCAAGGCCCTCTTTCTCCATCTTCAAAGGCCAGCAAGGACTGGTGGAGTCTGTCTCATGCTGCATCATTCTGACACTTCCTCTTACACCATTGCCTCCCTCTTCCACTCTTGAGGATCCTTGTGATTCCATTGGGTCCACCCAGATCATCTAGGATAACCTCCCCCGTCTCAAAGTCATCTGATTAGCAACTTAATACCATCTGCAACCTTAATTCCCCTTTGCCAGGTAACACAACATATTCACAGGCTCCAGGGATTCCATGTGGACATCTTGGAAGTAGGCGGTGGGCATGATTCTACATTCCACAGCCCTCAACACAGTTATCAAGCCTTTCTTTCCTTGAAAAATACAATTGAGCTAGCACTGTTAATTTATGTAATAATGTTGCTACAGTTCCTTCAGTCCAAAAACAAAACAAGCCTCCAAAATCCAAACAACTCATAGCCAGCATTATAACTTCCTACGGCAAAGCAAAGCAGTTTTCTCCTGTGTGCCTATAAATTCCAACTGGCACTTCTGCTTGCTCTCCAAAACACCATCACCTTTCTGGCTTGTTAGGAAGAGAGAAGGAGAGAGAGCAGAGTGAAAAGGAAAGACACAAGCTGAACAGATCCAGGTACAATTCCACTTGGGGATTTAAAAGAGGAAATACTAAGGAACATATCAAAGAAACTTCCGTGTTACCTAGGGTACTCTAAGCCCTCAGCACAGCTCTGAATAAGAATTCAGTCTGAGAGTAATCCTAAACTACTGAAGGCGCCCATGAATATTCTACCATGTGTTTCAGAAATTCTCCACAGTGTTTCAGCAATTGCCCAGGGAAGGTCATCTGACTCACCCATGACACTATCAGAACCCAACAGGCAAAAACAAAGAGGACAAAGCAAGCAAAATCACATGGGATACTTTCACCTATCTCTTCTCCAAGTAGATAATCAGGACATTGTTTCCAGTTTACAAAAAATAAAAGATAAAATGATGACTCATATCCCATGTATAAATGTCTCTAATAAGCTGGCATCCAGAATTTATTTGCTACTTCAAGTCTTACAGATTATATAGCATGTTTAAAATCAGTTGAATATATATGTTTTTTCTCTATATAAACTTTAGGGAATTTTTCAGTGCATCAAATAATTTCTAAATATTGTACACTTAAATTTCCATCTGAACTCATTTCCTAAATCACACACAAAGTTAGCTAGGTAATCCAACTCATCCTTAGGAATCTAGCTATAAAGCTGGGCAACGCGGCAACCTCACCCTCCTTGAAACATTGCCATGAGTCCACAATCTTCCTGGCATCAACTCCTATATCTAATCAGATTCTTGGCCTTCCTACTTCTAAAGGTTCTCAAATCTTCTTAATTGTCTCTAACCCGTAGACTTCATTTTCATAACATTTATCACAGTTTTAATTAATTATTGAGGTAAATTTTTGTTTACTCCATGAGGACAGGGACATATCTGCTTCTTTCTTCCAAGTTTCAGTTCTGTGCCCAGCACACAGTGGACTCACAGACACGACTGAACGAATAACGCTCCTGTGTGTCTTTTTAACACATGTTTATTCATGCCAGGCACTATTTTAAGTGTTTTGCATGCAGTCATTCATTAACTCTTATAACCAATCCTATTATGCAGGGGGCATTGTTTCCTTATTTTACAGATAAGAAAATGGACATAGAAAGGTTCACTGATTTGTACAAAATCATACACAGCCATTAATAACAGATAACATTTATTGAGTACTTATATGTGCCAGGCAGGGCTACTGCTCTGCCTCCCAAGGTAACTTTGTTCAAATTGCAAAAAGATGCCGCTTTAGTATGGATGAACTTAAACAGGCATCTCCTGCTCCAGGATGAGTAAGCTCCCTCCAGGGCACAGGGACTGTAAATTGAGCGCAGGGTCCCACCTGCACTGCCCCCACCCTCCCCACCGCCAATCCTGAGCCTTTTGGCAGGGTACAGCCTGCATAAAATAGAGTACACAAGTATCTCAGCCACAAACTGCTCAGAGCACTAAATGGCAATTACCCCACAGCAACCCAAGAGACGGGCATTAGTATCATCATCCCCATTTTACAGAAGCAAGACCAGCAACCCACAGAAGCAAAGTGACTGCTCAGAGCTGTCCAGCTACTGAGTGACAGAGGTGGGATTCAAGCCAGGCCTTGTGGTCCCAGGGCCCACACATCCAGCAATGCTCCCTCCTGAATTTTGTACTCCAGTTCCTGCAGCAGTTTCCTAACTAGTCTCCATGCCCCCTAACTTGTCCCACGACTTAATCCACTACTGCTGCTACATGAATTTCTTAAAGGTACAAATCTGATCATGTCTCCCTACTGCTCAAACACTTCAATAGCGCCCTCATTCCCTTCAAGATAAGGTTAAGACTCCTTCCTCTGGCTGGGAAGGGCTCCTTGTCATCTGATCCTGGTCACCCTCTAGCTGAACCCCTGACCCTTTCTCTGCCCTGACCCCTCACTGCACACAATGACAGAACCACACCAAACATTCTGCCCCATGAACCTTCACGTTCTTGCTGCCACAGGCCTTAACACAGGACAGTATTTCCACCTGGAGCCCTTTCTTCCCCCAGTGCACTTGATTAGCTCCTACTCATACCTCAAGTCTCAGCCTAAATGTGTCCTCAGATTCGTGTTCCCAGACCACTCAGTCTAAATTAGATCCCCTAAGAGATTCTCTTATCATACCCCATGTTTTCTTTATAACAATATCACACATATGTGCTTATGTGATTATTCAGTCAAAACCAGTTTTCCCCAGTCGTAAGTATGAAGACAGCAGGGGCAATGTCTATTTTGTTAGTTAACTATAAACTCAGCATCTTACACATTTCCTGGTCCGTACAGGCAACCAAATCCTGTTGAATGTCCCTCCTGGGTGCTCACCATGCTTCCCTATCACAGCCCCCATCACAATATGCTGAACAGCATGTTTCCGTCTCCCATCTGATTGTAACTATGTTAAATACTACGAGGACAAAGACTTAATCTGACTTAGACCCCACTACTGAACCTCCAGTATCCAGCATGTTGCCCAGCATATAATAGGTGCTCAAACATTCCAGAATAAATGAGTGAACAAAGCAAAAGTAACTGGGCCGTTCAGAGAAAAAGTCCTCGTATTATCACTGCCATAAATGACCTCAGTGAATTGAAGACCTGTTCTACTTTTAACCGCTTTAAAGAAATAGGATCTATATGGAGCACTGAGAAAGTTTTCAGCTTCAAAATCTGACCCAGTATGTTCCCCAGCCACAGCAGTCAGGGAGGCCAACTCAGGCCTAGATGAAAAGTGACCTGTCAGCTTAGTCAACAGTCTCGGGAGTGACTACTCAAACAGAAAACTCAGCATCTACTTTCAAGTCCTATAGGGACCAAGATCTACAAGAACTACGAAGGAGTCTCCCAGAGGGGATCAACAATGCTTACCAATAGACATTATATCACTCCCCATTAAAGGAAGGTCTTAAGGAACCAAATCCCCCTAAATTGATAATTAAATGACTGTCCATCAGTCTGAAAAGAGGAGAAAGTGCATTCAACTAAAAAGAAGCAAAAGCAAAGTTAAAGTATATTACTTAATAATATCTTATAAGATCATGGAGGAAAAGCCATTCCTAAAAAGGACGACTTGTTCAACAGGAATATAAAAATCTTTTCTATATACAGCACATGCACTGGAGGCAACACGCTGTCTCATTTTCACCTTGTTCCAGAAAGTCTCTTCAGACTTGGAAACAATGACAAGGTCCTTAAGATTCTGGAACAGGATTCTACTATTTTGTCCACTGGCGAGTCATGATTGCTAGGTTGTGTATGAAGGAATTTCAGATCAGTCTTGGAGGCCATAAGCGTGAAGCATGAACAGTTGTATCATGGCAATGACAATGATCCCAAAATGCCACAAACACACTGGTATTCCATTAAATTAATAAGAATATTTTCATGACAACACAAATGCCCTGGAGTTTTCCCACTAGGGAAGGGGACATATGTTGAGTTGATCAAACTTCATCTTCTCTCTGATTCAAAGCCAGGTCTCTCTTTCCAGCCACAAACCAATTAGCTCCACACTCTACTTCTAATACCAGGATTCTGAACATAAGGATCTAAAAGTTTACTTGATCAATTCCTTCATTCATTGTCTTCTAATCATCTCTGTCTTGCTATTCAGCATCTCATTAGTGCTGCGGTTAATACCTTAACGTGGATGACACTGATTTTTCTTTGCTTGGTTTATTACCTTAGTCATCTAAGAACCTAACCCCCTTGACACAAAGTAGAAGCATAAGTAAAATGTCATTTAAAAAATTAAAGCCAGTATGCTGCTGACAACACGCACAGTGGTTTTATCAGCTTTACAGCTGTTATGCAGAGCCCAGCTGAGAGTTAACTCCCAGCGCTGAAGCTCTTCCCAGGCAGTGATGTAGTCCCCACGTTCACAGTCACCGCCTTGGGCCATGCAAGTACTTTGGCTCTCCTTCCCGCTAATCAGCAACATTCCCCTTTAGTACTGAATTTGGAACAGACTTCCTTTAGAGCAGTTTTTTAAATTGTAACCAGGAAAACGAAAAGAAAAACTTCAAAATCACTCACCCAAGAAGTCGTTTTGACTACGTGCTGCACTGGCAGGGAATGGGTTTTATTTTTAGGAACATGTTCATGAAACAAGGCTTTATCTCTTCTTACCAAGCATAATAGATCCAGTTACTTTTCTTCATCCTTACTCTTGGTCTGCTATTTTTGGCCTCAAGATCTATCTTCTCCAGTAATAGGGGTGCTGCCCCCGGGATAACTAACACTTGAGTGGGCAAAAACTGCCAAGTCCATGGGTCCCTTCTCAGAAACCCAAAGCAGCACAAGGACCCAATCTCATGAAGGGTTCCGAGTCACAGATATTCAAAGGATGCTGTGTAGGTGGATGACCTGATGGCCCAGGACGTGACATTTACAAGAAAGCAGAGCCTAAACAACATATTTTTTCCTGCTGCTCTGTGATGACTTCCATGTGTATGGTCCTTTGGCGGCACAAAGGTCCTGTATAGTAGGTTTCCTTTTTTTTTCTTTACACCTTTACTGGACTATAATTGCTTTACAATGTTGTGTTAGTTTCTGCTGTATAACAAAGTGAATCAGCTATACGTATACATATATCCCCATATCCCCTCCCTCTTGAGCCTCCCTCCCACCCTCCCTATCCCACCCCTCTAGGTGGTCATAAAGCACCGAGCTGATCTCCCTGTGCTATGCGGCTGCTTCCCACTAGCTATCTATTTTACATTTGGTAGTGTATATATGTCCATGCCACTCTCTCACTTCGTCCCTGTTTACCCTTCCCCCTCCCCGTGCCCTCAAGTCCATTCTCTACGTCTGTGTCTTTATTCCTGTAGGAGGTTTCCTTTTAGTATACAAAGACCCTGACAGGAAGGCCACTGCTACACTATTTGATGCTTTTGTGTTAATTAGAAGACACCCTTCCTCCACACCCCTCCTCAGGACTTGGCTTGTGAGAAAAGCATGAATTGGATTTCAACCTCCCCCCACACACCCCCTGCCTGGCCTCTCCCGTCACTGAATAGTACTCGGGTTCCTTTGTAACACTGGAGCAACATTTATTCTTCCGTTCATTCATCACATGTTTCAGGCATGACAATGGGTAAGGCACCTGGGCTCTGTGGAGAATTTAAAGGTGAATAAAACAATGGGTTTCTTCAGAAAAGGGTCATCCTTCTCAGTAAATGACTGGCATGAACAGTGCTGTGGAGGTGCTAGGAGTTAATCTGCCCAGCACTGGTGAATGTTCTGGTTTCACTGGAGCACAGGAGAGTCGTGAGTGATTGAACTTAAAAAAGAGCTTGCATGACTAGTCAATAGAAGATGGTGAATTAAGGCAGTTTTAGAGAAGGGAAATAGTTCACCAACAGTGAGCTTTGAGGATACAGACTTGGTGATGATCAACAAGATGGACTAGAATGTGACGAGGGTGGAAGGAGGCCAGAGGCAGAGAGGCCAGGTAGGAAGCTGATAGATTATATTACTGTCCAAACATTCACCACCACCCGCCAAGGGAATATTATATATTCCTAATCCATTAACCTCAGGCCTGGCTACGTGATAGTCTTTGGACAATCAAATGGGATAGACAGAATACGTGCCACTTCCCAGAAAAACTTTAAGAGCCATTAAATGGTTCTATCATATGCTCTTTTATCTTTGCCACAATACCCCAGAGCGGGGTTGCTCCTTCATTCTGGGTCCCAGAATGACGATAATATGAGGCAGAGCTGCAGCTGACTCAGGATGAATAAGTACAGGATTGAGAAACTCCTGTTTTTGCTAGCTCTTCAGATTTGGGGATCACTAGCGCAGCATAACGCATCCTAAGCTCACTGACGTGGTAGGCTAACGCACTACGAAAGTGAAAGCGATAAGGTCATAGACTGGATAGATAGTAGTATTGGACAGGAAACGGCAGAGACAATCATTATAATAACAACAACGAAAAACCATCATCTAACATTCATTTAGTATTTATATGACCAGCATTCTGTTAGCCGTATCTCATTTAATCCTCATAGAGCTAGACACACATATCTGTTTAACACCAACGTATGTGCTCTTACCCATTTTCCCCAACAGCCAATAAAGCTTGGTATTGCATGTGCCTGTAAGGTTAATTCATCAGAGTTGGGTTGCTCAAAACCTGAATGTTCTCAAAAATGTCCTATCTTCAGGACGTGGCCAGCTCCTGGGAGTTGAGCTCTGAACCCTTAGAATACCCTGCCTGGTAAGAGTGTTGTATGCCTGAGGCCTTGGGCCAGGCAGTATCAGTTTGGTCAAATAGTTTACACTACCAATATGATTCATGGTGAATGCCTATTTTTACCTGGGGATCTGGAGTCTAAACAGCTGAGATAAATCACGCTGGCACTGCATGTCTACATGACTGATCCCCAGTAAAAACCCTGGACACCAAGGCTCAGGTGAGCTCCGCTAGTTCCCTGGCTGCTCATCTCGTCACAAATCATTGCTCAGAGAATTAAGCACATCCACGCAACTCCCCTGGGAAAGAAGTTTTGGAAGCTTGCACCTGGTTTCTCCTGGAAATCATGCCCCACGCATCTTTCCCTTTTCTCTCTTTTAATTTCTATCCTTTTACTTCAATAAACCACAGCCATGAGTGTAATAGTTTTCTGAGTCCCACGTATCCTTTTAGCAAGTCATCAAGCCTAAGGGTGGCCTTGAGGATTCACAACACAGCGCAGGACATGAAACAGGCAAATGTCAAAGATGACCCCAAATTTTCAAGCCCAGGTGACTCAAAAAATAGAGGTTCAAGAACAGAAGTGGGACAGCCAGAGGGAAATGGTGAGCTGAGGGGGAGGGTAAAGGAGGAGGCTGAGAAGGTAAGTTTGGTGCTTGATTTAATAAATTTGACTTCCATATCCAGGTAGGAATGTGCAATGGGCAGTGGGAAATGTACAACCGGAGTCTATGATGGAAGCCCAGGATGGGAATATAGTTAATGATTGAAACTATGAGAGTGAGTGAGAGTCCTGAGGAAAAGGTGAGAGAAAAGGAATGGCAAGGAGTCAAACATAAACTGCAGAGAATATAACTTGGCTGCCTCGGGAGCAAAAAACAATGAGAAGGGGAGGCAACTTTTATCTATTTCCCATTCATCATAAAGGATGGCCTGTTTAATTTTACATAAATTTGTATTAATCCAGTTATATCATAGACTTTACACGAGAAAATAACTGCTAGAGGGGTTTTGTCGATACATAAATAGCACTAAAAAGTTAGCAGTATTGATTTTCTCAAGGAATCTTCCTTTCAAGAGCATTTAAAACCCTGCCTCATGAGCAAAGCATCCAGGCATAACTATGGTGCTGTTGATAATTCCAAAGAAACTGGGGCAGAGGGAAGCCCCAGCCATTCGTGATACTCTGTCGTGTGTCTGTGCAGCTGCTGCCAGGGCTATTTTTATATGTTTATTTATGTTTTTAACCATTAAAAAATTGGGTCAAAAGAAAGACAACGATAAAGCCAGTTAAGGACCTGTGAAACAGAGGCTTCTTTTCATTTAACACAGCGTTTTCTATTTTTCTGCATTTTCCTCATACAGCAAACAGAGCAAGAGACAGAGAACGTCAGGCCCAACTCCAGCCTTTCCCTTTTTCTTCTGCTCCCTCCAGGTAGGATTTGTTTGCTATTCCATCACGCTTTTAGGTTTTCCTTTTTCTATGGAAGAATTGATTTGGGATCATTTCAGGGGCATTTCCAATAAGGTTGCTATGGAAATCAGTGTTCCACCCCGGTCCCGTTTCACCTGAAGAGACAGTCCCTCCCACATTTATGGCCCATGTGCTTCTTACCAAGGCATCAGAAAACATTGAACCTGTTAAAATTTTCCTCTTCTTTTTTTTTTTTAGCTTTACCCTTTTTTGCTAGAGAATGCACATACACGGCTACATTTAGAAGAGAATTACGAATTGGTCCTAGGGCCTCGTATCAGACAATGAGCACTGGGGAAATCTCAGGCAGTTCTATAGCCAGTCTTGCCCAATTACACGGCCCACCATGGAGAAGTCCACCCCATCATCTCAGACTCAAGTTGTCGGGGAAGCCATTGAGCATAACATTCAAACCAGTGTCTCAAAAGCTCCCCCATGTGTGCACATGAAAAATAACTCATCGGAGGAAAAATTCACTGGAATAAGTGCAAAATTAGAACAGGGACCACTTTTCAGGCCTCAAAAATGCGCTAAGATACAAGAAAACAGCACATCATATAATTATTTATTTACACGGCATGTTTACAATCTAAAAGTATAGTTAATTTAAGTGGACTGGTTTTATGCAGATTATAGTATCAACAAATGAACCGGATACATAAAAAATTTTGATTTTTCTATGACAGGGATGAAAAGAATGCCAAAAAATGAAAAATAACTGGATACACTCAAAAAGAAAAGCCATCCAAATAAAACATAAGCAACTGATTTATATATTTCAGCCCAAGAAAGGAATTACATGAAAATGTAACAAAATATTTAGCACACTTTCCAGAAAGCATTTGCTTAGTTGAAAGGTTTTCAGATTTCCCTTTTTGCCCGTTTACCATTCCCTCGTGGAAAAATATACTATAGCTAAGACTGCTGTGTAAATCAGCTACCCCCTGCCCCCCAAGCCAAAGGTAGACTTCCAGAATATTAAAATCAAGGCTGGCAAAGATTTTCTACTCCAATCTCCATCTTGTACAGATGAAGAAAGTGAGCTGAGAGAAATGAGTGGACTTGTCTAAGCCCATAGAACTGACAGAAAAGCTGAGAACAGACCCTTAGCCTTTTGTTTTCTAAACCAATCACTATTCCTTTACACCATGCTGTCTCCCGATTTTTAATAATAGTAATGAATAATAAGCAGAAAATATACTAACAGATACTACTTCCAATACTAAAAGTTACTAAGCACCTACTCTGTGCCAGACACGGCTTTAAGTACATTACTTGAATTAACTCATTTGTACTGAGAGGAACACTCTGAGGTTGTATTATCACCTCCATTTTACAGATGAGAAAACTGAGGCACAGAGAAGTAAAGTACCTCCCCAGTAAGTGGCAGAGTCACTCTAATACTTAGCCAGTATAACTCTAGAGATTAAATTCTTAACCACAGGTAACTAAATAGGATACAAAAAGTAGAATCATTATTCAAAATTCAAAGGGACACCAGCTGTAGGGTTAAACCTTGTTTTTTTTAGGCAGCATAAAACTGAAACCTGTGATCATTAAAACAGAAGTAGGACCAACTTAAAAGAAAACAATAACAACTGGCTTAGAAGGGAAATTCTTACCCAATTAGCACAATAAACCCAAAGGTTTGTAAGTATCCAATTTCATACAAATCATCTGAATAGAGGGCTGCATCCTTTGGTATGCTCACTGATATCATGCTTACCTAGAATTAGAAATTATTCTTATCTATCTATTAAGACAACCCCTCTTCTAGGCATTTCTTGTTGAACCTATTTTCCAAGTAATAAAATCAGATTTCTTAAGCAGGGGAGGGGGACCTCTCCTGCTTCTCTAATTGGTCCAAATTAATATCAACTGGTGTCCTAAAGACACCAATGACCACCCAATGTCCAAATCCAATGGAAACGTGCAGGCTTAGCTCACAAAAGCTCTCCATTGTTTTCTCCCTCTCCTGACGTTTTCCCCCTCTTAGCCTCTATAACATCACGCTCTTGGCCCTTGCCTGGTCTTTTTCTCCTTCTCTTTAGCAGGTCCCCCTCATCAACATGCGTGGTAAAACTTGGTACTCCCAGAGTTCCGTCCTTGCTGGGTTTTCCCCACATCCCCTGCCCACACTCACACCACAGCTCCCACTGCCACTTAGGAGCTGACGCCTGGCTTCACTGCTGGCGTCTCAAAACTGCTCCTTTCCTCTAAGCTTCACACTGTCTGTGGCAAAACCTCAAACTCGGCATCATCAAATCCAAATCCCTCCTACTTCACCAAAAATTCTATTCCCCATCCTGTAGTCCTTATCTGGCTTCATGGAGTCCCCCAGTCAAAAAGCCCAAACCTTGAATCACCAGAGACTCCTTCCCTTCTTCTCAGGATACACCCAGTGAAGCTGTAATTTCTATGAATTGTACTTTCTAAATTGCTCTCAGATCCTCCCGTCTAACCCCCACGCTCATGAGAGTCCCCCTTCATCACCGTATCTCTCCCCATCCTCCAGAAAACTGTTCGGTTTGGGTTCCACCAGAAGTAGACTCTGAGCTAAGAATTTAAGTGCAAATAGTTGTTAAAGAAGAGACCCCAGGAAGCAAATGTAGGGGGCATGGAAGAATGGCAGGGGTGGGAAGGAAGTCAATACTGGCTTGTAAATGGTCAGGTGACTGCTGTGAGCAGTGGGGTTCCATCACGGAGGGGGCCTCCGGGAGACCCTAGGACACCCTGCAGGTGTGCCCCACGCAGGAGCCAGGAAGCTGAGACATTTACCCATCACTGTCTCAGAGCTGCTGTCAAGGGGGTTAACTCTCCCACACTAGGCCTGCCTCCTTGGAGTCTTGCAAACTTCCAGTCGCTGAAGCTTGTAGCTGCTGGCTTGTGTGGGAACAGTGGCTGCCGAGGGGATATGAGAAATCCTCCTGAGGCTCCCAGAGGCTTTAGATAGTATCCAAGTGCCTCTGCACAGCCTACCAGACATTCCCTGATCGTTTCCTGCTTTACTCTTTCATCATTTCCCAGGCTTCCTGTACTAACACTCACGTGCTCTAGCCTTACCTACCTATCAGCGGTTCCCGAAACCACAAGGCCATTGCCACGGCTGTGTTTGGACTTGGTAGTCGTTTTCCCAGAATGACCACCTCTACCTCCCAACCCTCTTCCCCTCTATCTGAAATACCCCCGCTTTTTGACAAGATACAGCTTGCAGCCCTCCCCATCTCAAGTTCTCAAGCCTTCCCACAATCCTTGCCCCTAAGTTGAGCACTTGAACCCGTGCCACTGCCCTGCCTTGTCAAACTGTCTCTCTCATCAAACTGCATGGTAGTTACTGGTCCCCATGGTTAGGCCAGCTGGACAGAGTGTGAACTCCTAACACGTGAGGGCTATGCTTGATTTATCTCCGCTTCTCCAGCACCACGCCCAATGCAAGGAAGAGGAGGCAACTGGAAAAACATCAAATAATTCCTGAAAGGTCTAGATACCATACAGAATAAATAATGTAAGTCTCCAATTAATATGGCAAACAAAACAGAGCAAAAGGAAAACCTAGGGGGGAAAATAGCAATTCTCCCTTTAGTGCATGCTTTTCTTTAAAAATAAAATTGCTCATTAGGGATATGTTTCCTTATATATGGGCTATGAATCAATTTGATTTACTCTGTCTCAGCTTCTTTAGCTAAGTGCCTCTTTATTGACACTGATTTCCTTAAGGGGAACCTAATGCTTAAGAGACCCTGACAGGGAGCCCCAGAGAAAAAATCTTCTACATATTCACTCATGGGTATTTTATGACCACATTTCAAACTCTCACATTCAGGCTCTTTCATGTGCCTGACAGTGAATAGACTTCACACTGAGCCCATTTATACCCCCAGAAGGAAGAAACAAGGGATAAAATTACTCTCCTAAGACCTGCTTTACAGGCCCCTCAAGGTCACCTTCATCTGGGCCCCAGCTGAGCTGTCCTCGCAGGGGACTTCTGCCAGCTTCAATGCTGATGGGTGGAAAGCGAATGCAGCGTGGGGTAGGGATCGTCCTGCCCCTCACCTTTCACTGGATTCACCAAAAGCGATTTATTGTACGCAAATGTACCCAAACCTGAATAAGGATTAAATTCAGATTCTGGGGTAGGGTTTGTTTCGGCCTTGTGTTTTTTTATTTGTTTGTTTGTTTTTGTCTTTTTTTGAGACAGTAGAAGATAAAAAGGAGGAAGAGGTGATAAACTATTTCTAAAGGCCATTTCGTCCAGCCCAAATTGACTCTGCTTTACACTGATGTGAAAACCAAACAAACTGCAGATATCTTTGATCTGGATCCTGCGGCACAGTTTGTGCCGGGCAACTGTTGTTCGAGATTTTGTGATTCATTGATCAATGTCACCATGTCTGGTGGAAACTAAATTGCCCTCGATCCACCTGGACACGATTTCAGCTTTTCACTCCCCTGCCCTTCCCTATCCTTATAGTTACACGATAGGAAGGAAAACAACCACAGTGGATCTTCACTGTTGAAGGTTTTAACATTGGGTGTTGCCTTCCATCCCCCGTGTTTGGGGTTTTACCCTAACCGATGCTGGGATCCTTTAACCTGAGGTGATAGAAATCTACAAATATAGCCACAGTGCAATCTGTTGCAGCAGAAAGCAAAGAAGGAATCTTGGAACACCCCGCTCAGAAGTCAGGTTTGCTGTTTCCGTTTTATTTCATATTTTCAGACTCAATGCAGGCAGCCAAGGAGCTGCTATTCAAAATGTTTTGCTGACCTCACAAGAACCAATGTAAATAGACTTTCTACCCGATGACGCCAATGCTGAAGGCAGTGTCTATGTGTTTTTATACTTTATGAGATTTCTGTGTATATCGCTTCCAAGACCTTGTGTTGGTGAGCAGAGTTTTGCTTTGATGTAAACTGATACCGATCTTTGCAGGCTACCGTTTCTCCTAGTTCCTCTCCACCAACTACAAACCTAAGAACAGAGTGAAAAGATAACACTGTACTGAACTCCCCTTTTCATTCCTACACTCCTTGATACTCTTTCCCCGGGGTCTATGTCTCAGAGTGGTTTTATGGGCAAAACCTTGCCCTTAAAGGTTCGGGCTATCCAATCAAGCAATCCCCAATGGATAACAACAACTAGCAAGTAACTCAACAGATATTTGTTAAGTACCTCTGAGGGGCAAGTTATCACTTTTCTAAGCATTCACTTCCTTTTATTTTTTTAATCTCAACATTCCTTTGAAGAAAGAAAGGACAGGATTTGAATCCACATTTTACCATCCAAGAAACTGCAATATAGAGGTTTTGTACTTTATCCACAAACAAGGAGCAAGTCAGTGAAAGGGCTGGAATAAAAAGTCTAATAACAAAGTCCAGTGTCCTTTCCCTCATCCTTCCCTAAGCTTATACCAAATTCCACTTTAGAACACATGGCGGTGGAGGGACAGTCTCTTCCCAGAGCTTCTCCACCTGGGGTCTATATGCCTATGGATGAACAAAAGTAGAAGGGCCTGGGACTCCTGAAACTGTACTCAAAAGGTTAATTAAGGGTTTCCCTGGTGGCGCAGTGGTTGAGAGGCCGCCTGCCGATGCAGGGGGCGCGGGTTCGTGCCCAGGTCCGGGAGGATCCCGCGTGCCGCGGAGCGGCTGGGCCCGTGAGCCATGGCCGCTGAGCCTGCGCGTCCGGAGCCTGTGCTCCGCAACGGGAGAGGCCACAGCAGTGAGAGGCCCGCGTATCGCAAAAAAAGAAAAAAAGTTAATTAATATATGTGCATTTTTCTGAGAAAAGAGTCAATAATTCCAGAACGGTTAAGAATGATTTTAATCATATGCTATATATTATATAGACTTGAAACAGCAAACCAATCACATATGAGAACTGACATTTCTCCTTCCCATCTCCTAAAAAGTACCTTGTCGCAATTATCCACATACAACAGGCTACCCCAAAAGTTAGTAGCTTAAAAGAACAATAGTCATTTCATTCTCTCACAAATCCACAATCTGGGCAGGGCTCAGCAGGCACAGCCCTTCTGCTCCGTGTCATGTCAGCCAGAGTGACTCCACGGGGACTGGGGGATCTGCTCCAAGGCGGCTCTCCACGTGGCTGGCTGCTGCTTCCTCTCCACGTGGGCCTGCGTGGGGGAGGCTTAGGGTCCACACAGCACGGCAACTGTCTCAATAAACCGAAAGTGAAAACTACCATCTCTTAGGCCTGCACTCAGAATCAGACACAGTGGCGTTCTGCTCCGTTCTACTGGTCGAGCCGTCACAAGAGGATTCAAGGAGAAGAGGCGTAGACCTCACTTCTTGCTGGGAAGAGCATCAAAGAATTGTGAGGCCATGATTTTAAACTGCCACATACCTCTAGGGTCACCTTTTCTCCTCCTGTGTTTTGCTCCATCACTATTCTCTCTCTTTTACAGACCTTTGCTGTGTGAGAAACCAAGCTCTGACATTTCTTTCTGGGGTGAGTCTGTAGCTAACTCAGCCTACTACTGCCAGCTGGCCTGCTCCTCTCGGGTCACACTGGGCTCCTTCTGAGCTGTAGGTGTTCAGACTTCCTCCCTTCACTGCAAGGGTCACTTGAGGTACTCTGCATAGCCTGCCCCTTTACAGAAATACTACACAATGGCTTTAGGGGGATAGTGGCTGTGGGTTCTGTCTGAAGACCGAGGGATAAAAGGTCCTCTGAGAGTCTTATATTAGATACAAGTGATGTCACAGGAGAAAAAGAGATTGACCTTTCCCCAGCATCACTCTGTGAACTGCTGGTTGGGTTGAAAGCATTCCCAATTCTGCCTGTTTCCAGGCACTAACCAACCATACTGCTCTTTGAAAAGCATGAGTTTTCAAATTTTCAAGGAAATGCCAACTGGTATTTAGATTATTTGCATCACTTTCCCCCGTTCTCTTCATTAATTCAAATGACTGATCCATAATATTGGTTATCGGCACTGAAAAATTCTCTAATATCTGCCTTGGGCTGCCTCAGGCAGGCCTTTGGAAATGGTCTGTTTTTGCTCTGCAGCAGAGGTGATGAAACAGGGCCACCTGCTGAGGAGAAAATGTCCCAACTCCAGGCCTGAGGAGGCTATAAGCCACTATTCAGATCAATCAGGCACCCCAGAAGTTTTAACTACATTCTCACCAACGCACTCTCTCCGATCCATCAGCACGTCAGGACCCCTCTTGTCCTTAGAGCCTTTGCAACCTCTTTGCTCTGGACTCTCTTGCCCCAGAAAGCCACGTGGCTTGTCTCCTCTTTCCTGACTTAAGTCTTCAGGCCTTCATTTGCATATCACTTCCTCCATGAACCTGCCCTTGGCAGCCCCATCTAAATTTTACACACCACTATACACACACCACTTCCCCTCACCCTCTCTCACTAGTTAGTATATGATGTGTTTTACTCAGTTATTTCCTGTCTCCCCTTCTGCAATGATAGCTTCGTGAAGGCAGGATTTTTTTATGTCCTGTTTATTGCTGGTCCTGGAATAGTACCTGGCGTCAGGTAAGTGTGCGAGACACATTTATTAATAAATAACTGAAGGGACCGGTGATCCAACCTGTAGCTGTCCTCACAAGGTGGTAACACAGGGTTCCTAGTTGCACTGCCTGCTTTGAAGGTAGAGAGCTACAGATCAGCATCTAACAGCCACCCCACCTGTGTTAGTTTCCTACTCCTGCTGTAACAGATCACCACACACTTAGCGGCACAAAGCTACAAAAGTTTATTATCTTACAGTTTTGTAGGTTGGAAGTCCAACATGGGTCTCAATGGGCTAAAATAAGGCATGGCATGTCTCTGCCCCTTTTGGGAGGTCTTAGGGGAAGATGTGTTTCTGTGCCTTCTCCAACTTCTAGAGGTCATCCCCATACCCAGGAAGGCATGTGGCCCCTTCCTCCATTTTCAAACCTGGCAATGTCACATGCCTCTAGCTATTCTTCCTTAGTCACGTCTCCCTCTGGCTCTCATTTTCCGCCTCCCTCTTTAAGGATTATGTTAACCCCACCGAGATAATCCAAAATAATCTCCCTATTTTAAGGTCATCTGATTAGCAACCTTAAATCCATCTGCAATCTTCATTTCCCTTTGTCCGGCAACCTAACGTATTCATAGATCCTGGAGATGAGGATATGGAACTCTTTGATGGCCATTCATTCTTCCCACCACATCATCCTCTAGAATGACCTAAGAAATGATAGGCCCTCTCCCATCACTTTGAGAGCTGTGATGTTTCTTATCCAGATACTGAGTTCTTACATTTGGTCCTTTCACAAATACTTATTGAGGTATAGTACAAACTTCCCCAGACTTAGAGGCAGAAGACATGCTCTGAAGACCCTTTCTGAAACTGACCAACTCAGTCACCATCACTGAGACTTCATTTTCTCAACAGAAAAATGGAAATAGCAAAACCTCCTAACAGGGCTATTATGAAGATTAAATATGGTAATGTTTATAAAAGCTCTATAAACGTCAAACTCCACACAGTGTAAGGAATCATTATTATGACAGAAATCTCTAGCACCAAGGATACCCTGAGTTTGTTCTGACGGTGGTTTTGATTGTTTTGTTCCTTGAAAGAAACGATATGAATTATCACTTGCACACTTTGGACAAATCGGAACTGAAATTAACAGTGCTACTCACAGTCCAAGTTCTGCATTACCTTTACCTGGTTTATGATAACAATACTGTACAGACAAACCAACTGCGAATACGAATTTGGTTTTTCCTATTTTAAGTTTCATGTATTTTTCTTCAAAAATAACTTTGGGGGCTTCCCTGGTGGCGCAGTGGTTGAGAGTCCGCCTGCTGATGCAGGGGACACGGGTTCGTGCCCCGGTCCGGGAAGATCCCACATGCCGCAGAGCGGCTGGGCCCGTGAGCCATGGCCGCTGAGCCTGCGAGTCCGGAGCCTGTGCTCCGCAACGGGAGAGGCCACAACAGTGAGAGG
The DNA here is from genome assembly GCF_963924675.1 of Phocoena phocoena. NCBI lineage: Eukaryota > Metazoa > Chordata > Mammalia > Artiodactyla > Phocoenidae > Phocoena > Phocoena phocoena. The sequence goes on from NC_089221.1 coordinate 47,622,588, forward strand.
CCCGCGTACCGGAAAAATAAAAATAAAAATAAAAAACATTGGGAAGAAGATAATCCTCACCTTTATTTGATCTGGGAAGCAATCACTGTAGTTATTTGTATATTTCCTTTTAGGCTCCTTAGGGGGACAGAAGTGTGTCACATTCATTTTTGTAACTCTGGCTCACAAAGTTTTGCCTGGTAGAGGTACCCTTAAGTTAATGAATATTTCTTAACTTAATAAATAAGTTAATACATTAAGGATTAATTAGTTAGCTAATTAGAGATGCACATTAGGAACTTCTCTCTGCTGCTGTTCTACTGTTATAATTCCTTTCCATCTTCATTTTCCAGTTTCCTATTAATCCCACCTAGAGCTTCCCAACATCAAGGGGAAATGCCTTTGCCTGGCCTCTGGAAAGTCTCTAAAATTCCTTCTTTAAAGCAAGTTTTTTTGTTTGTTTGTTTGTTTGTTTTGCGGTACGCGGGCCTCTCACTGTTGTGGCCTCTCCCGTTGCGGAGCACAGGCTCCGGACGCGCAGGCTCAGTGGCCATGGCTCACGGGCCCAACCGCTCCGCGGCATGTGGGATCTTCCCGGATCGGCATCAGCAGGCAGACTCTCAACCACTGCGCCACCAGGGAAGCCCTAAAGCAAGTTCTTTAAATGGGGAGCACCAGCCTCCCACTTGTGCTTCCAACCACCACTCTCATGATCAACTATTTCTTCCTCAATTTCCCCTAAGAAGGATACTACAGGGAAGATTTCGAACTTCACATTCAAACAAAAGAATTGAAGATCTGCAACATATTTAACTGGGTACTTCCCCTAAGGTAGTTGTAATCATTGCTTTTACGGAGCCAGGTGAGGATTTCATAGAGGCTGATAAATGTTCTCAGGGACGAAGATCTGACTCTGAACCTCCTGGCCTCTGGTGGGCCTTGCCCAAAGGAGGGCTCATATCTCAGGGGTCAGTGGATGACACATCATTAGATGTATTCCCATAAATCAAGGGCTTATACAAATCCCAGAACCTGCTTTTGTGGGGCTCAAGCTACAACCAGTTTAAAACCTCGCACACAATGGAACAACTTCATAAAAAGACTGTGGAAGCTAGGCCCTTGATGATTCCACACTGCCTGATTTGCCAAGAGTGGAGAAAGTCTTTTCCAAGCTGAGAGTCTTTGAGCATTGCAGATCTGTCCTCAATACTTAGGGGGATCAGTTCCATTAATTCTCCCCTTCAGCTGTAAGATTTAAAAAAAAAAAAAAAAGACCCTTTGAATAGCCCACTGCAATTAGAAAGCACTGCTAATTGAATCAAGAAGTTAAAGGTGTAAGACACGTTTGTATTGAATTTCTCTTGAAATACTCTTAGATTTAGAAGATAAAGGGAAAGAGGACTTGACAGTGTGAATTTTTGCTGGCAACAGAAAATTCCAGTTCAACAATTAATTCCACAATAATTATTTTGCCAAACACAGCAAATATATCTGGATTCACCCACACCTAATACTGCAGGGGTAGCCTTTCAAACTATTTCCACTTTAGTCACTCACTAAACATTGGGATGGCCAGGGCAAGTAATAAACTCTTGCAGTACTGAATGGCTAGTCTATTTTTCTTTACCAATTTACCAGAGATTCTGGTGGCAAAAAAATGTTTCACAGTAAAATACTGATTTAACTCTATTAGGGAACTAATTCAGATGTTTAAAAAGAGACTTCCTTAAATGTTTCCCTGAGAGGGTTATTATCTACAGATTTGCCTAAATTTTCTAAACTCATGTGTGTCTTCAACTAATATAACCTTTTATTTATTGCAGTTTTAAGAACTCAATTGAATAATCCACAAAAGGTAAGATGTTTCATCATTTCGACTTTTATTCTGTCATCTTTATGTCAATTCAAATCTGTTGTCCTCTAACTTTTCCTCAGAAACTCAAGTAACCACTAACCACAAATGAAGTAAATACTTCCAGTCACTAGTTACAAAATTACACATTCCTAACTTGTTTGTCTATTCACAAATGTTTAAGTTCTTTCTTTGGGGATGGAGCAGCAAGAAGGACATGACCTTGGCAGAGCCCATGAATCTCCATGAATATCCACCGATCTGGGGGATTCCACAACCTGCTTTGAGGCAAACGTTTTGTTGAAAGCAAAACCAAGGAAATCCTGCTGAGAAATATCAACTCTGTCACGTCTTTACCTTCAGGGTAGTTCCAAAACCCAGTGTTGTTTAAAGTTATACTAACGCTCCCCAAATGACCCATGAGAACCCAGACTTTTTAAAAATGGCTCAATCCCAAGACCTTTCCTACTGCTCCATTTCAATGTACTAATGCAGTAGGATTCTCCTAAACCAGATCCTGTTCAAGCAAAGAGGTGATGGTTATGATCACTACCTTAGTTATGAGAATAGCTGTACCCGCAGAAAGCTGACAGCCTCCATCTGCTGAATAACTTGTTGAAAACCAATCAACCCCAGAGAGACGATTATTCTAAGGTACTTTTAAAATGTAAGGTCTTTTTTAATTTCAGGAAACTTGACTTCTATTCAAGATGGTCCATTCCACAACAATGGTTCATAATTAGATCTATTTATTTTGACAGTCCATAGCTCCTGATAAAAGGCCATCTGCAACATTTTCAAATTGAAGATTTTTCCTACAAAGAACATTACTATTCACAACATGAAATACTGAGGCTTGAAAGGGAAGTGTAATCAAAGACCACAACATAAAATTCCATTATCACAGTGTCTGGTTTTGCCTCTGCATTCTCAATTTAAAGAGGAAGAACGAGAAGCAAATGTAATAAGTAGTGAGGTGTAAAGGATGGGGGAATGGAATTGCTGATTTAGACTGCAAGCATCTCAAGAGCAAAGAGTGTGCCTTTTCTTTTTCTTCATGTCTACAAAATATAGTACATGATCCACACTGTGTCCTGTTAATATAAGTTATCAAGATTAAGAAGGAAAAAAAGCAAACAAATGAAACTCCTTTTCAGAACCCTCCCACCTTCTGCCTCAGCATCCCTCTAACCAACTTGGGTACCTCTTTCACAGGTTGTTTGAACCCCCTTCCCAATATCATGCTCCCCAGGCTTGCTCATCACCACCTCCAGGACCACCGTCTAGAGTTGTACAGGTAGTTTACTGCACAAAGCTCCCCAGCTGAAGGGGGCAAGTGAAAGCTGAAACCTAGTCCACAGTTACCGAGAGAATCAGCTACTAGTGTCCACCTGGGAAGGCCTCCTATTTGTGGACTGCATTGCAAATGATGGAGGTATCTCGCCATCGCTGAGGAAGCCGCTCAACATATTGGATAAATCAAGTCAGGGAAAGTGGTCAGAGTTGCAAGGACAGTAGTAAAAGTGGCTGCCACATTTATGGACCTGATACTATCTGGACACAGCAACCAATTTCCACCGTGGCCTAGTCAGTCCATTTCCATTCAGGCGGTGACTTTGGTTGCCACTTCCTGAGTGACTGGTATTTTTGCCCTTTAGAGCAGGAGGAGTCCAGCTCAGAGAATTAATCCTTGTCTGAGTTCTCAACAGAATTATTATACCATAGAATAAGCTTCTGAAGGGCACCCTGAAAGCCTTCTCCACATTCAGAAACCCCCTCTACAATGCCCCTCGGGTTAAGTCAACCAAGCTGACCTTGAGGGGCTTCCCTGGTGGCGCAGTGGTTGAGAGTCTGCCTGCCAATACAGGGGAAACGCGTTCGAGCCCTGGTCCAGGAAGATCCCACATGCCGCGGAGCAACTAGGCCCGTGAGCCACAACTACTGAGCCTGCACGTCTGGAGGCTGTGGTCCACAACAAGAGAGGCTGTGACAGTGAGAGGCCCATGCACTGCGATGAAGAATGGCCCCCACTCGCCGCAACTAGAGAAAGCCCTTGCACAGAAACGAAGACCCAACACAGCCAAAAATTAATAAATAAATAAATTAAATTTCTAAAAAAAAAAAGCTTTCCTTGAACACTTCCCACGAGGGGGCGTTTCTCCAAAAGCAACCCCTTTTCGCTTTGAGAGAACCAGCTCCTCCTCTATTCTGTTATATCAGAAATTAGAAAATTTAGCTACCATTTACTGAATGCATATTATGAGCTTTCCATATATGAATTTATTTAATCCCCACACCAACCCTGTGAGGGAGGAATCGTCCCTGCCTTTCTACAGGTGAATGAAGGAACTCGCCCAAGGCCACACTGCTGAACAAGGATTTGCACTCAGGCCTGGCCCCAGCACCCTGTCTGTAATCACTATGCTCTGCTTCTGAGTGTCTAGCCATCTATCTAGCTGCAAATTACAATAAGGTGTATATTTAAAATGGAAATTTTAGGTCCCTGAAATTCCATGATTTGATTGTTTACACTAATGAGGGAGCAAAAGGCTAAGTTTAAACGATATTTAAACCTCATTTAAATAACTACTTTTCATTTCCTTCCACCTGATCCATCCTAGGCCTATTTCACAGCTGTACACTCAGAAAGTAGGCTCACACCTCCATTTCTAGGGGTGGGGCTGTGAGATCTCAAGGGATGGGGGTGGGGAGTCAGTGTGACATTCCATCTGGGTATTGCTTACAGAAACTTCCAGAAAGCTATAAAGTAAAATAATTTTAAATGTTATCTCTTTATCTTTTCTTCTCCTACTTGAAATACAGAATTGTAGTAAATGCTTTAAAAGAAAAAAAAAAAAAGATGTCAGCAAGAAGGAAAATGAAAGGCTCAAAGGAATGCCCTTGATAAAATGAGATGATGATGTGTAACCAAATTGTAGCCTCCCAGCATCTGAGCTCTTGCCTGTATTTGATGAATCTCCTACCACATAGGTCTTTGTGGGAAACAAAGCCACTTCCATTATGGCAGTCAAAGTAGCCAGATTCTTGCTTTTCCAGCCCCTCGGGTAACTATGGCAGAGATCATGAGCTAGCCATGAACAACGAGACACCCGGGGCATCAAATCATGGGCTCAGCGACTCAGCGAACAGGGAGCCTTCATTCTGGTAACTGAGGGGGCAGCAGTCAGCTGTCAGGCCAGCGGCATCGGCAGCTCCAAGCAGCGGCATCCATTGCCAACACCAGCAGTGGCCATGCAAGCCACCATGTCATGTTCAGCAGGGGCAGCAGCGATGGCTCACCAGGCTGGTTCTGTGGTGTAACTTTGACTGTGGACTTTGGCTTCTCGATGCCCACCCATATTCTAAGTCTGGTGCCCGACACTTCACAGTGACTCTACCAGATGCCTGATATCTTTTAGGAAATTCCTTTTATCCTTAAGCCAGCCAGAGTCAGTTTCAATGGCTTGCCTTGAAGATTCCTAAGGGATACGTTACGTACAAGGACAGATTTGTGCTAAATCAGAACAACGGCATCAAGCCACATTAGGAGCGGCCACTAAATCCATCTCAGCATGTGAGCCTTATCCTACCTTTGGACCTGGAAAATCACAAGGATGGCCAGGCTCAAATTTCTTTTTTCTTTTTTATTACATCATGCAGTGACCACCTCCTCAGAATCTCGCTCACTACACAAGAATGAAGAATGGGAAAGCAGAAATAGATGAGACTATGCTTCGAACGTCTTTTATTAGTTTCCCACTATACTTAAATGTAAATTCTTATCAAACCCCAAGTGTATTTAATAACATAGAAATTCCTTGTTGTAACATCTTTCTGTAAAATATACTAATTTATGGAACTAAAGGTGAGAGTTACGTGGTACTGGGGGTAGAGGGGTGGAGACTTGCTTAATGTGCAAATTTCTTCATTCCATTGCTCATCATAACAACTCACAACACAGTACTTGGGCCAAAGGCCTCCTAAGCTATTTAAAAATAGAAACAGTCTTTGTAAACAGGAAAACTACTATGGGGTACACAGGGCTTTAGTACACAAAAGCCATATTTTAAATAGAGGAAAATCATTTAACAAACGATTTTCTTGCTGTCAAGGAAAGCAAGGACATGATAAAACACAAATTTCGAAAGGGTGGTTCAGAGGAAGAGAATGCAAAAGGGTAAGGGCTTATATTCCATAAGTGAGCAGTGGATTCAGAGAGGGTTATTTCATGATTATGCTTTAAACTACATGACACAAACTCTTGAATATATAACATAGTTTATAATGAAAAATCTAAAGACACGAAGGACAAATAATGACAAAACTAAAAAAGACCATGCTTCGAGAACATCTTCCTTCAGCCTACTTAGTTGTTGAAGCCCAGACTGTTGATAATACAGCCCCTGGAGCAAGCACACATTCCTTCCCATATCTTAAGATGAACGACAGAGCCTACATCTTCTCTCATGGCAATACAACTAGGCAGATAGAGGCCCTGTGCTGATACTCAGTTGCAGGTGAAGGTACCGCTCAGCATTGATCAAGGGCTCTCCATAGCATCTCCCTCCGCATCCCTCGTTCCAGGGATCCATATGTTAAACGTGAGCACTGGCTATTTCTTTGTCTTAACAGGCAATTCCCAGGAAACTCCAGCCCTGCAGAGACCCCTCCAGGTTGCCCAGCCTCCATGAATGTGCCACTTGTTACAGAACACTGAAAAGGTTCCCAGACCATGTTCACAAGTGTCTGCCTCAATCAGCAGATACATCTAGCTCGATAAACTGACACACTCTGCCCTCCTCCCGGCCACATCTTAATAAGAAACCCAGAGAACTGCCAACTTTTTTGTTAACCTTTCAAAACACTAGAAATGAATCTCAATAAAACCTAAACATGAGTTCCCAGAGTAGGGGGGAAAGCACAAAACTAATTCCTGATCAACCAAGTGTAAAAGAAAACAAAAGATCCAGCAAAAGAACTTACACTGGAACCCTGACAGCTGGAAAATACAACTACAAAATGATTGCAAATGCTTAGTGGATACGGATGGGACCACTGGTGGTGACTGTTTCTTTGCACCAGAAATGCCTGGAAATAGCAATAATGTGAGAACAATAATTCCATCCAGGATGCCCGTAGGCAAAGAACACTGAACTGTAGCAGCAAGTAATATCTGCAGAACATCCTGGAGGTTGTGTGCCATACTTGGAAGAAAAGTATGCATTTGACCATCCAGAGATCTTATGGTCAAATATCAGCTCTACAACTTTCCTCTGAGTCTCAGTTTCTTGCTAGTGTCATAAAGACAATAATCTCTACCACATGGAGCTACTATGTGGTTTACACGAGACAACGTATTGAAATGTCCACCGTGGGGCCTGGCACGTGCAAGGTACTCAATAACCATTGGCTCCACTCCTGTTCCCTGGAACACCTACAGCCACAAAGGGCTGCTTCATTCCTGATTGCTGCAGGCCAAGCCAGCCTCTCCAGGCCTAGAGCTTCCTGGCAGTCCACGGTTGCACCCCCAAATTGACAGTCACACCTTGGAATGGCCTGCAGCAATTCTCCATAAAATACACAAGCTCTCACTGCATAAGGGTACCCAGGGTTGAAGATCACAGTTAGAACAGTAAACTGGCTTCACTCCAGTCCCACAGGGTTGGGGATCTTTTGTTGATGCTTCACATCTAGTAAAATTTCTATGTGATATTTATAAATCAGATTGAACTCAGATAAAGTTATAAAGCAGTCTTAAAACTGTCATTGTTAATTCCTCTTCACCTTCATGGTATGTCCCTTGTAACCTCATAATCAGGCACTGCATGACCATATTTGATAAACGCACCCTGTTCCCTGTCCTCGCAGAGCTATAATCCCTATAGTGTCACCCGTGAAGGCCCACCAACCCAGACTCTACCCCATGCCCACAAAAACTTACCAGCTTATTGTCCTGCTTATAGAATTACAAATCAAACCATTTACAGGAGACCTACTCTAATCCTCCATTTAATTAATAAGAAACCATGGTCCTGAAGCCTACCAGATGCTAGGTAACATCGGAGCCAGGTCTGGAGGCCAGACCCGCTGGCTCCCAGGCCAGAGCTTCTTAGATGGTAGGCTTGGCAGCTGGACCAGAACCAAGGCACACAACAGCTTAGTGTATTCCTGCTCTGAAGTAATAGTTGCTTTTAACAGGGACATTTAGTTAAATGGGATGAGTAATGCTTAAATTTCAAAACAGCTGCCAGGGCCGGTGGGTAGATATTTGGGGTTGAAAAAGAGGTTTTTGGCCTCCCTCAAATCATTCCACTTCGGTGACCACCTATAGTTCCAGGAAATGTTCTGCAGATGAAGGAAAATGTGGCCTCCATTTCCCATCCATCTATCTATTCGACAAACAGTTGCTGAATGTCTGATACATACATGGTATATTGCTATAGGGATTGCATGTACAAACACATACATTATGCACACGGTATCCTGCTATAGGGATTGAAAAGATGACTCCTCCAGCCCGCTTTACTCACACTCTGTGTGCCAAGTATTGCACTAAGCACTTTATTTGCCTTCTCTGACTCAATCCTCACAATAATCATATGAAATAGATGTTTGTATCCCCCATGTTACAGATGGGGAAACCAAAGCATAGAAGTTAAGTGCCAAAGTCCCAAGGTTAGTAAGTATCAGGCTGGAACTCGAACCCAGCCTGCTCAACTCCAGAGCCTATGCCTTTGTCCCCTTCCTGGTGCCCTCTCTCCACAGGTGCATGGCTGACCTTGGTTGGGGGAGTATCAGGAAACTCATATAAGAAAAAGCATGTGAAGCAGTGAACACAGCACTTGGCAGATAGTAAATGTTTTATCTTTTCAAAGTTGGATGAGACAAACCATTTTATAAAACTTTTGTTTAGTTTGGAACTCAGTGACACTTCGGTTTGCAATGCCAATATTAATATACAAATGGCAGTGACGGGATCATTCTGTTAAAGTTGTCTGCAATTTTCCATGAATGTAAAAAAAACCTAGAGATTTTCTGGTTCCTACAGTCTGACCAGCTATATTTTGTGTGCCAACACCCCCAGTCATTCAATGCTCTTTTGTCTCTCTCTATATTTATTTAGGTGGAGACAGGGCCACCTCATTCCTCATTTAAAGAGTCCACAGGGAGTGGGTGGTGCTCAGTAAAGCTGCGCTGACTCTCTGAGAGCTGTGAGAATGGAGTGTTGAGTAACCATTATTTTGCTCAGAACAATGGGTTTGTTAACTTGAGCATAATTAAAATGAGAAGACTTCCCCAGGGGTTTCATCACCTCTGCCCAAGTGACAACCAAAACTCTCTGACTCTGATGCCAGGTCACTGAATGCAGTTTCAGAGGCACAGAGCTTCTAGAGCAACACTGTCCAATAGAAACTTCTGTGATGATGGAAATGTTCTTTCTGTGTGTACTCAGCCAAGTACACAGCCACTAGCCACACATGGCTCCTAATCACTTGGAATGGGGCTGTGTGGCTGTGGAACTGGAGTTTTCATTTTATTTCATTTTAATTAATGTGCATAGCCACATGTAGCTGATGGCTACTATAGGAGATAGCACAGTTCTACAGGAGCTGATGGCAGGAAAGCTGGTTTATGGAGGATGGAGTGAGGGCTCAGTAACGTGGTGTTTTAGTTTCTTGACAGATTCTTAACCCCCCAGAAGCATGACCACCAAGAGGGTCTGGGCCATGTTGGAAGGAAACCAGTTTGTCCGTGATGTCCTTCCTCTCTCTAATTCTGGGATTTCTTCAGGTAGGACCTGGACCACCATCAGGAACCAGAGAACAAGAGAAAGCAAAGGGACTCTGGAACCCCTAAGCCATCTTTTTACAGAGGAGGAAGCTGGAAGTCAAAGAGGAAGCCCTCTTCCCTAGGTCATATGATGGCAGAACAATAGAAGCCTCCTGATACACAGTCCATGCTCTTTCAGCTAACTTAGCTGACATCTCAGCTCTTATCCCTAATAAATTGCGGGCAGGTAAGTTTTCGGGGGTTGCAGGGGAACAATGAAAATGCATAAAGGATGCCAAGAGTAGGATGTAGGGACTGGTATCCCCAGCAGAAGTGCCCATCCCATCAAAACTGGGCAACTGCCACTTGCAGCCAATTGTTGCCATGTAAGAATATGTCACCCAATTGTCCAATTTTCCCAAGAGAAGCAAGGAGTAGAGTTTGCAACCTCTGGCTTAACCTGTCTTCTCCCCACCCTCATCTCTAAAACATCCTCACTAGTTAGTGATTTTTTTTTTTTTTTTTTTACTTATTTTATTTTTTTGGCTGCGTTGGGTCTTGGTTGCTACGCCCGGGCTTTCTCTAGTTGCGGCGAGCGGGGCCTACTCTTCGTTGCGGTGCATGGGCTTCTCATTACGGCGGCTTCTCTTGTTGTGGAGCATGGGCTCTAGGCACGCGGGCTTCAGTAGTTGTGGAGCATGGGCTCTAGAGCACAGGCTCAGTAGTTGTGGCGCACGGGCTTAGTTGCTCCGCGGCATGTGGGATCTTCCCGGCCCAGGGCTTGAACCCGTGTCCCCTGCATTGGCAGGTGGATTCTTAACCACTGCGCCACCAGGGAAGTCCAGTTAGTGATTATTATTCCCAACTTACAGGTCACAGATTATTGAGGTTAAGCATCTTGCTCAAGAAACAAGTAGTAGAATATGAGTTCAACAGCAAATTAGGCTCCAAAGTCTACGCACTTCCCACCACATCTCACTCACAACACCAGCTCCGCCCACTGAGGTTCCTTATTCTAACAGACGGGCTCGAAGTGGCTCTCCATGCAGTAGATCATATTGTACTTTTTACTTTCTTTCCTAAATCATAATTTCATTGTTAACAAATGATGAAAATTCCATTACCATAGCTGAGAAAAATAATAAATCTATTCCTTGCTGAATCAAAATGACAACAAAATAAAATATCTGTGCCAAAACAACAGGTAAGCATCCCCCACTGAAATTTACCCCATTCCTGCCACCCATCGACAGTGGGTCAGAAGTGTCTATGTAGCTTCCTTGTAAAATTACCGTGTCTAAACATCTCACGCACAGGACTCTTATACGGAAAATTAATTTTTAAACTAAAAGGAAAAAGAAGAGGGACTGGAGACAAAGAAGGTGCTATCCCACACGCCTTCAATTGTTTTCTCTATCTAAAGCCAAAACTCTGGATGTGCTATTTATATCAGGCATAACTCTTCTCTCTTTGAGATGGCACACCTACAGTGATTGATGGGTAAAGTCTAGAGTTTCTAATACTGTCTACCCTGATGGCAAATTGATATATAGTTCCCAGCAAGTTCCATTTGAGCTCATGATTTTCCCGTAAATGTACCCCAGCACAGCTGCCACATCCCTAAATTCTGGGCAAAATTTATGATGGTGCTTCACTCTTCGATTATTGTGTAGGAGCTTAGTGTAAAACTCCCAAAATAGTGATAACGCGATTGCAGTTCTTTACTTCATTGCTGGTTGCTTAGAACTCTCGGCTTTATATCAGCAGACTGTTTGATGAAGATTAATTTCATTTTCTCTCTATCCACTGTGTTAATAAAAATAAGCATTGTTGAGAAAATAGGACCAAGTGGCACAATTAGCTAATACCCATTCCTTCTATCTCTTGTAAATTATGTTGAAATGAATGGCAGTAAAAGTGAGTTCAGAGATTTCAATCTGCTTCCCGGTGGCTGGTTAAAAAAGTACTCTAAACTTAGCCTGCTTAGTCCTTCTCACTCTAAGAACCCAGATCCGTGGGCTAAATGAGATGGCAACTGGAACTGGACATAAGGGGGATAAGGAATGAAAAAGGCCAGGGGCAGAGATGTGATGCAAAGAGAGGAGGCCAAGCAGTGTGGGTTGGAGTGGACAAGGAGAGGAAGCATTTGGGAAGGTTCTGACAAGCAGCTGCTTGGTGGCAAGGGGCTCATATAACACATACGAGTACCTCTACCTGTTTTATCACATCCATCAAAGATCTCAAGCGACTGTCATCCAGCTCTCAGCCCTTGAGCGCATTAGAGTTGAGGAAGGAAACTTTTCTCCCGGAAGATCCTGAAAGAGCTCTAACTTAGCCCAAGAAGCCATTAAAGGTCAGAGCACGTGCACAGTGAATGTAACCTGGATCCAGAGCACTTTCATAGGCCCGTCTCCTGATCCCAAGTACAAAATCCTGACCCGCCCCTCCATTTCGTTCTTTTATTCTTGTAGTAACTTAAAATGTAGTTCCAAAATTCTTAGATACTCTTCCCATCAAGAAGTGAGCTGGGGCTTCCCTGGTGGCGCAGTGTTTGAGAGTCCGCCTGCCGATGCAGGGGACGCGGGTTCGTGCCCCGGTCCGGGAGGATCCCACATGCCACGGAGTGGCTGGGCCCGTGAGCCATGGCCGCTGAGCCTGCGCGTCCGGAGCCTGTGCTCCGCAACGGGAGAGGCCACAACAGTGAGAGGCCCGCGTACCGCAAAAAAAAAAAAAAAAAGTGAGCTGTATGCCCCCTTCCCTTGAATCTGGGTGGGCTTTGTGACTGCGTGACCCAGAGAGGACAGGAAAGTGAGGCGGCGTGGTCTCCGCTGTTGGTCATGACAGGCAATGTGCTTCTGCCTCCGCCGTGGGAACACGTGTGAATGAGGCCCTGGGCTCCAGGGACAGCGTCTGACAACCCCGCCACCACCAGGCTGTGAGAAAGCCAAGCCACACAGAGAGGTCCCAGGGGGCCATTCTGGTCACCAGGAATACGAGCGAAAAGTCTCCCAGGCCCAGCGCTGAGTCTTCCCGGCCCTTCAAGTCTTCATGGCCTGAGCAGAGCCAACCCAGCCCCGCTGTGCCCTGACTTCTGGCCCTTAGCCTCCTGATGAGTGTAAGAAAATGGTTGTTTTCAGCAGCTCAGTTTTGAGGTAATTTGTCACACAGGAGTCATCTCTGGAACAATCCTTCTGCTCCATTCCCAGATCCTTCTCTGTGGGGGCTTACATCTTTAAATCCTTAACTGAGTCATTTCTATTTGTTTGTACCCAAAAGTTCTTTGTTCAAGTGAAAATTTCTGCCTAAGAAATTGGTGGCTAACATGGAACTCCCCTGGTGGCGCAGTGGATAAGACTCCACGCTCCCAATGCAGGGGGCCCGGGTTTGATCCCTGGTCAGGGAACTGGATTCCACATGCATGTCATAACTAAGAGTTTGCATGCCACAGCTAAGGAGCCCACGTGCCGCAACTAAGGAGCTGGCGAGCCACAACTAAGGAAGGAACCCGTGAGCCGCAACTAAGGAGCCCGCCTGCCACAACTAAGACCTGGTGCAATCAAATAAATAAATAAACATTTTAAAAACACAAAAAAGAAATCAATGACTGACAGAAGCTCTAGGGCTCCTTACCTCACAATTTGACAATCACCCTTCAGCCAGAAAATAGACACATGGCTTTCCTTCAATCAATCAAATAATTTTTGGAATACTGCCTTCTCTTGAAAGCCTTCCCAGCTTAATCACACAGAAGTTGATGGCCTGTAATTTCCTCCCTCACCCATCTCCCAGCACCACCACACATAACCACCGGCATGCATGTATTGAACAACTAAACATCATTAAAGATGTAAAAGAAATATGTCATGATATCCCCCTTCAAAGGACTTCTAATCTTGTTTGGAAGGCAGTGCTAGCCACCCTGCCCCCACCACCAGCCTTATAAAACAAAATAATAAAGATAGAGGGACCCACTGTCACAATCACATTATACATAATAAGAATATAGAAAATCCTATTTCTGTGCTTACAAGGCACGCTTCTTCCGTGCACATCCGTGTCACCAGTGTTAACAATAAGAATGATTCCTTTTGTCCGAAACAAGTTACTATTCAATCACCTATTCGCACATTCAATAACCATTTACTGCTCTCTTTGTATGTGCCAGGACTTCTGCTAAGCTCTGGGTATAACCCAAGGAGTAAGACAGACACAGTCCATGTCTTTTCGAAGCTTACATTCTAGTGAGGAAGACAGATAACAAATGTGTAAACATTTTAAAAGTATGACTTACACAGGAAAAGAAAGAAGGAGGACGATGCAATGGACACTAAGTAGAAGTAGGATGGCCACTTTGCTGAGGGTGGCCACAGAAGACCCAGGAAAATAAGCAAATGGGTGGCATTTGAGGTAGATCCTAAAGATAAGAAGACACTGGAAAAATCTACTGAAACAGGGTTTTGGGTGAGGGAACAGCACTTACAAAAGCCCCAAGGCAAAAAAAAATCACGGCATGTTCCAAGAAGAGAAAGGCCTATGTGTCCAGAGAGATGGAGGAGAAAGAAGGAGTTAAGAGCCGTGAGAGGGGGAGCTTGTATGTGTCATGATGCCAAGCATGTGGTCTCTGAAACTATAAGCCATTCAAGGGTAAAAGCAGTCTAAATAGCAACTACAGTGTGCTAATAGTTACGTAATCATCATTGTCATCAGAGTAAAGTTTATATTGATTACGTGCTTACTCTGGATTGATATTTTGGAAAACATTGCTGTGCTCTTTCCTTGCCTTTCAAGTAAAAAATGTCCTTAGGACAGAAAGGAGAATCTGGTACTCAAAATAGGCCTTATGCAAGGCTTACTAATATATTGTCTTGAGAAAGAATTTTTAAACACCTGTATCACCTTTCACATATCAGAAGGACTTGAAGAATTCTCCCACAGTGAAGTAAAGATGTGACATAGAAGAGTGGAGAAACCTCACCCTCATCCTCATCCCAGGGGCTGTGAGAGGAGGAGAAGCAGGGGAAAGAGCAACGTGGCTGGAGTGTGTCTTAAGGAGTGTTACATAGATCTGGGAAAGCCAGAGGAATGAGGGTTCTAACCCTGTTCCTGAACAGGGCTATAGAAAGACATGACCTCTCAGGTTGCCCCATTCCAAAGTCCATGTGGAGGCAGTCAGGCAGAGAGACAGCTTGGAGTGTAGCTTTTCTGAGCACCTCTTGGTTGTCTGTGGGAACCACTGTGGTAGGGCTGGGATCTGGGGGTTCACAGCTCCCTAAGGGGGGAGATTAGAAAGTAGCTGAGCTTAGAGCCAGTATGCCAGCCTGGAGAGGAAAGAGATGGTGCCCTAGCAAAGGCTGGGTGTGGAGAGTCCATTCAACGGCATCCAGCCTCTGTTCCTGAAGGGGGACAGGGATTCAGAGGACCTGTGATACCACTGAAAATGAGATGATACCCAGCAATCCAGGGAGACTGCCAGACCCTAATCAATCCCGAAGACACCAGAGTCCTTGTTACACCAGCTCAGATCTCAGCCAAGAATGCCAGTGGACCACACAGCAAGTGGGGGGATGAGTGGTCAATGAACCCCAGGCCTAGGGCTGTGGACTCCTCCCTCCCACCAAGACTGCCTCAGCCCCTCCCCTCTCCCACATACTTGCATCTCATCTTGGAGAGGAGCCCAGAAAAGCCTGGAACACTGAGAGATCTGAAAGTCTAAGCACTTTTTCCTAGACATAGAGCTTTATCTAAAATCAATACAGCAGACCACGATTTAAAACAATTTGGACATTCAATTAATCTTCCTTCTAATCAGCAAGAGTTTGTTGAGGAGAAAGATCACATTAGTGAAAATCAAAATTAAGGAGCTACATGTTCTCTGCCCATCCAGATGTGGTGGGAGAGAAATCTGTGACTCATTACAAGTGCTTTACACATATCATCTCATGCAATCCTCAGAACAACAATAAGAAGCCATCGCTCTGAATCTCTTCCCCATCCTACAAGGAGGAAAGTGTCATGTTCAACAAACTGATGCTGACGCAACCCCTGAGTGTCAGAGCCACCAAAGGTTTGAGTGCTTGACCAATGCAGGGTTTGCCTCATCACTCTTGGTCCAGAATTCCTGTTAATGTGATGGCAGTGAGCATCACAAGTGTATATTTAATTTAAAATCACAAGGCACTTATCACGGGGAAGGCACTGTTCTTACTGCTTTGCAAATATGAACTCTTTTAATCTTCTTGCCAATCACATGAAGTAGTTAGTGTTATCACTCCCATTTTACATATAACACTGAGCTCAGAAAGTGGAATAATTTGCCTCAGGTCAATTTTGCAGCTAATAAATGGAGGAATTGATACTTGAACCCAGACCACAGAGAATGAGAAATAAGCTATTAACTGCTGCACTGGACAAAGAATCAAAAAACTTTTCAAATTCTAACTTTTTCAAGTTACAGTGATTCTAAGTTGTAATAAAACTTACAATGGTTTAATCTTCATGGCTAATAAAAAGTTATATATTATCTAGGGATGCAAGGATTTTTCAATATCCACAATCAATGTAATATACCACAATAACAAACTGAAGAATAAAAACCATTTGATCATCTTAATAGATGCAGAAAAAGCTTCTGATAAAATTTAACATCCATTTATGATAAAAACTCTCCAGAAAGTAGGCATAGAGGGAACATACATCAACATAATAAAGGCCATATATGACAAACCCACAGCTAACAGCATACTCAATGGTGAAAAGCTGAAAGCATTTCCTCTAAGTTCAGGAATAAGACAAGGATATCCACTCTCACTACTTTTATTCAACATAGTTTTGGAAGTCCTAGTCATAGCAGTCAGACAAGAAAAGGCAATAAAAGAAATCCAAATTGGAAAGGAAAAAGTAAAACTGTCACTATTTGCAGATGACATAATACTATACATAGAAAATCCTAAAGATGCCACCAGAAAACTACTAGAGCTCATCAGTGAATTTGGTAAAGGTGCAAGATACAAAATTAATATACAGTAATCTGTTGCATTTCTACACACTATCAATGACCTATCAGTGAACTATCAGCAAGAGAAATTAAGGAAACAATCCCATTTACCATCACCTACCTAAGGAGGCAGAATACCTGTGCTCCAAAAACTATAAGACACAGATGAGAGAAATTGAAGATGACTCAAACAAATGGAAACAAATGGATATACCATGTTCTTGGATTGGAAGAATCAATAATGTTAAAATGACCATACTAGCCAAGGCAATCTACACATTCAATGTAATCCCTATCAAAATACCAATGGCATTTTTCACAGAACTAGGACAATTTTTTTTAATTTGTATAGAAACAAAAAGACCCTGAATAGCCAGAACCATCTTGAGAAAGAAGAACAGAGCTGAAGAAATCATGCTCCCTGACTTCAGGCTATACTACAAAGCTACAGTCATCAAAACAGCATGGTATTGGCACAAAAAGAGAAATATAGATCTATGGAGCAGGATAGAAAGCCCAGAAATAAACCCATGAACTTATGGTCAACTAATCTAAAACAAAGGAGCCAAAAATAAACAATGGAGAAAAGACAGTCTCTTCAGTAAGTGTTGCTGGGAAAACTGCACAGCTATATGTAAAGGAATGAAATTAGAACACTCTTGAATAACATATACAAAAATAAACTCAAAATGGATTAAAGACCTAAATGTGAAAGAAAAAAAAGAAATAAAAGATCTAAATGTGAGACCAGATACTATAAAACTCCTACAGGAAAACATCAGCAGAACACTAACATAAATCTCAGCAATATCTTTTTGGATCCATCTCCTAAAGTAAAGGAAATAAAAGCAAAAATAAACAAGTGGGACTTAATAAAACTTAAAAGCTTTTGCACAGCAAAGGAAACCATCAACAAAATGAAAAGACACCCTATGGAATGGGAGAAAATATTTGCAAATAATATGACTGATAAGGGATTAATATCCAACATATATAAACAGCTTATATGACTCAACATAAAAAAAAAAAAAAGAAAACCAAACAACCCAATTTAAAAATGGCCAGAAGACCTGAATAGACATTTTTCCAAAGAGGAAATGCAGATGGCCAATAGACATATGAAAAGATGCTCAATGCTGCTAATCATCAGGGAAATGCAAATCAAAACCACAGTAAGATATCATCTCATTAGAGATGGCTATCATCAAAAAGTCTGGGGCTTCCCTGGTGGCGCAGTGGTTGGGAGTCCGCCTGCCGATGCAGGGGACACAGGTTCGTGCCCCACTCCGGGAGGATCCCACATGCTGCGGAGCGGCTGGGCCCATGGGCCATGGCCGCTGAGCCTGCGCGTCCGGAGCCTGTGCTCCGCAGCGGGAGAGGCCACAGCGGTGAGAGGCCACAGCGGTGAGAGGCCCGCGTACTGCAAAAAAAAAAAAACAGTCTGAAAATTACAAATGTTGGTGAGGATGTGAAGAAAAGGGAGCCCTCCTCCACTGTTGCTGGGAATGTAGGTTGGTGTAGCCACTGTGGAAAACGGTATGAAGTTTTCTCAAAAAAACTAAAAATAGAACTACCATATAACCCAGCAATTCTACTCCTGGGTATGTATCTGAAAATAACAAAAACCCTAATTTTAAAAGATACATGCACCCCAATGTTCATAGCGACATTCTTTACAATTGCCAAGATATGGAAGCAACCTAAGTGTCCATCAACAGATGAATGGATAAAGAAGATGGGGTGTATTTATACAATAGAATACTACCCATTTATAAAAAAGAAAGAAATTTTGCCATTTTCAGTAACCTGAATGGACTTGGAGGGCATTATGCTAAACGAAATAAATCAGACTAAGGAAAACAAATACTGCATGATATCACTTATATCTTGATTCTAAAAAATACAACAAACTAGTGAATATAACAAAAAAAGAAATAGACTCACACATACAGAGAACAAACTAGTGGTTGCCAGGTTGTGGGGTGGTGGAATATAGGGTTGGAGAAATGGGAGGTACAAACTATTGGGTGTAAGATAGGCTCATGGATGTATTGTACAACACGGGGAATATAGCAAATATTTTGTAGTAACTGTGAATGGAAAGTAACCTTTAAAATTGTATAAAAAATAAAAATAAATAAAATATAATTTCCAGAAGTGTTCATTTTCCATTCACTGTGAAAAATCTATCTGAAGATAGTTACAACTGTAAGTAAGTTATGGCGTTTAAAGGAAAAATGGACTAAAAGACTAGCTTAAGTAGAAAAAAAGTTCTTTAAGGACTAGAGCTATCCTGGACTCTCAAGTACACTATTACCAGAGCTGTAGGGATAAGAGAAGAAAGTCAAATCACAAGAGCAAGAACCACATAAGTGTTAGCTAATTTCATTATCATCAACATTAGCATCATTACTGCAGTTATAATATAAAACCAAGACATCACAACATAGGAAAGTGATAGTTATGTAAAGGGAATTTTCTCAATGGAGTCATTCATTTCATACCAAAAGCAAGGAATTTCAAATTTAAACATATTTCTGAACATCTTAGTCCAGTCCAAACCATTTAGTTCTGAAAGAGTAAAATGATGGAGGTTGCTGGATGTGTGTAACACTGTCCGTGTTCACTGTGTGCCTAAAGACTCCACAAGGCAAATCACATTATTAGAAATAACTTGCTGACTTAATGAAACAGTAACTATTAGACTAACTATTTCTTTTTAGCTGAGTATTTTTATTTCAGTGGAGGAGCTGCGATAAACGCTGGCTGGCTCGCTTTTGTTTCTTTTGTCTTCCTTGAGGTCTTCACCATGCCTGGCTAGATCCACCTGCACAATAAGTAAGATGCCAATACGTCTGCAATTAGGTATGTCTTTCAATAACACTGGGAAGGTGGTATCTCTGTTATTTCCACCTTACGAGTAGAGCAATGAGGACACGAAGAAGTGAGGGAGAAATGCAGCCATAGAAGACTCACCGCAATCAATTCTGTTGCTCCCGATTACCCCAAAATGCATCTCTTTTATAAATAGACCTATTTGTACACCACACAAAAGTGTAGTCCAGAAGAAATGGAAAATCAGTCAACACCTTTTTTTAAATTTTTTGATTTAAATTAATTTTTTTATACAGCAGGCTCTTATTAGTCATCAATTTTACACACATCAGTGAATACATGTAAATCCCAATTGCCCAATTCATCACAGCACCAGCCCCCCACCCCAACCAACCACCCCGTCTCGCGGCTTTCCCTGCTTTGTGTCCATATGTTTGTTCTCTACATCTGTGTCTCAATTTCTGCCCTGCAAACTGGTTCATCTGTACCATTATTCTAGGTTCCACGTATATGCGTTAATATACGATACTTGTTTTTCTCTTTCTGACACACTTCACTCTGTATGACAGTCCCTAGATCTATCCACGTCTCAACAAATGACCCAATTTCGTTCCTTTTTATGACTGAGTAATATTCCATTGTATATATGTACCAAAACTTCTTTATCCATTCGTCTGTCGATGGGCATTAGGTTGCTTCCATGACCTGGCTATTGTAAATAGTGCTGCAATGAACATTGGGGTGCATGTGTCTTTTTGAATTATGGTTTTCTCTGGGTATATGCCCAGTAGTGGGATTGCTGGATCATATGGTAATTCTATTTTTAGTTTTTTAAGGAACCTCCATACTGTTCTCCATAGTGGCTGTATCAATTTACATTCCCACCAACAGTGCAAGAGGGTACCCTCTTCTCCACACCCTCTCCAGCATTTGTTGTTTGTAGATTTTCTGATGATGCCCATTCTAACTGGTGTGAGGTGATACCTCATTGTACATTTGATTTGCATTTCACTAATAATTAATGATGATGAGCAGCTTTTCATGTGCTTCCTGGCCATCTGTATGTCTTCTTTGGAGAAATGTCTATTTAGGTCTTCTGCCCATTTTTGGATTGGGTTGTTTGTTTTTTTAATATTGAGCTTCAGGAGCTGTTTATATATTTTGGAGAATATTCCTTTCTCCATTGATTCATTTGAAAATATTTTCTCCCATTCTGAGGGTTGTCTTTTTGTCTTGGTTTCCTTTGCTGTGCAAAAGCTTTGAAGTTTCATTAGGTCCCATCTGTTTATTTTCGTATTTATTTCCATTACTCTAGGAGGTGGATCAAAAAAGATCTTGTTGTGATTTATGTCAAAGAGTCTTCTGCCTATGTTTTCCTCTAAGAGTTTTATAGTGTCCAGTCTTACATTTAGGTCTCTAATTCATTTTGAGTTTATTTTTGTGTATGGTGTTAGGGAGTGTTCTAATTTCATTCTTTTACATGTAGCTGTCCAGTTTTCCCAGCACCACTTATTGAAGAGACTGTCTTTTCTCCATTGTATATCCTTGCCTCCTTTGTCATAGATTAGTTGGCCGTAGGTGTGTCGCTTTATCTCTAGGCTTTCTATCTTGTTCCATTCATCTATATTTCTGTTTTTTGTGCCAGTACCATATTGTCTTGATTACTGTAGCTTTGTAGTATAGTCTGAAGTCAGGAAGTCTGATTCCTCCAGCTCCGTTTTCTTCCCTCAAGACTGCTTTGGCTATTCGGGGTCATTTCTAGTTCCATACAAATTTAAAGATTTTTTTGTTCTAGTTCCATAAAAAATGCCATTGGTAACTTGATAGGGATTGCACTGAATCTGTAGATTGCTTTGGGTAGTATAGTCATTTTCACAATATTGATTCTTCCAATTCAAGAATATGGTATATCTCTCCACCTGTTGGTATCATCTTTAATTTCTTTCATCAGTGTCTTATAGTTTTCTGCATACAGGTCTTTTGTCTCCCTAAGTAGGTTTATTCTTAGGCATTTTATTCTTTTTGTTGCAATGGTAAATGGGACTGTTTCCTTAATTTCTCTTTCAGATATTTCATCATTAGTGTATAGGAATGCAAGAGATTTCTATGCATTAATTTTGTATCCTGCAATTTTACCAAATTCATTGATGAGCTCTAGTAGTTTTCTGATGGCATCTTTAGGATTCTCTATGTATAGTATCATATCATCTGCAAACAGTGAGAGTTTTCCTTCTTCTTTTCCAATTTGTATTCCTTTTATTTCGTTTTCTTCTCTGATTGCCGTGGCTAGGACTTCCAAAACTATGTTGAATAATAGTGGCGAGAGTGGACATCCTTGTCTTGTTCCTGATCTTAGAGGAAATGCTTTCAGTTTTTCACCATTGAGAATGATGTTTGCTGTGGGTTTGTCATGTATGGCCTTTATTTTGTTGAGGTAGGTTCTCTCTATGCCCACTTTCTGGAAAGTTTTGATCATAAATGGGTGCTGAATTTTGTCAAAAGTTTTTCTGTGTCTATTGAGATGATCATATGGTTTTTATTCTTCAATTTGTTAATATGGTGTATCACATTGACTGATTTGCATATATTGAAGAATCCTTGCATCCCTGGGATAAATCCCACTTGATCATGGTGTATGATCCTTTTAATGTGCTGTTGGACTCTGTTTGCTAGTATTTTGTTGAGGATTTTTGCATCTATATTCATGAGTGATATTGGTCTGTAATTTTCTTTTTTTGTAGTATCTTTGTCTGGTTTTGGTATCAGGGTGATGGTGGCCTCATAGAATGAGTTTGGGAGTGTTCCCTCCTCTGCAATTTTTTGGAAGAGTTTGAGAAGGGTGGGTGTCAGCTCTTCTCTAAATGTTTGATAGAATTCACCTGTGAAGCCATCTGGTCCTGGACTTTTGTTTGTTAGAAGAATTTTAACCACATTTTCAATTTCATTACTTGTGATTGGTCTGTTCATATTTTCTCTTTCTTCCTGGTTCAGTCTTGGAAGGTTATACCTTTGTAAGAATTTGTCCATTTCTTCCAGGCTGTTCAATATATTGGCACAGAGTTGCTTGTAGTACTCAGGATGCTTTGCATTTCTGTGTTGTCTGTTGTAACTTCTCCTCTTTCTTTTCTAATTTTATTGATTTGAGTCCCCTCCCTCTTTTTCTTGATGAGTCTGGCTAATGGTCTATCAATTTTGTTTATCTTCTCAAAGAAACATGTTTTAGTTTTATTGATCTTTGCTGTTGTTTTCTTTGTTTCTATTGCATTTATTTCTGCTCTGATCTTTATGATTTCTTTCCTTCTGCTAACTTTGGGTTTTCTTTGTTCTTCTTTCTCTAGTTCCTTCAGGTGTAAGGTTAGATTGTTTACTTGAGATTTTTCTTTTTTCTTGAGGTAGGCTTGTATAGCTATAAACTTCCCTCTTAGAACTGCTTTTTCTGCATCCCATAGGTTTTGTATCATCGTGTTTTCATTGTCATTTGTCTGTAGGTATTTTTTGATTTCCTCTTTGATTTCTTCAGTGATCTCTTGGTTATTTAGTAATGTATTTAGCCTCCATGTGTTTGTGTTTTTTATGTTGTTTTCCCTGTAATTGATTTCTAATCTCATAGTGTTGTGATCAGAAAAGATGCTTGATATGATGTCAATTTTCTTACATTTACTGAGGCTTGATTTGTGACCCAAGATGTGATCTATCCTGGAGAATTTTCCATGCACCCTTGAGAAGAAAGTGTAATCTGCTGTTTTTGAATGGAATGTCCTATAAATATCAATTGAATCTACCTGGTCTATTGTGTCATTTAACCCCCACTATTATTGGTTTTTGTCGACTTCCTCTTTCATAGCTGTTAGCAGTTGCCTTATATATTGAGGTGCTCCTATGTTGGTTGCATATATATTTATAATTGTTATATCTTTTTCTTGGATTGATCCCCTGATCGCTGTGTAATGTCCTTCCTTGTCTCTTGTAACATTCTTTATTTTAAAGTCTATTTTATCTGATATGAGTACTGCTACTACAGCTTTCTTTTGATTTCTATTTGCATGAAATATCTTTTTCCATCCCTTCACTCTCAGTCTGAATGTGTCCCTAGGTCTAAAGTGGGTCTCTTGTAGACAGGATATATATGGTTCTTGGTTTTGTATCCATTTGCCAAGAGTGTCTCTTTTGGTTGGAGAATTTAATCCATTCACGTTTATCGATATGTATGTTCCTATGACCATTTTCTTAATTGTTTTGGGTTTGTTTTTGTAGGTCCTTTTCTTCTCTTGTGTTTCCCACTTAGAGAAATTCCTTTAGCATTTGTTGTAGAGCTGGTTTGGTGGTGAATTCTCTTAGCTTTTGCTTTTCTGTAAAGCTTTTGATTTCTCCATTGAATCTGAATGAGATCCTTGCCAGGTAGAGTAATCTTGGTTGTAGGTTCTTCCCTTTCATCATTTTAAGTATATCATGCCACTCCCTTCTGGCTTGTAGAGTTTGTGCTGAGAAATCAGCTGTTAACCTTATGGGAGTTCCCTTGTATGTTATTTGTCGTTTTTCCCTTCCTGTTTTCAATAATTTTTATTTGTCTTTAGTTTTTGCCAATTTGATTACTATTACTTGGCGTGTTTCTCCTTGGGTTTATCCTGTATGCGACTCGCTGCGCTTTCTGGACTTGGGTGGCTATTTCCTTTCCCATGTTAGGGAAGTTTTTGACTATAATCTCTTCAAATATTTTCTTGGGTCCTTTCTCTCTCTCTTCTCCTCTGGGACCCCTATAATGTGAATGTTGTTGCGTTTAATGTTATCCCAGAGGTCTCTTAGGCTGTCTTCATTTCTTTTCATTCTTTTTTCTTTGTTCTGTCCCACAGCAGTGAATTCTACCATTCTGTCTTCCAGGTGACTTATCCGTTTTTCTGCCTCAGTTGTTCTGCTCTTGATTCCTTCTAGTGTAGTTTTCATTTCAGTTATTGTATTGTTCATCTCTGTTTGTTTGTTCTTTAATTCTTCTAGGTCTTTCTTAAACATTTCTTGCATCTTCTCGATCTTTGCCTCCATTCTTATTCCGAGGTCCTGGATCATCTTCACTATCATTATTCTGAATTCTTTTTCTGGAAGGTTGCATATCTCTACTTCATTTAGTTGTTTTACTGGGGTTTTATCTTGTTCCTTCATCTGGTACATAGCCCTCTGCCTTTTCATCTTGTCTATCTTTCTGTGAATGTGGTTTTTGTTCCACAGGCTGCAGGATTGTAGTTCTTCTTGTTTCTGCTGTCTGCCCTCTCAGTCAGCACCTTTCTGGAGAGCCTTACTGCATCTGGCTACATTTGAGTGGTCTCAAATATTTTCATGTTGTGCCTGTGTTTCACCTCATCTCATTTTTTGTTTTTTTCTGCATTTCTGGATCACGATCTAGGATGATGAGTGATCTGTATTATTTTCAGGAAGACAGAAATGTTTCCCAAATCATCCTGACTATTTCATGCCCAGTTCAAACCCTACATGTTTTATATACCGTCATAGGTACTTTTAGCAAAAGAAGTCTGTCACCCACTATTCTGTTACTGGTCTTAGCAAAGTACAATAGCCATTATATCTCCAGTGATGAGTGTGAGGTACTCCAAGATCTTAAGGTACACACTGAATCACTTTTTAAAAAACTGTTTTTATGTTAAGTTCATGTTAATTACCCTGGTTATTTACAAATAGGTAATCCAGTCTATAGTAATAACAGATAGCTATCCCTGTATATTTATCGATTTGCCAAAGGCTATAGCATTGTTTCATATAAACCTTACAAAAACTACGTGAGACAGGTTTTATCAAATACTTTTTATAGCTGAAGAAACTGAGGCGGGGCTGCAGGTGGAGTTGCTTGCTTAACCCTATGCAGCTATTAAGTCATGATACCAGGATTAAAGCCCACTTCAGTGTGATTCTGAAACCATGTTTTTAACCACAACATTATGAAGCTTCAAGTATGAAATGCATGTGTAATTCATCAACTCAATTTATTTAATAAAAGCAAGCAGTGTCTTTCCCTTGCCAGTTGAGCTTACAAACACATGATTTTCATGTTATCACCAGCTTCATTTACTCCTGGACATTCTTCCCAGACTACATTCCCAATGACTGGTATAGACTTGTTTTTCTACTTCATTGCTTCAAAAACCCTCAGGATTTTTGGAGAGCAATATACTATAATATAACTTCATCAGACCCACAGGCAGAAAAAGTTTGAACATGACATCTACTTTCATTTAAATCAATCTTCTTTCCGATCCTGAAAGGAAAGCATATTTTGCGTTCATATTCCTCTGTGTTTTATATGTTCCCATAGATACTAGTACATAATGGGCTTCCAGAGCCTTTCATTTTTTGAAGATGAAAGTAATTGCATGAGAAAAGGGAAGGAAGAAAGGACTTAGGAGATAGGAAGGCTACACAGAATCAGGCACACAGTGATACATTTTTACTAAAAAGGACACAATATGCATTTTATACTATGCATGAAGCCTAATCATTTCTCGCACGTGCATAAAATCAGATTCCAAAGAAATCAAAGTAATAGCCTATTCTCATAAACTCAGAAAGCCAAGAATATAAGAGGATTTCAGGGTGGTTTATTTTAATTAAAAAATTATTTGGAGAAAACAGCTGAGGAACTTCGATTTGGTACAAGTATCATGAGGTCTTATGTTGGATTGTCTCAGCCCTGTGTTAAATCCCACAGTAACAAGTGATCCTAATATAACTACCCTTCAGAAGAATGAAACACAACCATCTAGTTGTAGGCATCTCCTAACTCATGGGGAAGTTCTAGATTTTTCCAGCTGCTTTACTGGAGTTACAGTTGACTTTTTCAATCTTGTTTTACACAGCTCTAGAGAAAAAGGGAACCATGAGCTATGATTTACAACTTACTTAACTAATTTCATGTACTTTTGTTTTTTCTACCAAGCTTCTTGATAGTTATAATTTCTCCCCTTTGGAAATTAAGGAGAAGGGATCATAGTTCACAGTACATGCCATGCTGACAGTCCTTGTCTACCACATGTGCTAGGACCCACTTTAAAACTAATCTTGGGACTTCCCTGGTGGTGCAGTGGTTAAGAATCTGCCTGCCAATGCAGGTGACATGGGTTCAAGCCCTGGTCCAGGAAGATCCCATGTGCTGCAGAGCAACTAAGCCTGTACACCACAACTACTGAGCTCTAGAGACCACGAGCCACACCCACTGAGCCCGAGTGCCACAACTACTGAAGCCTGGGCACCTAGAGCCCATGCTCCACAACAAGGGAAGCCACTGCAATGAGAAGCCTGTGCACCACAATGAAGAGTAGTCCCCACTCACAACTAGAGAAAGCCCATGCACAGCAACGAAGACCCAACACAGCCAAAAATAAATTAATCTCCTCAAAGAAACATTCCAAACCAAAACTTCTGTATACTGAGCAGTCCCCAGCTTTCCACGCCATATCAATTATGTGTCACTTATGGAATTTTGTCTATCAGTTGCTTTTATATTCTTTAAGTAGTTCTTGTACGCCAATCTGTCTCCAGAGATAAAGAATGGAAATAATAGTCATAAAAATGAAATTTGATTTCACTGAGTATTTTTATGGGTCCAAATTTACACACTACTGAGATATACATTGCCCCTCCAGAAATAAAGCCACTTTAGTTAAAAATATATACATACATCAATTCAGGCAACTATAACCTGGATCTATTACAAAAATTCTCCCTGGAATACTCAGGGATATATTTAAGTTAAAGATCAGTGAAGGGTTTGCTTTAGAGAGTAAGAAAAAAAATCTGGAATCTGTTTCTGTTAGTACAAACAAGACCATGAAGCAGTTTACTAGTCATTCAACACTCTGGGAAGCTCATGTAAACCAATCCTAACAATTTTTTGAATGCTCTGTTTTAAGTGTTATAAATACTGACAGTAATGAATAACCAAGAAACAAAGTGAGTGCCTCTTATGAGAACATAGTTGCAATCTAATTACATTAAATCCAGGTAGGGAGTCATCCCATGTGACAGCCTGCACTCACCTGCCTGAGATCATATCCCCAAACCAAGATGCACCCTCCCACACAAGTCCAAATCTAAGATGCCTGTGTGTCTCTGGCACACATGTTTCAAAATTCCTCCTTGGTTAAGAATCAAGAAGAGAGGAAAGGGAGTTTAGGTCTTAGAATAGTCACTCAGTTTCAGGTAGACATACATCAAGCCAGCTGGCAGTACCACGTCACATGGAACAAATGACTAAGTGGTTGTGCTCAATCTGGATGAGGCAACTGGACTAAACATAAGGCAAGACTCTGGAGCCCTAGAAGATGGTGACGCCACTATATACAAAGAGCTTGGATATCTGAATGACTTCGTGGAGCATACTGAGCCCCCTCCCCCAGCCCACACTGCACTGTGATGGGAGCAAGAAATAACTGTGTGTGTTAAGCCATTGAAATTTAGGTTTTAGTTTGTTACCGTCTTTGTGCTATCTTGACTAATCATACTAATCATACTGTGTGTCTCCATCTACAAATGGCCAATATGGGCATCAATTAATCAAATACCCATTGTACTTGAAGTAGAAGATGTCCATACTTTTTTTTTAACTGCCAGAACATGAAGTGGCCATGGTATAGCCACAGTGGTGTTCAGCAGCTGGATTTTAAAAAATGATTGACAACCATTGAAAAGACCACAAAAAGCAAATGTGCCCAGAGAAACAATCTTTCTGAGTTCTAAGGAGAATTCTCCCCACAGATTATGCTCATTTAATGTGTGCAATAAGTACAATTATTACACAGATGACAGAACTGAAGCTTAGTGCACCTCATCCAAGATTGTCCAGACTACGTCTGTCCGCTTAACTTCAAATCCTGTGTTCTCAACCATTACACTCCTTGAGGGCAAAAACCAGACTCCTCAATTTATATTTTATTTTTAGTTCCCCTCACACAGTTCTAAGCCTAGCGCTAAATGAACACTGGTAGTATGAGTTAATGCATTCTCCAAAGTAGGTGACATACTTCTCAGTGGAAAAATCAACTATATTTTCAAGATCTTCTCAAGTCATTCAGTTACAGTCTTGCATAATAACTTTGTACAATAGGTCAGTAACGGTATTTGACAGAAAAATACAGAGTCAAAGGCAGTTAGCAACAGGAATCTCAACATGCAGCAGAGGAAACAAGCTTTGGAATATAAAGAAGAAATATTTTTAGAAAGCAGTTACCAAGAAGAAAAAAATGTTAATGGGTCTTTTCAGTGTGCATTTCTTGGGTGTATTACATTACAACCAAGTGATGAGACCATGCAGCAGTGAAACACTAACAAGTATTCCTGTTAAGTATAGAAAAGACAAATGAGAAATTTCTATGATATTTAAATGGATGGGGTTTAAAGTGAATGCTAAGGGAGAAAAGTCCCAATATTAGCATTTATTTATAGAAAATAAAAATAGGTGCTAATATTAGAGATAGATTCTTTCATATTTCACAGCAATGAATTTACAATTTGCTTTCCAGCAGACTGTAAAGAGACAAGGAAGCTGAAAATTCCAAGAGACACCTGAAATACCTAAAGACAACTTTATGTCACAGGAAGTAGAGAAACTCTAAGATAGCCTCTCTTTCCACAGAAAGGGATTGATTTGGAATGTTCAATGAATAGCTACACTTTGTACCAGACACACTTCACTTCTCAAATTCAGAGGAGCAAGTCAGGTAAAGGAAAAAAGAAGAAAGAAAACAAGCTAGAAAGCTCAAAGGACATGATTCCATAAAGCATTAATAAATTTAGACTGTGCATTTGGAAGATAAAATCCAATTCAGGATGGGGAACAAGCTAGCATATGCTCTACCCATATTTTTAAAGTACAAAAAAAGGAGAATTCTTTGCAAATCACTGACCAAAATGGAAATAAAATTACACTATCACAATGGAAATTATCAGCTGGTATCTGTCCTAGAATATTAAGGAAATGAACCACAGCAGAAATAATAATAATGCCGCCTCTAATTTGTATAAATCACGGTTGCTCATCTCATTTGTTATAAAAAAAATGGGTAAGTTAATCAGCAAAAGATTATTAACTGATTTATTGAGAATAAAACACAAGAATAAAAAGCAGAAGCCAATTTGCAGTTGCATCATAGAGGAAATGAACACTGGGGTCACAATAAAAATGTCAGCATCCCTCTGATACGGTGTTGGTGGGACTATAGATGCTATGGAGGGAAATTTGGCAATATTTAACTAAATAACAAACATGCATATCTTTTGAGGGAGCAACTGCACATTTATGTATTTAACCTACAGAAATACTGGCTTGCACCAAATGGTGTGTTCAAGGTGGTTCATGGGGCACTCTTTATAATAACTAAAAATAATAATAATAAATAGGAATTTAGTGAAATAATTTATGATGTATTTGAATGAGTACATCATAAATGTATTCATTTATGAATATGTACATATGTATTGAATTCATACATATGAATTCAATACATATGTACATAAATGTATTCAATGAATATCATGGAGGCCCAAAAGAGAATAGAAAAATTATGTATTAATATGTATAGCCTCCAAGGTTTATAATTAAGTGGAAAAAATGTAAGGTACAGAAAAGTATATATATATACTACCACTTGTGTGAGAAAAAGAAGATATGATATATATATATATTATATATTAACAAGATACATATTAATATATACATTAATAAAATAAGAGAAGATATAATATAAATATATATTTAATATTTAACATAAATATATAAAATATATATCTTGTCCCTCTTATTTTTACTCAAGATATATAGTATCTCTAAAAGAATACAAGATGAAACAAATAATATCTCTCATTTCTGAGGAGAGGAACTATGCTACTAGGTTAGAAGGGAGATTTTTCAATATATATTCTCCTGTAACTTTTGAATTTTCCCATGTGAATGTATTGGTCTCTGATCAAAAATTACATAATTTAAATTATAAAACAATAATTTAAGATAGGCAGCATGCATTCTAAGTTACAAACAATTGCAAGTCAAACTGATAGCCACTGCAGTCACGTTGAGCTGAGGAGGTAGAGATCAGGGTTCAGGGCGACTGAAGTGGCTGGAACCTATAAGGCAGGGTCCTAGAGAGTAAAAAGTTATGCAGAGAGAACTTCCCAGAAGTCTAAGTGGGAGTTCTCCCTAAGTCTGTGGCTGACATCTGGGCCATACTTTGCAGGATGAGAACATCTGAGGCTTACCAGATAACAAATGTTATGGGGTGGAAAGAACAGAGATACTACAGGTCAAGTAGTGCTAGAGGAAGAATAGTGCTGGACATCACTGGAGTTCAGGTGCTATGAGAGTAGGAGAACTCATTAACATTCCATTAACACCTTTGGCAGCTACCTGAGACACAGGAAGTTAGTGCATTCTATAATGAGGGCCTGTCCTAAAGTAAGTCCTAGGACCCCCACAAAGCCTAAAATAAAGCCTATCCTCAAGGAAAGCAGTCTCTCTTGTATGTTGAATACTGCCAAGTTGAAGGGGATCAGGAAGCACTCTGGTTTCCAAGAGATTTGCACTAACAAAGCATAAAACCGTGTTCAAGATGATTAACCAATAATCCAACATATGCTCAAATAAGAATCAACATTTTTCCAAAGAAGATAACAGAATCCAGAGGCTTTATAACATATTACCCCAAATTTCCCATAGCTAATCAAATATCACGAGACAAACAAAGAAATAGGAAAATGTGATACACAAACAAGCAAAGAAGTAGTAAATACAAAAAAAACCTTAATGGCCCAGATATTTGGCATAACAAAAACTTTATAGCAGCTATTATAGATATTTTCAAAGGATTAAAGAAAAATTACTCACAGAAATAAAGGAAATATATTATCGTAAAGAGTAGACAGAGAGGAAACGTAAGCAGAGAAAGAACCAAATGGAAATCCTAGAACTGAAATGAAAAATTTAGTGGGTGAGCCTAACCAGCTGATTGGAGATGGCAGGGAAAAAGTCAGAACTTAAAACATGTCAATAGAAATTATTCAACCTGGGAAATGAAGAAGGAAAACACATTAAGAAAATGAACTTAGCCTCAGGAATAGGTGGGGCAATTTCAAATAGTCTTACGTAAGTATAACTGTAATTCCAGTAAGAAAAGAGAATGAGATGAGCCAGACAAAATACTTGAAGGAATAATGGCTGAAAACTTCTCAAATTTGATGAAAAACACTAGCTTACATATCCAAGAAGTTTAGCAACCCCCCCAAAAGTATAAACACAAAGAAAACCACACCCAGGCACTATGTAGTCAAACTTCAGAAAATGAAAATTAAAAAGAAAATATTAAGAGCATCCAGAGAAAATGTCCATATTATATATAGTGGAACAAGGATAAGAATGATCATGGGCTCATCAAAAACAATGGAGACTGAAAGAAATCGATGAAGTAGCAACTTTAAATTGCTAAAAGGAAAAAAAAAATTTGTTATCTTGGAACTCTATATCCAACAAAAATATTCTTCAAAGATGAAACAAAGGCACTTTCAGAGCAACAAAAACTAAGAATATTAATCACCAGCAGATCTACACTGCAAGAAATGCAAAATCTGAAGGCAAATGATACTAGATGGCAATTCATATCTGCAGTAAAGTATAAAGAGCATTAGAAATGTTAAATAAGCTAGTAAATATAAATAAGTTTATTGTCTTTTAATAGACAATCAAAAGACCACTAACTATTAAAAGCAAAAACAGTAACACTCTAAGGTGGGGTTTATAACATATGTTGAAATAAAAGATATGGTAATAATCATACCAAGAAAAAGGGATAAGTAAATTGAATTATATTGTTATAAGGTTATTATTCTATACTTGTGAGATGCTATTTGTAAAGGTGAAAAGGTACAATATTGACTCTAGATAGTTAAAAGTGCATATTTTAAGCCCTAGAGCAATCAATAAAACTAAATAAAGATAGATAGATAGATAGACAGAAAGACATTGATTCATTCATAATAAAAGAGACTATAACTAAAAGATAATAGAAAAAATAAAACGGCACACTTAGAAATATTGAATTAACTCAAAGAGAGCAGGAAAGAAGCAACAGAGGAACCAAAAATAAGAGACAAATGAGGAAAAAAAGTTTTTAATACCTGATGTTTAGTGGGACTCACTCAACAAATTCATTCCAAAAATGCGAGCCTACAGTGCTGAGGCCTTAAGAAATACAAACATTAATAAGACATTCCTCCTAACATCAAAGATCTTACAATTGTACATAGATAAACAATAACTATCATATGAGAAATACAAAGATTATAGTTACCACCAAGCACTTCCTATACACTAGATCTTTGACTAAATGCTTTATAAATATTAATTCATTTATTCCTCACAATCCATAATGTAGGTGTCCTTAGCCCCATTTTGTAGGTAAAATTGGATGCAAGCTCCATGAGGGCAATGACCGTAAGTATTATTTATCTTTGTGCTACCATATCTCACTCTTTGCAGAGCATCTAATAGGTGCTTAATAAACAGCTGTCAAAAGAATGAATGAATTTTAAAGGACACAATAATTTTCCTCATGCAGAGAACCAGAATTGGGAGCCAGACAGACTTGAGTTCCAAGTCCTTGATATTAACAGTTAGGATCCCAAACAACAATAACCTGGGTGACAAATACACCCAGTTGGTACATGACAGTTCTAGTTTATGACTATTGTCCCAATGTGATTACTAATAGGGCCCTCACTCACTTTCAAAAAAAGCCAAATTTGAATAATAAAATATATGGTTACTCTAAGATTTCAGAGAAGAAATCTCCTTCTCTTCTCTGGTTGGGATAATCAGGAACTCTTCTTTCAACAGATGGCACTTGAAATCAACTTTTTAACAGATGAATAGCATTTGCTAGACAGAAAAGAGAATAAGGTTTAAAAGGTGAAAAGGATTCTGTGACTTTAAAAAAACACAACATACAAATGAATGTGTAAATGGTTGTGAGATTTGGCACTCCAAGAAACTCTTTAAATAAAAATTTTTTTCACAGATGTTCACAAGCAATGGAGATTGAAAGCTTCCTAAATGACTGGAAAACAAAGGACAATGACAAATAAGAACGTGTCACTGGGCTGAAGTGGAAAAACAGGAGTGTTTCTCTTTTGCTCAGTCTTTATGTAAGAGTCTTAAAAGGCACAGCTAATAACATTCATTCTGTAGATCACCCTAATTTTGAGAGTAAAGGTGAAAAAGACTTAATAGATTTACATGGATACAAAAAGAGATAAATTAAACCAAAGTGATCTTCAGTTTCGTGAAACAACTTAAGTTTTACTTCAAAAAAAAAAAAATCCTGTAGTTCAGATACTTTGCAAACAGAAAATTTCCAAGGAAAAGGAAAGCGATGTCGAGGTGTGCATTTAAAGAAGAATGTTCAACAACTAGACCAATTACTATCAATATGATTGCTATTGTTACAAACTATATCTGTTGAGCATTGACTATACATCAGGCACACTGTTAGACATCTTACATAACTAAGTTAATGCTCACAGTAATTCGTAATGTATTACAATTCTCTCTATTATACAGATACAAAAGACATAGCTCATAGAAACCCTAACGGTTTTTAATGGTAGAACTTGAAACCGTTCTGAGATTTCCCTGATTCCAAGCAGCTCTCACTCCTGCCTCCGGGTCTCTGCATTAACAGTGATCCCAAATACGCTGAAGGTGAACAATCACGGTACAGAAGAAAGTGTTTGCCTCTGTCCTGCTAGCTCTGGGAGACAGTTCTGTATGTCAAACAAATGGCTTTAGCACATTGCAAAGAAAATGTTGAAGGAGATGCAGAAATGGAAAAAAAAAAAACAGTTAAATAAATCTCACTTACCAATAAATGATTAATGATTGGGGAAAATAATGGTTTACAAATATGAACAGAATATACTTTGCCCAAAGCACAGACTATGTAATAGTTAAAAGGAAGTAAACATGGGCTGAGAACACTGGAAGGAGAACTGTGAGGTGTGTTTGCTGTTAGATTATAAGCTCCTAAACCAGAACCATTTTCTAAGAGACGCAAAAGTAGTTCCTTCACCTATGGGATGTAAAACTGAACTTGAAAAACTATCTAAGAATATTCAGTGTAGATGGCTCCTTTCAAATGGTGGGGATTATGGAAAGAATATGTTAGGTGTTTTTCAACTCATTACTAAATCTCTCTATCTTGAATTTCCTTGACATAAGAAGCATTTTAAATCAAACTATTAGAGCATAAGTTAAGTTGCTTAAATCTTCCCTTTTCCTAAAATACTTGTTTCATAAACATAAATAAAATATTTAAATTTCAAGAGAATCTTTGTTAAGACATTTTAGAAAGTTTACAGCTTTCATTTTGTTTTTCTTACTACTAAGTAGAAGTTTAGGTTTACATTTAGATGTTTTATGATAATATATTAGTTAAGCCTTCAACCAAGAATATGACTCTCTTGGCTTAAAAGTCTATGAGGGCATGTTACTTCCAAGATTTTCCTCTAGAAGCTAAAGTCCAATATATTATTTCAAATTTGGGAATATCTCCTTCCATTTCATTTTATTTCTACTTGAATAAATTAAAGAACTATTTAGGACAAATTGCAGGGTTTTCCACAGTAGACCTTCTTAGTTATAAGAAAATGAAAAGACTGATTTATAATTTTTCAGAGCCTCCAGGTTTAGTTTATAGCTTTCAGGATGTATAGCTAAGAAATCTTCCAAAGCTAGTAGGGAAATGTAACACAGCAAAAATAATTGTTACATAAAAAATAGTTAAGGTAGATAAATAGATAATAAAATTCTAAAGAAGCCTGCCATGGTAGCTTTTTTTTTCTTTTTCTTTTTCTTTTTCTTTCTTTTCAGGAAAGTTCATCTGGATCTATCAGAATATTGAATATTGATAATTTGTGAATTAAAGTTTTCTGATTATTCTAAAAGTCTTCCAGGAGAATGCTAATGTAAAAAACTTCTTGAGAATGAAAACTAAAATCCACTGAACTTAAATAGTATCCATTTATTAGGAACCAGATAAAGCTATATTTGTTCTGAAATTACTAAAACTGTCTTACCATATGGAATAGTGGAACAGCCCATAAGCCAAGTGAAAAAATTAAAGTATGTTGCAAATTCCCAATATTAATCCTCAATAAAGATTAAATCTATCAGCTTTCATTTACTTCCCTGCTCTCTCTCTATTGAATGTCTCTAAGAAATTAACAGACTTTCTCCTACACAAAGTCCTATGCTTTGAATACTAGAGCATCATACTTGTATTTAAAAATCAGCAATGATAAGTTAAAATTCATGATGTTTTTCAAGTAGACTTCAAAGTAGACTGAGATCAAGATCAAGAATTCATTTAATCTAACTCTAGCTTCCAAAGGAAATAAGAAGAGAGTTGACCAAAATGTCAATATGGAAGGTTCCTGAGTTCCCCTCATCCCACAGATACACTGAATATATAGCTATACGTGGAGCAATTCACTCTGAAAGAAATTCAGAAACTAGCTGAGTAACTCCTATATATCAGATGAATGAGAAAATACCCACATTAAAATAGGTAGGAAAGGCTTGAGACATGCTCTCACCATAAACTCCCTTGATACCATGCCATACAATTGGGAGGAAACCCCCCAATTCCTAGTTTCTCCCTGAGGAGTGAAGGGTTTGGATCCCACATCTAGTACCCTAGCTTTTAAAAAAACCCACCAGAGGGAGGGGGTCCCAAAACACCTAACTCTGTAAGCCAATGAGGTTTGTGTCCATAAGACTCACAAGAATATGGCAAACAAAGAAGAAACCCTTAACTGGTGCACAGCACTCATCATGGCTATCCCCTCAGAGCTCAGTGCAGAGGGGGCAGGCAAAATCTCCCATCTCCCAGTCTTTCCCCAAAGAATTTTATCCAAATACGTTAAAAGTTGCTGCCTAAGGGCCAGGCTTCTAATTCAGTAAGCACTGGGAGCTATCTGTAATCATTTCCAGAAACCAGAGAAGTCAGTGGACATCACTCCCACTTCCCCCTCCAGCCCACTCCAAGTTGCCAGTATTTCTCTAGAAGGAGCTTGTACACATGTCCGTGCTCTAGCTTTTACAGCTGCCACCTGAGAGACAGGACCTAAATTGCTGGGATCTGATAGCAAAGAGCTTCCATTCATGAGTCCCATAGAATTGTAGCAAACAAAGAATCAATTCTTAACTATCCCCCAACCCAACCACTCAGAGCTCAGCACAAAGGAAGCAGGCAAACTTGCCTATCTCTTAGTCTTTCTCTGAAAGGGATTTATACACATACTTTAAAAACTGCTGCATGAAGGCCAGGCTTCTAATTTAGACAGCATCTAGTGGTTGGCTGAAATCTTCCTCAGAGACTAGAGAAGCTGGTGGATACCTCTTACACCTTCTCCTTTCACCTCACTCCAATTATAAAAACAAATCACCAGTATCTCCCTGGAAGGAGCTGGTGCACACATCTGGCACCCCAGCTTTTGCAACAATTACCCAAGGAATGAACCCTTGGGTTGCCTGGCTCTAACTGCCAATGGGGCTTGCATACACAAGTTCTACAGGACTATAGCAAACAAAGAAATAGTTTTTAATAGACACAGGAGTTATCCTCCATCCACATAGCTATACACCTAGGCCCAGAACAGAGGAAGCAGGTAAAATGCCCATCTCCCAGTTTCTCCCTAGAAGGAGATTAACTACATACTTCCCCAGGGGCTGCCTGAGGGTCCAGCATCTAATCAGCCTGCATCTAGGTTCTGATTGCAACACTCCCCTTTGGGACACTGAAAGATCTTGGCACATCCTCAATGACTTGGAGCCACTAAAAACAAAGAAGGAGGCTTGAACAATCACAGAAGTTTGAGGGACAACTAGGAGCTCAGGCCAGGCTGATCAACAAGATTCATCTCCTACACAAGGCCGTTCTGTCAAAACTGGGACAGGTGGCTGCTTTATCTAATATGTGAAAACCAACACAGAGAGTCAGAAAGTGAAGAAATAGAGGAATATGTTGCAAACAAAAAAAAACAAGATAAATATCCAGAAACAAATCTTAATTAAACAGAGATCTGTGGTTTACCAGACAGTTCAAAATAATGGTCATAAAGATCAGACTCACCAAGGTCAGGAGAACAATGTATGAAAAAAGTGAGAATTTCCACAAAGAGATAGAAAATATTAAAATGTTAAAGCAAATCACAGAACTGAAGAATACAATAGCTGAACTAAAAAATTAAATATTTGGGTTCAACAACAGACTAGATGACGCTGAAGAAAGGATCGGTGAACTCAAAGACAAAGCAGTGGAATTTATCCAATTAGAGAGGCTTTTAGAAAAAAGAATGACAAGGAGTGATGATAGCTTAGGAGACTTATAGACCAATATATGCATTACTGGTCCCAGAAAGAGAAGACAGAGGGAAAGGCGTAGAAAGTTTATCCAAAGAAACAATGGCTGAAAACTTCTCTAACCTGGAGAAAAACCCTGACATCTAGGTACAGGAAGCACAGAGAATGTCAAATAAGATGAATTCAAAGAGGCTCTCACTGAAATACATTATAATTAAATTGTCTAAAGTTATAGACAAGGAGAGAATCTTAAAATGAGCAAGAGAAAAGCAATTTATCACATACAAGGGTACTCCCATAAGACTGAACCAATTTTTCAGCAGAAGCCTTGCAGGTCAGAAGAGAGTGGCATGATATATTCAAAGTGCTGAAAAGAAAAATAATGCCAACCAAAAATACTCTACCCAGCAAAGTTGTCTTTCAGAATTGAGGGAGAGATAAAGAGTTTTCCAGACAAATAAAGATGAAGGAGTTTATCACTACTAGATCACCCTTAAAAGAAATGTTAGGGCTTCCCTGGTGGCGCAGTGGTTGAGAGTCTGCCTGCCGATGCAGGGGACACGGGTTCGTGCCCCAGTCCGGGAGGATCCCACATGCCGCTGGGTGGCTGGGCCTGTGAACCATGGCCGCTGAGCCTGTGCTCCGCAACGGGAGAGGCTACAACAGTGAGAGGCCCGCGTACCACAAAAAAAAAAAAAAAAAAAAAAAGAAATGTTAAAGGGAGTTCTTCAAGCTGAAGCAAAAGGATGCTAATTAGAAACTGGAAACTATATAAAAGCATAAAATTCACTGGTACAAGTAAATATATAGCTAAATTCAGAATGCTTTCATGGTATAATGGTGGTGGGCAAATAACTTATAGCTCTAGTATGAAGCTTAAAAGACAAAGTACTTTAAAAAACTATAACTACAGTAAGTTGTAAATGGATACACAATGTAAAAAGATGCAAACTGTGACATAAAAACATAAAATGTGGGGGTAGAAGACCTTTGGTCTGCATTTGAAGTTATTATCAGCTACAAATAGACAGTTATAAATATAAGATGTTTTATGTAAGCCACATGTAATCACAAAGCAAAAGCCCACAGTAGATATATGAAAGAGAAAGAGAAAGGAATATAAGCATATCACAACAGAAAATCATCAAATCACAAAGAGAGCAAGAGAAGAAGAAACTAACAAAAGAATTACAAAACAATCAGAAAGCAATAAACAGAATGGTACTAGAAAGTCCATAACTATAAATAATTACTTTAAACATAAATGGACTAAATTCTCCAATCAAAACATATAGAATACCTGAATGGATTTTTTAAAAAAAAAAAAACACAAGACCCAACTGTATGCTGCCTACAAAAGATTCACCTCAGATTTAAGGATACATATGGATTGAAAGCAAAGTGATGGAAAAAGATATTCCATGCCAATTGAAACCAAAAGAAAACAGGGATAGCTATATTTATATCAAACAAAATAGACTTTAAGCCAAAGACTGTAACAAAAGACAAAGAAGATCATTATATAATGATAAAGGAGTTAATTCATTAAAAGGATATAACAACTATAAATATTTATGCACCAAACATAGGAACACCTAAATATATAAAGCAGATATTAGCAGACCTAAAGGGGAAAATAGACAGTAATTCAATAATAGCGGAGGACTTCAATATCCCACTTTCAACAAGAGATAGATCATCCAGACAGAAAATCAATAAGGAAACAATGGACTTAAATTGGATTTAAATCACACGTTAGATCAGAGAGAGTAAACATACAGAACATTCTATCCAAAAGGAGCAGAGTACATATTCTTCTCAAGGGCACATGGAACATTCTCCAGGATAAATAATATGTTAGGCCACAAAATAAGTTTTAATAAATTTAAGAAGATTGAAATCATTAAATATTTTTTCCTGGGCTTCCCTGGTGGTGCAGCAGTTGGGAGTCTGCCTGCCAATGCAGGGGACGTGGGTTCGTGCCCCGGTCTGGGAGGATCCCACATGCTGCGGAGTGGCTGGGCCCGTGA
The DNA here is from genome assembly GCF_963924675.1 of Phocoena phocoena. NCBI lineage: Eukaryota > Metazoa > Chordata > Mammalia > Artiodactyla > Phocoenidae > Phocoena > Phocoena phocoena. Next base: position 47,662,454 of record NC_089221.1, read on the forward strand.
GCCATGGCCGCTGAGCCTGTGCATCCAGAGCCTGTGCTCTGCAACGGGAGAGGCCACAACAGTGAGAGGCCTGTGTACCACAAAATATATACATATATATATATATATACATATATATATATGTTTTCCTACCACAATGGTATAAAACTAGAAATCAATTACAAGAAGAAAACTGGAAAATTCACAAATAAGTAGAGAGTAAACAACATGTTCATGAACCACCAATGGATCAAAGAAGAAACCAAAAGAGAAATCAAAAAATATCTTGAAACAAAAGAAAATGTAAATACAACATACCAAAACCTTGGGGATGCAGCAAAAACACTTCTAAGAGGGAAGTTTATAGCAATAAATGCCTACATTTAGGGTGAAAAAAAGAGCTCAAATAAACAACCTTACTTTACACTTCAAGGAACTGGAAAAAGAAGAACAAAATAAGCCCAAAGATAGCAGAAGGAAGGAAATAACAAAGATTAGATCAGAAATAAATAAAATAGAGACTAAAAAGACAATAGAGAAGATCAATGAAACTAAAAAGCTGATTCTTTGAAAAGATAAACAAAATTGACAAACCTTTAGCTAGACTCTCTAAAAAAAGAGAGAGAAAGGAGTCAAATAAATAAAATCAGAAATTAAAGAGGAGATATTACAATCGATACTGCAGAAATACAAAAGATCATAAGAGACTACTATGAACAATTAAATGCTTGCAAATTGGACAACCTAGAAGAAACAGATAACTTCCAAGACACATACAACCTATCAAGACTGAATCATGATGAAATAGAAAATCTGAACAGATTGATTACTAGTAAGAAATCAGTAATTAAAAATCTCACAATAAACAAAAGTCTGAGACCAGATGGCTTTACTGGTGAATTCTATAAAACATTTAAAGAAGTACTAGTACCAATCCTTCTCAAACTCTTCTAAAAAATAGAAAATAACACTTTCAAACTCATTCTACATGGCCAACATTACTCTGATAACAAAGTCAGACAAGGATATTTCAAGAAAAGAAAATTAGAGGTCAGTATCCTTGAGAAATATAGATATAAAAATCCACAACAAAATATTAATTAGAGAACGAAATATAACAATATGTTAAAAGTATCATACACTATGATCAAGTGGGAAATATTCCAGGGATGCAAGAATGGCTCAACATCTGCAAATCGCTCAATGTGAAAAATAATACAATCATCTCAATAGATGTAGAAAAAGCATTTGACAAAATTTAACATCTTTACATAATAAAAACTCTCAACAAACTGTGTTTAGATGGAACATGCCTCAACATAATGCAAGCCATATATGACAAGCCTACAATTAATATTATACTCAATGGTAAAACACTGAAAGCTTTTTCTCTAAGATCAGGAGCAATACAAGGATGCCTACTCTTACTGCTTTTATTCAACATAGTACTAGAAGTCCTAGCCAGAGCAATTAAGCAAGAAAAAGAAATAAAAGGCACCCAAATCAGAAAAGAAGAACTAAAATTGTCTCTATTTGAAGAAACATGATATTACCTTTAGAAAACCCATAAAGATTCCACCAAAAGACTATTAGAGCTAGTAAGTAATTTCAGAAAAGTTTCAGGATACAAAATCAATACACAAAAGTCAATTGTCTTTCTAAACACCAACAACTAACTGTCAGAAAGATGAATTAAGAAAACAATCCTATTTACAACAGCATAAAAATGAATTAAATTACTTAAGAATAAATTTAACCAAGGAAGCGAAAAATCTGTACACTGAAAACTACAAGATATTGATGAAAGAAAGTGAAGAGGATACAAATAAATGGAAAGATAGTCCATGTTCATAGGTTAGAAGAATTAATGTTGTTAAAATGTCCACACTAATCAAAGCAATCTATCTACAGATTCAATGCAATCTCTATTAAAATTCTTACCAAAATTTTTCACAGAAAACGCTAAAATTCATTGCTAAAATTTATTTGAAACCATATAAGACCCTGAATAGCCACAGCAATCCTAAGAAAGAAGAACAAAGCTAGAGGCATCATTCCTGTTTTCAAACTACAATACAAAGTTATGGAAATCAAAGCAGTAAGATACTGGCATAAAAACAGACATACAGACCAAAGGCACAGAATTGGGAGCCCAGAAATAAACTCGTGCATATAAGGTCAATGAATTTTCACCAAAGGACTCAAAAAATATACAACGGTCAAAGGATAATTTCTTCCATAAATTGTGTTAAGAAAACTGGACAGCCACATGCCGTTAAATGCAACTGGGCCCTTATCTTACATAATACACAAAAATCAACTCAAAATGGATTAAAGACCTGAACATAGGACCTGAAACCATAAAATACCTGAAAGAAAACATGGGAGGTTAGTCCTTGATATTGGTCTTGGCGATGACCTTTTCAATTTGATACCAAAAGCAAAGGTGTCAAAGCAAAAATAAACAAATGTGACTAGATCAAACTAAGTCTTCTGCACAGCAAAGGAAATCACCAACAAAATGAAAAGCCAACCAATGGAATGGGAGAAAATATTTGCAAACCACATATCCAATGTATACTTTGGTTAATACCCAAAGTATACAAGGAACTCATACAAATCAATAGCAAAAAAGTAAATAACCCAAATTTAAAATGAGCAAAGGACCTAAATAGACATCTTTCCAAAGAAGATTTACAAATGGCAAACAGGTACCTGAAAAGGTTTCAACATAATTTATCATCAGGGAAATGTAAATTAAAGCCAAAATGAGATAACATCTTACATCTGTTAGAAGGTCTATTATCACAAAGACAAGAGATAACAAATGTTGGCAAGGATGTGGAGAAGAGGGAACACTTGTACACTGTTGGTGGGAATGTAAACTGGTATAGCCACTGTTGAAAACAGTATGAAGGTTCCTCAAAAAATCAAAAATAGAACTATCAAATGATCTAGCAATCCCATTTCTGAGTATATATCTAAAGGAAATGAAATCAGTATCTCAAAGAAATACCTACACTCCTATGTTCATAGCAGCGTTATCCACATTATTCACAAATACCCAAGTATTTGTCAACAGATGAATGGACAAAGAACATGTGATATATATATATATATATATATATATATATATATATATACACACACACACACACACACATATACACACACACACACAAACAACAAAATATTATTCAGCCTTAAAACAAGAAGGAAACCTTGTCATTCACAACAACATGGATAAACCTGGAGAATCTTATGCTATGTAAAATAAGCCAGACAGAGAAAGACAAATACCACACAGTGTCATTTATAATGGAATCCTTTTTTTAAAAAAGTTCAACTCGTAGAAACAAAGTATAAAATTGGTTTCCAGGGGCTGCAGTTGGGGGAAATAGGAAGAGGTTGGTAAAAGGGTATAAACTTTCAGTTATACGATGAATAGGTTCTGAAGATGTAATGTTTAACATGGTGATTATAGTTGACAACACTGTATTGTACAATTGAAATTTGCTAATAGAACTTAAACATTGCCATCAAAAAAAATAGAAAAAAAAGAAAGAAAGAAAAGAGGTAAAGGTGTGAAGTGATGGTTGTGTCAATTAAGTCAACGGGGGAGAATCCTGTCACAATGTATATCAAATCATCACATTGTAAACTTTAAATATCTTACACTTTACTTACCAATTATACCACAAAAAAGCTGTGGGAGAAAAAGGAAATCAGAAAATCCCCATCCATTCTAAGCTCTTCAGAATTGAAGTCTGATCTCCCACTGCTTAAGCTACTTGCAGGTGGCAACCATTATTCATACATGTTTAGGAGCAGTATGAGTCTTCTTGGGTCATCAGGATGCCATTTAGTTCACTGAAGCATACTGAACACTACCCACAGAACTCATACTGTTTCTAGAAGTACCAAATTAGATTCAACAAGGTAATGGGCTAAATGATGGGGAAAATCCAGCATGGGTTTTACAAGTGCAGATATTTGACACCTTTCTCCTAGGAATCTCTGCTAATTACCATTTTACCTGAAAGGAGCAGGCAACTGGAAGAATAATATCATGATCATTGTGCAGACAGAGAACAGGCTATAATATAGTAAAGAAAGGGAGGTAGGGAGGAGAGACAAAAAGCTGGGTTTAGAGACACGGGTCTTGATTCATATTCTGACTTGACCATTCTAATACATGTGACCTCAACACAATCATTTCACCTCTCTACTCCCTGTTTCCTCATCTTCAAATGAGTATCCATTTGTTCCAATATACCAGAGAATTCACATCGAATTCATTTTAAAGCAATCATTGTAGGAAGGTCATTAAACAAAGCTCTACCCATATTCTGCATCAGAGCATCCACTCTTGAAGGAAATAGCAAGAATGAAACAAGGGAGGCGAGTACAATTAGAACACAAAGATGAGAACCACCCAGGACAACTGTTTGGAAATGCCTTTCCTGTCAACCTTATTTAGAATAGCACCGCCCCTAAAACACACCATCTAAACCCTTTCTCTGCTTTATTCTTCTTCATGCTATTATCAACAAATGACATTCGTATTTTTCTTTTTTTTGCTATTTTTTTAACATCTTTATTGGAGTACAATTGCTTTAAAATGTTCTCTTAGTTTCTGCTGTTTAACAAAGTGAATCAGCTATATGTATACATATATCCGCATATCCCCTCCCTCTTTCATCTCACTCCCACCCTCCTTATCACACCCCTCTAGGGGGTTGCAAAGCACCCAGCTGATCTCCCTGTGCTAGGCAGCTCCTTCCCACTAGCTATCTATTTTACATTCGGTAGTGTATATATGTCCATGCCACTCTCTCACTTCGTCCCAGCTTATGTTTCCTCGCCCGCCACCCCCCTGCAACCAAGTGTACTAAAGTGCATTTTCTTTTTTTTTAATATTTAACTTAACACTTTTAATTGATTGATTGAACTCATATTGACATAGAGAGAACAAGATAACTTAAAATATATATATACATATACTAAACAAATTCAACAAAGTTAAGGACACAAAGGGAATTAACAATGAGGTTATGATAAAAATAGATACCATAAATTCTATGTTTTTGCCAGAAATAGGCCGGAATTTTGACATTAACCAGTGAACATGAGAGGAGAAACCTAGTTATTTACAAAACCTACAAAATTCTTAAGATAAATGCAGAACAGTTGTTTAGGAAACATACAGATATTTCTGATTAAACAAACATAGGAAGTTATACAATAAAGTTAATGTTCTTAACACTGTAAGAGTATTCTGTATGTAAAATTCATACATGTAGTAAAAAAATGTAATATAAAAATGCAGTATAAAAAAGCAAGAAACTACTGGTGTAGAGTAATGAACAATGTTTCAAGGCCCCGTGCTGAATTTAACAGTATTGGTTTTTTGTTTGTTTTTTTTACATATTTATTGGAGTATAATTGCTTTACAATGGTGTGTTAGTTTCTGTTTTATAACAAAGTGAATCTGTTATACATATACATATGTCCCCATATCTCTTCCCTCTTGCGTCTCCCTCTCTCCCACCCTCCCTATCACACCCCTCCAGGCGGTCACAAAGCACTGAGCTGATCTCCCTGTGCTATGTGGCTGCTTCCCACCAGCTATCTACCTTACGTTTGGTAGTGTATATATGTCCATGCCTCTCTCTCACTTTGTCACAGCTTACCCTTCCCTCTCTGCATATCCTCAAGTCCGTTCTCTAGTAGGTCTGTGTCTTTATTCCTGTCTTACCCCTAGGTTCTTCATGACATTTTTTTTTCTTAAATTCCATATATATGTGTTAGCCTACGGTATTTGTCTTTCTCTTTCTGACTTACTTCACTCTGTATGACAGACTCTAGGTCTATCCACCTCATTACAAATAGCTCAATTTCGTTTCTTTTTATGGCTGAGTAATATTCCATTGTATATATGTGCCACATCTTCTTTATCCATTCATCTGATGATGGACACTTAGGTTGTTTCCATCTCCAGGGTATTGTAAATAGAGCTGCAATAGACATTTTGGTACATGACTCTTTTTGAATTATGGTTTTCTCAGGGTATATACCCAGTAGTGGGATTGCTGGGTCATATGGTAGTTCTATTTGTGTTTTCTTAAGGAACCTCCATACTGTTCTCCACAGTGGCTGTATCAGTTTACATTCCCACCAACAGCGCAAGAGGGCTCCCTTTTCTCTACACCCTCTCCAGCATTTACTGTTTCTAGATTTTTTGATGATGGCCATTCTGACTGGTGTGAGATGATATCTCATTGTAGTTTTGATTTATATTTCTCTAATGATTAATGAAGTTGAGCATTCTTTCATGTGTTTGTTGGCAGTCTGTATATCTTCTTTGAAGGAATGTCTATTTAGGTCTTCTGCCCATTTTTGGATTGGGTTGCTTGTTTTTTTGTTATGGAGCTGCATGAGCTGCTTATAAAGTTTGTAGATTAATCCTTTGTCTGTTGCTTCATTTGCAAATATTTTTTCCCATTCTGAGGGTTGTCTTTTGGTCTTGTTTATGGTTTCCTTTGCTGTGCAAAAGCTTTGACATTTCATTAGGTCCCATTTGTTTATTTTTCTTTTTATTTCCATTTCTCTGGGAGGTGGGACAGACAGGATCTTGCTGTGATTTATGTCATAGAGTGTTCTGCCTATATTTACCTCTAAGAGTTTGATAGTTTCTGGCCTTACATTTAGGTCTTTAATCCATTTTAAGCTTATTTTTGTGTATGGTGTTAGGGAGTGATCTAATCTCATACTTTTACATGTACCTGTCCAGTTTTCCCAGCACCACTTATTGAAGAGGCGGTCCTTTCTCCACTGTACATTCCTGCCTCCTTTATCAAAGATAAGGTGACCATATGTGCGTGGGTTTATCTCTGGGCTTTCTATCCTGTTCCATTGATCTATATTTCTGTTTCTGTGCCAGTACAATACTGTCTTGATTACTGTAGCTTTGTAGTATACTCTGAAGTCAGGGAGCCTGATTCTTCCAGCTCTGTTTTTCGTTCTCAAGATTGCTTTGGCTATTTGGGGTCTTTTGTGTTTCCATACAAATTGTGAAATTTTTTGTTCTAGTTCTGTGAAAAACGCCAGTGGTAGTTTGATAGGGATTGCAGTGAATCTGTAGATTGCTTTGGATAGTATACTCATTTTCACAATGTTGATTCTTCCTATCCAAGAACATGGCATATCTCTCCATCTGTTCGTATTACCTTTAATTTCTTTCATCAGTGTCTTATAGTTTTCTGCATACAGATCTTCTGTCTCCTTAGGTAGGTTAATTCCTAGGAATGTTATTGTTTTTGTTGCAATGGTAAATGAGAGTGTTTCCTTAATTCCTCTTTCAGATTTTTCATCACTAGTGTATAGGAATACAAGAGATTTCTGTGCATTAATTTCGTATCCTGCTGCTTTACCAAATTTATTGATTAGCTCTAGTAGTTTTCTGGTAGCATCTTTAGGATTCTCTATGTATAGTATCATGTCATCTGCAAACGTGACAGCTTTACTTCTTTTCCTATTTGGATTCCTTTTATTTCTTTTTCTTCTCTGATTGCTGTGGCTAAAACTTCCAAAACTATGTTGAAAGAGAGTGGTAAGAGTGCGCAACCTTGTCTTGTTTCTGATCTTAGTGGAAATTGTTTCAGTTTTTCACCATTGAGAACAATGTTGGCTGTGGGTTTGTCATATATGGCGTTTACTCTGTCGTGGTAAGTTCCTTCTATGCCTACTTTCTGGAGGGTTTTTAACCTAAACGGGTGCTGAACTTTGTTGAAAGATTTTTCTGATCGATTATCATATGGTTTTTATCCTTCCATTTGTTAATATGGTGTATCACACTGATTGATTTGCATATACTGAAGAATCCATGCATTCCTGGGATAAACCCCACTTGATCATGGTGCATGATCCTTTTAATGTGCTGTTGGATTCTGTTTGCTAGAATTTTGTTGACAATTTCTGCATCTATGTTCATCAGTGATATTGGCCTGTACTTTTCTCTCTTTGTGACATCTTTGTCTGGTTTTGGTATCAGAGTGATGGTGGCCTTGTAGAATGAGCTTGGGAGTATTCCTCCCTCTGATATATTTTGGAAGATTTTGAGAAGGATACATGTTAGCTCTTCTCTAAATGTTTGACAGAATTCACCTGTGAAGCCATCTGGTACTGGACTTTTGTTTGCTGGAAGATTTTTAATCATAGTTTCAATTTCATTACTTGTGATTGGTCTGTTCATATTTTCTATTTCCTCCTGTTTCAGTCTTGGAAGGCTGTGCTTTTTAAGAATTTTTCCATTTCTTCCAGGTTGTCCATTTTATTGGCATACAGTTGCTTGTAGTAATCTCTCATGATATTTTGTATTTCTGCAGTGTCAGTTGTTACTTCTTTTTCATTTCTCTTTCCGTTGATTTGAGTCTTCTCCCTTTTTTTCTTGATGAGTCTGGCTAACGGTTTATCAATTTTATCTTTCAAAGAACCAGTTTTTAGTTTTATTGATCTTTGTTATTGTTTCCTTCATTTCTTCTTCATTTATTTCTGATCTGATCTTTATGATTTCTTTCCTTCTGCTAACTTTGGGGGTTTTTTGTTCTTCTTTCTCTAATTGCTTTAGGTGTAAGTTTAGGTTGTTTATTTGAGATGTTTCTTGTTTCTTAAGGTAGCATTGTATTGCTAAACTTCCGTCTTAGAACTGCTTTTGCTGCATCCCATAGGTTTTGGGTCGTCATATTTTCATTGTCATTTGTAACTAGGTATTTTTGGATTTCCTCTTTGATTTCTTCAGTGATCTCTTGGTTATTTACTAGCATATTGTTTAGCCTCCATGTGTTTCTATTTTTTACAGGTTTTTTTTTTCCTGTAATTGATATCTAGTCTCATAGCATTGTGGTTGGAAAAGATACTTGATATGATTTCAATTTTCTTAAATTTACTGAGGCTTTATTTGTGACCCAAGATATGATCTATCCTGGAGAATGTTCCACGAGCATTTCAGAAGGAGGTGTATTCTGTTGTTTTTGGATGGAATGTCCTATAAGTATCAATTAAGTCCACCTTGTCTAATGTGTCATTTGAAGCTTCTGTTTGCTTATTTATTTTCATTTTGGATGATCTGTCCATTGGTGAAAGTGGCATGTTAAAGTCCCCTACTATTATTGTGTTACTGTTGATTTCCCCTTTTATGGCTGTTAGCATTTGCCTTATACATTGAGGTGCTCCTATTTTGGGTGCATAAATATTTACAATTGTTATACCTTCTTCTTGGATTGATTCCCAGATCATTATGTAGTGTCCTTCTTAGTCTCTTGTAATAGTCTTTATTTTAAAGTCTATTTTTTCTGATATGAGAATTGCTACTCCAGCTTTCTTTTGATTTCCATTTGCATGGAATATCTTTTTCCATCCTCTCACTTTCAGTCTGTATGTGTCCCTAGGTCTGAAGTGGGTCTCTTGTAGACAGCATATATATGGGTCTTGTTTTTGTATCCATTCAGCCAGTCTATATCTTTTGGTTGGAGCATTTAATCCATTTACATTTAAGGTAATTATTGATATGTATGCTCCTATTACCATTTTCTTAATTGTTTTGGGTTTGTTTTTGTAGGCCTTTCCTTCTCTTATGTTTCCTGCCTAGAGTAGTTCCTTTGGCCTTTGTTGTAAAGCTGGTTTGTTAGTGCTGAATTCTCTTAATTTTTGCTTGTCTGCAAAGATTTTATTTTCTCTGTCAAATCTGAATGAGATCTTTGCTGGGTAGAGTAATCTTGGTTGCAGGTTTTTCCCTGTCATCACTTTAAATATGTCCTGCCACTCCCTTCTGGCTTGCAGGGTTTCTGCTGAAAGATCAGCTGTTAACCTTATGGGTATTCCCTTTTATGTTATTTGTTGTTTTTCCCTTGCTGATTTTAATATTTTTTCTTTGTATTTAATTTTTGATAGTTCGATTAATATGTGTTTTGGCATGTATCACCTTGGATTTATCCTGTATGGGATTCTCTGTGCTTCCTGGACTTGATTGACTATTTCCTTTCCCATGTTAGGGAAGTTTTCAACTATAATCTCTTCAAATATTTTCTCAGAACGTTTCTTTTTCTCTTCTTCTTCTGGGACCCCTATAATTTGAATGTTGTTGTGTTTAATGATGTCCCAGAGGTCTCTGAGATTATCCTCAGTTCTTCTCATTCTCTTTTCTTTATTCTGCTCTGTGGCAGTTATTTCAACTATTTTATCTTCCAGCCCACTTATCTGTTCTTCTTCCTCAGTTATTCTGCTATTGATTCCTTCTAGAGAATTCTTAATTTCATTTATTGTGTTGTCATCGTTTGTTTGCTCTTTAGTTCTTCTAAGTCCTTGTTAAATGTTTCTCGTAGTTTCTCCATTCTATTTCCAAGATTTTGGATCATTGTTACTATCACTACTCTGAATTCTTTTTCAGGTAGACTGCCTATTTCCTCTTCATTTGTTTGGTCTGGTGGGTTTTTACCTTGCTCCTTCATCTGCTGCATATTTCTCTGTCTTCTCATTTTGCTTAACTTACTGTGTTTGGGGTCTCCTTTTTGCAGGCTGCAGGTTCACAGTTCCTGTTGTTTCTGGTGTCTCTCCCCAGTGGGTAAGGTTTGTTCAGTGGCTTGTGTAGGCTTCCTGGTGGAGGGGACTGATGCCTGTTTTCTGATGGGTGGAACTGGATCTTGTGTTTCTGCTGGGCAGGGCCACGTCCAGTGGTGTGTTTTGGGGTATCTGTGAACTTAGTATAATTTTAGGCAGCCTCTCTGCTAATGGGTGGGGTTGTATTCCTGTCTTACTAGAGGTTTGGCATGTGTCGTCCAGCACTGGAGCTTGCTGGCCATTGGGTGGAGCTGGGTCTTAGTGTTGAGATGGAGATCTCTAGGAGAGCTCTCACCAATTGATATTATGTGGGGGCAGGATGTCTCTGGTGGTCCAGTGTCCTGGAGTTGGCTCTCCCACCTTGTAGACTCAGGCCTGACACCCAGCTGGAGCACTAAGACCCTGTCAGCCACACGGCTCAGAAGAAAAGGAAGAAAAAAAAGGAAGAGAAAAAATAATATAATAAAATAAAATATATAATAAAAAGAAGAGAGCAACCAAAGCAATAAACAAACCCACCAATGATAACAAGCACTAAAAACTAAACTAAGATAAACATAGTAATCAGAAACAAATCAGTTGCAGACAGCAAACCCCAAGTCTACAGTTGCTCCCAAAGTCCACTGTCTCAATTTTGGAAACACTCATTTTCTATTCAGGTATTCCACAGATGCAGGGTTCATCAAGTAGACTGTGGGGATTTAATCCACTGCTCCTGAGGCTGCTGGGAGAGATTTCCCTTTCTCTTCTTTGTTCTCACAGCTCCTGGGGTTCAGCTTTGATTTTGGCCCTGCCTCTGCATGTAGGTCACCTGAGGGCATCTGTTCCCCACCCAGACAGGACGGGGTTAAAGCTGTGGCTGATTAGGTCTCTCTTACTCACTCAGGTCAGGGAGAGGGTGGAGTACGGTAGTCATAATTGGAATGCGGGGTGAGCCTGTGGTGGCAGAGGCCTGTATGACACTGCAACAGCCTGACGCATGCCGTGCATTCTCCCAGGGAAGTTGTCCTTGGATCTCAAGACCCTGGCAGTGGCATGCTGCACAGGCTCCCAAGTTGGGGGAGAGTGTGGGTAGTGAGCTGTGTTTGCACACAGGATTCTTGGTACTGGCAGCAGTGTTAGTGTTTAATGCCCGTCTCTGGGGTCCACGCTGATAGCCATGGCTTGCATCCATCTCTGGAGCTCATTTAGGCAGTTCTCTGAATCCCCTCTCCTTGCACACCCTGAAACAATGGTCTCTTGCCTCTTCAGCAGGTCCAGACTTTTTCCCTGACTCCTTCCCGGCTAGCTGTGGCACACTAGCCCCTTTCAGGCTGTGTTCACACAGCCAACCCCAGTCCTCTCCCTGGGGTCTGACCTCCAAAGCCTGAGCCTCAGCTCCCAGCCCCCACCCATCCCAGAGGGTGAGAAGACAAGCCTCTCAGGCTAGTGAGTGCCAGTCAGCATTGATCCTCTGTGCGGGAATCTCTCCACTTTGCCCTCCACACCCCCATTGCTGTGCTCTCCTCCGTGGCTCTGAAGCTTCCCCCCTCCGCCACCCACAGTCTCTGCCCTCGAAGGGGCTTCCTAGTGTGTGGAAACATTTCCTACTTCACAGCTCCCTCCCAGAGGTGCAGGTCCCATCCCTATTCTTTTGTCTCTGTTTTTCCTTTTTTCTTTTGCCCTACCCAGGTACATGGGGAGTTTCTTGCCTTTTGGGAGGTCTGAGGTCTTCTGCTAGTGTTCACTAGGTGTTCTGTAGGAGTTGTTCCACATGTAGATGTATTTCTGATGGGGTTTTTTTTGCAGTATGCGGGCCTCTCACTGTTGTTGCCTCTCCCGTTGTGGAGCACAGGCTCCGGACGCACAGGCTCAGCGGCCATGGCTCACGGGCCCAGCTGCTCCACAGCATGTGGGATCCTCCCAGCCCGGGGCATGAACCCGTGTCCCCTGCATCAGCAGGCGGACTCTCAACCACTGCGCCACCAGGGAAGCCCTATTTCTGATGTATTTGTGGGGAGGAAGGAGATCTCCACGTCTTACTCCTCCTCCATCTTCCAAACAGCCTGTATTTTTTTTTAACTAATTTATTTATAGTATGCTTTCATAAATTCCCTGGTGGTCCAGTGGTTAGGACTTTGTGCTTTCACTGCCCAGGGCACGGGTTCAGTCCCTGGCTGGGGAACTAAGATCCCACAAGCCACGCCGTGTGGCCAAAAATGAATAAATATATAAATAAATATAGTATGCTTTCCCCTTAAGAATGCAAGCTCCATAATGGCAGGATTTTGTGCCTATTTTGGTCATTGACTATACCTCCCAAAGTGCTAGGACAGAATCTGGCATACAGTGTGCATTCAGTAAATATGTGTGTGGAAGGAATAGGGGCCATTAGCTGAGTAATCCAAGTCGGCCTCCACAAGACTGGAAATTGAGGCTTCTAGTCAATTCCCGGAGAGATGTTAGGAAAAATAGGCAAATTTTCCTTTTGATACTCACTACTTTCTCACAATTTCAGAGGCTCAAAAGTAGCTAATGGTGGGAAAAGAAAATAAACGTTAACTTGGAGAAGGTGATCGATTATATTCATGATAGAAGAAACAGCTAAAATAAGAATGAGGCAGTATTTTTTCCTGTCAGATTAGCACTCAGTGTTGGTGGGGGCATAGGAGAAGCAGTGACTCACAGACATTGCTGGAAGGGTAGATTGCTGCAACTTTTATGATGAAAAATTGTGTAATTACTTTCATTTAATAATTCTACCCTTAAGACTTTGTCCTGCAGATATACTTGCACATGTGTGCACCGTTGGAAATAGGAAAAGAGTAAAACAACCTAAATGTCCACTAGAAGGGAACTGGCTGTATAAATGATATGACATATAAGCAACAGAACACCATGCAGCCTTTAAAAAAGAATAAAGTAGGGCTTCCCTGGTGGCACAGTGGTTGAGAGTCCACCTGCCAATGCAGGGGACAGGGGTTCGTGCCCTGGTCCAGGAAGATCCCACATGCTGCGGAGCAGCTGAGCCCGTGAGCCATTGCCACTGAGCCTGTGTGTCCAGAGCCTGTGCTCCACAACGGGAGAGGCCGCGACAGTGAGAAGGCTGCGTACCGCAAAGAAAAAAAAAAAAAAGAATAAGGTAGACCACTATATTTCACCTTTCCAGAAGCTCACAGTTAGTACTGCCAAACATTTTTTGAATTTGCAGACTACCTTACAGTTTTATTAGTGAAAATAATAAATTGTTTTTATTCCAATAGCAAAGCTTTTATAACTGTGAAAATATCTGTTTTATCTAGAATTATAGGCATCTCAGAAAACTAACACAAATGGGCTGTAGATGGTGGATATGAACTTTACTTCATCTCCAATAATTTTAAATTTAGTTTGTTATACTTTCCAGATCCATTTCAAGATACATCTTCTCCATGAAGGCTTCCCCTGGGCCCCTGTGAATACTGCATGACAAGCACCCCGAGAGACTTAGTCTCAGGAGGCAGTACAGGAACGAGTCATCCTACCCCCGATGGCATCAGACTTTTGCATCAAGTCAGGAAAAGTGGAATCTAAGGATGTAGAGAATTATCTACTAGATGAAATCTTACTAAGCCCACGAGCTAAATGTGAATAATGATGGCCATACCACGCACCCAGATGTTTGAATCAGAAACTTCGAGATCATACCAGATTGTTCTTTCTTTCCCCATACAACAGTTCATCAACAAATTCTGTCCACTCTACTACCAAAATAAATTTCCACTCCCTTCCTCCATCTCCATTGCCTACATGTGAGACTGCAAGAGCCCCCTAATCATTCTCTTTCCTTTCATTCACCCTCCCACTCCGCTTTGTACCCAAAATTTCTCTGACTTCTGCTCAAGAATCCACAGGTAATATAAGAGTAATAATAAAATATAGACTAAGTACAATGGTTAAAAAAACAGAAAGAGAGTGAGAGAAATCAGCTCTGCTTAAGGAGATCAGGAAAGTTTTCACAGAAGAGAACACCCTTTGATCATTTCTTGAAGGACAAGCAGCAATTTTCCAGATGAGTGATGTGTGTGGGGGAGAGCTTGTCGGCAGAAGGAATAGCATGTACAAAGGCACTGAGGTGTGAATCAGCAGACTGTTTAGTAAATTGAAAGCAGTTCAGGATGGGTAGGGAGCAGGATGGATGTGGGAGGGTGGTAAGGAAGGTAAGCAAAGTCCACCCATGGAGAGCCTATGCCTTATGAGCCATTGTGAAGAATCTGACCTTCTTTATGGAGTCCAGTGGTTATCAATGCTTTGGAGTCAGAAATCTTTAAAATCTAGTGAAACTATGAACCAAAGTCTCAGGAAAAAGAGGGAAAAAAGCACACTCACCAAAATAATGCACACAGTGTCCACAAACACTCTGAAGCCCATAAATAGCTTGGACTTTAGGTTTAAAATCCTGCTACAGGCAACATGCCCACTTTCCGTTTTTTTAAGTGGCTGGAAGTATATACAACAATCAGGAGAGTAATATTATTCAATTTGTGTTTCAGAAAAATAGCCAGCTCTGTTGTGAACAGATTAAAAGCAAGTGAGATTAATGGTAGAATGAGCAAAAAGGCACAATGACAACCATCTGGTAAGAAGATGATAAAAGAAATTGTCAAGAAATTTTTGGAAAGATGAGTGATTCAACCTATCAGATATTTAAATGTATTACAATAGTTAATGTGATGCTGATCAAAAAAGAGCTAAAGAAATCAATGAAAAAGATAGAAAATCTACATACAGAATTTTGTATTATGCTTTTTCAAGATAAAACTTGAAAGGGAGGGCTTCCCTGGTGGCGCAGTGGTTGAGAGTCTGCCTGCCGATGCAGGGGACATGGGTTCGTGCCCTGGTCCGGGAGGATCCCACATGCCACGGAGCAGCTGGGCCCGAGAGCCATGGCTGCTGGGCCTGCATGTCCAGAGCCTGTGCTCTGCAACGGGAGAGGCCACAACAGTGAGAGGCCCGCGTACAAAAAACAACAACGACAACAAAAAAAAAACCTGAAAGGGAAAGGACAGATTATTCAGTAAATCATTGTCAGGACAAGTGGAAAACTATTTAGAAAAGATATAAACTTAAATTCTCACACTGCCATACAACAAAATAAATTCCAGATGGATCACAATCTAAATGTAAAATAAAGAAACCAAAAAAGTACTGCAAGAAAATGTAGGGAAAGTGTATATAATCCTGGGATGGGGAAGATTTCTAAATCTTTCTAAACACAACAAAGGCAAAAACTTTAAAAGGAAAACAGGCAAAGACTCAACTACATACACAATAATTTCTCATGTAAAAATATACCGAGGGAAAAAAGTCAAAAGGTGATAAGCAAATGGGAAAAATGATAGAAGACGCATAGCCAAACAAATACTATCCTTCTGGATAAAGAATTTCAATAAGATTAATTGGAAAATAAGCATCACAACAGAAATATAAGCAAGGAATACTAGTAGGCAATTTATACAAGAAAAAATGTCCAACTTCATTAGTATTTTAAGAAATACAAATAAAACCACCATGAGGTACCATTTCCCTCGCATCAGATTGGCAAGGTTTTTATTTAAAAACAATACTACTTAAAGCAGGATACAAAATTAATGCACAGAAATCTCTTGTACTCATGTACTCTAATAATGAAAAATCTGAAAGGGAAATTAAGGAAACACTTCCATTTACCATTACAACAAAAAAATAAAATACCTAGGAATAAACCTACCTAAGGAGACAAAAGACCTATTTGCAAAAACTATAAGACACTGATGAAAGAAATTAAAGATGATACAAACAGATGGAGAGATATACCATGTTCTGGGATTGGAAGAATCAACATTGTGAAAATGACTCTACTACCCAAAGCAATCTACAGATTCAATGCAATCCCTATCAAACTACCAATGGCATTTTTCACAGAACTAGAACAAAAAATTTCACAATTTGTATGGAAACACAAAAGACCCTAAATAGCCAAAGCAGTCTTGAGAAAGAAAAATGGAGCTGGAAGAATCAGGCTCCCAGACTTCAGACTATACTACAAAGCTACAGTAATCAAGAAATATGGTACTGGCACAAAAACAGAAATATAGATCAATGGAACAGGATAGAAAGCCCTGAGATAAACCCATGCACATATGGTCACCTTATCTTTGATAAAGGAGGCAAGAATATACAATGGAGAAAAGACAACCTCTTCAATAAGTGGTGCTGGGGAAACTGGACAGCTACATGTAAAAGAATAAAATTAGAACACTCCCTAACTCCATAAACAAAAATAAACTCCAAATAGATTAAAGACCTAAATGTAAGGCAAGACACTATAAAACTCTTAGAGGAAAACATAGGCAGAACACTCTATGACATTAATCACAGCAAGATCCTTTTTGACCCACTTCCTAGAGAAATGAAATAAAAACAAAAATAAACAAATGGGACGTAATGAAACTTAAAAGCTTTTCACAACAAAGGAAACCATAAACAAGACAAAAAGACAACCCTCAGAATGGGAGAAAATATCTGCAAATGAAGCAACTGGCAAAGGATTAATCTCCAAAATATACAAGCAGCTCATGCACCTCAATATCAAAAAAACAAACAACCCAATCCAAAAATGGGCAGGAAACCTAAATAGACATTTCTTCAAAGAAGATAGACAGATTGCCAGCAAACACATGAAAGGATGCTCAACATCACTAATCATTAGAGAAATGCAAATAAAAACTACAATGAGGCATCACCTCACACCGGTCAAAATGGCCATCATCAAAAAAATCTACAAACAATAAATGCTGGAGAGGGTGTAGAGAAAAGGGAACCCTCTTGCACTGTTGGTGGGAATGGAAATTGATACAGCCACCATGGAGAACTGTATGGAGGTTCCTTAAAAAACTAAAAATAGAACTACCATAGGACCCAGCAATCCCACTACTGGGCATATACCCTGAGAAAACTGTAATTCAAAAAGAGTCATGTACCCCACTGTTCATTGCAGCTCTATTTACAATAGCCAGGACATGGAAGCAACCTAAGTGTCCATCAACAGATGAATGGATAAAGAAGATGTGTCTCATATATGCAATGGAATATGACTCAACCATAAAAAGAAACGAAATTGAGTTATTTGTAGTGAGGTGGATGGACCTAGAGACTGTCATACAGAGTGAAGTAAGTCAGAAAGAGAAAAACAAATACCATATGCTTACACATATATATGGAATCTTAAAAACAAAATGGTTCTGAAGAACATAGTGGCAGGACAGGAATAAAGATGCAGACATAGAGAATGGACTTGAGGACATGGGGAGGGGGAAGGGTAAGCTGGGACGAAGTGAGAGAGTGGCAATGACATATATACAGTACCGAATGTAAAACAGATAGCTAGTGGGAAGCAGCCGCATAGCACAGGGAGATCAGCTCAGTGCTCTGTGACCACCCAGAGGGGTGGGATAGGGAAGCTGAGAGGAAGGCAAAAGAGGGAGGGGATATGGGGATATATGTACATAGAGCTGATTCACACTGCTGTACAGCAGAAACTAACACCCCATTGTAAAGAAATTATACTTCAATAAAGATGTTAAAAATAAACAAATAAAAACAATAGTATTTAAGATACGGGAAAATATGTCTTCTCATGCACCAGTGGTAGGAGAATAAATTGAAGGGAAGAAAAACATTCTGGAGGGCAATTTAATGAAAAGAATCAAACCTTTATAAGCACATATACCCTTTAGTCTACCAGCTCTGCTTCTAGATGTGTATCCTAAGAAAATAATTCTGTTTTAGCTATAAGGAAATACATAACAATTTTTACTGTAGCAAATAATTTAAATTTGATTGAAAAGGTGAATGCCATCTAATCATTAAAAACTAACTATAAAAAAGTATGTTGTAGAAAAATATTTAGAGGATGATCTGATGTTCACACCAGTTTGTTAAATGGAAAAACAAAATAAAAACAAAAGCAGGTTATAAAACCGTATTATTACATACTAGCCTAGCACAACCCCACTACCACCCTATGCTACCATACATAAACAAGAGAATATATGTTGCTTGAGATATTAATTGGAAGCACATTGATACAACAAATGACAGCTAATTATCAGTAGTAATAGTAGCAGTAATAGAAACAATACACAACACTAAGCAAATGGCAGCCTGACTCACAGTTAACATGTCAATAATGGAATTCAGATAGGGAGCCAGGTTTCTAGAATTCCTTCACTGGTCTGCTGCAATACCGCTGATGTAGCATGATTGACCTTGTTGTATCTCCTCATACTGGTCGCTTCATCCTAATCCTGCCCCTTTCCCTGCCAAATTTTGGCCCATAAATTTCAAAAGGAAGAACACAGAGAGGAAAACCACATGCAGTTGGACATGGAAACTATGAAGGGACAGAAAAAGAGATTTGGGGCTGCTGCTGCATCCCCTGGAGGCGTCAATAATTTCTCTAGTAGTGGTACTGATTGACATGAGTTGGAAAGCATTGCTCCGGACTGATGGGCTGACAGCTACGTGGTGATAGTCCTGGTATAACTTAGCACAAGAGTGCTTAGATACCATCCTGTGGCCTCCGGCTCACTAAGACACGCTGATTTCTAAGTATCCTGGTTTGTATGGCTCATGGCAAGTACCATGTTTTCATCCATTTCCAATATAATGTTTTCATTTCAAAAGGTCCACATGGGGCCCCTGAAAATTTACAGCTTTCATATAAATCAGTTTACCATGCAGTAAAACCATATCATATACACTTTAGAACAGCATCTCAACAAATCTGTACTTCATTTTGAGATATGCTAGCACGGAAGTTACAACAAGTAATATTTAAGTCTAATTTGCAATGGAGAAAACATGTTTCTATTTAGTTCACATTTGCAAACTTATCTTTGTGACTGCTAATTCCTTTGCTTCTGATTCCCTCCTTTCAAAACTATAGACAAGAGGTTCATCAGAAGACCTTACTCGGTACTGAAAGCAGTTGAATGTGAGGCAGAAAAAATGGAATAGCTTTTGAAATTGGGGAAAAATAGAAAGAAAGAAAACTAATGCCCACATAAATGAGTGGATGTTTAACAAAGGAAGTTATCCCAAAGGTCAGAGATTGGCAGAGGAAATATGCTATTTACCAATGGTGGGGAAGGAAAAGACACATAAAACTTACTCTAAATATTTGCCATTCTGTTTTATTTAAGACCAGCGTACATTAGCAGGGGAGAGCTGTGTACACAGTGAGGACACCAAGCTACAGGGTCCAGTTCCTTAATCAGCAGCGAGAAGTTACTCTCACCAGTCCTAATCTGTTTCAGCAGAATTCCTATTACTAACTGAGAGTGGTAATCTCAGAGAATATCTATTTTACTATCAATAGTTCTTTAGTTCTTCAAAATTTTTTAAATTTATTTTATTTTGTTTTATTTATAGTATATTCTAGGTCAATTATCTTGTTTGATTTATCTCACGATTTTGCTTACTATCATTTGTTTGGAACCTCACTCCTAAAAGTTGCTGGAACCTATCCTGTTGACATTTACAGTCATTCCACATAGTAGAAAATAATAAATTACATTTTGCTAAAAGAAAATGAAATTATTAGTCCATTTTGACAGTTTTCATTGATGAAAAAGGCATCTCCTCATAAATTAAATTTTATGTGAGCTTCCTTTATATTTGGAAATTCCAGGAGTGATTATTTAAAAGCGAAATCATCCATTTACCAGAATAACTCAGAACAAACCCGTGTTGTTATAAGACCTGACAGTGTTTCTTGGAACAGAATGTTATTAGCTCATAAATTTAAGGCAGGCACACAGATGCCTGCCCCACACATAACATAAAACATTTTGCTTCAAAAAACCCTCGGTCACATTTTGACCATAAACACTACGTACTTGATTTTCTCACCAGTGGGAGGTTTAGGTTGTAAAGGGCTTACCATTTCTCACACATTCAGGCAGAAAGATGTACTCTTTCATTCTGAAGATCCTCATTTGGTTTCCCCCACACTTCATCAACAAACCCATGCTTCACTCCTGAAATTTCTTTTCTAACTTACCTTGGGCATACAAATCTGGAAGGGGAGAGATGCTGCAGTACAGGCAGCATCAGCATGTGGCCAAGGGAAATGAAATCTCAGTTCCTACCAACAATACAAATCTCTGACATTTGACAGCAGGGGAAAAAAGGGGGAGCTAACGTCCCATCTAATCTCAGTGCTTTCGCAGCAGATATTTAAATGAAAACAGTTCAAGCTCCTGACGCCACAGAAGGTAGACTTTGCATAATGTTCAGTTTCTAATGCCTCCAGAAGGTATCTGATATTTATTTATAAGCCAAATATATTAAGCCTGAAATGAAAAAGCTTCTAGAATTTCCAAAAAGCCTATATAAAGTTGCCTGAATATGTATTAGCGTATAAGTTGGAAGAAAACATTTTTTAATCCTACTTAGGTTTTTCTGGTTATTATTTGCCCTCCCCATCCCATCCCATACACTGGATCATGAAAACACGATTTTAAAGATTTTTTAACACAGACATCATTGACTTGATTGTTGAAATCTCCCTGAAGCCCATTTTTAAAGATCACCTGGGAAAAAAATCTTTGGAGATTTTGTAAACTGTCCCTCCCAGTTTCCAAAAAAGCAGTGAGGTGAGTGCAAAGACCCTTTGAGAATATGAGATGGCAAGTGCGGAGGCTTCAGGAGGTGTTCTGAAAGAAGCAAGTCCCTCACAAACGCAACTGTAAAGCAAGAAGTCATTTTTCTCCCTGATCATAACAAAAGAAACTGAAGCAAACTCCTATTTAACTGGAATCAAACCATCAGAAGTTCACATAACCATTGTTTTATTAAGTCGCCTTTCATGAGAAAGAGACAAATGAAGCATAAACAAGCTGGCTCAGAGACTTATTTTTAAAAGCAGCTATTAGGATACGATCAGTGGAGATTTAACCTGAAATAAATAGCCTCATAAATATGAAAAGGATTCTAAAGTTGTGATTCATGTTCATATGATAATGTTAGTAGCGAGTGTATTTTATCATTTGCTAATCATTTGAAAAGTGGTTTTGCCCCAAACGGTTAAAAGTTCTAACCCCAAGTTAATTACAATATATGTTTTTAATTAACCTATCCCCAGCCTACTTTGGACAAATTGAAATCACAACAAAATGAAGAATGAGGGTTATTTATCTTACTTGGGGAGAGAGGGACAGGGAGACTGAGTGAGTTGTTTTAAAACGTAACTTTAATATGCATCATTTCTTTGTAGAGCAATTAGATGAGAACACAAGGTTAGAGACTGAAAAATCTGTATCTACAATATAATTTACTTTATAGCAGAATAAATTTGGGGAAAATTCACAAACTCAGTTTTACCAAATGTAAGTTAAGGGTGTCAGTATGCTTTCCGTATCTTCCACAATACAAAATTACGAGGTTCACTGACCTGGTCAAATTGAGCTGGATAAAGGTAATTGGCCATATAAATGGTGAAACCTATTTTTACGTGGAGAAAGTAAGACTGGCCATTGATTTGACCACAAATATATAAATGCTGTCCTTATGTCTTTATATGGATTTATTTGAATAAGATTCTCATCCAGTGATCAACCCTAAGTTTCTTGTGAAGGTACCAGACCATTACTATTACTATCTCCTACCTATAAATGAAAAAGTGAAAGTAGAAATCATAAAAACAAGTTGCCCGACACATAGGATGAGGTTAAAAATAGGACTTAGAACTGTAAAAGTACTGAAAATAGTGCTCTGCATTCAGTAAGCACTTAACACATATTTGTGGAGTAAATGAATGAACTGACACTCCACAGCCCAGATCAGCAGGCTTTCCAAGCACCCTGTGGTTCTTGCTAAGACCTTTAGATGTTCATATAAGATGAAAATTACAGGAGGGACATATTTCTGCTACTGCCTTTAACCATCTCTTTTTGCCCCTGTCTCTCTTGGGTCTCTTCGCTACCTCTAGGATAACCCAAGTTTGCTCCAAGGGAGTTCACAATGTAATATATGCATAGTAGGAGAAACCTAAGCTCTCAACATAGTCTTCCCAGCTCTCCCAATAACTATGGGCCTTAGGGAAGTCATAAGACATGCCTTTATTTCCCTACCCACAGAAGGATTAAAGGCTGAATTTGACCCATAGTCTGTTGGTGTTAAGGATGTCAGAGCCACACTATTCCTCTCAATGGGGAAAACTTCCAGGAGTTTAAATGGTGTTAAGAGATTTGGAAAAACCAAAAGAAGAGTTTCCTTTCATCCCTAATTCCACAGCACCTACCGCTGGACTCTCTACCAAGCCAAGAGAGGGAAGCTGAACTGACCCCACTCTCAGCTCAGTCATGTTCAGTAGCATGACTGATAACAGCATCTTTACTGACCAGGATGTATGGCTGATGTCCTGCTAGGCTTGTTGCGAAATTAATGCTACATAAAAGTGAAATGAAATTGGAATTAGTTTTGTTAAATACATAATGACAATAATAAAGAACTCTTCTTACCACTCTCAAAGGCCCAGGAAAAGTGTCCACATAGTTTTTCTCATTAGCACAAAAAGAGTCTAAATGGTTTCATGGGAAGGTTTAAATAAAAGGAAAAAAAAATCATATTTCTCATTCCTTTTCTTGGAAAAATTAATAAACAGTTAAATGAGGACACATTCTTGGGCAAGTGGATCTTTTTGTGTTCCTATGGAGAACAACTCAGGTATGGTAGGGTGAGGTGCTAAAAGAAGGGAGAATGAAAGGGAAGATTCATCATTCAGTTTGGCTCACAGGCTTGACCTGTGATGTTTTGTAGACTGAGCGTAAGGAAGTAGGACTTGAGACGAAAGCTTTTCTCTCTACCTGGTCACTGCCTAACAGCTCACAAAGCTTCTCTTCGTGCTGGCTTATTTTTTTGTTGTGTCTGGACTTTTCTCGCCGAAGAAATGCATCCTCTTGTGCTTGCTGTGGACTCACTCCATGGTATTAAAACCAAAATCATTTGACCAACTGAGCTAAAGTAATGTTAGCACTTAGGATGGTTATTTTCACTAAATAGTATAACCAATACTATCTAGTCCGGCTTTTGGGATATGAGATACAACTAATCACATTTTCTGGCTAACCCAGATTAAGGCAGAAATGTCATATCAACAGTAACACCCTTTGGCCTTGGACAAGAAAGATTCTTGGCCTCGGTCCATGTTCCACGAAGAGAGCGTTCTGCAGGGATGTGGTTCGTGCAAGGCACCCTCACCCCCACTGCTAAACCACTCGGGACTCCACAATCCCCTGCTTAAGTGACCCCCATATTACTTCCAGAGCCTGTGTGGGCCTGTCTTGGGGTCAGATCTCCCAGGTGTGAACTGCGCTACTTGAGTACGAGTGCTACTAGGACCAAAGAGTGTGGAGCTGTGTGTGCATCTTGGATGGGCGGGCTGGAGTGTTCTCATGAGCGTGTGCAGGGCTCCTTGTATTGCGGAACAGAGCTGAAGTTGGGAAAGAGAAGGGGAGTGGGGCTACTGGCTGGGGGCCCTTCACTCTACAAATTTTATGGATGAGGTTGTGTTTTAAACTCTCTAGTGGGAAACCATTGAAAACAGTCCTCTCATTCTGACTATGAAGCTCACTACTTTGAGTAAGTAGGGTTTCATTGGCCACTGGGTCCTTGAGTGGCTTCCTGATCTCTGGTCTGCATGTGGAGTAACAGTGGTTATTGTCCTGCGGATACGTAGGAACCAGGGGTAACTGTTCTCCATGGACACTCCTAGGAAGTTGCTACTGCTGGTGATCACTATTACTTCATGAACACCGAAATATCTTATATTCTTGTAAATTTGCTTTTCCTTGAATACTGGACAGTTAAGGTATGTGTATGTGTTCTAGTAACTTCAGGCTTCTGGTTATTGAGTTCTGGTTACTTTTTATTACTGAAGTTTGTACTTGCAGCTTGTTCAGAGTCTTAGGCAATTTAGCCTGGGCATATTTTATCCTTTTGTCCTCTCTCCAATATAATGTATGGCTTGCGAGCTCAGGAAGATAATTTATATGTCACTTTAAAATATTACCTTTCTTTCTCTCTTTCCTTCCCCTTTCTCTTCCTCTGAGGTATATTTATGCCTACCATCTCCCAGGCCCTGTGCTAGAATTTCTCTCATGCTAATTTTTAAATAATAACATATGATTGTTTAAAATGTCATTATCTAGTGTGTAGTAAACACATAATAGAAGATAACTTTGTTCCTTCACAAATAGTTAAAGTTATCATTTCAATATCCAAATATTTTGCTTTTTTTTTCTGGAGAGAAACAGATAACTGGAGGTATTTGTTACCATGCAAAAAATACATGTGAAGATTTTCAGATGTTATGCTCTGTAATTAGAGTTGTGTACTGTTACTTGGGTCTGTTCTTGAGTTCTCTTAACTGTGTGTACCTTTGTAGTGTCTCCTCTTTTTCTCTAAACACTTTGCCTTGCTCCCCAGTCTTACCACCCCCCTTACCATGTCTCTGGAGTTTTCCTCTCTCCTCATTATTCTCTCTTTCTCCTCCTCTTTCTCTTCCTCTCCCCTCTCCTCTCCTGCTCTTCCCACACATCCCCGTCTGCCTGCTTCTCTCTTGTTTACACTCCCTCCTCAGGTACGTGCCCTTTGTTCTTGCTGGGGTTTATATCCACTGGGAGAAGAGCCAATCATAGTTTTAATGTAACAAATGGCATCCAAGTGTGAGGTCCCAAGTCCAAGAGCTAGAAAGTCCTCCAGTGTCAAGGTTGTCAGAACTTTTGAGATTGATCATCTAATAAGGTCCTCTTTATTTTGTGCCAGAGAAGACAGGCCCAGTGAATTATGTAACTGGCCCAAGGCTACACAATGACCAGGCTCCAAATCTCCTATTTCCCAGTTCAGTCCTTTTCTAAAAAATAGTTTCCAAATACATTCAACTAAAAACAAATAAGCCACCGTAAGTTATAGACTTTTGTATGTTTCCTCCTATGGTGCCAAGGAAGGAAAATAAAGGGGGAGGGGGCATGAACACAAAAGAACACATGAGATGCCCTGATAAGTCATTTCCTCAGAAGATCTCGAAAGATAACTTAGAAATTGCCAGTAAGAACTACAGACAAACAAGTTCAGACAAGTTACTGCAGGGAGTAATGTACTTAAGTTAGGGGGGCAGGAGAGGTGTATTTGTCAGCATATGCAGAGAAGGAGGAGCTATAGACCTTATAATTGGAAAAATATTTTGGGAAAAAAGGAGTTGATGCTTTTCCTTGATTTTTCTTGTTTTATGACAAGGCGTACAACAAACCTGTTTTAATGCATCAGCTTAAATCAGTAAAATGTAGTTTACTTGGCTTAATATAAATTTAAAACTGTTTAGGCTAGACCAGCTGTAATCATATTCCCAAAGATCTCCATTTTATCATTATTTACAGCTAACAAGACATTTGTGATCTTCTTTTGGTTGTCTCTGGTGGGACATTGTTGGCAATAGTTTCCTGACGTGAAATTCTCATGTGCATGGAAATCTAGTTAGGAAAATGAGTAAGTAAATAACTTTTCCTAAGAGTATAATCTCTCCTTTGTGACATAAACTAGATATCCATTCACATCTATGGAATAATTCCCAGTTTTGCAATTAAATAATTTGATATGCACAAGCAAACATGCCAATTTCTTTCTAGACTAGGAGAATTCAGTCAACTTTCTACTTGAACAAACTATGCTTTTAGATAGATGCATTGTTTTCTCAAAATTGGATTATAAAGAACTGATCTGAGCTGCAGTCAGATGGATAATTAAACAGCAAAGGTAAGAGGCTTCTGACTGTGCATTTTTACAGTGTTCATTGAAGAAAATAAAATGTGATTTTTAATCCTAAGGGTAATTTGAACACTGTACCTGTATAACGATGTGACGTTCGCTCGCTTCACATTTTAATCTCAAAGTTGCTGGTGCATTTGAAACTAGCTTTTCTCACAGAGACTAGGCAAAGTTGGATTGGAGAAATCTGATCTCATTTTATGTTTTTCTGGTGTGTGTGTAGTTGAATGAAAAAATGAAGATGCTACTTTGAAGCTTTTTTAATTTTGTTTTTTCCTCCCTCAGCTATGATGCTTTGTTTTCTCAGATCTGTTTAATAATCTGGAATATTTTCTGGAGTGATTTTTTTTTAAAAAAAATAATTAATTAATTTATGGCTGCATTGGGTCTTAGTTGCTGCACGCGGGATTTCTCTAGTTGTGGTGAGCAGGGGCTACTCTTCTTTGCGGTGCGCGAGCTTTTCATTGCGGTGGCTCCTCTTGTTACGGAGCATGGGCTCTAGGCTAGCGGGCTTCAGTAGTTGTGGCTCGTGGGCTCTACAGCTCAGGCTCAGTAGTTGTGGTGCATGGGCTTAGTTGCTGCGTGGCATGTGGGATCTTCCCGGACCAGGGCTTGAACCCGTGTCCCCTGCATTGGCAGACGGATTCTTAACCACTGCGCCACCAGGGAAGTCCCTGGAGTGATTTTTTAAATGCTGGGAAATGTTCTCACTTTCTCAGTGTAGCTGTGGCCTCTGAAATGTCATAGATGTTGGATTTTTTAAAGAACCTTATTGATGGCAGTGTGTACATTTTACTTCATGTTCTAGTAATTTGGCATGCAAGTATGTCTTCCATACTAAATTTTAAGCTCTTCAAGGTCAGGGTCTGTATCTTCTTCTTTACCCAGGGCTTTTCATTTGGTTGGTGAAATGTTTATGAACTCAGTGAATGAAGACAAGGCATACATTGCTCTCTAAGAGTGTACAGATGTATGGCTGACTGTTGGCTGGAAAGCTGGCTGGCCACTTTACACCTAGGGGAGGATTAATTCCAGGAAAATCACATACTGAACCATCTATTAAAATGGAAAAGGCATAGTTGTTCAGACCCCAGGGAAGCTAACTGACAGGACAGAACAAGAGTTTGAAAACATATTTTTGGGACAATTGTTGGCCAAAATCATTGATTATATACAAATTAGTTCTGTACATCCTTAGTGGCTTCTATTTTCCCTGATCTACATTAACATTAAAAGGAGAATGAGTACCCTCAAACAATGGAGAAAAGTATAGAAAATAGCATGTTTTTCGACTCCTCTCTCCCAACACCCATCTTCTCCATATACTTACGATGAATGAGAAAGAGGAAAACAACAGGCCTGCTGGGGAGTACACAGTTAGGAGGAATTCCTGACCGAAACCTTCACAGGCAGGGCCGCCACTTTACACAGTCCCATTCATACTCTTTGTGAAATCCACCTCCAGGGCTGTGCAAGGCTCAATCTCTGTGCTGTATACAGCGAGCCTATCTAAGGGCACACAAGATCCACAAAAACGCCGAGCACTCCTACTCCAAGAAAATACCACGTTGCCCTGTGACCTAGTTCAATCCTAATGAGATAAGGAGAAAAAAGAGAGAGTGTTTATTGACTTTAAAACTGCTCAAGAAGTTCCACACACAGACTCAGAAGTATCTGAGAATTGTAAAAGATTTGACTGCAATCACAAGAAAGGAAAGTCTTTCCATTTGACTGATCCTCAGATAAACAAAACCACAGTGGGAATGGCTGGGCAAAAGACTTTCCTATCTTCACACCCACACACCCAGTAGAACATAACAGCAAGCAAAGAAAACATTCACCACATTTCCATTGATGAAATATACCATGCCTTCTCTTTGGTTGACTCTGAAAACATTAAGCCGAATAATTTAAGTTTTTGTTTCAATCTGAAAAATGGAGTTGGTACCCTAAATATAGGGCATTTGAGGACACGCCAGCCTGAAAGTAGGATAAGGGGTTTCTATCTGGCCAGATAAACAACACCTCTGGACCTCAGTCACTTGACCAAGCAGAATTCATGTCTGAAGTCTGCTTATCCCACATGGCATAGTGAGCCTGCTTTCCCGGGATGCTCAAGGATGTGCTAGAAGCAGGATCTCTGAAAAGGAGTGAAAAGTACAGGACCATCCTAGGGCCGGGTAACCCTAATTTGAGGCTCCCTTCCTTCCTCTTCTAGCCACCCCTTCCCATGGGACTAGGAGTCTGCAGGGTTGGAGGATATACCTCCCTATAGCAACAATCTCCCTTCTAGACCGTTCCCCAAGTTCCCACGTCCCTGGAATTCCCTGTCTCACATGGTCCAAAGCCAGCCTCCAAGGTCCATGTGGGTCTTTACTCTCCCAAGGGCAGACCACTTTACAGCCAGTGTGTGTACCCCTAGGCCTGAGGGGTGATCATGGGCAGCTGTCCGGCTATGGGTGTGGATAAAGCTTGAATGAGCAGATTGGTTGGTCCACACATATTCCTACAGTTGCCCAGTGGAGCCAGGGAAGGAAGAGAAAGGACAAGGCTGTGGGACAGAAGGGTCTCTTGTCCTGGACCTGCAAATGTTAGGGGTGGGCCTGGAATGAGATAAATCACAGATTGAAATGTGTGCTATTCAGTGATCCCAGGAAATGTCTTTCTCTCTCCCATCCTCACAGTGACCACACAACTTATTATCTGAACCAGGGCACTGTTGAGTATAAAAGGAACCCTAACCGAACGGGATACCAGCTCAATAGGTGAAGCCAAGACTGTCCTGCAAATTGGGATATAAACTCATCCCAGCTACACCAAACTACAGGTAACAGCCTCCCCTGTAATGATCCCTCACTAACACCAAGCCCAGAGTTCCAAAACAACTGCTATCCATTGGCATCCAGCACTTTTCTTCCCGTAAGGTTCCATTTTCCCCTCATAGCGAGTGTTTATGCTTGGTACACTCAAGAAGTAAATAAAACTTCATCCTTATCATGTACAACAAACTTTGGGTATATAATAGAAAGCACCGGATGTAGTTCCAGCTTCTGTGGTTTATCTGCAAAGGTTGTTCAATCTGTTAAATCTGTAGATTGGCAACCTAATAAATAGAAAATGAAATAAAAGGAAAACCTAAGAAACCAGAGAACTGTCGGAAATCTGCGAACACACCAAAGAAAACTGGATACTAGGATTCCTGACTGAGGTAGAAAATCAAAGATAAACAGTAAACAGAACCTTAAAGAAAATGTTGTGATGGCCTTTTCTGGAGCCAACCCTACACTAGGCCTGGAAACGCAGAATTTAATCCGGACCAGTCAGTGTTTTCCAGAAGCTCACACCCCAGAGGAGGGAGTTTCTGGTAAGGCTTGAGGCCACATCCTTGGCACCTGGTTACTGTGTCTCCCTTGCTGCCTCTTGGCAAATTCCAGTAGCCTGATTTCCACTCATAGCTGTTACACAACACACACAACACACACACACACACACACACACACACACATATGCACGCATTTTCCTACAGTGCTTCCTGTCAGTCTGTCCTACTGTCTGCCATTATTTACATTAGAAGTTCTTAAACATGACCACTCATCACAATTACCCTGGGAGCTTCTCTAACATACAGATTCCCAAGCAGCACCCCACAGAGACTGAATCAGCAGGTCTGGGGTAGAGCCAAGACATTTCTACCCTTAGTAAACAACCCAGATGACTAGGAAAGCAAAGCATTGGAGCCTGACGGGGGTGCAGCTGCGCCCTCATGCTCTGTTTGTCCCAGCCTGCTCCTCCGTGGGGGTCTTCCCAGAGAGAAGGGAAGATGTTTTACCCAACACCCTGGCAAAAAGCGCCACAACGAAAAGCTGTCCTTTCCTGCCGTGGCCAAGCTCCAACCAACTGCCAATTCCAACACATCCTGGAACATTTCTGTATTCATTCCCTTTCATGAGAAACTGTTTGAGCTTTACTCAGAAATAAAAGTAAACTCATGCAACAAGTTTATGCAAACTTCAGAATGGTCCATTTTTTACTGACAGTCTTTATTTCCTAATCCAATGTTGAAACTTTTCCTTTGAATGAAATTTTAACCCATTTCTTTGCCTTCTCTCCCTCTTCCTCCCCATCGTCCACACACCCATATTGTAATCTGTGAGTTTTGGGTTAAATTAATAATTCCCAAGGGCCTAACCCTTCTAAGAGAACACATCAGCATCTCCAGGAAACCATGTAATTTTTCCATTTGTGAAAATTAGCCAAATGTTTTCAAAGGATAAGAAACACTGCTGGCTTCGTTTTTGGTTCATCCAGAATACGGATGGGAAGAAATTATTGCAGTCAATCAACTTGAATTTTGTGTTTCACAAATAGCCTAGCATAATCAGAAATAAACCTAAATTTATAAGAGAAATGCTATTAGGTAGAAATCCCTCCTTGTCAATGGAAAGACTGACCACAGGAGTTCAGGCATCACTCTGGATCTTATCATCACAGGCAAATCCACAGGTAAGTCAGCTTTTGCAGGAGCAGAAGAGGTAAAAAGAGCTCTAGTCCCCCAGCACAGTTCCAAGGTTCAGCATTACCCAGCTCACTAGAGTCGGGGCTCTGATTGCCACTTCCCTTGGGAGCAGCTGCTGCCTGTCTCCAGGGATGTTCCCACAGATCTCAGGGATGGAGCCTTACAAGAGAGCTCTCTGATCTTGACACTGGAAAATCTCAATATGCTGCAAGGAAGTAAGTCAGTGCTAAGCATGGAATCCCAGTTCCATCCCACTGATATGCTTTTGGGAGGTATGAAGCTAAAAAGGTAAAAATAAGAAGACCAGACTCAAATGTGGAAAATGAACCCACTCACTTCCTGAACATGTGGTAAGCTGAAGAAATACTCCTCAATATACTGGTCCTTAGCATGCTGTTATTTAACCTAAGTCTCACTTCTCTTGCTTTATTGTTCTTTTCACTAAGCTTCAGATAATTTTCCTAAGGTAGTTTAAAAGTAAGGCTAAATGCTTACCTTCCATAAATCATAAGAAAGAAACTGTGTATAATCTCATTTGTGTAAACACAAATGTGTCACGAAATAGCTTAAAACAAAGTTTGGAAGAACATGCACAGAGACTTTCCCATTGGTTGGTTTGGGATGGTCCAAGATTTCTATTCCTCTTACTTAACTCTTTTCTTCTATAAACATTTATTACTTGTACGCCTTTCGAACTTAAAAAAAAAAGAAGTGGGAAGTATTGAAGGTATTTACCAATGGAAGTTATCAACATCAGACTGAAATTAATTATTTCAAAACTCTAGGGACAAATGGCTAACATTAGACTTCTGACCACATCACTTCTTTTGCTGCATTATCCACCAGTGCCAAAAGTCCATCCACTTGTTGGATGGAAGTACTGTTGACTCTTGAACAACATGAGTTTGAACTGCAGGGATCCACTTACACATAGATCTTTTTCAGGAAATACTTACTACAGTACTACAGTATCTGGGGTTGGTTGAATCCATGGATGTGGAACCACGGATACATAACCACGGATACGGAGGGCCTCCTGTAAAGTCATACGTGGATTTTTGACTGCTCAGAAGTCGGCACCCCTAACCTCCAGTTGTTCAAGGGTCTACTGTATTTGCCTGCAACATTATTTTGAAACAAGATGGGCACAAATGACAGCTTACTTACTCTCCTTAAATAGCCACTAATTCCACAAATTATCTGCCTTTTGTTCAAGACAGAGACGGCCACAGATAAAGTAAATAAGGATGTCTCCTATCAATGAACTGGAAAATGCATTCATTTAAAAATTACTCAGTGTCACAACTGACATTTCAATTGTACACTTCTTCTTGCTTCCACTTTTAATGGAGGCTATAAGGCAACAGGCACATAACAAATGTTCCCTAAGGGGATTTAAATTGGCTCTATTAATCTCTCTCTGACTTCAAGACAATGTTTAAAAATAAATGTCTGGCTTAACATTTTACAAAATCTTCTTTTTAAACATTAATTTTTCTTCTGTGCACCACAAGAGAGAAATTTTGCATTCAGGTTCTAAGTCAAGAGCAACTCAATGAGACTGAAATCACCCAAGGCAGCCTCCACCTCTTCATCTCAATCACTAAGTGGCTTGCTTGACCACACCTGAGACCCACTATCACTTACAACTGTCTTATCTTCAAGATCTGACATTCTGACAAACCTCCCTAGGGCTACCATCTCTAATTTTTCCACCTTGCCTCCTGTTGAATTTATCTTTCCCTGTTCTCTCCAGTTAATTTTGCTTTTTCTTCTTGTTTGAACCTCAGGCTCCTTAAACTAGGATATATATCCCCACCCTCATCCCAGTATAGGGCCTAATCATGGGAAAATGTGGCATATATTTTTAACTCTTTATTTTACTTAATAATAAATAGCTTAATACTTAAAATTAAAACAAATACAGATACATCATGGAATTTTAAATATATTAAAAATAAAGCTCAGGACTTTAGAACTTACAAAGCTTCTGATAGGCTACTTTAAGACTCCATGCCCTGGAGACAAGCTTCTCTTCTCTGTCATTATGAATATTTCATAGGAAACTTTTGAGAAGCATTAACCTAACCTATTCAGCCTCCTCTTGGTTTCACAGCCTATGGTTAACCATTCCCAAGCAAATTCTCTCTGACCTCTGAGAATGCCTAGTACTCTTGACTCTCCATTAAAATCCTTACTTGGACTGACCCAATCCATCTCTTCTCAGTTAATTCCAGGGTGTCACTAGAGAAAGTCCCGTTACAATACTTTGTAGAACTATGCCACTCAATCAGTCGTAGGCACTGGCCACCACTAGACAAGCCCCCTTTTTTATCTCTAATATACATCCTAACTTTTGCCAATTCTTTCATTTTCTCAAATGTACTTCTGACTTCCCCAAAGAACAGCTTCATTGCCCACTCTACAAAGATTGAGATGATTTTAAGTGAACTGCCTCAACTTTCTCTCTCTCTCCATGAAATGTCATAGGACATGGCACATAGTTTCTTTCTTCCCTCCCATCTTAAAGCAGTATCCCTATTCTTTTCTGAGACCAACCCCATGCTCCTGACCTACCTCTGCCAGCCTGCTCTTTCCATCTTCCCCACTATTTGTTGTACCTTCAGACTTTGTCTTTCCCCTCCTAGATGACGAAGACAATTACCTCTTTTGAAAAGGGATCATTTCTTAATACTGCTTCTCCCCAAGTTCTCCTCCTTTCATTATCAAACTTCTTGAAAGAATAGTTCACGTTCATGGAATTCACTTCTCTTCCCATTGTCTTCTTGAGCCCCAGCAAATAGGCTTCCGCCTTCACCAAGCCAAGGCAACCATTCTCACTAAGGTGACAGGGACCCACTCAGTACTATCCCAGCTCTCTGCTTGGAATTTGTCCCACTTCAAGTCCCAAAGAATGGGCAAGTTGTCCTTAACCCTCTCTTCCTTTTCTTCATTCCACACCCTGTCTTATCACTTACCTCTCTGACTGCTCCTACCCAGTCTCATTCACCGGCTCCAACCTTCAGTCTTTTCTTCTATAGGCTCTCTCTTGTGAACTGCATGCATCCCATGTCCTCAACCATCACCTCAGTGCAGAGGACTTTCAACTCCAGAGCCTTCAGCCCTTAGCCCAATACTGAGTCACTAGCCCATTTCTACTGCCTGCTGGGTAATCTCAAGCAGAAACCCAAGAATGGTCTGGTATGTGGAAAAGGATGAGTTTTCTATATGAGCAGTGTTTTGGCCTTGGCAAACCATGTAACATGAGTCCCTGTTAGTAAAAATAGTAGTACTTACCCCATAGGTTTGCTAGTGAGGATTCAGTGACATAAAAGTAGGAAATTCAATTTATTTATATTGATTTAAATAGAGCACTTACCGTTTGTCAGGAAGGCTTAAAATACAGGACTTTACAAATAATAACTCATTGAATCCCTACAAGGACGCTGTGAGGCAAGTAGTACTATTATCCCCATTTCACAGATGAAAACACTGAGACACAGCCAATTTGGGTAACCTCCCCAGGTTACACAGCTAATAAGTAGCAAAGCCTGATTCCAATACAGGCAGTCTAGCCCCAAAAGCTACGCTAAGCTGCCTCTCTTTATACTGCCTACCTGCCTTTTAATGCACTGCAGAAATCCAATTATTATTATTAAATCAGAAATCCGGAACATCAGGCCACCCCTGGAATTCAACTTTCTTTCATGACTTCCTGGTTAATGATACCAATCTTATAAACTACCACCCCTCATCAGCTTACTTCCTCTCTCACCCTCTGAACCTACTGCTGCCAAATCCTATTCCGTCCACCTCTGAAATGGTTGACTTATTCCCACCATCAGTGCTTTAGCTCCAGCCTATTTCATTAGTACATGGAAAAAAAAAAAAAAAAGAAAAGACCTCCTATATATTGGGACAATTAGTAAAATTTGCATAACAGACAGCAGTTGTATATCAATACTAAATTTCCCAATTTCAAAAACTGTACTGAAGTTACGTAAATGAAAGCTCTTAGTTTTAGGCAACGCACACTGAAATATTTAAGGGTAAAAGAGGCATGATGTCTGCAACTTACTCTCAAATGGTTTAGAAAAAACTCTTAGTAATATGTATATGTTAGAGAATGAGAGAATGGTAAAGCAAACGTGGCAAAATGTTAACAACTGGTAAATCCAGTGGAAGGATATTTCAAAGCTCTTTGGTTATTCTTGCAACTTTTCTCCAAATTTAGAACTATTTCAAAATACAAAGCTTAAAACAAAAAAACCACCAGTCTCCTTGCTGCCCCTGACCATGGCCCTCTCCTGCCGCTCCACTTCCCAAGTCTCTCCACCAGAATGTGGAAGGCAATCAAGTTCAAAGTACCCAGCTGGCATGCAAAGCAATGCATAACCTCCCCCACTTCTATTCCAATCTTCTGGCACCCTTCCCAACAGCATGCACAAACTCCCTCCCCACTGCTGGGTTCCCCATGCCCCCTGACCCCACCCCAGCCTCAGCATTTTCCTGCATCCAGGCCTTTGAAGAGGCTGTTACCTTTGCCTGGACTAGAACCCCCTTTCTTCCTAAAGATAAACATCAAGGTCATGTCATTCCCTCAAAGCCTAATTGGAATCCTATTTCTTTCAAAATGGCTTCTCAGATCCACCCAGTTAGAATCTGTTCATCTTACCCAGCCTCCTAAAGCAGGTGTTTACCTCTCTGTAGAGCTTACCTCCATTCAACCTTGTACTAGAATTTTTATGTCTTTGATCTAGGAGATTGGGAGTTTGCAGAAGATAATAATAATGTGGTTTTCATCCTTACGCCTCCACCTTCTCTTACATAATTTTGCAGAAACTATGTATTTCATAACTCAGAAAATGTGTACTGCCAGGGCTGATCAGGGACACAGGGCAGCAGATAGGGAGGGATAGGAGAAGGCCACAGCTCTGGCAGTGAGCACGAAACCTGGGAAGTTCTTATTCGGGCACACGCCCTACTCTCTGCAGCTCCCACCTCTGCAAGGAAAGAAGAAAAGGAACGGCCTTCTGTGCTCAGTAACACCCTCCTGGGCTCGCCTTTAGAGAGTTCAGTTCCTGTCCCCTACCAGGAGCCCTGTTTGCAGTCGGTTCGGTCTGTCCCCCTGCCTCACACAGACCTCCCAGCATTTCTGCCCTGTGCTGGCCGTGCACCCAGCTGCTGCCAGCACAGAGAGTATGTGTGGAGCTTCCCTGGCTGCATGTGAGAGCTTCACCCAGGAATCTAAGTGCTTGAATGACTTTGCTTTCAATACTTTGCCTTTTCTATTTTTTTTAAGGAAAATAAAAATCAAGCCTTTAGAGAAAACTTACCCAAAACAAGAGTAGTAAACTTTTTTAAAAGTTCTAGGTAAAAAGCAAAGCAAGGATGCTCAAGAAAAATGGAACCTGAATGCCATTTGCCTTTCAAGTCATCTTTCCCCTAATGCCACTCTCCCTGAGAATCTTGGCCCTCTCCTTCTGACACACACTGGTTCCTCTCAGATCAGGGCTCAGACCCAGAGACCGTCTCTTCCTCTTACTGACAGACACTTGGGCTCAACGGAGGTTAAGTAACTTGCCAAAGCTTAAGTTGCCCTAAAGTGGTTCCAAGTTTGTCAGCAGGTTTATTTGTTCTTTGGTTAGAGTTGAGGACCAAAGTCTGATATTTGGGAGTTGCACAATTATACCCAGAGAAGTAGATGAGATTCTTAAGAGAGAATAGGAGAAAAATATAAGGCCAAGACTAGGATGCTGGGAAAACCTGCATTTACGGGGTACAGTAAGCACCCTATTGTCCGCAAATATGGCCTTTCCATGAAAACTTCAGATGATTACTTCCTAAATCCCATCCTGTTGTGAGAAACGCCAATATTCACCACTCTTCAATCAGACTTAAATAAGACTCACTGCTATATATAAAATAAATAACCAGCAAGGACCTACTATATAGCACAGGGAACTATACTCAATATCTTGTAATAACCTATAATGGAAAAGAACCTGAAAAAAGAATATGTGTGTGTGTGTGTGTGTGTGTGTGTGTGTGTAACTGAATCACTTTGCTGTACACCTGAATCTAACACAACATTGTAAATCAACTACACGTCAATTTAAAAAAAGAAAACACCCCACTGTTTTTTTCTTTCATTCATTCAGCAAGTATAGACTGAATGTCTGGCACATATCAGAAGCTATTTTAGGTGCTAAGGATACAGTAGTGTACCAAACAGACTAAGTCCCTGTTTGCAGAGAATTTACCAGAACTACACATCACTTCCATAATACTGCAATATCTGAAAACTCAGAGACTTCCTAGAACAAGTGATTCATTCCCTATGAACTTCATTTCTGTTAAATGCGAACATCAAAACTCTACCACCGGGCTTCCCTGGTGGCACAGTGGTTGAGAGTCCGCCCGCCGATGCAGGCGACACGGGTTTGTGCCCCGGTCCAGGAAGATCCCACATGCCGCGGAGCGGCTGGGCCCGTGAGCCACGGCCGCTGAGCCTGCGCATCCGGAGCCTGTGCTCCGCAACGGGAGAGGCCACAACAGTGAGAGGCCCGCGTACCGCAAAAAAAAAACAACAAAAAACACAACTCTACCACATATATCACATAGGATTGCAGTGAGAATTGGGTGAAATAGCATCTATAAGGTGCCTAGTACAGAGCCTCACATTCAGTAGATAATCAATAAACAGTAACATGTGATTATGATTACACACTACCCTAAAATCAGAGTCATCATTCACTTGTCTCTCAGGACTAAACCTTACAAAGAATACTGTCACTATGTCCTAAATCTAGTCATTCAGATACATCCCTCACAATTTTTTCTATTTTTGTACTCAACTGTGTAGTATACTCAATACTTTATCTTCAAGTGTAATCCAAAACTGTAGAATTATAAGTTTTCTATTTTTCCTAATATATATTAAATTCATAAGCAATTGTTAAAATTTAAAAGGTTCCATTCATGTGACATAGCACCTAAAATTAACTCAGATATCACTGGAAATATGTTTGGTCTACTTTGGGAAACACTTCTCCATATGCTCAACTTTACAGAGCTGATCTCAATATCTAAATTTGACTTATTTAAATGAAACACATTTTAGAGAGCTCCAGAGTCTGCCATCCTCTCACAGTTTCCCCTGCTGCTCCCCTAAGGCAGCCTCCCTTTAACATGACTGTCATAGTTTACCATCTTCTACCCTTGAAACTAGATCATGTCTCTCCCTTGCCCCCAATCCAACAATGGATTCCCATCTCCTTAGAATAAATGCGAAGACCTTACTGCACTCTACCAAGGCCCTACATGATCTGGCCTCTGCTTGTCTCCCCACCACACTTTCTACCACTCTTCCCACTGGCAACATAGCTGCAGCTTTACTGGATATTATTCAGGCAGCCTCTGCATCTGCTTTTCCTCTGCCTGCTGCATCCTTCCCAGGTCATCACAGCTCACTCCCTGACTTCAGAGGCCTTCCGTGAATACTTGCTCACTCCTCCATCACCATCATTCTTGCTCACCTTGCTCTATTTTCTCCATAACACTTACCACTACTAAACATCAAATGACGTGCATTCCTGCATGTGTTTCCTGTCTGTCAAGCCCCTTTAGACTGTAAGCTTCAGGAGGGCCTGCCTTTTGTCTGTATTACTAATGCCTGAAATACTATGGAAGCCACTCATCGAATATTTGGTGATTGAAGTCATGAGCGAATGCACAAAGCGTGGATAATGAGTATTCTTTGAAACATGCTCAGTTTGAGGTTTCTTGAGGACTCATAGAGTGGGCAGTAAGAAATGCAAACATGGAGTTTAGGACAAAGGAAAGCAAAAAGCAAGAACACCGGAAAGCAAGACTAAAAATGCACAGACCCACCCACCAAAGTCCTCCAAATGCTACTGGAATATTGGCCCCAAAATACAGAAATTAGTTGGAAGCAGAACTCATGGATGGATATTGATAGAACTGGAAAAGAACTCACTTCATTATACAAGAATTTGTGGTGCTTAATTTGGTTTAAAAAGGAGGGGGGAGGCATATAAGTAAATAAAATAGATTTTTTATTTTAGCCTTTAATGACAAGCTACTCCCTCACCAAGCTTTGAAAACAAGTAACAAGATAGCATTTGGGTTTTTTTCTTTCTGCCCAGTCTATAAAAGTGCTAATGAACAGTAAAACTTCCAAAATGAAGACTGCAAAGATGGAGAAAGAAAGTGAAATGACATCTGGGAGATTGAGGCCCCAATTCATGGCCTCCCTATATCTACACCCTTGACCCATAGCTTTGTATTCATTCATTCTGACCCTGAGTTACACCATGACTTGCTTTGGCCAATGGGATATTAGCAAATGTGACAGTAATCGAGCCTTGAAAAGCACATGTGTCTTGCCACCTACCCGCTTGCATGACTGGGCTTTCATGCTTTTGGACCCCGGCCACCACCATGAGGACATTCCTGGACCAGCCTGCTGGAGGTATGAGAGCAGGGATGAGAGAAACATGGAGGAGTATTGACTTTCCCCAATCCAGGGCATCACAGACTCCCAGCTAACCAATGCATGAGGAAGCCCAGGTAAAATAATCAGAATCTGGCTTCAATAAACAGAACTACCCCACCCAACCAGTAGACTCATAAAAAATAATAAATGGTTGTCATTTCAAGATACTATGCTTTGGAGTAGCTGGTTACCCAGCAATAGCTAACTGATATAACTTGGATAATTACCCTCCAAATAACTGAGATTAAAAATGGACAAGTTACAATGGACAAGCTAAAATGACGTTACCTAAGCAAAAGAGGGCTTAAGCTTCTAATTAAAGTTTTTTAAATCATTTGAAAACAACAGGAATATGAGAAAATATGTGCAATGTAACTGCAATTCAAAGCTAAATTATTAGCTTCCTTTTACATTATAAAAGTGGGGTGGGAGAGACGAGGGGAAGATGGCGGAAGGGTAAGACACGGAGATCACCTTCCTCCCCACAGATACATCAGAAATACATCTACACGTAGAACAACTCCGACAGAACACCCACTGATCGCTGGCAGAAGACCTCAGACCTCCCAAAACGCAAGAAACTCCCCACGTACCTGGGTAAGGTGGGACCTGCACCACTGGGAGGGAGCTGTGAATCAGGAAAGTTTTCCACACGCTAGAAGCCCCTTCGCTGGCGGAGACTGCGGGTGGCAGAAGGGGAAAGCTTCGGAGCCGCGAAGGAGAGCACAGCAACAGGGGTTCGGAGGGCAAAGCGGAGAGATTCCCGCACAGAGGATCAGGGCCGACCGGCACTCACCAGCCCGAGAGGTTTGTCTGCTCACCAGCCAGGGCGGGCGGGGGCTGGGAGCTCAGGCTCAGGCTTCGGTCGGAGCGCAGGGAGAGGACTGGGGTTGGTGGCTTGAACACAGCCTGCAGGGGATTAGTGCGCCACGGCTAGCCAGAAGGGAGTCCGGCGAAAATCTGGAGCTGCCGCAGAGGCAAGAGACTTGTTCTTCCCTCTTTGTTTCCTGGTGCGCGAAGAGAGGGGATTAAGAATGCTGCTTAAAGGAGCTCCAGAGACGGGCGCGAGCCGCGGCTAAAAGCGCGGACCCCAGACACGTGCATGAGACGCTAAGGCTGCTACTGCCGCCACCAAGAAGCCTGTGTGCGAGCACAGGTCACTATCCACACCCACCTTCCGGAGAGCCCGTGCAGCCCGCCACTGCCAGGGTCCTGGGATGCAGGGACAACTTCCCCGGGAGAACCCACGGCGCGCCTGAGGCTGGAGCAACGTCACGCCGGCCTCTGCCGCTGCAGGCCCGCCCACTCGGTGCCTCTCCCTCCCCACGGCCTGAGTGAGGCAGAGACCCCGAATCAGCGGCTCCTTTAACCCCGTCCTGTCTGACCGGAAGAACAGACGCCCTCGGGCGACCTACACGCAGAGGCGGGGCCAAATCCAAAGCTGGGCCCCTGGGAGCTGTGAGAACAAAGAAGAGAAAGGGAAATCTCTCCCAGTAGCCTCAGAAGCAGCGGATTAAAGCTCCACAATCAACTTAATATACCCTGCATCTTTGGAATACATGAATAGACAACAAATCATGCCAAATTGAGGAGGTGAACCTTGAGAGCAAGATGATTTTTTTCCCCTTTTCCTCTTTTTGTGAGTGTGTATGTATATGCTTCTGTGTGAGATTTTGTCTGTATAGCTTTGCTTCAACCATTTGTCCTAGGGTTCTATCCGTCCGTTTTTTTTAATATATTTTTTTCTTAATAATTATTTTTATTTTAATAACTTTATTATATTTTATCTTACTTTATTTTATTTTACTTTATCTTCTTTCTTTCTTTCTTTTCTTCCCTCCCTCCTTCCTTCCTTCCTTCCTCCCCCCCCTTCTTTCTTCCTTTCCTTCCTTCTTTCTTTCTTTCTTTCTGCTTCCACTAATTCTTTCTTTCTACTTTTTCTCCCTTTTATTCTGAGCTGTGTGGATGAAAGGCTCTTGGTGCTGCAGCCAGGAGTCAGTGCTGTGCCTCTGAGGTGGGAGAGCCAACTTCAAGACACTGGTCCACAAGAGACCTCCCAGCTCCACATAATTTCAAATGGCAAAAATCTCCCAGACATCTCCATCTCAACACCAGCACCCAGCTTCACTCAACGACCAGCAAGCTACAGTGCTGGACACCCTATGCCAAACAACTAGCAAGACAGGAACACAACCCCACCCATTAGCAGAGAGGCTGCCTAAAATCATAATAAGTCCACAGATACCCCAAAACACACCACCAGATGTGGACCTACCCACCAGAAAGACAAGATCCAGCCCCATCCACAAGAACACAGGCACTAGTCCCCTCCACCAGGACGCCTACACAACACACTGAACCAACCTTAGCCACTGGAGACAGACACCAAAAACAACGGGAACTACGAACCTGCAGCCTGCAAAAAGGAGACCCCAAACACAGTAAGTTAAGCAAAATGAGAAGACAGAGAAATATGCAGCAGATGAAGGAGCAAGGTAAAAACCCACCATACCAAACAAATGAAGAGGAAATACTCAGTCTACCTGAAAAATAATTAAGACTAATGATAGTAAAGATGATCCAAAATCTTGGAAATAGACTGGAGAATATACAAGAAATATTTAACAAGGACTTAGAAGAACTAAAGAGCAAACAATGATGACAACACAATAAATGAAATTAAGAATTCTCTAGAAAGAATAAATAGCAGAATAACTGAAGCAGAAAAACAGATAAGTGGGCTGGCAGATAAAACAGTGAAAATAACTACTGCAGAGCAGAATAAAGAAAAAAGAATGCAAAGAACTGAGGACAGTCTCAGAGACCTCTGGGACAACATTAAATGCACCAACATTCGAATTAAAGGGGATCCAGAAGAAGAAGAGAAAAAGAAAGGGACTGAGAAAATATTTGAAGAGATTATAATTGAAAATTTCCCTAATATGGGAAAGAAAATAGTTAACCAAGTCTAGGAAGCACAGAGAGTCCCATACCAGATAAATCCAAGGAGAAATACGCCAAAACACATATTAATCAAACTGTCAAAAATTAAATACAAAGAAAACATATTAAAAGCAGCAAGGGAAAAATAACAAATAACACACAAGGGAATCCCCATAAGGTTAACAGCTGATCTTTCAGCAGAAACTCTGCAAGCCAGAAGGGATTGTCAGGACATATTTAAAGTGATGAAGGAGAAAAACCTGCAACCAAGATTACTGTACCCAGCAAGGATCTCATTCAGATTTGATGGAGAAATTAAAACCTTTGCAGACAAGCAAAAGCTGAGAGAGTTCAGCACCACCAAACCAGCTTTACAACAAATGCTAAAGGAACTTCTCTAGGGAAGAAATACAAGAGAAGGAAAAGACCTACAATAATGAACCCTAAACAATTAAGAAAATGGGAATAGAAACATACATATCGATAATTACCTTAAATGTAAATGGACTAAATGCTCCCACCAAAAGACACAGATTGGCTGAATGGATACAAAAACAAGACCCATATATATGATGTCTACAAGAGACCCACTTCAGACCTAGAGACACATACAGACTGAAAGTAAGGGGATGGAAAAAGATATTCCATGCAAATGGAAACCAAAAGAAAGCTGGAGTAGCAATTGTCATATCACACAAAATAGACTTTAAAATAAAGACTATTAGAAGAGATAAAGAAGGACACTACATAATGATCAAGGGATCGATCCAAGAAGAAGATATAACAATTGTAAATATTTATGCACCCAACATAGGAGCACCTCAATACATAAGGCAAATACTAAAAGCCATAAAAGGGGAAATCAACACCAACACATTCATAGTAGGGAACTTTAACACCCCACTTTCACCAATGGACAGATCATCCAAAATGAAAATAAATAAGGAAACACAAGCTTTAAATGATACATTAAACAAGATGGACTTAATTGATATTTATAGGACAGCCCATCCAAAAAACAACAGAATACACATTTTTCTCAACTGCTCATGGAACATTCTCCAGGACAGATCATATCTTGGGTCACAAATCAAGCCTTGGTAAATTTAAGAAAACAAATTGTATCAAGTTTCTTTTCTGACCACAAGCTATGAGACTAGATCTCAATTACAGGAAAAGATCTGTAAAAAATACAAACACATTGAGGGTAAACAGTACACTACTTAATAACTAAGTGATCACTGAAGAAATCAAAGAGGAAATCAAAAAATACCTAGAAACAAATGACAATGGAGACACAATGACCCAAAACCTATGGGATGCAGCAAAAGCAGTTCTAAGACGGAAGTTTATAGCAATACAAGCCTACCTGAAGAAACAGGAAACATCCCGAATAAACAACCTAACCTTGCACCTAAAGCAATTAGAGAAAGAAAAACAAAAAAACCTCAAAGTTAGCAGAAGGAAATCATAAAAATCAGATCAGAAATAAAT
This sequence comes from Phocoena phocoena, assembly GCF_963924675.1. Classification (NCBI taxonomy): domain Eukaryota; kingdom Metazoa; phylum Chordata; class Mammalia; order Artiodactyla; family Phocoenidae; genus Phocoena; species Phocoena phocoena. The sequence goes on from NC_089221.1 coordinate 47,706,349, forward strand.
GAAAAAGAAATGAAGGAAACAATAGCAAAGATTAATAAAACTAAAAGTTGGTTCTTTGAGAAGATAAACAAAATTGATAAATCATTAGCCAGACACATCAAGAAAAAAAGGGAGAAGACTCAAATCAATAGAATTAGAAATGAAAAAGGAGAAGTAACAACTGACACTGCAGAAATACAAAAGATCATGAGAGATTACTACAAGCAACTCTAGGCCAATAAAATGGACCACCTGGAAGAAATGGACAAATTCTTAGAAAGGCACAATGCCAAGACTGAATCAGGAAGAAATAGGAAATATGAATAGACCAATCACAAGTAATGAAATTGAAACTGTGATTAAAAATCTTCCAACAAACAAAAGCCCAGGACCAGATGGCTTCACAGGTGAATTACATCAAACATTTAGAGAAGAGTTAACACCTATCCTTCTCAAACTCTTCCAAAATATAGCAGAGGGACGAACACTCCCAAACTCATTCTACGAGGCCACCATCACCTTGATACCAAAACCAGACAAGGATGTCACAAAGAAAGAAAACTACAGGCCAATATCACTGATGAACATAGATGCAAAAATCCTCAACAAAATACTAGCAAACAGAACCCAACAGCACATTAAAAGAATCATACACCATGATCAAGTGGGGTTTATTCCAGGAATGCAAGGAGTCTACAATATACGCAAATCAATCAACGTGATAAACCATATTAACAAACTGAAGGAGAAAAACCATATGATCATCTCAATAGATGCAGAGAAAGCTTTTGACAAAATTCAACACCCATTTATGATAAAAACCCTCCAGAAAGTGGGCATAGAGGAAACTTTCCTCAACATAATAAAGGCCATATATGACAAACCCACAGCCAACATCATCCTCAATGGTGAAAAACTGAAAGCATTTCCACTAAGATCTGGAACAAGACAAGGTGGCCCACTCTCACCACGGTTATTCAACATACTTTTGGAAGTTTTAGCCACAGCAATCAGAAAAGAAAAGGAAATAAAAGGAATTCAAATCAGAAAAGAAGAAGTAAAGCTGTCACCTTTGCAGATGACATGATACTCTGCATAGAGAATCCTAAAGATGCTACCAGAAAACTACTAGAGCTCATCAATGAATTTGGTAAAGTAGCAGGATACAAAACTAATGCACAGAAATCTCTGGCATTCCTATACACTAAGTATGAAAAATCTGAAAGTGAAATCAAGAAAACATTCCCATTTACCATTGCAACAAAAAGAATAAAATATCTAGGAATAAACCTACCTAAGGAGACAAAAGATCTCTATGCAGAAAATTACAAGACACTGATGAAAGAAATTAAAGATGATACAAACACATGGAGAGATATACCATGTTCTTGGATTGGAAGAATCAACATTGTGAAAATGACTCTACTACCCAAAGCAATCTACAGATTCAGTGCAATCCCTATCAAACTACCACTGGCATTTTTCACAGAACTAGAACAAAAAACTTCACAATTTGTATGGAAACACAAAAGGCCCCAAATAGCCAAAGCAATCTTGAGAACGAAAAATGGAGCTGGAGGAATCAGGTTCCCTGACTTCAGACTATACTACAAAGCTACAGTAATCAAGACAATATGGTACTGGCACAAAAACAGAAAGATAGATCAATGGAACAGGATAGAAAGCACAAAGATAAACCCACGCACATATGGTCACCTTATCTTTGATAAAGGAGGCAGGAATGTACAGTGGAGAAAGGACAGCCTCGTCAATAAGTGGTGCTTGGAAAACTGGACAGGTACATGTAAAAGTATGAGATTAGATCACTCCCTAACACCATACACAAAAATTAGCTCAAAATGTATTAAAGACCTAAATGTAAGGCCAGAAACTATCAAACTCTTAGAGGAAAACATAGGCAGAACACTCTAGGACATAAATCACTGCAAGATCCTTTTTGACCCACCTCCTAGAAAAATGGAAATAAAAACAAAAATAAACAAATGGGACCTAATGAAACTCCAAAACTTCTTTACAGCAAAGGAAACCATAAACAAGACCAAAAGATAACCCTCAGAATGGGAGAAAATATTTGTAAATGAAGCAACTGGCAAAGGATTAATCTCCAAAATTTATAAGCAGCTCATGCAGCTCAATAACAAAAAAACAAACAACCCAATCCAAAAATGGACAGAAGACCTAAATAGACATTTCTCCAAAGAAGATATACAGACTGCCAACAAACACATGAAAGAATGCTCAACATCATTAATCATTAGAGAAATGCAAATCAAAACTACAATGAGATATCATCTCACACCAGTCAGAATGGCCATCATCAAAAAATCTAAAAACAATAAGTGCTGGAGAGGGTGTGGAGAAAACGGAACACTTTTGCACTGCTGGTGGGAATGTCAATTGGTACAGCCACTATGGAGAACAGTATGGAGGTTCCTTAAAAAACTACAAATAGAACTACCATATGACCCAGCAATCCCACTACTGGGTATATACGCTGAGAAAACCAAAATTCAAAAAGAGTCATGTACCAAAATATTCATTGCAGCTCTATTTACAATAGCCTGGAGATGGAAACCACCTAAGTGTCCATTATTGGATGAATGGATAAAGAAGATGTGGCACATATATACAATGGAATATTACTCAGCCATGAAAAGAAAACGAAATTGAGCTATTTGTAATGAGGTGGATAGACCTAGAGTCTGTCATACAGAGTGAAGTAAGTCAGAAAGAGAAAGACAAATACTGTATGCTAACACATATATATGGAATTTAAGAAAAAAATATGTCATGAAGAACCTAGGGGTAAGACAGGAATAAAGACACAGACCTACTAGAGAATGGACTTGAGGATATGGGGAGGGGGAAGGGTAAGCTGTGACAAAGCGAGAGAGAGGCATGGACATATATACACTACCAAACGTAAGGTAGTTAGCTGGTGGGAAGCAGCCACATAGCACAGGGAGATCAGCTCGGTGCTTTTTGACCGCCTGGAGGGGTGGGATAGGGAGGGTGGGAGGGAGGGAGACGCAAGAGGGAAGAGATATGGGAACATATGTATATGTATAACTGATTCACTTTGTTATAAAGCAGAAACTAACACACCATTGTAAAGGAATTATACTCCAATAAAGATGTAAAAAAAAAAAAAGTGGTGTGATATTTTACAAGCATAAATATCTGACACAGAGTAGACTGGTGGTTCTCTTTGTGGGCTCCAATGAAAACAAAATGGAGGGCTTCCCTGGTGGCACAGTGGTTGAGAGTCTGCCTGCCAATGCAGGGGGCCTGGGTTCAAGCCCTGGTCTGGGAAGATCCCACATGCTGCGGAGCAACTAGGCCCATGAGCCACAACTACTGAGCTTGTGTGTCTGAAGCTTGTGCTCCGCAACATAAGGGGCCACGACAGTGAGAGGCCCACGCACCGCGATGAAGAGTGGCCCCCACTTGTTGCAACTAGAGAAGGTCCTCGCACAGAAACGAAGACCCAACACAGCCAAAAGTAAATTAATTAATTAAAAAAAAAAGGAAACACATATGTTTTCTTCACCCTTCAGTCATTCTACCCTAGCCTCATCACTTCTATTTTCCACAGCACTAGAGTCTATTTTCATTAAACTATTCCTTCTTTCATATCAAAAAAGTTAACAACCTTCCTGTGCACATATGAAATTCATTCACAGAACTGTAGCTAAAATAAACCAACCATATTATTCTTCTATTCAGTCTTTTGTGCTGACATAAGCACTATCATTTTCCTCTTCCAAGGTTACCCTTCTTCCTTTTTCCTTTGCACGTTTCCCAGGAGGTCTGCACGAAAGCATAAACTTTCACATTAGACAGGTGAATAAGGAAGCAGACACAGAGCAATGCATACACTGTTTGAAGAGGCTTTCCCGCCCGACCTCCTTCACTCTCACAGCCTCACACCCAGCCACAATTTTAGTCTCGCAGAATCCATTTTATATTCTGTTCCATAAACATATGTATCTTTGTATAAAAAGAAACCGGACAAAATTGAGAATGTTATTAAAGATACAAGTAATAATACACTGGTAGAGTCCGCTCTGTGCTCAGCCCCACGCTGCCGCTCACATGGTGTCTTAGTCCATTCAGGCTGCCGTACCAAAATACCACAGGCTGGGTGGCTCATAAACAGCAGAAATTTATCTCTCACAGTTCTGGAAGCTGAGATCAGGGTGCCGGTATGGTTGAGTGAGGGCCCTCTTCCAAGCTGCAGACTTCTTGTTTTATCCTCAAGTGGCAGAAGGGGCTAGGGAACTCTGTGGGGCTCTCTACAAGGGCACCAGCCTCATTCATCAGGGCTCTGCTCTCATGACTGATCACCTCCTAAAGGGCTCACCTCCTAATACCAGCATACTGGGCACTGGGATTTCAACATATGAATTTTGAGGAGATACAAACATTCAGCCCATAGCACGTGGTCAGCAGAGCCTGGATTCTTGTCTCCCTTTTACAGGCAGGGACACTGAAGTTGGGGGTGGCAGTGTGACACTTCCTCGAGGTTTCTCTTCCATAAAGTGACTAAATCAGAATTCAAACCCAAGTTCAGAGTCCTTTTCTGTACACTATGCTCCAGAGTAATACATTGTTGTAAAATTCAAAACAATTTTTTCACAGAAAAGAAAAAGAACAGGGATATATGTAAGAAGAAAGATAAAAAACAGAGATCTATATGTGACAAAAGAGACAACGGAGGCATTTACATTTACATAGGACAATGGTGTAAGAAAAGCAGCTACTAACTGCTACCATTTCTAGTACATTCTACAGAACACAATGGAAATCCACATAATTTTGTGTCATGTTATGTACCGATAACAGTAGAACAACAAACTTTGCACATATTTTCACCTCCTCTTAATGTTCTAACTGCGCTGTTGTAGGTTGTTTATTCCTTAGCCAACACAGGCTACTGCAAAAAATTGGTTTTTTTAATTTTTGAATATTATTTTATTTTTTTATACAGCAGGTTCTTATTAGTTATCCATTTTATACATATTAGTGTATAAATGTCAATCCCAATCTCCCAATTCATCACTCCACCACCTGCCCCCCGCCACCTTACCCCCCTGCGGTCCATACATTTGTTCTCTACATCTGTGTCTCAACTTCTGCCCTGCAAACCGGTTCATCTGAACCATTTTTCTAGATTCCACATACATGCGTTAATATGATATTTGTTTTTCTCTTTCTGACTTACTTCAGACAGTCTCTAGATCCATCCACGTCTCTACAAATGACCTAATTTCATTCCTTTTTATGGCTAATATTCTATTGTACATATGTACCACATCTTCTTTATCCATTCATCTGTCAATGGGCATTTAGATAGCTTCCAGGACCTGGCTATTATAAATAGTGCTGCAATGAACATTGGGGTGCATGTGTCTTTTTGAATTATAGTTTTATCTGGGTATATGCCCAGTAATGGGATTGCTGGGTGATATGTTAATTCCATTTGTAATTTTTTAAGGCACCTCCATACTGTTCTCCATAGTGGCTATATCAATTTACATTCCCACCAGCAGTGCAAGAGTTCCCTTTTCTCCACACCCTCTCCAGCATTTGTTGTTTGTAAATTTTCTGATGATTCCCACTCTAACTGGTGTGAGGTGATACCTCATTGTAGTTTTGATTTGCATTTCTCTAATAATTAGTTATGTTGAGCAGCTTTTCATGTGCTTCTTGGCCATCTGTATGTCTTCTGCCCATTTTTTGATGGGGTTGTTTGGTTTTTTAATATTGAGCTGTTTATATATTTTAGAGATTATCCTTTGTCCGTTGATTTGTTCGCAAATATTTTCTCCCATTCTGAGGGTTGTCTTTTCATCTTGTTTGTAGTTTGCTTTGCAAAAGCTTTTTAGTTTCATTAGGTCCCATTTCTTTATTTTTGTTTTAATTTCCATTACTCTAGGAGGTGGATCAAAAAAGATCTTGCTGGGATTTTTGTCAAAGAGTGTTCTGCCTATGTTTTCCTCTAAGAGTTTTGTAGTATCCAGTCATACATTTAGGTCTCTAATCCATTTTGAGTTTATTTTTGTGTATGGTGTTAGGGAGTGTTCTAATTTCATTCTTTTACATGTAGCTGTCCAGTGTTCCCAGCACCACTTATTGAAGAGACTGTCTTTTCTCCATTGTATATCCTTGCCTCCTTTGTCATAGATTAGTTGACCATAGGTGCATGGGTTTATCTCTGGGCTTTCTATCTTGTTCCATTGATCTATGTTTCTGTTTCTGTGCCAGTACCATATTGTCTTGATTACTGTAGTTTTATAGTACAGTCTGAAGTCAGGGAGTCTGATTCCTCCAGCTCCATTTTGTTCCCTCAAGTCTGCTTTGGCTATTTGGGATCTTTTGTGTCTCCATACAAAATTTAAGGCTTTTTGTTCTAGTTCTGTAAAAAATGCCATTGGTAAGGGATTGCACTGAATCTGTAGATTGCTTTGGGTAGTATAGTCACTTTCACAGTATTGATTCTTCCAATCCAAGAACATGGTATATCTCTCCATCTGTTGGTATCATCTTTAATTTCTTTCATCAGTGTCTTACAGTTTTCTGCATACAGGTCTTTTGTCTCCCTGGGTAGGTTTATTCCAAGGTATTTTATTCTTTTTGTTGCAGTGGTAAATGGGAGTGTTTCCTTAATTTCTCTTTCAGATTTTTCATCATTAGTGTATAGGAATGCAAGAGATTTTGGTGCATTAATTTTGTATCCTGCAACTTTACCAAATTCATTGATGAGCTCTACTAGTTTTCTGATGGCATCTTTAGGATTCACTATGTATAGTATCATGTCATCTGCAAACAGTGAGAGTTTTACTTCCTCTTTTCCAAATTGGATTAATTTTCTTTTCTTCTCTGATTGCCATGGCTAGGACTTCGAAAACTATGTTGAATAGTAGTAACAAGACTGGACATCCTTGTCTTGTTCCTGATCTTAGAAGAATTGCTTTCAGGTTTTTACCATTGACAATGATGTTTGCTGTGGGTTTGTTGTATATGGACTTTATTATGTTGAGGTAGGTTCCCTCTATGCCCGCTTACTGGAGAGTTTTTTTTATCATAAATGTGCATTGAATTTTGTCAAAACCTTTTCCTGCATCTATTGAAATGATCATATGGTTTTTATTCTTCAATGTGTTAATATGGTGTATCATATTGATTGGTTTGCATATATTGAAGAATCCATGCAACTCTGGGATAAATCCCACTTGATCATGGTGTATGATCCTTTTTTTTTTTTTTTGCGGTATGCGGGCCTCTCACTGTTGTGGCCTCTCCCGCCGCGGAGCACAGGCTCCGGACACGCAGCCTCAGCGGCCATGGCTCACGGGCCTAGTCGCTCCGCAGCATGTGGGATCCTCCCAGACCGGGGCATGAACCCGTGTCCCCTGCATCGGCAGGCAGACTCTCAACCACTGCGCCACCAGGGAAGCCCATGTATGATCCTTTTAATGTGTTGTTGGATTCTGTTTGCTAGTATTTTGTTGAGGATTTTTGCATTTATATTCATGAGTGATATTGGTCTGTAATCTTCTTTTTTTGTAGTATCTTTGTCTGGTTTTGGCATCAGGGTGATGGTAGCCTCGTAGAATGAGTTTGGGAGTATTCCTTCCTCTGCAATTTTCTGGAAGAGTTTGAGAAGGATAGCTGTTAGCTCTTCTCTAAATCTTTGATAGAATTCACCTGTGAAGCCATCTGGTCCTGGACTTTTGTTTGCTGGAAGATATTTAATCACAGTTTCAATTACATTACTTGTGATTGGTCTGTTCATATTTTCTATTTCTTCCTGGTTCAGTCCTGGAAGGTTATTCCTTTCTAAGAAATTGTCCATTTCTTCCAGGTTGTCCATTTTATTGGCATAGAGTTGCTTGTAGTAGTCTCTTAGGATGCTTTGTATTTCTGCAGTGTCTGTTGTGACTTCTTTTTCATTTCTAATTTTATTGATTTGAGTCCTCTCCCTGTTTTTCCTGATGAGTCTGGCTAATGGTTTATCAATTTTGTTTATCTTCTTGAAGAATGAGCTTTTAGTTTTATTGATCTTTGCTATTGTTTTCTCTGTTTCTATTTCATTTATTTCTGCTCTGATCTTTATGATTTCTTTCCTTCTGCTAACTTTTGGGTTTTGTTTGTTCTTCTTTCTCTAGTTCCTTTAGGTGTAAGGTAGATTGTTTATTTAAGATTTTTCTTGTTTCTTGAGGTAGGCTTGTATTGGTATAAACTTTCCTCTTAGAACTGCTTTTGCTGCATCCCATAGGTTTTGGATCGTTTTGTCTTCCTTGTAATTTGGCTCTAGGTATTGATTTCCTCTTTGATTTCTTCAGTGATCTCTTGGTTATTTAGTGATATATTGTTTAGCCTCCATGTGTTTGTATTTTTTATGGTTTTTTCCCTGTAACTGACTTCTAGTCTCTTAGCGTTGTGGTCAGAAAAGATGACTGATATGATGTCAATTTTCTTAAATTTACTGAGGCTTGATTTGTGACCCAAGATGTGATCTATCCTGGAGAATGTTCTGTGCACACTTGAGAAGAAAGTGTAATCTGCTGTTTTTGGATGGAATGTCCTATAAATATCAATTAAATCTATCTGGTCTATTGTGTCATTTAAAACTTGTGTTTCCTTATTAATTTTCTGTTTGGATGATCTGTCCATTTGTGTGAGTTGTTAAAGTCCCCCACTATTATTGTGTTACTGTCAATTTCCTCCTTTATACCAGTTAACAGTTGCCTTATGTACTGAGGTGTTCCTATGTTGTGTGCGTATATATTTATAATTGTTATATCTTCTTGGATTGATCCCTTGATCATTATGTAGTGTCCTTCCTTGTCTCTTGCAACATTCTTTATTTTAAAGTCTATTTTATTTGATTGCTACTCCAGCTTTCTTTTGATTTCCATTTGCATTGAATATCTTTTCCCATCTGCTCACTTTCAGTCTGTATGTGTCCCTAGGTCTGAAGTGAGTCTCTAGTACACAGCATATAGATGGGTCTTGTTTTTGTATCCATTCAGCGAGTCTGTGTCTTTTGGTTGGAGCATTTAATCCATTCACGTTTAAGGTAATTATCTATATGTATGTTCCTATTGCCATTTCCTTAGTTGTTATGGGTTTGTTATTATAGGTCTTTTTCTTCTCTTGTGTTTCCTGCCTACAGAAGTACCTTTAGCAGTTGTTTTAGAGCTGGTTTGGTGGTGCTGAATTCTCTTAGTGTTTGCTTGTCTGTAAAAGTTTTAATTTCTCCCTCAAATCTGAATGAGATCCTTGCCAGGTAGGTAATGTTGGTTTTAGGTTCTTCCCTTTCATCACTCTTTTTTTTTTTTTTTTTGCGTTACACGGGCCTCTCACTGTTGTGGCCTCTCCCATCGCGGAGCACAGGCTCCGGACGCACAGGCTCAGCGGCCATGGCTCACGGGCCCAGCCGCTCCACGGCATGTGGGATCTTCCTAGGCCAGGGCACAAACCCGTGTCCCCTGCATCGGCAGGCAGACTCTCAACCACTGCGCCACCAGGGAAGCCCCATTCTTTTTTCTTTATTGTCTTCTGCAGCAGTGAATTCCACCATTCTGTCTTCCAGGTCACTTATCCGTTCTTCTGCCTCAGTTTTTCTGCTATTGATTCCTTCTATTGTAGTTTTCATTTCAGTTATTGTATTGTTCATCTCTGTTTGTTTGTCCTTTAATTCTTCTAGGTCTTTGTTAAACGTTTCTTGCATCTTCTCGATCTTTGCCTCCATTCTTTATCCGAGGTCCTGGATCATCTTCACTATCATTCTGAATTCTGTTTCTGAAAGGTTGCTTATCTCCACTTCTTTTAGTTGTTTTTCTGGGGTTTTATCTTGTTCCTTCATCTGGTACATAGCCCTCTGCCTTTTCATCTTGTCTGTCTTTCTGTGCATGTGGTTTTCGTTCCACAGGCTGCAGGATTGTAGTTCTTCTTGCTTCTCCTGTCTGCCTTCTGGTGGATGAGGCTATCTAAGAGGCTTGTGCAGGTTTCCTGATAGGCGGGACTGGTGGTGGATAGAGCTGGGTGTTGCTCTGGTGGGCAGAGCTCAGTAAAACTTTAATCCGCTTGCTTGTCTGCTGATGCCTGGGGCTGGGTTACCTCTCTGTTGGTTGTTTGGCCTGAGGCGACCCAATACCGGAGCCTATCCAGCTCTTTGGTGGGGCTAATGGCAAACTCTGGGAGGGCTCATGCCAAGGAGTACTTCCCAGAACTTCTGCTGCCCATGTCCTTGTCCCCACAGTGAGCCACAGCCACCCCCCACCTCTGCAGGAGACCCTCCAACACTAGCAGGTAGGTCTGGTTCAGTCTCCTATGGTGTCACTGCTCCTTCCCCTGGGTTCCGATGCACACACTACTTTGTTTGTGCCCTCCAAGAGGGGATTCTCTGTTTCCCCCATTCCTGTCGAAGTCCTGGAATAAAATCCTGCTAGCCTTCAAAGTCTGATTCTCTAGGAATTCCTCCTCCCGTTGCCGGACCCCCAGATTGGGAAGCCTGACATGGGGCTCAGAACCCTCACTCCAGTGGGTGGACTTCTGTGGTATAAGTGTTCTCCAGTCTGTGAGTCACCCACCCAACACTTATGGGATTTGATTTTATTGTGATTGCGCCCCTCCTACCATCTCATTGTGGCTCCTCCTTTGTCTCTGGATGAGGGGTATCCTTCTTGGTGAGTTCCAGTGTCTTCCTGTTGATGATTGTTCAGCAGTTAGTTATGATTCCAATGCTCCCACAAGAGGGAGTAACTGCACATCCTTCTACTCTGCCATCTTGAACCAATCTCTCCCAATAAATTCTAGTTTATCAAAAATATATCTAGGAGAGACAGTGCTCCAGATAACTGAATTTGCCAATTAAGTGAGACTACTAAACAAAGTAACATCTCATTTATTTCAGACTCTGCCCAGATTAAAAGATTGAATACAGGGTTTGATAAACGTTTTCTGTAAATGGTCGGATGCTTAAATTCTTTAGGCTTTGCAGGCCATATGGCCTCTGCAGCAACTACTAAAGTCTACCCTGGTGTGAAAGCAGCAGCAGACAATATACAAACAAATGAGTGTAGATATATTCCAATAAAGCTTTATTTATAAAAACAGGTTTGGCCCACAAACAGTAGTTTGCCAATCCCTGTTGTGAAACATATCCCTCACCCAGAAGGGAAAAATGCACTCATGTTCTTATTTACTCTGAAGGGAGGACTGACATCCTGAGTGAAGTCTTATTCTCCCTTTTGTACACAATTTTTAAAAACTGGGCTATATTCTTGCTTACAACCTATAGCAAAATTGAAGCAGGTATTTCAAATCAAGGGTGCTAGTGTAGGCCAGTATAGTGAAGGCCAAAATCCTTCAGAACACAGCCAGAGGACTGAAACAGCAGAGCAGTCTGTATCAGCTACTTTAGGGGCAAAACACTCTCCCTAAGCACTTTAACATCATCTTAATGATTTTAATATCACATGACTCAATATCACTTACTTAGAAGGATGACTCTGAATCAACAAAGGAGAGATTCCATTTAATCTCTTTAAGACAGAAGAAACATGGAGACACATAAGATCCATTCAGAAAGACCCATGAAAACTGGCCACCAGAAGTTTTGGAACTAACTGAAGAAACTTTAGGCATCTAGAATATATATTTTATTAAATAATTCCCCAGATAATAATAATAGGAAGACAAACATTTATAAAGCACTTACTATGAGTCATGCATCCTTCCAAGTGTTTTACATATATTATTTAATATACACAACGATCCAACCAAGTAGGTACTATTATTATTTCAGATAAAGAATGAAGGTAAAAGGAGACTGAATAACTTGCCCAGGGTAAAACAGCCACTAACTGTGGGACCTGAACCCACGCAGTCTTGCTCCAGACACCAGTTTTCCAATTACTACACTATGCCAAGGAATTACCTTATAACTATATGTGGGCTGCCTTATTTCAAAGACCATGAACATGATAAGATATATGTAAAATCTCTACTAAATACAATATAATCTTCACAATCTAACAATTTAGAATTGTCACTGTTTTTCAATGCCTCAGGGTAAAGATTCTAAGTGTCTATTATTTTTGTTCAGTTCCACCAAAATAAAAAGATTGCTTGGATGTTAGATGAAAATATTTTATACTTTTTCAGTGTTGCCTTTAAAATTGTTTTTGGAATGTGCCAGGAAAATAAACAAGTAAATGGGGTTATGGGAAAATTCTTTTTAGGCATTCCTAGTTCTATCAGATAAATATGAGGATGTGAAATGAGTAAGTCCTTCTATTTCTTAGGTCAGGACATGAAGATTAAAACAGATATTTAGGGGCTTCCCTGGTGGCACAGTGGTTGAGAGTCCGCCTGACGATGCAGGGGACACGGGTTCGTGCCCTGGTCCGGGAAGATCCCACATGCCGCGGAGCGGCTAGGCCCATGAGCCATGGCCGCTGAGCCTGCGCATCCGGAGCCTGTGCTCCGCAACGGGAGAGGCCACAACAGTGAGAGGCCCGCATACCACAAAACAAACAAACAAAAAAACCAGATATTTATTTGTTGTCTTTATTTCTTAAATAACTTAATTGTAAATTTGGCTTATATCGGAGGAAAGTAATTTGATAAGATAACTGAGGTTACTACTGACTTAACACCCAGCAAAAATATTTGACCCTAATATATCCAGAGTAAAGGACTAAAATTGGTTTATGATGTTCATTAAAAGAAAGTTACAAGTTTGTGGGAGATTTTTTTTTAAATAGCAATGATCTGAAAAATATTTTTGGTTACTGAGTAAGCATCTGTGTTCTTTTTTGTTTCTGATATAAATATTTTTGCTAATCTCCAAAAGTTCAGAGTGGAAAGAAATCTTTGTAGCCTCTAGAAAATAGAGAGGCTACAAACCAAGTTTATATTAATTCCACCATTTGTTCAACTCCAGGCAAGAAACATTTCTCCAAAAGCTGTACACTCTCTTTATAGCACTCTTCCTCAATAAAAAACTAGCATTCATTGCAAAATTTACACAATACTCAAGGAACAGGAAAGAATGGAGAAGTTTTGATCAGTCATTTTATAGTTGTTGCCTGTTTTTCAATTTCTTCGTACCTTTTTCTAAAACTACAAAGCAAGAAATTCAAACACCTGACACAGAAGAGGATGGGCTAGGTGGGAGGAGAAAAACATTCCATTACCACTTTCTTCACTATTGGACATAAATGTTAAATCAATGGTATTCCCTATAATCATCATTTTCAATCATATGTAAATAGCCTTGGAAAATTGTTAACATATGGGATTAAGAATTAAAAAGTTAAATTGTATTCTTAATTTTTTCTAGATGGTGAAGATTATAATTTTTAAAATCTAACCTATACTTAGTGGTCAGACTCAAGCCTTAGATCCTATGTAGCCCTATTAAATAACAGAAAAGAAGACAAATAGGACTCATGTCCCAACCTCCTTTATATTAGGTGAGGCCAATAGGTGACCAAACTCTGGCCTAAAGAATGTGAGCAATCCTCTAGGTGTTTTCCCCTTTGCCAAAGCACAAGGACCTGGAAACTGGTGATAATTAGGTGATGAGAAAAGTGCCACAAGAAAACCACTTGAATGGGAGAAATTTGCCCATCAGGAATATCCATTTTGGTAAATTGGTAAAACCACTATGGAAAACAGTACAGAGGCTCCTCAAAAAATTAAAAATAGAACCACCATATGATCCATAAGTCCCACTTCTGGGTATATATCTGAAGGAAGTGAAATCACTATCTCTAAGAGATATCTGCACCCCATGTTCATAGCAGCATTATTCACAATGACCAAGACATGGAAACAACCTAAATGTCCATCCATGGATGAATGGTTTTTCAACAATGATACACACACACACACACACACACACACACACACACACACACACAGTAGAATATTATTCAGCCATAAAAAGAGAAGGAAATTCTGCCATTTGCAATAATATGGATGAACCTTGAGGGCATTGTGCTAAGTGAAATAAGTGAAAGACAAATATTGTGTGACCTCACTTATATGTGAAATCTAAAAAAGCTGAATTTATAGAAATAGAGAGTAGAATGGTGTTTGCCAGGGTCTGGGGAGGTGGAGGAAAGGGGGAAATGTTAGTCTAAGAGTACAAACTTCCAGTTATAATATGAAAAAGTTACAGGGATCTAATGTACAACACAGAAATTATAGCTAATAATACTGTATTATATACTTGAAAGTTGCTAAGAGGGTAAATCTTAAACATTCTCACCAAGAAAAGAAAAATGGCGCCTAGGTGACATGATGCAGATGTTAGCTAATACAATGGTGGCAATCATTCTGCAATACAGTAGTCCGCTCTTATCCTTGAGAGATATGTTCCAAGACCCCCAGTGGATGCCTAAAACCATGGATAGTACAAACTCTATACATAATATTTTTCCCTACACTTACTTACGTATAATAAAGTTCATCTGAATTGCCAGCATCACTACTCTTGCACTTTGGAGCCATTATTAAGTAAAATGAAGGTTACTTGAACACAAGCACTATGATACCTTTACAGCTGACCTGATAATCAGATGTCTACTAAGTGACTAGCACGTAGGCAAAGTGATGATTCACATCCTGGGAGGGAGGAGAAGCAGAATAGCATGAGATTTCATCACGCTACTCAGAGTGGCGTGTAATTTAAAACTTATGACTAGTTTATTTCTGGAATTTTCCATTTAATACTTTTGGACCTTGGTTGACCTCAGGTAGCTGAAACTGCAGAAACTCACACCTTGGACAAGGGAGGACTATTGTATCTAAATGTATCAAATCAACTCATTGTATGCCTTAAACTTACACAATGTTATATGTCAACTATATCTCAGTAAACTTGGGGGGAACAAAGGAGTTAAAAACATTCTTTAATTATAATTTTAAATTACTGAAGAGTGGTCTTATCCAATCATTAAAGGTACAAGAAAGTCAGGACAATGGTTACAGATGGCAGTTTTCAAACTGTACTATAATCATCTCAGTAGATACAGAAAAAGTTTTTGATAAAATTTAACATCCATTTATAATAAAAGCTCTCCAGAAAGTCTTTATAGAGGGAACATACCTCAACATAATAAAGGTCATATATGACAAGCCCACAGCTAGCATCATATTCAACAGTGAAAAGCTGAAAGCATTCCCTCTAAGATCAGGAACAAGAAAAGGATGTCCACTCTTGCCACTTTTATTCAAGACAGTAGTGGAAGTCCTAGCCACAGAAATCAGACAAGAAAGAGAAATAAAAGGAATCTAAATTGGAAAGGAAGAAGTAAACCGTGTCATTATGACATGATACTATATATAGAAAATCCTAAAGACACCATCAACAAACTACTAAAGCTCATCAATGAATTCAGTAAAGTTGCAGATTACAAAATTAACATATAGAATCCGTTGCATTTCTATACACTAACAACAAACTATCAGAAAGAAAAATTAAGGAAACAATCCAATTTACCATAGCATCAAAAAGAATAAAATACCTAGGAATAAACCTACCTATGGAGGCAAAAGGCCTGTACTATAAGACACTGATGAAATAAACTGAAGACACCACAAACAGATGGAAAGATACATCATGTTCATGGATTGGAAGAATGAGTATTGTTAAAAATGACCATACTACCCAAGGCAATCTACAGATTCAATGCAATCCCTATCAAAATACCAAGGACATTTTTCACAGAACTAGAACAATAACTGTAAAATTTGTATGGAAACATAAAAGATCCCAAATAGCCAAAAACAACCTTGAGAAAGAACAGAGCTGGAGGTATCATGCTCCCTGGCTTCAGACTATACTATAAACCTACAGTAATCAAAACAGTATGGTATTGGCACAAAAACAGACACACAGATCAATGGAACAGAATAGAGAGCCCAGAAATAAACCCATGTACCCTTGGTCAATTAATCTATGACAAAGGAGGCAAAAACATACAATGGAGAAAACATAGTCTCTTCAACAAGTGGTGCTGGGAAAACTGGACAGACACATGTAAAACAATGAGATTAGAACATTCCCTCACACCATATACAAAGATAAACTCAAAATGGTTTAAAGACCTAAATATAAGCCCTGAAACCATAAACTCCTAGAAGGGAACATAGAACACTCTATGACATGAATCGTAGCAACATTTTTTTGGATCTCTCTCCTAATGCAAAAGAAATAAAAGCAAAAGTAAACAAATGCGACCTAATTAAACTTAAAAGCTTTTACACAGTAAAGGAAACCATCAATGAAATGGAAGACAAACTATGGAATGGGAGAAAATATTTGCAAATGATGTGACCAACAAGCAGTTAATATCCAAAACATAATATATAAACAGCTCATACAACTCAATATCAAAAAAAACAAACAACCCAATCAAAAAATGGGCAGAAGACCTAAATAGACATTTCTCCAAAAGAGACATAAAAATGGCCAACAGGCACATGAAAAGATGCTCAACATCACTAACCATCAGAGAAATGCAAATCAAAACCACAATGAAATATCACCTCACACCTGTCAGAATGGCTATCACCAAAAAGACCACAAATACCAAATGTCAATGTGGAGGAAAGGGAACCATTGTACACTGTGGGTGGGAATGTAAATTGGTGTAGTCACTGTGGAAAACAGTATGGAGGTTTCTCAGAAAACTAAAATAGAACTACCATATGATCCAGCAATTCCACTCTTGGATATATATAAAAAACAAACAAACAAACATTGTTTTGAAAAGATACATGCACTCCAATGTTCTTAGCAGCACTATCTACAATAGGCAAGATATGGAAGCAACCTAAGTGTCCATCAACAGATAAATAGATAAAGAAGATGTGGTGTGTGTGTATCTCCTGGGAGAGGGAAGGGGGAGGAGCGAGATAGGGGTAGGGGATTAAGAAATATAAAATATTATGTATAAAATAAATAAGCTACAGGATATATTATATCCTGTATATAATATATATATATATCCTGTATATAATATATATATTATATACAGGATATATATAATCTTGTATATAATATATAATCCTGTATCTGATATATATATATAATATATATATTATATTTATAGCACAGGGACTATAGCTTATGTTTTATAATAACTTTAAATGAACTATAACCTTTAAAAATTATGAATCGCTATGCTGTACACCTGAAACTTATATAATATTATACAACTATAGCTCAATAAAAAAATAAATTTTAAAAATTAAAAAAAATTTTTTAACTATACTACAAATGAAATTCCTTCATTTCTGTAAAGTCCTCTCATAAATTGCTGGGTAAAGTATGTAGGATAAAGATAAGAGAGGATTCATTTCATTTTTATATTTGTTTTACTTATTGTGCTCCCTGTATGGTTTCATCTTTAAAAAAAAAAAGAGAGATCCTATAGGTGGTAGAACTGTCTCAGACTAACCAATAGTACTTAGAAAATAATCACTCTTAACAACAGTGCACTTAAGCAGCCGAAACGTAGGACACACCTGTAGCCAATCTTCCAAAAAGTGTGATGACCTTCCAGAGTAGAACTAGTTAAAAATTTGGGATTCAAAACTGCTGACTGAACTTTCTAGATCATTCAGAACGTCATTTTGCCCATTCATTTTATTCCTGGGATGAAAAGACCTAGGAATAAGCATCACCTTAACCTACATGTTTATTTCATTAGTTAAATTTAATAAAGAGAGTCAAAACAGGAATAAAAAGCCCAAGAACATCTGTCAGTCTAAATTTTCTAACTCATTTTTTCCTCTGAGGAAACTATGCCCTCTAAAACTTTGTCATTAACAGTTCTAAATATAGACTGTGAGGGAATGCTTATCTGACTATTGGCTTTGTGCTATATCTAAGTGGAAGGAAAGTCATGGCACCAGCTTAACCAACAAGAAAATCCACCCTGTTTGAAGGAAGCAGACATAGCTTAGAAAGCTAATCAAACTAATCAGTAAGAAATGTATGTCTATTAGCAGTCACTCCCCATGCATTCTCCCCCCAGTTCCTGGCAACAATTAATCTATTTTCTGTCTCTGTGAATTTGCCTATTCTGTATATTTTATATAAATGGAATCATATGATTTCTTAGAAAAGAAATGTGTGTGATATTTTCCATTTTAAAAACTGACAATTATACCTTTTATTAATATTCTGATACCAGTTGTCATAAGATTTACATGGCACTTAGAAGTTTACTAAATATATTTTCACATACAATATCACATTTTTATTGTCACGGTAACCATACTGGTATTTTTAATACTCAAGCAACAGACAGATGAGGACTGTGGCTCTGAAAACCTCTGTAATTTTTCAAGATCAAACAGTGAAGACGTTCTCTGCTTTAAAAAGTACTTATCCAAAACTGGGAACACGCTTTTAGAAGTAAAGGAAGCTAACTAGTGCTTAGATCTTCTGCAATGATAATAATGTATACTTGTACAGTAGATCACAATGCACAAAGAATTAAAACGTTCTTTAATCAGCACTTTCTCATCATGCTGCTGATATTCACCAATACAGTAAAATACCAGGACATATATCATCATTTTCATTCTATAGACATAGAGACTGAGGCTTAGAAAAATTTAATGATGACCTGAGCATGATCTCACTGACTCTAGGATTAATGCACTAAGTCTTTCTGCCTCTTGAAATTGGAAATTGGAAGGATACAATTCTGGCTAGTGACTAATATAATGAAAAATTGTATCACCTGCATACACTATATAATTAAAGTGGAAAAAATGATTTTTTTTAATTAAATGAAAGCTCCTCCTCTTCCAATGGGTAGTGTCGAGCTCCACAAACAGAGGGAACCATACAATTCTAAAGTGTTTAACTCTTTGTGGTAGCGATGGGGGGGATCGTTTCATTTGTTTTGCTCCACCTTCTTTAAAACATGCTCCAGGTGGGACAGCGAGTCTTGAAAACACCAACTAAGAACAATTAAATTCTTTGGCAAGAGTAAGCAATAAGATTAGTCCTATATATAACAGTGGAAAAAATGTCTTAGAGAAGAGTAAGTCTTTCCAAAAGCAAAATTTACCAAATGAAACACTGGAAAATGTAATTCAATCAAGAAATAATATTTTCTTTCAATTTGGATTGTTGTCATTGCTTTAGTAGGTAGTGTTAATAGTTGCCAAAAGCCAATTTGTATTCATGAATGCTTTGCAAGTTCATGATGTAATACATTCCTGTTTGGATATATCTTTTGTCAAATCCATCTGTCTATGGCAGATATGCATAGTTTTACAGAACCTTATCTGCAAAAGAATTTCCACCGTCAGACAAAAACGGCTATAGAAAATAAAGAGGAGGGGAGGGAAAACAGATCAACTACTGCTATTTGGAAAATGTTTCCTTTTTTCACAACGTCTTGCTCATGGATACCTGTCCACTGGACACCTGGCACACCTCTACTCTTTCTTTTCTTAATATTCTGCCCTTTCATGAAAAAGAGATGTTACCCCAGCATCTCAGGGAGAACTGAAAGATGAAGGTCCTGGAGGAAGCACCAATGCAAGATGTCAATACTCCCACCAGAATTTCCCTGAGCCACATTCTGAAAACCTTCTGAATTGCATGAGCAGCTGATTAACGTTTGATAATTAAGCATAAGTCATTTTTTATTTGATTCATCTCAATAAGAGCTCAAGCAAGTTAATGCTATAAAGAATGAGGGCACAAAAAGCTGGAAGGGAATGTGATTGCTATACCAAGAAAGCTACACTGACCCTATGGCAAGAAAAGGAGCTGGCTTAGAGGTCAGAAACTAGTTCAGAGAAAGCAGTTTCCACCCTTACCATTTCTCACTGTAGATGGGTCCTGAACCACCTGGAGGGGCGAGATTACAGTCCCTCAACAGATGCACTGCTTTCTTCCACTGTTAGAGTCAGTTAGGAATGTAGAACAGGGAATGTCAACTATTACTATTAGCGTCTACAGCCACAGAAACCCAATAAATGAACTCACTATACTATCACGATAAAGAAGCTTATACTGTTTCTTCACAAAGTACATGTATTTCTGAAAGAATGTATTAGAATTACACTTTTTAAAACTATTTCACATACACTTGGCTGATACAGAAAAGGATTCTATGTTAATTATTTTTCTCTTCTTTTATAAACCTCATCCATTGCTGTGACCTAAAAGGGGTCATATTTTAGAGGGCAAAAATATTTTAACAACAAAACTTTGCACTTCAGTGTGACCAAAACATAAAATTTTGCAAAAAACACAACTACTATTTCTTTCCTACTGACTAAATCATGTCATTTAAATAGGTGCAACCAAAAATAAACCACTCTTGGGTATAAAAATAATATTTTTATAGGAATTGGCAAGTAACTACTCTAGCTATTAGAAGTTTATATTTGCCACAGAAACCTGTGATTTTAAAAACTGTTCAAATGATTTATGCTTGAGGCTTATACATAGCACAAATATATACATTTGTATTTCTAAGTCTAAAGAGGAAAAATTAGACAAAAAGTAAACTGGAAAACAACCCCAAATTATAAGAAATTACCTAACTTTGTGCTGTATTGAGAAAAGGTATAAAAATGATTTGGGAGGAAGAAAATTATTTATTTTTACACATTAACTTCATAGACAAAAGCCCGATTTTTTTTATCACAGGTTAGGATAAAATCAATCACGTTTTCAAAGTAAAAAGTGAACTGCTTACACTCACCAGTCTACACTCGTATTAATTCTATCCTGCAGTGCAGTGTATGCTATAGAGGGTAAAAACATGCTGATGTTTTCTAGTTGCTCATTTCAGTCTGCTCCGGCTTTATCTTCAACCTGGTTAGCAACAGAAGCCACCACCAGCAATTACACAAACCTAACAACAGCTTCCTTGGGATTTGATCCGTTCCTACCACACATCCCAATCCACATGCTTTCTTCTGTTACCACTGTTGTCTGTGTGTGTTTAATGTGCTTCTTAAAAGGCTTTTGAAAAAACCTAGGGATTTCTCATTCAGCTCCCCACCACATAAACAGGACCACTGAGGAGCATTTTTATACATGTAAAAATGTTCTAGTTATCCATAGACTATGTCTCAGTACAGCTTCAGATGACTGCAAAGAAAAGCTCTGTTTTCATTTCATACTTCTCCTCTTTCTGTGCTCTAACTGCTGTGTACCTATGTCCCAAAAGGACTGCCTGCCATGAGCTGCTCCTTCCCAGCCATGGATGGCAGGGGTGGGAAATCTTGAAACTTGCCCAACTCGAGGGCTCTCAGCCGTTGCTTTGACACCAGCAATCTGTTTAACCTGTTGGACCTTTATCACTTTTCCTGACCCCATAAAACAAACAGGGCTAGCAAAGGCACTGAAGAGCCTCCTTCAAAAGGCAGCTTGCCTGTGAGTCGTGGCAAAAAGCTGGAATGACCCTGCCAGGTCTTAGAAGCTTTAAGATTAACTGCATTGAACTTGATACATAGAAAACAGCACCTTGAAAATGAATCATCTGCTACTTCAGTATTTTCTAATTGCAATCACTCCCTCTCGGGGCATGTAATTAATTTACAGAGTTTAAAAAAAAGAAGTCAGGATTACTCACACAGTCTTGAAGATGCAATGTCAGCTATTTAGGACAGAAACATCCAAGGCCGTGTTAGAACTCAATTACGACTACATATGCGTTAAAGCAGGAACTGGCAGGCCTCTGGACCACAGCAACTATAGGACTCGGGCTTCTCGTACGCTGGGCTATAATTTATGAAACTGAGCCCCAGATCCAGCCAATCATTTAGCTCCTCATAACAAGTCTAACTGGCTCTGGAAGGCTGAAAGGGCTGCACCAGAACAACAAAGATGAGATATTCCACATAACACTCAGCTGATC
Source organism: Phocoena phocoena (assembly GCF_963924675.1). Taxonomy (NCBI): domain Eukaryota; kingdom Metazoa; phylum Chordata; class Mammalia; order Artiodactyla; family Phocoenidae; genus Phocoena; species Phocoena phocoena. Next base: position 47,728,275 of record NC_089221.1, read on the forward strand.
TGGAATCACTTTCTTTGCAGGGCCAGAGAAAAATCACCACTTCACTGTCTGAGGGAAGCAGGACAGAGGACCTGGGAAATGCGACCTCACCCTGGAGCAAGATCTTTTATGGTTTGGCAATCCCAACAGTGCTGGCCTTAAAGATCCCACCTACCGCTGGAACCCGGAGGGCAACTAGAGCAGCAAAAACCCGAAGGTAATTTTCATCTTTCTTTTTATTTTTAGTAGGAGTGATGCTGAGTCAAAATGATATATATTAAGTCACTTGGGCAACTAGGTATGCTTTGATTTTATGTGACCTTTTTGCACTCTCATCTATTGTAGGATCATTTACTATTAAGTATGAGTAGAGGGTGGCTTAATGTACCTGAAATAAACTTAAAACCAAAATGACCATTTGCGGAGGAAGAGAGATCATTTGCCAGAACTGTTTTTGAGCTGCCTTTTCAGACGGGCAGCCTTTTCACCCACCCACAGAAACAAGAATAAAGGCAGCTCAGGCAGGGAGAGGAAAGGGGTTTCATGGGTACAATTAAGTGCTTTTAGTGTCTTAAAAAGAATAACGGTGCTCAGACAGTACACAGGAAGACGCGGTATTGTTCTGACCCTTGGCACTTAGGCCATATGAGAAGGTACTAGGATGCACCTTGGTGGGATCGTTGGGGCAGAGAATAACACCAGCACAAGTTGGCAGAGCCCCCGTGGCCCAGGTTTCTGTTTTCTTGGCACTAGTTTCCTTATTTCCCATTACATTTTGAAGTGTTAGTTATGCCAACAGCTTGTTATACCATACTGCCAAATGTGTAGTTATTACTGGATCTGTGGGAAACATTTTAAGTCAAAAGAGATGACGGAAAGAGAAACTCAAAAAAGAAAGTAATGGAACTGACATACAGGTAGCCCAACACCACACCCTCAGATACTCAACATACTTTACCTAATGACAAATCCTTCCATATCCTCAGCAAATGGTGTGTTTCTTCAACAAATTTTGTAGCAAGTGTGACATTAGCACCAAAAATTCACTGTAATAAACTTTTAAATAATGAAATCAATCATTATACTTTCAAGTGACAATAGAACCTCCACAGTATTAAACTCATGTCAGTTTTATATGCTCCCAAAGGAAGAAGCCAGGAAGGGAAACTTGCTTTGTTTAGTGATGAAATATAAGGAACAGTAACAGAAAAGACATTTATGCCCTTTTTGTTTGCTGTAGATAGTTGACTGAATTCAACTTGAGATTTGACCCCAAGAAGAAAAACAGAGCAGTACACAGGGAACAGAAAAAGTAATCCATTCTCAATTCCCCCAAGATTTGTTCTTTGAATTGTCTAACTTGTGACTAGCCAGGGAGGAACATTTCACTCTGTTTAAATATTTTTATTTAATTAAATTGTTTACTTGACAATTAATATAAAATTGTTTATTTGACAGTGCTGCTGCCTATGGTGACTATGTGAGAATTGAAACTTCTGAGGGAAGCCAGGTTGTTAAAACTGTGATTCCCTTTACTCAGCTAACACGGATGATCTAGTCTGAAAGGGAAAGCAAGCTCTTAAGGTAATGTTGTCACTGAAACCTCAACACACAACACTCCCTGTTTCTCATTCCCTGAAAAATATTACATTAAAATCCCTTCAAACGCCCATGTTCAAATCTCCATTTGTCAACAGACAAGTCCAAGGATACGCTAAACTAAGGCATTTAAGTCACTTCACATGATAATTGTCCAGAAGTTTCCTATAGGAAAACTTCATGTTTGACAACTTTGAAGATAACCATCTCACCACTCAAGACAATGGCCAACAAACATCCAGCAAGTCCTTGAGTTAGAAGCTTTCTCAGCTTCTGGAGATTGTCTGTGTCAATATAAAACTCAGTTTCCAACTGACCCCTTGTGCCCTGACCCTTACAAACACTAAATGTTTTGTTTGACTCAACTGCAAGCTGTTCATCTGTTAGTAAGTAATGCATGCCCGAAAACACATGCATGATGAGAGCTTTCTAAAAGACCAGCATGGGCTTCCCTTCCTATAATCATAACAGTCGTGATAGCCTGAGACATGTTACTGCTACTTGGCAATTTGGGGGGGAGGGGTAGATATTTAGTGCCTGGAGCTGTCACATAGCAGGGAAAACCCCACATTGGGATGAGGGAAGTGATGTCTCAGTACAATCCAATTTAAGGGGATTATACCGTTTACATTTGATTTCAATACCTTATTAAAAAACAATGCATTGAAGGAGGAAATTTAAAAATACACACAGATACTCTAATCTTCTTTTGCCTAAAGTTGTTAGTGCAGTGTGTTAAAGTCAGCTAGGGGGCTTCCCTGGTGGCACAGTGGTTGAGAGTCTGCCTGCCGATGCAGGGGACATGGGTTCGTGCCCCGGTCCGGGAAGATCCCACGTGCCGCGGAGCGGCTGGGCCCGTGAGCCATGGCCGCTGAGCCTGAGCGTCCGGGGCCTGTGCTCCGCAACGGCAGAGGCCACAACAGTGAGAGGCCCGCGTACCGCAAAAGAAAAAAAAAAGTCAGCTAGGTATCACTGCCCATCAGTCAGGGCTTGTGCTAGCAGGTTCTGGGCAGAAAGACTACCTCCATCATCACCATCAATTAATATCTGTTGGCTGTTGCATCCAGCACTGAGAGGCTCGTGGTATACAAGGGTCACCCAAACAGCTGAATTCCATTCTTACTCATTTCCTGGATCTCCACCTCACAGATAAGAATCAAGATGATCCCAATAAAAGTAGCTCAGGAATGCAAACCTCTTTCTGAACCAAAAACTGTCAGCAAATCTCAAGTATCAGAGCAACTCTGGTTGACTGAAAAGTGTCCCTATATCTGGGCCAGGAAGGATTTCTAGGCCCATAAGCTAATCTGTCTGGCCCTGCAGTTTATGAGGCCAAAGGAGCTGCTCATAAGAAAACTCATAAGAAACATCCAGACCCAACATGTCGGTGTGTCAGACCAGCTGAGATTGGCAGGATGTTAACTGCACTCCAAGTGATGTGGATAAATAGCCCCATTGTTTTCACAGCACTGGACTCCGCCTAAAGAAACCCTAGACCTTGGACCAGGTTGCTGGGTAGTGTGGGGGAGGACTGCTGACAGTTCAATGCCAGCTCTTGGAGCCACTGTCTATAGTGTAAACCGAAAGAGACGCAGTTACTTAGAAAAACGTCAGCAAGAAGGCCTGCTCACTTTAACAAAGTAAAAAAAAAATTTTTTTTCACTTCTATAAAAAGGCATTTTATAGGTGGTCATTGCCGGGAGTAAGCTTATGTTCTTGGTTCAGATAACAAAACACATCATCTGGGCACACAGACCTCACAATCAAACTTGTTCTTGGCCCATGGGGGGATTTTTTGTGGCTGTTTTTCAGCTGTCTCCCGAAGAACATGAATGTTTGGAAATGTACTAAAAATGCATGTGACAAGATTCTAAACCATATTATACATAAAATTAACCTAAATCAACAACCTTTTGCACTCATATATAGTCAAAACTCTTCTTCTAGGTAACGAGACGTGAGCGAAAGGATATTTCTTTGGCCTTGCTGTTTGTCAGTGTTTGTCAAAAGCCATACAACAATACGGATACAAAATAGGCAATCACTTGCATTTGGAAGAGAAAAATTTGAAGGGTTGCATTCTTCATATTTGATGCTAAAACCGCCTCTTGTTTCAAGCAATGTGTAAGCATTATAGCATGGAGGTTGAGAGCATAAATTCTGAGCCAGACTGCCTGGGTTCAAATCCCAGCTGACTCTTAACTGTGGACTTGGGGCAAGTTACTTAAGAACTCTATGCCTCAGTTTCCCCATATGAAAAATGGTGCCACCCACAGTAACTACCTCCTGGGGCTGGTGTGAAGATTAAATGGGCAACACCTGCTTAGAACTGAGCCTCTTACGTGGTGAACATTCATTAAAAGAAAACGATCATTTGTTTTATGATGATTATTAAGCTCATTGCAATAAAGGTACACAATATCCAAAATGGAGGTGAATTACTAAACAGCCAGATATGGTGAAATATATCTATTAACATTACATATTTCATTTCAGGTAATATTTATACAAGTAAGAGTTTTGTCTTAAGGCATCTGAGATAAAAGCTCAAGGAGGTGGGTCTGTTAACTGTCAGTTTTCTGCCTGGTTATCACTTGACATTTTCAACCCTGCCCCGCGTTTACTGTGTCACACAAGGACACTAACCTAGGAAATGACACAGAAAGGACTTATTGTAGTAGACATGATTCATATGATAGTTGGGACGAAGTTCAGGCTAGTTTAAAGATTCCTGCATGAAGGCAAAAAAAATAATGGAAGCCATTCATTTCAGTCATGGTACCCTAACCAAAAAAAAGATTTGAAGGGAGAAAAAAAAAAAGAGAGAGAGTTACCTATCATGAACAGCAGTGCTGATTACCCAAAGACATGAACCGTGTCTAGAATTCATGCTGACTTCTCAGCTTAGATATGAGAGAACACTGAAGCTAATTATCTCCTTTCCTCCTGCGATAGGGGATTTCTCAGTTTAGGAGATTATTAACTGAAACTTCTACTTACTCACTGAGAAGGTGCAGAGAAAAAACAGTCTGCTTGGTGAGGGAGCAGCCACCCTAGGGAAGGACAATAGACTTCTACACTCAGTCATTCCTGAATTCATTCATTCACTCACTCTTGCCCCTTATCTCCTTCCACGCCCACACAAACACCCACCAGTCACATCTCATCACTCACAGGGCCTCAGGGAGCCCACGCTCTCTGACCCTATGCTTCTGAGGATGTCCCTCTCCATCTGCATGCCGCTCCCCAGCACCTACAACTGAGACCAAGGAAAAGCCCCTCCTTCCCAGCAAACCCCTTCCTACCCCCCTCCTCTGCATGACGGTGCTTATTCCCTGCGGGATAAATTAATGAAGCAGCACCATTTACCTCATGAATTAGCAGGACAAATAATCAGTAGGAAAATTGGGGAACATTTTCCATTTAGCAAAAAAAAAAAAAAGATTTCAAAATGAAATCTAGGGTACTTTCAACAAGATCCAAAATGAAATCAAATGTTAAGGCTTAATAGTCCCATAGACAGACTCTTCACTAGAGTTAGAGAATCATCTCTGGTCTTTCTCAACAAGTTGATAAAGAAACGCAAGGAAGCCTACCCAGGTTGCTAGAAATGATTGCATATGTGAAAGGTTTGTACGGAGTCCAGCAGGGAGTTGAATGAGCTAAACTAAGTCTCTTTATTCTAATTATCCTGCTCCTGGCAGAGGAATGCAACAGGAAGGGGGAGGTCTCAGATTCAGGGGTGGGTGATTATCTCCCCCACTCCCCTAGGCTGCATCAGCTCCAGAGTTGGACATGAAGTTTCTCTCCGGGGCCCACTTATGCCACTGAGTCCTTGCCACCTGCAGTATTGCTGCAGTCCAGGCCTGTTACTGAGGGGACAGTCACTGGGCACTGGACATTCACCAAAGACAAGGACGATGGGAAGGGCTGAAGAATTAAGAAAACAGTGTGTTGGAAGGTAACCAACAGAATTGTGACACAGGTCCAATGTGTCTTTAGGCCCTCTCCCACTTCACCTCTGCCCTGCACCTCAAAATATATATATATATTTTTTCCTTATATATATATATTTTTTTTTTCCTAATCTCCCCAGCTTCCTCCAACAAAGTGGTCCACAAAGGAGCCTGTCCTCCCCTCCCACCAAATGAATCCTCTTGGGTGCCATCCCCAGAGCGACCAGATTAAACCAGTCTGTGCCACTATGATTAAATGTCCCTGTCATCTTGCACGTGGCACTTCATTTTAATAGAGGCTTTCTAGAAATAAACTTGAGAACCAAGGAATTTACAACACTGAACACTTCAGGCCCCTTGGAGCATGACAACAAAGGCATGCAGAAGGCAGGCGGGGCTTTCTGGGCCCTGGGACCCACACCAGCATATCAGTTACCTTCTCCTCTCAGGAGTGGGCCACCGCGACACACAGCCCGGAGCCAAGGAGAACGCTGGGTTTTCACTCCTTCGGGCAAGGCCAGTTGGGCATTGCACAACCCATATAACCACTCATACAGTCATGTCTCTGTGGTCCCTGAGGCTTCCCTCTCTATTTACAGAGCACAGGCTACCATCAGTCAAGATTTCTCAATTTTTAGTCCTCCCACAATAGAGATAAATACTTGGCGTCTCAAAAGCACTTTGGCTATGGGGACACATTTGTGATCACCAGTTACTAAGAGGCATAAGTCTCACAATGTCTCCCAATCCACAGGATTTTTTTTTTACTTTCTTTTTTTGCCACGAGAATTTAAGCACAGACATCAGAGCAGTGGAAGGAGAGCAGATGGCACTTGTGTCCCATGTGCTTTGAAAAATAATGCAGAAGCGCTTGAACTTCTTGCGCGTTGGGATTGGTGAATGTGCTTGTTAACATGGTAGATCTTTGATCCCACCACAAGATGCTCATCTCACAGGTCTAGAATGGAGCCGAGAAATCTGCATTTTTTTACTGGTACACACACCCCTGCCCCTAGGCTTGTTAAACCAGTCATCACAGATTACCCTTGAGAAGCATTGAGATAGTGCATGCAAACCACTTAACATAAAACCTGGCATGTTACAAAGTGCTCAATACTTACTAGCTGTAATTATTAAGAGTTGGAATTGATCCCAACTTCATATACTCTACTCAGACCTAACCTTGGTTAAGTGAAAATTACACGTGAGTGTGGCAGCGTGATAGCAAGCCAGGAGCTAGTTTAGTGCAAGGAAAGAGAAATGAGGGATACGGGACAGAGATAGCCTAATTTGTGTTCTTCTAGTGATCTATTAGCCTTTGACGAAAACTCTTGAGCCTCAATTACCCGCCCTCACCATTCCACAGTATCAACAGCTCTGAAAAGACAACACAGCAATGTTTGAAACAATCGTCTACGAACCAGAAGTTCCCAAAGTAAAAACACTCAAAATATTGACACTTTCATTTTTCTGCCCCAAAGAAAGCAATACAAGGTTATTTGTTTTGTAAGACAAAGCAGGGCCCAAGTAAATAGGGCATTTTTAAGCGGCTGAGTCCACCAACTTTAGCACAATATAGGAGAAGTAAATCCCCAACCTGACGGGCTGCTGTGCTTCTGTGAGTCTTGGCTAATTTCCTCTGCAATGATGTGGGTCTTCCACGGATGGTTGGAGCTAACTGTGTCGACTTACCACTTGGAATCACTCCTCACAGTAAATAGGATGGCCCTTCAGGAAATCTTCTATTTACTTTGCACGCTCCTGAGTATAGGACAAAGCTCTGTTGTTTAAGAACATAAATAACAAGTTTTGTTCTTCCAAACCAAGAGGGAAATTGTAGAACCATCCAAAATCCTTGGTCTTAAACTGCATCAGGATAACAAGAATGAAATATAATTTTAGGTTACCCAACAGGATCAGTCACTCACTCTCCTCTCCTGCCTTCAGAAAACAATGACTCAATATGGCCTTTTTCTGACAGCCTTAGGAAAAAAATGTTCCACAAATTTGGAAGTAGGGCTCTTCCTGCCTTTAAATCAATGGAAGCTATTCAAATCCCTCTTAGCTTTCTCTCTGAATCATGGGCATAGGAACACAGCTGTTTGTACTCATACAATTAAAGTAAAATAGAAACCATGTGAAAAAAAAATCAAAGAATTTTCTTATACCATCCCAGGTTCTTGACATGTGTTTCACTGCCTGATTTTCCTCAGTAACCTCTAAAAGGTTGATACATATTATTATTCCCATTTTTTACCAAGAGAGGTTAAATTAGCTTCCCTAAAAAGAGATGAAATTGAGCTTTTTGTAATGAGGTGGATAGACCTAGAGTCTGTCATACAGAGTGAAGTAAGTCAGAAAGAGAAAAACAAATACCATATGCTAACACATATATATGGAATCTAAGAAAAAAAAATGTCATGAAGAACCTAGGGGTAAGATGGGAATAAAGACACAGACCTACTAGAGAATGGACTTGAGGATATGGGGGGGGGAAGGGTAAGCTGTGACAAAGCAAGAGAGAGGCATGGACATATATATACACTACGAAACGTAAAGTAGATAGCTAGTGGGAAGCAGCCGCATAGCACAGGGAGATCAGCTCGGTGCTTTGTGACCACCTAGAGGGATGGGATAGGGAGGGTGGGAGTGAGGGAGATGCAAGAGGGAAGAGATATGGGAACATATGTATATGTATAACTGATTCACTTTGTTATAAAGCAGAAACTAACACACCATTGTAAAGCAATTATACTCTAATAAAGGTGTAAAAAAAAAAAAAAGGCTTGCCTAAGGACATGAAGATGGTAAGTGGCAGAAATGGAAGTTAAATAAGAAAGTAAAAGTAGCCTCAAATCCTACCAGTTAAGATTTAAGTGAAAAACCTCCCACATTTCTATTCATATAATTGTATACAAATGTGATCGTTTTGTTTTAGAATCTTGCTTTGTGTCATTAAATAATTGTCTACACCGTATGTAAAGCTCTTTATCGTCATTTTTATTGACTGCACAGAACTTCCCGGAAGGTGTTTACCATAATTGACTAAGCCAGATCCCAACCGATGAACATCAAAATTATTTCTAGTTTTCCCTATGAATATGCTTTTGCAAACTTATTTTTACATTCAAGTAGTTATCCCCTTAGGGTAGGTCCTAAACTGAGAATTGTTGGGCAAAGAGATGATACATTTCCCATTTCAGTGCATATCACCCAACTACCCTCCGAAAGGTTGCATCAGGTAGCTGCATGAATGTGTACATCTCCTCACATCACGGGCGCACCAGGTTTAACCAACCATTTACATTTCTGCCAAAATGACAAAGGGAAATGATAGCATTTTTATTTTTATTTGCGTGTCTTTCATTATAAGAGAAAGTTAGACATTTGTTCCTATGTACTTGGTCATTTGCAATTCTTCCAGGAATTCATTATCCCTATCCTATTTCTGCTTTACTACAGTCTGACTCCAAACATTCATTCTATTAGAGTCTGACTCCAAAATTCATTGCAAAGGCTTTCTCCTGCCTCTTGTTCCTTTCTCATTGTCTGTGCTGGTATATCAGAGACTTTGATCTATAGCCAAGAAAACTTCAGCCACATATTGCCAGGGTGATTAGTCAAGTCCCATAAAACATGTTCCAAGAAGAAAAACTGGTTAATCCTGAAGAAGAGAAAGCCATAAACTTCTCCTCAGTTGTCTGCTTCAGAAATAGGTCAATCCCTGACTTTATCAGCAGCTGTTTATCTTATAAGAAACAATGACCCATTCAAACTTAATGTTCTTTTGCACAGAGAAATTTGGATAATGGAAGAGGGGTCAAGAACAGTTGAAAGGAACATCCCCAGGACCAGGGGCTGGGAGGGAGGGAAGAAAAATACACACACACTTCTGTGCCCCAGGCAGAGGCAGACCACAGATTCACAGATTGTGCTGAGATCCAGGTTAGAGATGGCCTCACTCCAAGGAAACCCAGGCCCCCAGATATAAAGTGACTTGCTGCAATCAACTGGCAAATGGCAGTCCCTTGCCCCCCAGAGCAGAGCTCATCCTACTAGGGGACACTGGCCACAGTAAAGCACAGTTGAGTCCCCAGAGCTGAAAAACTGGTTCTGCCTCCCAAAGTGCCAGGATCATGCCGAAAGGCATATGTGACAAACGCACTCTCACCCCAGGCCCAGGAACTTATTCCCAGAGGGCCTGGACCAGATGCCTGGATGGCCTCACAGATGCTAGGTCTGGGCACAGCTCGGACCGGCTGTGCAGCCAAGTCCAGACTCTGTGTCAAACAGAATCAAGCCTGGCCATAGAGTGGTCCTATCCTCCCAGATGGGCTTCTGCCTTAGCCCAGCAGAGACCCAAGTGTGATCCAAATGTCTGACAGGAGACTACCCTCTCCCATCTCACACGCAGAAAAATGCAAGGGTCAGTCAGTGGCCCCGCACTCATTCCTCCAAGGTGATCAAAGGCAAGCACTCAGCCAGCTGTCCAGTGGCATAGCTCCTTCTCTATATGGTCCCATCATGAAGCTCTTACCAAACCCAAATGATGGCCTGTATTCCACCCAACACGGATCCTTGGTGAGGCCTGGAAAGACAGCCTCCTCCATCTTTTCTCAGTTTGAAAGCATTTCTCTTAACTCTTTAGACATTCTGTGACCTAACAGAACCAACAGTTCCCCTTTAGCCGTAAAGAACAACTGGATGAGCATATTTGGAGAAATGGCCTAGGATTCAATAGCGATGATTGTTTTGCACCAGGAGATGCACCCGAGTTACGTTATTTAATCCTCACAACGACTTCCCAAGGTGGGTCTTTTTATCCTTTCTTGAAACAAAGAAACAGAGGAAACAGTAAGAAACAGCTCATTTCTGGACTCAGGTGATTCTTCTGCAGAATTTTTTGAACTCTGATTTTGACTTTCAGCAGTTCTTCCAAAAGATCAAGAGAAAAGGACAGAGGAGTCTGTCCTGAATGTTAACCTGTCCTGAAGGTTGATTCCTGGCTGCTGGACCAACCGGCTCCCCTCAGTTTCCTCCCTAGAAAAAAAGCTATCTCACACTGATGGCCTTCTTTGGGAATAGGATGTTTCCCACAAGAGAAAATTCTTTCCAAAACTTAGTGCTTATTTTAGGAGAGTTGAGTGGATTCCCAGCCATCTTCCACACAGGAAGTCTGATATCCCCAAATCAAGGATACACTCTTCAAGTAAGTTTCAACAGCCCTACTGGTCTTTAAAGACTCAAAAAATAAACAAAGAAACAGACAGGGGAAGCTATGTTGGTTCAGAACATTTGTGAACACATGAATTTTTCAGCAGAAATTTGCTTATCCCTGTGGTATATTTCTCTCATCTCCTTTGGAGTTTTCCTATCAACTCTCAGGGTTCCTGGGGGCTTAATTTGCTGACTCTGAAGGCTGGACTAATGCAGCTGGTTTTTGTTTCCTGAAACATTCATTCAATTTAGATTAGCATATTTGCTTCTTTTCTTTTTTCACCAAAAAAGATCCAAAAGAAACTAATACCTGATTCCAAGGGTGGAAGCGATATCACTTGGAACTATTTAACATTTAGTTATAATACACCTTACATAACACTACACTGGGGAATATACCTAATTCCACAGAGTATCCAAAATGGTATCTGATTCAGTACTAAGCTCCTGCAAGGAACTCAATAAATACACATTAATTTATATTCACCAGGATAGTAATGGTAGTAAGAATATGCATCTACAAAGAACTTTTCTATTCTCAAAATATGTCCACAAATGTCATTATAAATGAACTTCAAAATCTCATGGAGGACTGAGAAGGGGCTTTTGTTCATACATATGAAGGTTTCTATCCTGGCTTTGCCACTTAGCTGTGTGACCTTAGGCAGGTTCCTGAAGGGATCTGAGCCTCATCTTTCTCAACTGTAAAACATGAGTGATAATTATTCCTTCCTTGCAGAGTTGATGAGAGATTTAAAGATAACATATGGCAAACGCACAGTAGAGTACCTGACACATGGCAGGCATTTAGAAATGGAAATCATTATTATTATAAAGCAGGACTGATATAATTATTCCCTCTTACAGTTGAGGGAATTGAGACCAAAAGAGATTAAATTAGGCCAGAGCGAGGACCAGAACCCTAGCAGGTCTTCCACTCACCAAAGGGAAGAGTTCTCTACTCTGCTTCAAAACCTGAAGTGTGAAAAGTAGAATTATTGCCAAAACATGGGTGTTGATCTCTAAATCTTGAAAATAGTTGATCCGTGCTTTCAGCAGCATAGAAGGCAATTAAATTAAAAGTCTGTCTCCATGTCAACGTTCTCAAAGGAAGAAAGATTTAATCTCTTTTCTCATTTGGATATGAGAAAATTTTCCAAGGATTTGATGAGTTTTATCTTTGATAATCTCTCATATCTTTTTCTAACTTTCCTTCAAAAATTTACTAATCTTGACACTTTGGTTTGGGTCACCTGCCCTTCAACTAAAGTTAATATAATTTGTGAACAAAACAGACCCCAAAGTAGAGAAGCTTGCCAACTTCAGAATGCAAGGAGGTGCAAGGAGTTCACCTTATTGAATTATCTTTTCAAATATGTAGCTCATCACTCCAAAGCAGTAATAAAGGTAATTTTAGGACCTTTGTGGCCTCTGACACATGTGACAGGCAGAACTTTTTAGTCTGCACTTTTTCAGTTCTAGAACTGGTCAGTTCTAGAATACGGTTGGGATGTCTTCTTCTTCTTAGAACTTCTTTATAATAAGTTACTACATTCAGCATTATTGACAGTAATGTGAGACCTGCCTCCTAAGTTTGGGAAGTTTTCAGAACCTTACAACAGGATCAAAAATCGATGGTGCCCTCCACAGCAAGCCTACCTAACCTTTTGTGAAATCGCTGAAATAGGCTACTAAAGTTGAGTATCACTCACACGTCCATGTCTTTTTAATGATGTAGCTAGAATGTTAAGTACAGATGGCCAGACTATTATCAATATAAACCCTAGTGAACAAGAATGAAGAGAGTTAGAGAATCCAGGACACTCCCTCCCCCACTACCTGGTAGAAAACAAGTGAAAACATGGCGTGATCTAGACAGCATATTCTACCTGCTCAAAGAACACCAACGTTGTAAATATTTGACACTCTGTCCAGTGTGTAACTTAGCCAACAACTGTTCCAGTTTGTTAGTAAATTCTCCTTCCATTTTATTCTTGCCTATATTTTCTTTGCCTTTCTTTTGTTCTTTTGCTTTTTTATCTCCGCATTTCTGTGTTATTCTTCACATGTATTTCTATTCCCACCTTTATCCCACTCTTCTTTATTACCTGAAAGTGCTTTCAGAAGAATCAAGTGCTATAAAAATGTAAAGTTGTTATATCATTATTACTCTTACCATCTTTATTATTTATGTCAAGACATTTTTAAAGGTCTTTTGCATTCTCACTATTGTATCAACAACTTGTTCCTCTAGCCTTTTTCTTATCTGGTCTTCCACATATATTTCAGAATATGGCACATAAATATTAATAATAGAAGCAAAGTTGAATAACTTTATGTTACCTTTTTTTAATCTGGAAGTATCCAGTGAGTTAGGGGACATTTGTTGTACACCACCTGCAGACACAATTATTGTACCCAAGCTATAGAGGAAATTCCAAAGATACAAAAGACATGTTTCTTGACCTCAGAGCTTTGAGCCTAGTCAAAGTGACAAGCCACACAATGAACAACTTAAGGAGACATCTATAACATGTGCAGATAACCAGAGTTAAAGCAGAGGACCAAGTTTGAGTTGACCAGGTAGAAACCCACGTGAGGTTTTCCTAAGGTGAATTTCAAGAGGGAGAAGAAAGAAATGAGAAGTCTAGGGGAATAAGGGCATTCTATCTGACCCACCACCAATGTTACTGAATCATTTTCTACAGCCTTTTTCAGTCTCCTAGGGACTATCCAGTTTTATGGTTCCTTTCATATTTCTGTTCTGAATACATTACAGAAGCTACTTTGGAACTTTAGAAAGCTCTAATATGTCTTACTTTATACAGTACACTCTTGTTTGTTTGTTGTTTTACTTCCATGACCTTGCATGTTGCTTTGATATAACTACAGCCTGCTTCTCTAGTTCTTTCAAGTTTTTCAGGTCTTTTTAGGTCTGTATTTTTAGCATGACATATGAAGGGCAGGATTTTTTTTAAAAGCAATTCTGTGGTATCTGCTGTTTGCGGTACGTGGCACAGCCCAGCAGCCTTGAGACTTTATCCCAGCCCTCACCCAAGGCTCTGTATTGTCCCTCAGGCAGTTTCATTCTCTCTGCAAAAAAAAAGATGAGGTTACAAAACAGCCTCTTCCACACTTAAAAGGGGATGCCAAAGCAAAATGCTCTAAATACTGTCTGAATCTGTTAGACGGTTGATGGGCTTCAATAAGCGCCAAACCTGGAATGAAATTGTTTCCACTGTATTTTCCAAAGGGCTGCATCTTCTTTTTCAAATTTATTTGACATTAGAGTCGACGTAGTGACTTTTACTTAAAATTAATATTCATCATGGTAAGCAAAAAAGGGGGAGCACTTTTAAACGAGAAGCCAGACTCGCAGTACCACAAGAGTTCCTATTTAACTGTTTTCTTGCTACCAGACAGGATATGAAACACAGACTGCCAACAGGAGAGGTCGCCTAAACCTGCCCTCCCCAAACAACAGCATAAAATGCTCATCTGTCTGCTCGTAGGAAACATACATTTTGTTCCACAACATTTGCAATGTCAAATGCAAATGTCTAAATGGAATTAATATAAATCGTGCATGGGCACAAAGATGTGCTTGACTGGTCATCCCTGAAAGCTAACATTTCTTGTGAAGAGGCTGTTTATAACTAGAAGGAGAAAGAGGAAGGAAGTACAGTAAGATGGCATAGAAAGGTGGGACTGAGGCAGCAGGAATAAAGATCAACTTTTTCACATGATTGCCAAAGGCCAGCACTGGCAAGGGCCACCTATGGCATTAGCATTGTTCCTCACCTTCCATGCATAACAGGGCTCTCTCCCTGATGCTTTGGCTCATTTAGGAATCTCGTGTAATTTGCATGCTTGTTTCCAACCAAGTAAATTTCATACAGTCCAATTTTCACCCAGCTGACTTTAGGTTTTAAGAAAATAACATTAAAGTAAAGCATCTGTCTCCCTATCCTTTCTCTACCCAACTCTGTCTTTAGATTGAAGGATGAAGAGCTGTCAATCCCAGGAAGCATGTTAAGGTACATTTTTCTCTGCTAGGGGACACCGAGTGTTCTATAATACCACCATGGGGTTTGCACACTGCCAGCCAGTGCCGCATTTTCCTGATTCTTTTCATTATAGTTTTGATTTATCAGGCAAATTTCCAAGGCCCACTGCTGTTGGACCTACAATGGAGCCAACTTCAAAGCCAGACATTAGATTTATGGAAATAAAATAAGCACAGGACTTCAATTACAAATATCTGCTTTGAATTCCAATTTAAACATAAAAATGTTCATCCTATAAATCCTAGCCTTGATTTTTGACTCAGAGTCTCCTGGTTTGGTCCTGGGCTCCTTCCTTGAGGTGTCATTTTAATTCAACCCTGTATTCACACTTTTATAAATCGAGTTCTATCATCTTTTCTAATAAATGTATCTCTTTGCTAGTTGAAAGGCTTTTGGAGAGGTTGAAAGTCACCCTGCCTGGCTCCAAATCAGCCTGACAGCAGCTGGACAACCCACAGAGCCAACCCAGTTTGCATCACCTTCACCAAATCTTTCCAAGTATGGACGTGAGCCTGCTGGTATCAGAGTGGATTAGGAAATTCCCATCCTATGCATACAGTCTGGACACAGGTCTGACCTGAACTTCACATACATGCACATGTTCTCGCACATATGTACACACACACACACACAAGCACACACATGCACACATGTGAGAACACATGCACACCTGTGGACACCTGCTTCTGATATATAGTGGGAAAATACTTGTGAAACCCCAAAAATAATAAAAATACAAAAGTTAACACAAAACTACTACCAAGGTTCTGAGGTTTAGAAGAGACTATTCCATGAACGCTTCTAACTTCCAAAAGGAAAAAAACGGGGTAAAGAAACAAGGGTCAGGTGAATATCTGAAACTGAATAGTACAAATAGAGAAGAGGAGAAAAAGGCTAAGGCTGCCAAAGAAAAGCAGCCAGAATTTAAATTTTATTTTAAAGATCAGTGAAAGAACAAAAAAAAGAAGAAAGGAGAGAGGCAAGAATTGGAAAGGGGGCTGAGTACAAAGGTTTAAGCTGAAATGTCACCATGGGAAGAAAAGGGGCCTATAAATTGAACAAACATCCATTTGAACTTTCAGCCAAAACCAGTGATGAGACATTTTGAAATGCAGACACTAAGAGAAACAGACAGGATTTCCCTTAGGTAAATCAAAGTTTAAGTGTGACAAAACATTAACATTTTTTCTGATTATAAAAATATATAGTCATTTAGAGAACTTGAAAAATACAAAAAAAAAGGAAAAGAAACACCTATTACCAAGAGATAACCTCTGTTAATATATGTTCTTCTGGTCATGTATATACAAATCATGATCACACCATATATGCTGTGATTTTTTTTCACGTAGTATCTTGCCATAGACACTTTTCATTATATTAAGTCATCATAATATAATCAACAACTTTTAAACATTTACTTTGATTCTTACTTCACATATTCTGAAGAATAATGTGTCATAGATAGTATTTTTTCCTGAGTTTCTAATTACTTCCTTAGAATAGAATTGTTAAATAGAAGGTTAAATTTGGGGGCTTCCCTGGTGGCGCAGTGGTTGAGAGTCCGCCTGCCAATGCAGGGGACACGGGTTCGTGCCCTGGTCCAGGAAGATCCCACATGCTGCGCGGAGCGGCTGGGCCCGTGGGCCATGGTCGCTGGGCCTGCGTGTCCGGAGCCTGTGCTCTGCAACGGGAGAGGCCACAGCAGTGAGAGGCCCGCATACCGCAAAAAAAAAAAAAAAAAAAAAAAAATTTGGTACCTGGTTCAAAAGATGCCATATGTCGTTTCAGAAATTTTGTACTAATTTACACTGCCACAGGTAGGTTTATTTTGCCACACCCTAGTCAACAATTAGCATCTTCTTAACATTAAAATCCTCCACTAAATTGATAGGAGTGCAAAATACAATGCCAAAGGCACTATTAATCCTTACTCAGTTTACCATTTATGGTGCAAAGTAAACTTCTGAATATGTGAAGTTCATATACTTTTTCAGTATCATGAATTCCTTTGAGAATCAGCTGAAATCTATGAAACTCTTTCTATAAAAATGCTCAAACATAGCAAGGACTTCCCTGGTGGTCCAGTGGTTAAGAATCTGCCTTCCAGTGCAGGGGAAGTGGGTTCGATCCCTGATCGGGGAACTATGATCCCTCATGCCGCGGGGGAACTAAGATCCCGCATGCCGTGGGGCAACTAAGCCTGTGCATCACAACTAGAGAGCCTGCACGCTGCAACAAAAGATCCCACATGCCACAACTAAGACCCGACACAGCCAAAAATAAATAAAAAAATTTTTAATGCTCAAATACAGTAAAATAGGCCTCTAAGAGCTCATCGTTGAACAGCCTCAGACTCATTTCTAAACATCAGACCTAAGTGGAATTTCCGGAACATGAGTTCACTTGTAAGCCTCAACCCAATAATTCACTTAAGCACATAGAACAAACATGGTTTAGAAAGGACTCAACTTGAGCTGTGGGACTTGGTTTCTGGCTCTAGCTCTTCATCTAAACATGCTTAGGTTCTTATCACATACCAAGTCTCTGTAAATCCATGGAGCTCTAAGATAAGGTCGCCCTTCACTGGCATGTTGCAGAGATATCTGCTCTGTGGACAGTCCATGGTTATTTTCTGTATCTAGGCATGTTCAGAACATCAAGAAATCCAACATCTGACTCTATGTGACGTCTGCTCCATGAATACAAATAAATGTCAATACTGTTGATTGCACAATTCTCATTGCCTTCCATGGCAGATTGGGAGTTCCCCTGCAGCACAAACTGGGTCTGACTCAACTGTGCCTGACTTATTTAATACATTCCCCAGTAAATGTCTGCGAAAATAAACCAATCTAAACAAAAGAGAAAATAGTGTCTTCCAAAATTAAATGAGTTAGTTCCATTTTGGGGGGTTGACTATAATTCTACAAAATGTTTAAACATGCATATTCACTGGCCATCTTTTCAGCTTAAACAAATGTTTTGTACAGTTGATTCTTGTTATTCATAGTAGTTATGTTCTATAAAGTCACTGGAAACCCTGAATTCGTGAATACTGAACAATTATTCCTAGGGGGAAATAGGTTAGGTTCTTGTGAGCCTCTGGTCATAACATTTTCATCAACCAATCAATACATGATCTTATTTTGTGTGTTTCTGTTTAAAGACATCTTATTTAATATATTGTTGATTCATTAGCACTGAAAACACAGCTAATAGCACTGTAACTCAGGCCTGAGTAAAGCTCATCTAACACACTATTTCTTCTGCAAGGCATATTACAGCCTCCTTGTGTTTAAGAACACTAGACAGCAATTCTGCACTACATTTGGGGGTCATTTTACACAGTAAAATCATCATCAAAAAGCACAAAAATGCAAAATAAATGCAGCATTAAATATATCAAGAAAAGGATACTTGTTTACAGTATGAGAGCTGAAACAAGAAGGCAGAGCCTCACCTTGTTGGAGACTCAATAAATGCTTACGGTATTAGTCAAGGTTCTCCACAGAAACAGGATCAACAGCAGATCCTGGTTATAATAGGAGATAGGATAAGGAATTGGTTCATGCAATTATGAAGGCTGAAAAGTCCCACAATCTGCTATCTGTAAGCCAGAGGCCCAGGAAGGCAGTGGTATAGTTCTGAGAACTGGAGGGCCAATGGTGTAAGTCCCAACAAAGGACAGAAGACTGATGTTTCAGCTCAAGCAGTCAAGCAGAGTCAGTTCTCTCTTCCTCCACCTTTTTGTTCTACTCAGACCTCAACAGATTGGGTAGTGGCCACCCTCACTGTGGAAAGCCGTCTGCTTAACTCAGTCTACCTATTCCAATGCTCATCTTATCTGGAAACACCCTCAGAAACACCCCAGAAATAATGTTTAGCCAAATATCTGGGCACCCTGCAGTCCAGTAGAGTTGACGCACAAAATTAACCATCACACGTGTTATAAGAATACAGAATTTATGAAATGCCATTGACTTACATGTTCACCAAGTATATATCTTCACAAACTCCAAAAAAGAAAGTGGTAAGTTATTTATTTCATAAGGCACCATTCTCCTACCAGATATCATCTGCCAATACAATATACTGTTCTATGAACAGAGATAGCAGCAATATTATACTATATAAGGTAAAGAATTAATAATAATAATAATGAATGCCACATAAATCATGATACTAATTTCTCACTTCACTTATTTTTGCATTTTATTTTTTATACAGCAGGTTCTTATTAGTCATCCATTTTATACACATCAGTGTATACATGTCAATCCCAATTTCCCAATTCACCACACCACCCCCCACTTTCCCTCCTTGGTGTCCATACGTTTGTTCTCCACATCTGTGTCTCTATTTCTGCCTTGCAAACTGGTTCATCTGTACCATTTTTCTAGATTCCACATATATGTGTTAGCATATGATATTTGCTTTTCTCTTCCAGACTTACTTCACTCTGTATGACAATCTCTAGATCCATCTATGTGTCTACAAATGACTCAATTTTGTTCCTTTTTATGGCTAATATTCCATTGTACATATGTACCACATCTTCTTTATCCATTCATCTCTTGATGGGCATTTAGGTTGCTTCCACAACCTGGCTATTGTAAATAGTGCTGCAATGAACATTGGGGTCCATGTGCCTTTTTGAATTATGGTTTTCTCTGGGTAAATGCCCAGTAGTGGGACTGCTGGGTCATATGGTAATTCTATTTTTAGTTTTCTAAGGAACCTCCATACTGTTCTCCACAGTGGCTGTATCAATTTACATTCCAACCAACAGTGCAAGAGGGTTCCCTTTTCTCCACACCCTCTCAAGCATTTGTTGTTTGTAGATTTTCTGATGATGCCCATTCTAACCGGTGTGATCACCTCAATTATTCTTGTTTACTTTTGTTTTGTTTCCTTGCAGTACGCAGGCCTCTCACGGTTGTGGCCATTCCCGTTGCGAAGCACAGGCTCCGGACGCGCAAGCCCAGTGGCCATGGCTCACGGGCCCAGCCGCTCTGCGGCATGTGGGATCTCCCCGGACCGGGGCACGAACCCGTGTCCCCTGCATCAGCCGGCAGACTCTCAACCACTGCGCCACCAGGGAAGCCCACCTCACTTATTCTTAAAACAGCATTGTTAGGTAGAAATTATTGACCCCATTATACAGAAGATAAAAATAAGGCTTAAACAGTTGGAGTTATTTTTCCAAGGATGCACAACTAGCAACAGACCTACTATTTGACCCCAAGCTTTTCTTACTCTAAACCTCATGTTTTTTTTTAATTTAATTTATTTTTTTATACAGCATGTTCTCATTAGTCATCAATTTTATACATATTAGTGTATACATGTCAATCCCAATCTCCCAATTCAGCACACCACCACCACCACCACCACCACCGATTTCCCCCCTTGGTGTCCATACGTTTGTTCTCTACATCTGTGCCTCAATTTCTGCCCTGCAAACCGGTTCATCTGTACCATTTTTCTAGGTTCCACATATATGCGTTAATATACAATATTTGTTTTTCTCTTTCTGACTTACTTCACTCTGTATGACAGTCTCTAGATCCATCCACGTCTCAACAAATGACACAATTTCGTTCCTTTTTATGGCTGAGTAATATTCCATTGTATATATGTACCAAATCTTCTTTATCCATCCGTCTGTCAATGGGCATTTAGGTTGCTTCTAGGACCTGGCTATTGTAAATAGTGCTGCAGTGAACATTGGGGTGCATGTGTCTTTTTGAACTATGGTTTTCTCTGGTTACATGCCCAGTAGTGGGATTGCTGGATCATATGGTAATTCTATTTTTAGTTTTTTAAGGAAGCTCCATACTGTTCTCCATAGTGGCTGTATCAATTTACATTCCCACCAACAGTGCAAGGGGGTACCCTCTTCTCCACACCATCTCCAGCATTTGTGGTTTGTAGATTTTCTGATGATGCCCATTCTAAGTGGTTTGAGGTGATACCTCACTGTAGTTTTGATTTGCATTTCTCTAATAATTAGTGATGTTGAGCATCCTTTCATGTGTTTGTTGGCAATCTGTATCTCTTCTTTGGAGAAATGTCTATGTAGGTCTTCTGCCCAGTTTTGGATTGGGTTGTTTGTTTTTTTAATATTGAGCTGCAGGAGCTGTTTATATATTTTGGAGAATATTCCTTTGTCCATTCATTTGTTTGCAAATATTTTCTCCCATTCTGAGGGTTGTCTTTTTGTCTTGTTTATGGTTTCCTTTGCTGTGCAAAAGCTTTGAAGTTTCATTAGGTCCCATTTGTTTATTTTTGTTTTTATTTCCATTACTCTAGGAGGTGGATCAAAAAAGATCTTGCTGTGATTTATGTCAAAGAGTGTTCTTCCTATGTTTTCCTCTAAGAGTTTTATAGTGTCTGGTCTTACATTTAGGCCTCTAATCCATTTTGAGTTTATTTTTGTGTATGGTGTTAGGGAGTGTTCTAATTTCATTCTTTTACATGTAGCTGTCCAGTTTTCCCAGCACCACTTATTGAAGAGACTGTCTTTTGTCCATTGTATATCCTTGCCTCCTTTGTCATAGATTAGTTGACCATAGGTGCATGGGTTTAACTCTGGGCTTTCTATCTTGTTACATTGATCTATGTTTCTGTTTTTGTGCCAGTGCCATATTGTCTTGATTACTGTAGCTTTGTAGTATAGTCCGAAGTTAAGGAGTCTGATTCCTCCCACTCTGTTTTTTTTGCTCATGACTGCTTTGGCTATTTGGGGTCTGTTGTGTCTCCATACAAAATTTAAGATTTTTTTGTTCTAGTTCTGTAAAAAATGCCATTGGTAATTTTATAGGCATTGCACTGAATCTGTAGATTGCTTTGGGTAATATAGTCATTTTGACAATATTGATTCTTGCAATCCAAGAACATGGTATATCTATCCATCTGTTGGTATCATCTTTAATTTCTTTCATCAGTGTCTTATAGTTTTCTGCATACAGGTCTTTTGTCTCCCTAGGTAGGTTTATTCCTAGGTATTTTATTCTTTTTGTTGCAGTGGTAAATGGGAGTGTTTCCTTAATTTCTCTTTCAGATTTTTCATCATTAATGTATAGGAATGCAAGAGGTTTCTGTGCATTAATTTTGTATCCTGCAACTTTACCAAATTCATTGATTAGCTCTAGTAGTTTTCTGGTGGCATCTTTAGGATTCTCTATGTATAGTATCATGTCATCTGCAAACAGTGAGAGTTTTACTTCTTCTTTTCCAATTTGGATTCCTTTTATTTCTTTTTCTTCTCTGATTGCCATGACTAGGACTACCATAAATGTGTTGAATAACAGCGGTGAGAGTGGACATCCTTGTCTTGTTCCTGATCTTAGAGGAAATGCTTTCAGTTTTTCACCATTGAGACTGATGTTTGCTGTGGGTTTGTCGTATATGGCCTTTATTATGTTGAGATAGGCTCCCTCTATGTCCAATTTCTGGAAAGTTTTGATCATCAATCGGTGTTGAGTTTTGTCAAAAGCTTTCTATGCATCTATTGAGATGATCATATGGTTTTTATTCTTCAGTTTGTTAATATGGTTTATCACATTGATTGATTTGCGTATATTGAAGAATCCTTGCATCCCTGGGATAAATCCCACTTGATCATGGTGTATGATCCTTTTAATGTGTTGTTGGATTCTGTTTGCTACTATTTTGTTGAGGATTTTTGCATTTATATTCATGAGTGATATTGGTCTGTAATTTTCTTTTTTTGTAGTATCTTTGTCTGGTTTTGGTATCAGGGTGATGGTGGCCTCATAGAATGAGTTTGGGAGTGTTCTCTCCTCTGCAAATTTTTGGAAGAGTTTGAGAAGGATGGGTGTTGCCTCTTCCCTAATTCTTTGATAGAATTCACCTGTGAAGCCATCTGGTCCTGGACTTTTGTTTGTTGGAAGGTTTTTAATCACAGTTTCAATTTCATTACTTGTGATTGGTCGATTCATAATTTCTCTTTCTTCCTGGTTCAGTCTTGGAAGGTTATACCTTTCTAAGAATTTGTCCATTTCTTCCAGGTTGTCCATTTTATTGGCATAGAGTTGCTTGTAGTAGTCTCTTCGGATGCTTTGTATTTCTGTGGTGTCTGTTGTAACGTCTCCTTTTTCATTTCTAATTTTATTGATTTGAGTCCTCTCTCTCTTTTTCTTGATGAGTCTGGCCAATGGCTTATCAATTTTGTTTATCTTCTCAAAGAACCAGCTTTTAGTTTTATTGATCTTTGCTACTGTAAAACTCATATTCTTAAGTGCTACATTATACTGTAGTAGATTTTAGTATAGGAAAAAATATTTTGAAAGTAAGGGTCTAGTTCATAGTTCAAGCACAATATTAATGCCAAAAGAAGTTAATATTGTAGCCAAAATACTTTCTAGGTGAAGAAATAAGTCATAAGTTAATACACAATCATAGACACAATATGCTCAGTAAGGAGGCATCACATTTAGCTATTTTTCCAACAAGAGATATCAAAAAATGAAAATATTCAGTGAGACACAGCTAACCAACAGCCATGTAAAATAAAATTGTAAATGATCAGGAATACTAATTCAAGGCAGACCCATGTGGACTGACATCATAAATGAAAAGGATATGACAGGGAGGGGAAGGGTGAGCTGGGACGAAGTGAGAGAGTGGCATGGACATATGTATACTACCACATGTAAAACAGATAGCTAGTGGGAAGCAGCCGCATAGCACAGGGGGATCAGCTCCATGCTTTGTGACCACCTAGAGGGGTGGGATAGGGAGGGTGGGAGGGAGACGCAAGAGGGAGGGGATATGGGGATATATGTATATGTAGAGCTGATTCACTTTGTTATACAGCAGAAACTAACACAACATTGTAAAGGAATCATACTCCAATAAAGATGTTACAAATAAACAAATAAAAAAATTTTTTTAAAGAAAAGGATATGGAATAGTATTATGGATGTTTCTTACAAAATGAGCTGCTCTGAGACTGTGAAAGTGATCTGAGCAAGACATATGCATATGCACTTTTGCAAAATTCCATAAAAAAATAGAGCTACTAATTCATAGATGCATTTTTTTTTAGCCTTTGGGTTAAAAGTTTGCATACCTAGTATTATTTCTACCTATCCAGATAAGATCTGGAAGACACTGGATGACAGTGAAAGCAGAAAACAATGGGATATCTTCAAAATGCTGGAAAAAAAATAACTGTTGGCCTAAAATTCTATACCCAGTAAAAGTATCTTTCAGAAACAAAGGCTAAGTAAAGACTCGCTCTGAAAAACAAAAACCAACAGATTCCTCAGCAGCAGGCATGTCCTCAGTGAAACATTACACGTACTCTTCAGGGAGAAAGGAAGTGTTCATAAATGAAGGATTGAGAGAAAAACAATGAAGAGCCCAAAAAACGGGTTATATGTGGGTAAATCTAAATGCATACCTAATGTATTCAATAATAATTTATTCCATAATAATATCCTGAGAAGTTTAAATATAGATATGAAATTAGAACACTTAAACAAGAGCACACTATAAGTTAGGAGCAGGGGACTGAAATTAGAGTATCTTAATTTCTGTGAATTGTCCGGGAAATGGCAAAAGTATTCATTCGTCTTAGGCTTTAATAAGTAAGTGATGCATGTGATAATTTTTGTTAACTGCCAAAAGTATAGAAAGGGATGTGTAACTACCAAGCCAACAGATGAGGAAAGGTGGATAAAAATACTAATTTTTTAAAACTTCAAACAAAAAGAAAGTAAAAGGGGGACAGAAAGATGGCACAAATGGGTGGCAAGTATTAAGATGATAGATTTAAACCCAAATGTATCAGTAATTACATGAAACATAAACAGATTAAATATTTCAATTAAAAGACAAAATTGCTAGACTGGATTAAACAAAAACTGTATGTGCTTATAAGCGATTCTTTAAATTGAAGAATATTGGAAAGACTAAAGGTGGAAAAATGAGGAAAAGTCACTATGCAAAACCTATCCCAAAACAC
This sequence comes from Phocoena phocoena, assembly GCF_963924675.1. NCBI lineage: Eukaryota > Metazoa > Chordata > Mammalia > Artiodactyla > Phocoenidae > Phocoena > Phocoena phocoena. The sequence continues at coordinate 47,753,090 of NC_089221.1, forward strand.
AGCTGAGGTAGCCATATTCATAGCAGACAAGATAGATTTTAAGACAATAAGACTTAGCTGAGAGAAAGGAATTTTTCATACTGATGAGTTCAATTTGCAAAGAAGATGTAACAGTTCTATATGTGATTAATAGCCTCAAGATTTTTAACGTAAAAATTGGCAGAATTAAAAGAAAAAATGGTAAATCCACAAATCATGATGAGACATTTTCACATACCCTTCTTGTAACAGATGTAATAGACAGAAAAATAATTAGCAATTACAGAGAAAATATGAAAAGCATGATTCAAAAACTTTATTTAATTAACTTATATAGAACACAACCCTTATAACAGCAGAATATACACAGCTGGCTCTGCAAATGGCAGGTACGGAGGGCCTACTGTGTACTATGCCACTTTACCTAAGGGACTTGAGCATCCACGGATTTTGTTATCTGCTGGGGGTCCTGGAACCAATCTCCCCACGGATACCAAGAAACTGCTGTATTCTTTTTTAAGTGACTAAAGCAGAAGCCAATAACAAAAAGATAACTAGAAAATCCCCATATATTTGGGAATTAAGTAATATATTTATAAAGAACACATAGGTCAAAGAAAACTTCAGTGGAAATTCAAAAATATTTTGAACTAAATAAAAATGAAAATCCTACAAAGGAAAGTTCATTAAATAGTTAAACTTGATCTTTGAGGAATATTTATTTGTAGATATTAGGTGAGGGAAAAATAGCTTAAAAAAATCAATTATCTTAGGTTCTATGTCAAGAAGATATACAAGAATAGCAAATTAAACCAAAAGAAAAGGAAGGAAATGATAAAAGAATAAAATTAATGGGAAAAATTTTAATACAACAGAGAATATCAACCAAGCCAACAGATTGTTACTTGAGAAGACTGGTAAGATGGTAAAAAGAAATTTGATAACCCCCTGGTAAGATGGATTAAAAAGGAAATAAGATAAGAGACAAATAACCAATATCTACTCCTCAACTCATATTATGAGGCCAGCATAACCTTAATACCAAAACCTGACAAAGTTATTAAAAGAAAAGAAAGTTCAGGTCAGAGTCTCTCATATAATAAATGTAAAAATCTTAAATAAAATATTAATAAACTGAATCCAGTAATAATGTGGCACACCATAGCTGACTTCAGCTTATTCCCAGAATACAAGGTTGGTTTAACATTTTAAAATATCAATTCAGTGTAGTTAACCAGACTAACAGAATGAAAGAGAAATCTCTATCATCTTAATAGATTGAGAAAAAGCACTTGATAAAATTTAACATCTATTCATCTAATAAAGAATATTTACAAAAACAAATTTTAAAACACCACACCAAACAACACTTTTAACACTGAAATGTTGAAAACTTTTCCTCTGAGATCAGGAAAAAGAAAAAGATATTTGCTATCCCCACTTCTATTTGACACTGTACTGGAAAGCCTAGCCAGGGTAATAAGACCAAAAGAAGGCAAAGAATTAGAAAGGAGTAAGTAAAATTATCAATACTTTTAGACCACATGATTGTGTTATTCAAAAGAATCTATAAAGTATTTGAATTAATCAGGAAGGTTAACAAGTTCTGGATAGAAAAATCAATTGTTTTTCTGATATGAGCAACAGAGATTGAAATTTACAAAATAATATAACTTGCAACAGCATCAAAAATACCAAATACATAGAAATACATCTAACAGGTGGCCGCCGCCGCCGCCCGCGCCGCAGCCATCCGGGTCTCGGAGCGAGCCCACGTGCGCCAGCCGGACCCAAGCAGAGGGAGCGCCCGGGCACTCGCGAGGAAATGGCGGGTGAGGCGCTGTTCAGGGTTAGGGAAAAGTGTGGGGCGAGTTACGCCCCGAGAGGGGAGAGTAGAAAAGGTAAGGCTTTCGGGACGGAAAGGAGAGAGGGAGGATCGTGAGCTAGAACAACCCGATGGCCACGGAGGCCGAAGAGACGACGGAATGCCTTCAGGAGTTCCCTGAACATCATAAAATGATCCTGGACCGATTGAATGAACAGCGAGAGCAGGACCGGTTTACTGACATCACCCTGATTGTCGACGGACACCATTTTAAGGCCCACAAGGCTGTTTTGGCTGCTCGCAGCAAGTTCTTTTACAAATTCTTTCAGGAGTTTACTCAGGAACCTTTGGTGGAGATAGAAGGTGTTAGTAAAATGGCCTTTCATCATTTGATTGAGTTCACATATACAGCAAAATTAATGATACAAGGAGAAGAAGAAGCCAACGATGTATGGAAAACAGCAGAGTTTCTACAAATGCTAGAAGCTATCAAAGCCCTTGAAGTCAGGAACAAAGAAAACTCAGCTCCACTAGAGGAAACTATCACAGGAAAAAGTGAAGCAAAAAAAAGAAAGATTGCAGAAACTTCAAATGTTATCACTGAGTCATTGCCGTCTGCAGAATCTGAACCTGTTGAAATCGAGGTGGAGATTGCTAAAGGCACAATCGAAGTGGAAGATGAAGGCACTGAAACGTTAGAGGATGTGGCTACTGCCAGGCAGTCCATAAAATATATTCAGAGCACAGGTTCCTCTGATGATTCCGCTCTGGCATTATTGGCAGGTATCACCAGCAAGTACCGTCAAGGTGATAGAAAAGGGCAGAATAAAGATGAAGATGGCTGTGCCTCTGACCCCACAAGCAAACAGGTAGAAGGTATTGAAATTGTGGAACTTCAGCTGTCACATGTGAAGGATTTGTTCCACTGTGAGAAATGTAACCGTTCATTTAAATTGTTTTACCATTTTAAGGAACACATGAAATCACACTCCACTGAGAGTTTCAAGTATGAAATATTCAATAAAAGGTATCTTCGGGAGAGCGCGTGGAAACAGCACCTCAATTGTTACCACCTTGAAGAAGGTGGAGTCAGTAAGAAGCAAAGAACTGGGAAAAAAATTCATATATGTCAGTACTGTGAGTAACAGTTTGACCACTTTGGACATTTTAAAGAGCATCTTCGAAAGCATACGTGAAAGCATACGAAAGCAAAAGGTGAAAAACCTTTTGAATGTCCAAATTGTCATGAACAATTTGCTAGAAATAGCACCCTCAAATGTCACCTCACTGCATGCCAAACTGGAGTGGGGGCAAAAAAGGGAAGAAAGAAGCTTTATGAATGTCAGGTCTGTAATAGTGTGTTTAACAGCTGGGACCAGTCCAAAGATCACTTGGTAATACACACTGGAGATAAACCCAACCATTGTACTTTGTGTGACTTGTGGTTTATGCAAGGAAATGAATTAAGGAGGCATCTCAGTGATGCTCATAATATTTCAGAGCGTCTAGTAACTGAAGAAGTTCTTTCAGTAGAAACACGTGTGCAAACTGAACCTGTGACATCAATGACTATTATAGAACAAGTTGGGAAGGTGCACGTGTTACCATTGCTTCAGGGTCAAGTGGATTCAGCACAAGTGACTGTGGAACAGGTCCACCCAGATCTGCTCCAGGACAGCCAAGTGCACGATTCACATATGAACGAGCTTCCAGAACAGGTCCAGGTAAGTTATCTAGAAGTGGGTCGAATTCAGACTGAAGAAGGTACCGAAGTACATGTAGAGGAGCTGCATGTTGAACGGGTAAATCAGATGCCAATGGAAGTACAAACTGAGCTTCTAGAAGCAGACTTGGATCAAGTGACCCCTGAAATCATGAACCAAGAGGAGAGAGAGCCTACCCAAGCAGATGCTGCTGCGGCGGCCAGAGAAGATCACGAAGATGCTGAGGGTTTAGAGACCAAATCAACAGTGGATTCCCAAGCTGAAAAGTCAGAAAATGAGAACAGAACACCTATGCCAGTTTTAGAATGAAATAACAAATGAATATATTTTTAAGTTTATGTGTTGAGTTTTTGAACTGATGATGGATGGGCAGTGTGACTGTCCTTAAGCTAACAGACATGTGGACCAAAGTTAAGCTCGTTCCTGTTGTGTTGAACTGTTTCTATTGAAACAAACTGATTTTCCCCCACTTGATGCCACAGAGGAGGGATCTTTCCCATAAGCAAATGGGAAGCTTTGAGAAGTATATTTCTGGAAAACTGAAATGGATTATATTCTTATTATATAGTTGGGTACGAATGTATCTATTTTCATTGTGGTAAGGGTTCTCCTTTCTCTCTTTGCCCAGTCATGTCCTTCCTCAAGTTTTTTTTTTCCCCATATTGTAAAATCAAACGTAAAATCATTAGAATACAAGTTTATGTATTCTAAGGCATGTTAGAATATTTGAATATATAGGAAACACAAGGCTGCATGAAGAAAAGTGCATTGTTACTGTGCGGTTACATCTTGGCTTCTGGCTTTCTTTAGCTGGAACAACATTCTCGTCTACCCTGACAGTCACAGATGTCATCTCTACAACAGAAACGGTGGTGGTGGCGGCAAATTTCTAGAATGTTTAAAAACCAACCACACCCATGTGCCTTTTCAAATTCAACTAAACTTCTGTAAAGCGCCTCTGGGTCTTTCAGAGTTTGTGTTGCAAGGAGCAATGTAGGTCATGCTATAGCACTCGGTATTTTCCTTACAGTGACAGCTACCGGTTCTTTTTCACTTCAGTTAGATTGGGAAATTTCATTCAGTGGCTGCTGAAGGGCCATTTTCAATTGGGAAAATTCACTTATATCTGTGGTAAACTTTATTTTGATGAAAAGCTGCACTAGTATTTTACCACCAGATGAAAAAAAAGATGAGCATCACTTAAAAATTAATGTATTTAAAATAAAGTACAGAGGAAAAACATGTATATATCAGGCTTTGTTTTGAATGAATCTTTTTCCCCAACCCTTAATGTAAAGATCTTGTGCTATAACTTTTAAAGCCATACAAATAAGAGTGCTAAACTGTGGACTTAAAAGTAGGTGTGTAAATATTTTTAATCAGTATTACTTGGAAAATAAAATATAACAACCACATTAAAAAAAGAAAAGAAATACATCTAACAAAAGATGTATAAAACTGCTATTCAGGGTAATTTTTCTATCTTTGTATCAATACTGCACTGTCTTAATTACTGTGCTTTACAAGTATTAATATCTGAGAGTTAAGTCTTACTCTTTGCTCTTTTTCTTTAGAGCTCTATTGACTATTCTTAGCTAACTTAGCTAACTTTATTTCCATATAAAATTTTAAATAAGAATGTGAACCTCCATTAAGAAAATAAAGACTGCTGGCATTTTGATTGTGATATTATTGACCTCTTTATAGAAGAACTGACATCATTATGACATACAGATATCTATATAAAATCTTTCCATCCATGAGCACAGTATAGTCCTCCATTTATTTAGATCTTCTTTAATTTCTCTCATAAATGTTTCCTAAATTTCAGGGGAATTAAGGGAGAATAATTATTAGGAAAGAGTATGAGGGAAAGGAAAGGAGAAATTATGTTTTGCAGATAACATGCCAGTTCTTGACCCACATTTCCCTTTTTGTTTGTTTAAGAAGAAAATCCCTGAAAATGTAACAGATGGCCACAATCCTCCTTCATGTATGATATGTGGATAACATAGAAGAGCTCAAAAGGCAATTGCTGGATGGTACTCCAGATCAAGTTTTCCCAAATTACAGGCTATGTGTTTAGTGGGTTACAAACAGCCTTACTTTCAATCAGATAGAAATCATCAAAGTGGATCTTGCACGGTAAGATTAAGCATCATTTCATGATTTTTACTTTTGCTTAAGTTATACACACACACACACATATATGTATGTGTATATAGAGCCTGTGATGTAAAATCTGTTTATTCTTGTTGATTGCAGTCAAAAATATTTGAAAAACTATGCTCTGGGAACTATTTTCCACCAGAATTCGAAGTGTCATTACATGTTATAACGCCTGGTACTTACTGTGGCAGGTATTTTGCAGCTGTGTCATTTTCGCTTTGGCTCAGACGTAAACCTTAGATTTGGGATTGCTACCTATGTGATAGAATTGAATGAGAGTTAATGGCGAAAACTGGAGGTTATGCATGAGTTAATTAGGGAAGAATATGAGAACAACAGTGAAATGCAGGTAGCCGGAGCCCAGCCGGAGCCTTTGAAAGGGGATGTTCAAGAACACTGAGCATTAGCCCCTGGAGGATATCAGTGGCTCAGGGAACTTATTGGAAGGGGCACAAGGTGCTGCAGAGGCAATGAGTAAAGATAAAGGAGAGCTGTCTGAGAAGGCATTTCTCTGGGCCTCCTCCTGGCTCCCATCTCCTGGTCCCCTTCTTTTCTTTTCTTTTTTTTACACTTTTCTTAGTGATTAGTGTTTTAATTATACAACAAATACATGTTCTCTTTTAATGAATTCCGATATTACAAACATGCACAAACTAAAAAAGCAAACATTATCTCCTTCTTCCCTATTCCATTGTTCTTTCCTAGAATTAACCACTTAATTTTATTTTTATTTATTTTTTTATTGGGGTATAGCTGCTTTACAATATCCTGGTCCCTTTCTGAAAGCATCCCCAAGCTGTACTTTTGCTTTTTACCTGCTTTGGTCTCCCAGACTCTCCCTCAGTGGCTGAACTGTCACCATGTCTGGCTCTCCATCTTTTCCCTCAAGATCCACCCTAGCAATTTGTTCCCCCAGCTCTCTGGTTTAGGACCATCGTCTCCCATAGGAGGTCTCCAAGCCAACCTCAGCTGGGGTTTAAGCAAAAAAGATTGGGGTGTTAAGACATGAAACGGAGAGCAGCTTTAACCTGAACTCCTAGGCTTGTACTACCTCAACCAGAAGAATCGTCAACCAGAGGAAACATCTCCACATGGCACAGCAACTGGTGAAAGAGATAAGAATTACAGCAAAAAATGATGATGATAATGAGAGTATTTGTTGAGCATTGTTTTATGCCAGGCATTGTTCCAAGCATCTTACATAAATTAACTCATTAAATTTTCACAGTAACACTGAGGTAGGTAATGTTTTCCCCATTTTGCAGGTGAGGTAAATGGGGCACAGAGTTTTTAAGCAACTAGCCCATGGTCTCACAGCTATAAAGTTGTGGAGAACATAGAAAGAAAAGAACTAAGAGTGAACTTTGAAGTAACCAAGAAGAAAGAGAATATTGAGTATCTGCTTGACAAAGTGGGACTCTGATTTTTCAGGGTAACTTTAGTTTGCCTTTTGTTAGTTATACGAGTTCATACGCAGTCTAGGTAGATAGACACTTGGACTCCAGCTGCCTTTACCTGTCGACTTTTGTGTGGCATATGTGGAAGTGTCCAATGTCAATCTCAGAGAGGTGGTTTTTTTTTTCCTTTAAGAAAGATACTGCTTTTATAGCTTCCAAACTGGGGTCCTCATAATGAAATATTGAACACTTTCTAGGGATTCACCAGGACACTATTCCAAAAAAACAAGAAGCCTTAGCATCAGCTGACTACAATTCACCCTACTGATTAGAGACAGGTCAGTCCCCTACCTAATTTTGGGAAACCCAGAAAAAAGACTGGTAGGCAGAAGGTATTTTGAAGATCAACAAAATAAACCATTTAACCCACGCAACCAAAATCACTGAGGAAAAAGGTCATCAAAATCCCAAAGCCCAGTGAAATACCCACTTCAGAAATGTAGCTAACATCATCAAACAGCTGGGTTAAATATTGATGATTAGATTGTGGTTTCGCCACCAAACTTTTCAAGGAACTGAAAAAAAAAAAAAAAAATCACTCAAAAGGTGGGAAGATAAGAGACAGAGTCTATCACTGGCTTTTACCAGCAAATTTGAAGTACTTATTGAAAAAGAGAGAGAAAGACCTTTCAGCCTGACATTTAGATATTGCTTATGTGATGTCCACTCTCCCGGTACAGCCCTGATCTAAATTTAGTAGTTTAAAAAGAACTAAGTCTCTCCTCCCACCCATTTCCAAATGCCAGTTGAGAAGTTGTTTCTCAGACCCTTTTCATCCTCAAGAAAGCCCTGAGAACTTTAAAAAAATTAAGGACAAAATGTCAGAACACTGTATGCAGTCTCTTCTCCTTCCTAAAATGGCCATTTGGTTAAAATCCATGACAACAAAAGAGTTAAAGTTCTGCACTGTTTAAGAACAACCAGCTGACCTTTAAATCTGCTGGTTTGAATCCAATCACCTTTCAACAAGCATGAAATCTGGAACAAGGCGTACTAACACACACCAATTATTTTCATAGTGTACATGACTGAACTCACAGTGTCCTGTTTAGGAAAAATAAATAAATAAATAAAAATACACACTCATTTTCCAAAAGCCAGACTTAGAGACCGAGTGTCTCTATTGGCAAGGATTGTCCTTTGGTAACTGTCTGGAAAAGTGCTGTTGGAGAAGGCCTTTCCTGGGAAAAGCACAAAGAAAGTAACTTTTTCATGTTGTTTAAATTCTGTTTAATGAAATGGTTTCCCCCAACCTTCAGTATAGCAGAAGTAAAAGTAGCTGGGAAATAATTAATTACTATACTCTGTTAAGAACTTCGCATTCCATGGATGTAAGAGAACAATTTTCCCCTCCCCGTGAAAGGGCAAAATGCTGACTCCTACTTTGAGCAAAGGCATAAAAATCCAGGGGCTCAAACCAAGTGTTGAGTGTCTACTCCTTAAAACGATTCTTTGCTTTTCGAAAGTAATTCTCATGAGGTTCTTTTAAGTGAGGATAGTCCCTCATGCCTTTAAAATATAATTCAGCTTACAGAAATTCCATCACAGGCTTTTTCCTCTCCCGTTGCGGAGCGCAGGCTCCGGACGTGCAGGCTCTGCAGCCATGGCTCACGGGCCCAGCCGCTCCGCGGCATGTGGGATCTTCCCGGACTGGGGCACGAACCCGTGTCCCCTGCATCGGCAGGCAGACTCTCAACCACTGCGCCACCAGGGAAGCCCCCGTCACAGGCTTTTTAAGAGCAGATGGCATGGCTGTTTTCATACAATGCGCAGAGAAAGGAGCCCTCTCTGGAGGCCTGTGGCCTGCAACCGGACAGCCTCTGGTCAATTGCAAAACTGGGTTCTTTATCACCTCCTTTATCCTCTACTCCCAGGTCCCTTCATCCCATCCCATTTCCATCAGCCAGTTACACGGAATATTAACCCCACACCTGGACCATATTCCAGCCCGAGTGTGTTTTTAAGGACTGAGACTTCTGAGATTCCTTCCCAAATCTCAAAATCCTCCTCTCTCATGGGCCCACGTTCGCCAGTCCCTCCTTGCCACAACATGTGATTTCCCTCCTGTCATCTATCAGTCCAGAAAGAGAACCGTCAGGCTCTCACAGCAATGTGGGCCGTGGGCCCCGGCCAGGGCCCAGACCACAGCCCTCCCAGCCACTTCTGCTTTGGGGCAGGGCAGGGAGGGGCTGCATACAGGAAGAGGGGGCACTGCCTGGCGTGCCTGCTGCTCACAGCTGGGGTCAGGAAGGCATCTGCCAGCTCTGGTGCAGAAGGTCCCTTGCAGTTTACCATCTATCAGGACGACCCGGTCACCTGGTCTGAATAGCCCTGAGGACTCCTCCGAAATCAAAGGAGCCTCTTCCTGGAGCCCTGGCAGAGCAGGTGGCCAAGGCTTCCTCAGGCCTCGCTCACTGTCCTGTCCTAATTCTCATCCCTTCCTAAGGAGCACAGCAAGCTCGCCAGCTTCCAGGCAGCCACCATTTCCTATCCCTTTTTCCTACATCCGGGACTTGATGCATTGTTAAAGTCCAGACACTCACCATCGACCCCAACTCACAACTGGTTCCCCAGCCTCCATCTGCTTTGCCAAGATTTGGGGAACAAGGAAAATCAAAGTGTCTTATGATACCACCCTCAGCCCAACAACTAACAGAAAAACCCTCATCACCTGAGTACAAGGTGTGGACCACCACTAGGCCCACACCTGACTCTTTTATTTACTCTCCTCGCATGCGGTGAACGACGCCCTTGGTCACGTCATCCTAAAGTCTATAACACAGAAGAAGACCCAAAGTCCTATACGCTTGAAGAATTGCATGGCCATATCTTTAGCTAACATTTTCTGTTTTATTAATCAGGGTCCATGATTTTATAGTAGATGAGATCTGTTCAGGCCAGCCACCATTTCCTCTCCTTTCTGTCAGCATCCTGCAGACCACAACCACCACCAGGAAAGCAATGTGGTTTTGGGGAGAAGAAATCACGAGATACCTGAAGACAAAAGACTGAGGATTCAGGCCCAGAATTGTTATTAACTGAGAGACTTTGGCCAAGTCACTACAGTTCACTGAAACCTCAGTCTTACCTTCTGTAAAGTGGGGATTATAATAGCCACCTCACAGAGTGCTCTGAAGGAAGAAATAAGATAATAAAAGTGAACATAATTTTGAATTATAAACAGAGAAAGAGGAAAAGAGGAGAGAGGAGGGGAGGAAAAGCTGTAAAGTTCAGCTTCCCTCACCCTTTTGCACTAGCAGGTAAAATAAAGTGTTCAGACAGGAAACCTGAACAAAATAATCCAAAATATAATATTCTTAGGCACTGTTGAAGGGAGAAGCTACTGTATTCGCCAAATCTGGTCAAGAGCTCAGTCTGAGCAGCATGTTTTTTACCCCTTGAGTGCACTAAAGCTTTGGGACTGACCTGCAGGAAAAGACCAGAAGCTTTCCTCATTTCATTCCCTATAGTAGAAAGACAAGAGCAGCTGAAGGACAAACGCCAAGAGTGGGGTGAGGCAAACGCCTCAGGCCATGAACTTACTTTATCCCTTTGGTAGATCACCTTCGGGAGAAAATTCCAGCTTTGTGTTTTCTGCTTGGCCCCATTCAAATGGGAAGTTCTGCTCAGAGGCCTGAAATAGAAAACAGGAAGTCAACAGACTGATTTTCCTAATTCCTCAAATGTAAATCACTGCACTTGCTGTGGATGAGAACTACCATGAGGTGTAAACCTCCTTTCTAAAAGGAGGTCACATGCCAATTACGTACAGAAAATATCCTACTCCAGGGTAAAAAGGAATGTTCCATCAGCTTTCTTCCTAAATGAAGGAGGGAAGCAGAGCGGGATTGACAGTAAAGACGATCAAGGGTGTTGCCATCAGAACCAAACTGCCACTAAAAATAATGAAGGGTCCCACTCTGATGCTCAGACACTATTCTCTTAGCTGCTTCTTCGACAGTCACTTTTCTGTAGCTACTTCTCAAGGAGACAGTTACTAAAATGGCTCCCCTCTCAACTTCCTCATTATGTTTCACAGTATCAGTATTTTCTTAGAGGACCGTGTTTGAAACTTGCAAGTTGAAACTCCAAGCCCCACCCCTACACCTGCCCCTTTAGTCAGTTTCCATCACAGACCTTCAGTTCCATCTCATTTACATCAGACACAATTCAGCTAGTTCTCCTATCACAGCTCAACTCTGGTTTGCCACACCTGGTCATTTCCTCAGCCATCTCTGGTCTGAATCCTTAGCACTCCAGCCTTTCTGCCTCCCCTCCTTCACAAGACTGCCAGATGAATCTTTCCAGCAGACAGTCCCCTCACATTACTCCCTGGCCCCAGGGTCTGCCACAGCTTCCTAATACCTACTGATCAAATCTAAATTACTCACAAGTGGTCTCACCATAGCTATCTCGCTTAGTGTGTTATAGCAGAGAGTGCCTGAGCCTCGGTGCCAGATGGATTGGGTAAGAATCTCTCTTAGGTGAGCTTTACCACTACATGGCTGTGTGAATCTGAGCAAATTATGAAACCTCTCTGCCCTTCAGTTTCCTCATTTGTGGAATGAAGATAATTACACCCACCTACATAGTTATTAAGGGACTAAGTGGGATAATACATACAAAGTGGTCACAGTGGGTTCCAATAAGAAGAGTAACTAGTGCTTATGGAGTGCTTTCTACATCCCGGGCTCTGTTCTGAGCGCCACATATGTGTTTGTGCAGGTATGACCATTACCCTCATTTTGCAGAAGAGGAAATTGAGGCAAGAGAAAGTGAAGTCACTGAAACCACATAATGAATCAATAGAAGAGCCAGCGTTTGCACTCAAGCAGTCTGACTCCAGAGCCTGTAAACTCAACTCTGGGCTCTACCACCTCCCTTCAAGGCCACTTCCCCTTCCCTGCAGCTTTCACTGGCTGACACAACCCACAAGTCCACCCCAGTGCTTCCCATCTGTCCAGTCTCCCCTGATGGATGCTGTGCTGCATTTCCCCTCCAATCTCACCTGATATCTTGAAAGAAGCAGTTACTATATTTTCTCTATACCCAGTATACCATCTCTTTACTCTTTTTTATCTTGCCCTCACTTATATATCGGCTTGTAATTCTTCACTTCTTTCTACCTTCTGTTTCTAGAAATTGCATCTGAAAAATAAACATCCCCAAATTCCAGAGTGTCCCAAAAGAATGTTATTTCCACCAACACCCCAGCTGTCATTACTAACCCAAACCTCCTAAGTCCCAGTCACTTACCCAACAAACATTTACCAAGCATCTGCTGTGTTCATGTCGGTAGACGCAGATTACATGGGCCCTGTCCTCTAGGAGCTCGCAGACTAACGAGGAGATGAGTGTTTATGTAGAAAATGTTAATAAGTTGTGACAAGTATGAAACACACGCTGTTAATGGCCTCTCCACCTTTGGCCCTTCGGGCTCTCGCACTTCCCATGTCGTGTCATTCATGCAGGCCGACACACCACCCCTTCCTTTTCGTCTCTGCGGCCACCCCATGGTTTACTTGCTCCCTACGTGATTCCTGAGCTATTGCAGTCACCTCCCAACTTACCTGACTGCCTCATCCTCCTGCCCCTCAAAAGCAGCCCGCCTGCTGCTGCCGAACAACCTCTGTTGTCACTCCCATATTTGAAAACCATGAAGGTTAATGAGGCAAGTGCAGGCCCCTGAGCCTGAACAGGCAAAGCTGCTTAGGAACTTAGCCAACTTCCTATCCTGATTTGCTCCACTCCCCTCCACATCCAAACACTTCACCTCACGCACCACACCTAAGAGAGACTTCTTACAGGTCTTCAAAAACGAGTCCCCTTCCTGTTTCCCATTGTCCCCTTTGCCCTCCCAATCTATCGGCTCATTTTTGTTTCTGAAATTCAGATGCTTCTCCAGGATTCAGGTCAAGTCACCTCCTCCATGAAGCTTCCTCTCATTCTCCCACAATGTATGATATAGTTCCGTTCTCTGACTTACTTTAGTCATGCATTTGTGTCTCCTTTAGGGCACTTTAATTCTATCTTGCATTCCAGTCATTAGCAGTTTTAATCTTACGGTCTCTGTCTTTAGGACGGTATTTGTCTTTGTCGTCTTCATTCAATACAGCACCTAGCAGATTGCCTCAAGCGTAACACGTGCTGAATAAATAATGAATACGCTCTTTGATTTTTTGTATGTGATGTAGTGGGAGAAACCTCATGAGGACCCAAGAAGAAGCCTAAGTTCTTTCTTTCTTCTTATTATCATCTCATCTTTTATCCAACAAATTTTTTTTCATCCCTAGGCAATATGCTAGGCACTCGGGGTACAAAAATAAAGACACAGAAGCCTGCACCCAAATACACACATATTTTCTATCAGAAAGATTGACACATAATACAAATAAAATAATAAGATACATGAAAAATCATATGAATTGCAAAATTATGCCAGTTCTACCGCTAACTAGGTATGTGACCTTGGGAAAGTCACTTATTCCATGAGGTAAGCGTTGATAAGTAAAAAATGCAAACTCATAGGCGGTCTACGAATTTATGATTCTAACTCACAACTTTTTAAAAAGTGACTCAACAAAAAGACTGGATATCATTCATGTAACTGTAGGAGAATGAGGCCATAGAGGCAAATGCAGACAGTGCTAGCCCAAGCTCTCTTCAGGTGAAAAGGAGTCTTGACCAGCAGATGTTGTTACCTCTCTTGGCCAAGTCTGTTCTAAGACAGAGGTGAATTCCCACGTTACCCCAAGCACAAAATACACAAGTCATTTAATGGACTCCTCTAGCTCTGATTCTGTGCTCATCCAGCCTGGTTACTGACGGGTTTGCTATCAGGTCCGGCTCTTGGAATAGAATATGATGGTCAAGCTGATGAGTATTTTGGTTTCTGGGACTCTTGTCTTTTTCATTGCAAATTAGTATGTCATTCTCATTCTCTCATCAGTCTCATTAGCTGATTAATAGGAGTCCTCACCTAAGAAGCAGATACCCTCTCAGTGAACCCAGCAAATCAAGTTTCTGGGCTGAAAGGCTCAGGTATAAACCTTAGACCTTAGAAAATTCTATGACAAAGGCACCTTGCAGAGGTTTCAGAAAGACAGCCGGGAGTGCCCTTCTCTTAGAGACTTACACCCCCAAACACACATGCCATGTACCTTTTCTTCAAACTCTTCTAGTTGGTACTTAGAGGTAAGGACCAGGTTTTCTCTTCCTTGTGCAGCATGTAGCCTAGTCAGAAAATATGCCCTGGTGGGCATAAGAGATGCTTTCCTCTGGGCTCCCACGTTCTACCACTAGTATTTACTACATGGGAATGTCTTGCATCCCCCCTCTCTGATGTGGGCAATGTGTTCTTTCCACTCCTCTCTGTATCCTCCCCACCTGGTGCTTGGCATGTCAAAGGCATTCAATAAATGCTTGTGTATGAAGCAATCAGCCAATATCATCAAAAACTTTTTAAGGATTTACACATGCTAAATTTAGAACTGCAAATGGTATGGTTCCTATCCTCAAGCAAAACTTAAGACCGCAACTATGAATGTGATTTGGTCTTAGGATGAGTCATTAATCAATGAAAAACAACTCAGCAACCAAGAAGTCATTTCAAAACAACGAATGCTCTTTTTGTATTTCTCAAATACTGGGAAAGGGACTCAGTCCGCAGCAACAACCCATAAAACTTCCTTTTTTTTCATATGGTTACCTCATATCACACAAACTCACTCATTCACCTTTCTCCTTCAGATCCTCCCACCAAAACTGCCCTCCCAGAACCAGTCCTCAGAACTCACTCCTTCTCTCCCTCTACCTTTTCCCTTGATTCTGCATCACAAAAGCCCAAAAGAACTGGTCTGGCAATATGGAACCCTGCTTGAAATCTAGAGAAGGAAAGAAAAAGAATAAGCAAAACCAGAACCATTCTTTATAAGCAGTGAAAGAAGGATACCTCGTAACTGTCATACACTAAAAATATTGGCCTGATCATATAAGATACAATTTTTAAAAGCCAAAATAAATAGAAAATAGTACCAAAAAAAGAAATTGTTTAAATTTCTTAAGCCTCTACAATGTTTGGGAAACTTGTTAACAATCACAAAAGATTTATTGACCACTTGCTATAAAAACTGTTTTGAAAGGGATACTGTGTCAGGGATACCCAAGACCACCCCTATATTTGAACATTCACTGGAAGAACTCACAGAATTCAGCCTATAGTTGTACTTACACCTAAGATTTCTTACAGTATAGTAAGGATACATAGCCAGATGATAAGGGGAAGAAGTATGTGGAGAATCTGAAGGATTCCAGGTGTAGACTTCCTTATGCTCTCTCCCTCCCATGAGAGGTCACGCAGAGCACACATACCACAGCAATGAAAAAGTTGCAACAGGATGCAATGATTCAGCCTAGGGAAACTCCTTAGAGGCTAGGTGCCTGTGGTTACTACAGGGGCCTGGTTATGTAGGCACTCTTTGCCTAGCACATAAAAAGTTCCAGAGCCCCCAGAAGGGAAGCAGGTGTTCAAACTTAAACTGTATTTTTTGCACAAAACTCTAGGCACAATGAACCACACTGATCAGTTAATTGACTGAGCACTTCGAGAACAAAATTCCTAGATGCCAACAAAGAGCCAACCTTGCAAACAGGCCTAAGAGTAGCAGTCTCAAGTCTGATATGTTAACTCTTTTCTGCACAATGACCAAGTTCATGCCCTTGAGGCAATTGAAATCTAGAGAAACAAGACTTACACATAAAAACATGCATTGCGAACAGTAGACATCGCTTGCTAGAAACACTAAAGTAATATTTTTCAAAATGGCCCCTAGACCAGGGGGACCCCACCCCCAGGCCGCGGACCGGTACCAGTCCACAGCCTGTTAGGAACCGAGCCACACAGCAGGAGGTGAGCAGCGAGCAAGCAAAGCTTCATCTGCCACTCCCCATCGCTCGCATATACCACCTGAACGACCCGCCCCCGCCCCTGCCCCCGCCGCCACCAGTCCATAGAAAACTTGTCTTCCATGAAACTGGCCCCTGGTACCAAAAAGGTTGGGGACCACTGCTCTAGACTACCTTTACCAGAATCACCAGAGTCCTTGTCAATGGCTATACCTTGAAGCATCCTAAGCAACAGAGGAAGGGAGTGTCAGTGAAAGCCACAGACTGAAGTGAGATTATAGAAGGCCTTGAATGCCATAATGAGAAATCTGAATTTTATTTCATAGCCATCAGAAACCACTGACAGTTTTCTTTTTTCTCCACCAGCTAATAGTAAGATCAAAACAGCACTGCTTGAAGATGAATCTGACTACCTTATGTAGAATAGAGTGGAAGGGGCAGAGATAGTAGGCCAAGAAACCAGAACCTCAAAGGGAAAGAATGATCATAATATCTAGGGACCACTCACTAGGAGTTTACACTGTCCAAGATGCTTTACATGAATTCTCACATCAACCTTCTAAAGTAGGTGCTACAGGGCTTCCCTGGTGGCGCAGTGGTTGGGAGTCCGCCTGCCGATGCAGGGGACGCGGGTTCGTGGTCCGGTCTGGGAAGATCCCACATGCCACGAAGCAGCTAGGCCCGTGAGCCATGGCCGCTGAGCCTGCGCGTCCAGAGCCCGTGCTCCGCAACGGGAGAGGCCACAACAGTGAGAGGCCCGCGTACCGCAAAAATAAATAAATAAATAAGTAGGTGCTACAATGTCACACAATGAATTCAAACCTAGAGAGTGTGATCCCAGAGCTTGTATATTTACTTGCCATCCAACAGACCCATAATAGAAAGTCAGGACAGTAGAAAAGGAACAAGTGATGAAGCAGTACACGGGGCAAGGGAAAGGAAGTAATCCCAGGTAACTCCTATATTTATCTTGTCCTTTCCTCCCTTTGGGCACTTTCTTCTAAGATGGCACGCAGAAAGCCATCTTTTAAAAATGGTAGATGATTGAAAGAGAGAACTAAAAACCAGAAATTGTCCAAATTTTTCTGAATAAGATGAGAGGTGAAGAATTAATAGGAGTCAGAGCTTCTTCTTGACCCCAATAGCTAGTAAGAAACAAAGTGCCCTGTTGCACATCGATTTAAAGAAAGGAGCGGGCAGCGGGTGGCATTCTTTTAGTTTTAATGTCTCAGAGAAATTTACACTGTTAAAATCTTCCTGTTTATTTCCCTCTGACATAACACAACCGAAAATTACTTAATAACTGAGCTACTCTGAAGAGTGTAATTTTTAAGACTTCCAAAATGAACTACAGAATCATCATCTGTCTCATCATCAAGATACATGTGTTGAAGATGTAGATGTCAACTACAAATTGGCACTCGCCATTGGCACTTGCCATCCACCTCTACAAGGATCAAATCATGTGCAGGTGCAGCTGCTGACTTTCAACACCCCTGAAAGGAGTTCAGGGTGGAGAGCAGAAATAAGGCACCCTGTGCTCTGGGGAAAACTGGCAGAACAGGTCTTCAGATAGTTAGATATTTTCAGGAGCCAATTTTATGAGCCCAATTCTTGTATCTCCTCATATCTAGAAAAGCACTAAAATCCTTCATGGTGACGTCTGCTCCTCGTGACTAGGAGTAACCTGCGCAAGACTAGCAGAAGCCTTCTATAAAAAATATTTGCTTGATTGCATGTATTCTCCCTTCACCAAAATCACACGTATACTGACCTTCCCCCCTGCCTCTTTGGAGCAGTTTCTCAGAGCTATCGGGACGCTGTCTCCCGGGCTGCAGTCCTCATTTTTTTATCGGGACGCTGTCTCCCGGGCTGCAGTCCTCATTTTGCCCCAAATAAAACTTAGCTCAAAAAAAAAAAAAAAGAAAGAAAACACTTAACTCGCAACTCTCACATTGTGCATTTTTTTAAAGTCGACATAGAGAACAAACATATGGACACCAAGGGGGGAAAGCGGGGGGAGCGGTGGGATGGATTGGGAGATTGGGATTGACATATATACACTAGTATGTATAAAATAGATAACTAATGAGAACCTGCTGTATAGCACAGGGAACTCCACTGTATAGTAGAAACTAACACAACATTGTAAAACAACTATACCCCAGTAAAAGTAAAAAGAAATAAAAATTTTAAAAAGACCCATTTGTTGATCACTTAGTTGCATGAAAAGTTTTAGAGATGCCAGAGGAAAACACTGTCCCAGCAGCTTTAGGGGACGCAGCACAGTAATTTGCTTAATCAATAAATTCTTGGTTCTTCATAAAACCCAGAATTAGGCAACAAGACAAGCCACTGTTTATGGGGAATTAATTTGTTGCCTCAATTGGCATTAGGCAGCAGGCCAAAGGCCAGTAAAACAAGCTTAAATTAATGTACCAAAATAACTCAGTTCTAGAATACTGATCTTATCATGTTGGATGTGATTCTAAAATCTTTAGTAGCCATTAACCTTACTTCTAAGTGAGCAGTCTGTATCTTTCATATTCAGAAGCCCTGCTAGACAACTCAAGCACTCAGAAGTAGGGTCAAGAAATGGCACCGAGAAACAACTTAAACAAAACCTTCAAATCCTTCAATGCTACCTGAAGGTCTGTGGAATGTACCATGCTATTGGAGAAAATTCATTCTGATTCAGGTAACCAGCTCAGTAATAGCTTGCTTGAGAATTCTCTTCCCCTAAGAAGTAATGCCAGTGAGAAGTTATTTACTCCCTTATTGTTACAGCATTCTGACGAGGTTTAAAAGAATGAAGGGATACACAACCTGCCTTCCAGGAGTCTCCTGAGAAAAATGGCACAGACACAGATGGAAACAATATGAATACACACCGGTAAATATTTATGAACGGTGTAAAAGCATGGGTCATGGAGGTCAAACAACCTCGGTTTGCAGCCTGGCTCTACCAGTCACCATCTTAAGCAAGTTTTACAGCCTTCTCAAAGCTTCAGTTTCTCCTTCTGAAAACTGGGTTAATAATAACACCCACCTTGTAGGTTGTTGTGAAGCGTTAGTAAGATAATGAGCATAGAATGCTTAGCCCATGAAAGTAGTCCAACAAATGCTAGCTGCTATTGTTGTCATAAAATGATTCGTTTTGGGCTTCCCTGGTGGCGCAGTGGTTGAGAGTCTGCCTGCCGATGCAGGCGACACAGGTTCGTGCCCTGGTCCAGGAAGATCCCACATGCCGCGGAGCGGCTAGGCCTGTGAGCCATGGCCGCTGAGCCTGTGCGTCCGCAGCCTGTGCTCCGCAACGGGAGAGGCCACACAGTGAGAGGCCCGCATACAGCAAAAAAAAAAAAAATGATGAGTTTTGTTCTTACCACTATTATTACTACTTCTTCCACAGTAGGTTCTCTCATCTATATTTTGCCCCATACCTTAAAGATAAGGAGGCTCCCAAGCTGCATGCAGTGGTTCAGTCCAGATGGAATAATTCACCTCAGGCAGGGAAGCTAGGAGGTTCAGGGTTTGTCAGAATGTCAGAGAAGAATATTTCAGATGGCTGTAGAGGGAAGGAAGCACGGCCTGGATAAAGCAGATAAGCAAGTTTGCTCTAAATGTCTTCTTGAGCTGAAGAAGGGCACATGTTCACAGTCATATGATTTTCAGAGCTGGAATGTGACTTAAAAATCCTTAAGTCACTCAAAAAAAAAAAAACACCAAACAAACAAACTAGCTTTTGAATAACCACAAAAACTGTATGCCTTCCTCTAGTGTTATTTGAAAATTTGAAATAAATGCAGTATCGTGAGGGAGAAAAGAAGGTTGCAATGGTAACCTTGAAAAAAAATTTTATTTTGATCTTGAAAGATACACATTTCTTCCTCGGATCATGTGGCAACAATGTGAGCTCTGAATCTGCTTGCTCACCAGGAGTTTTCCTTTCTAAGTAATGGGAAAACCAGAGCCCAATGCAGGTTACTCTCAATGTCAAGCTTCTTTGCTGCTTTATTTTCAAATGTCACAGGACACCTTCACCCTGACTCTGATACACCCCATATAGGGCCAGGACAAAGGACCATTAAGACTCTAGCGACTGGCTCTTAGCCACACAGTTAATTGGTGAAGGAAAGACATGAGAATCCTGCTGATGGAGAGGAAGATTCAGGGGAGGAAACAGAGATTACAGTGAGGGCTTAGAATAACTTGCGGTGGGAAATCAAATGATGTGGGCAGCTAGTTAGATTTGAGCAAGAGACTTCGGCAAAATGATTTTTTAGGGAAAACATCCTTTCTGCTGTATACAGCACACAGTAAGTTAACCATGTCAGATCCTTATCTCAGCACCTTTTGTTACCAATAATGTAATGCTAATGAAATACCAACAAAATATATTTAAAGGTAAAATACAGTTGTAATGCTTTTCCTTTGAGGAAGATTTTTAATTTATAATCAGTGCTTAACCCATTTTAGGAATGAGGTTGAAATAAGATTTTTTTCTCAGTTGGTTATAACAAACTTAAAGGCTCGGTAGCTAGAAAAACAAATTGTTTTCTTTTCTTTTTTTTCTTAAGACAGAGAGTTACACACTGAGCACGCAGGAGCTTGGACTCTTGAGTGCTCTCCAAGTCAAAAGCCAAGTTTTAGTCCTCCTTTCTTAGAGATGTCCTCTCGCTCAGACAACTTGAAGACATTCTGAGTTTTCCTCAGCCTAGATTTTCAACTCAAGTAACTGGTGGCCAGGCATTTTCCAGAAACAGCCTTCCTGTCAGAACCCTTCTTCCCTTCCCAGTACAAATGTGTGCATATTGACCTAGTACAGACCTGTGTTCTTGTTAGAGCCTCAGCAAATGTTTGATAATGACCCTGGCCTTCAAGCGTTGGCCACCACTCTGAGTTTTCAGAGCCTTTTCCCAAAAGGGACAGGATGAAAAAGGAGCTTCCAGACTGGAATTTTTTCTGCTTAGCCACTTCCCGTGCTACTTACCGAAGGCTTTGCTGATGGGAATACTCGTAAAGGGCAACACAAACACACCCATGTGTGAGTTGCCATCTGAAACCAAAGTTAAGTACACTTGGCGCATTCTTCGTGCTGACCAGTAAATTTTGGTGTTTTCTCAGAAGAAAAGAGGATGGCCCTTTTCTCTTGAAGATGTGGGAAGCAGGCAGGCATGTGGCATGCTCCAGAGTTTCTTGTATAGGAAGGGAGTGGGGCAGGACGCTACCACAAAGAGGAACCTGGGGGGCTTTGCTGAAACCTGCTTTGCAAGCACACGGCTATCACGTGCATTGCGTGTTATCTGGCAGCTGTTCGCGTTTATCAGCATCAGCTGAGCGGAGCTGATGGGCTAATCATTAAGCCCCTACATCCAAGCCACCTCCTGGCCTCCCACTGGAGGCTGAAGGGAGGAAAGCCCAGAGCGGGAAAAACTTGGAAAATGATGAAAATCTTATGTCAATGTGTTCACTCTGGTATGACTCTCTGAAGTCTCTCTTGGGGAATTTAGGTCTGAGAAGCTTTCAGATACAGGCAAGTAAGTATTCAAAGCCCTTATGGGGTGCTTCCCTGGTGGCGCTGTGGTTAAGAATCTGCCTGCCAATGTAGGGGACACGGGTTCGAGCCCTGGTCCTGGAAGATCCCACGTGCCACGGAGCAACTAAGCCCGTGCACCTCAACTACTGAGCCTGTGCTCTAGAGCCCACGAGTCACAACGACTGAAGCCCAAATGCCTAGACCCCGTGCTCCACAACAAGCAAAGCCACTGCAATGAGAAGCCCACACAGCTGCAAGAAAGAGTAGCCCCCGCTTGCCATGACTAGAGAAAGCCTGCGCACAGCAGAGACCCAGTGCAGCCAAAAATAAATAAATAAAATAAATTTAAAAACCCTGATGGGAGTGATCTGAGCAAACCATTCCATACTCATCCATAGTATTTTTTTACCTTATTCATATCCTCTGTTGGACTTGGGGAAAAGATGAGTTATTCTGTGAAGAGATAATAGCGTAATGTTACAAAATTCAAAAGTTATAAAAGAAAATGGTGAAATATCCTCCCCAACTCTATCTCCCAGCCATTTAACTACTGTTGCAGTTTCTTAAATATACGTCCAAAGCTGTTCTGTGCGTATACAAGTACAGACGTACATGCATTTTTATGGAAAATGTATATATCACATATGTAGAAGAGTAGTTTTCAAACTTTTTTCATTGTGATCTACAGAAAGAAATGAACTTTCTCTTCTGTTCCACGGGTGTGGTTATCTGTGACCCAGTACCAGAGTGCTTTCATCATTTTAGCCTTATATTGTGTGCTCATCAGAGCATTCATGCTTCTCCTTGCTTTTCTGATTCAGGATTTTTCCTGGCTATCCTTGCTGTTTATTTTCCATGTAAACTTTAGAATCAGCTTCTCTGGACATGTGGTCCTCTCTTCCATGTATCTTGGTGCCAATTGTTGTTGTTTATATATATAAAGACCATTGATTTTTGTATCAAGCCACACTACTCAATTCTCTTATTGTTGATTATTGGTGGCTATGATCTTTCAGTTAAGTTCCTTGTTTTCTCGGCACAGAGTCATATTATTTGCAAATATGATTCTTTTACCTCCTCTTTCCCCATTTATACATCTCATTTCTTTCTTTCTCTTATCTAAGTGAAGTTGGCTAGTACCTCAAGATTAATGTTCACTAATGTGATGAACTTTGTGCTTCCACTGTTTACCCATTAGGCATGAGCTGCCTTTTGAGGTAAGATAAATCTGTTATATTAAGGCAATAGGAATTTAGTTCTGTTTCATGAGGTGTTTTTCCATAATCAATCATGAGCTTTACTATTACAACAAACATTTTCAGCAACCAAGGGTGTGAGCACCCATGTTTTAATATATTAATATGGTGAATTGTGTTAATGGGTTTCCTAATACTAAACTATCCCTTCCTTGCTAAAATGAACCTCACTTGGTCATGTTTTCTTTTACTGACACCCTGGATTCTGTTTGCTAATATTCTGTTGAAGACTTTTGCATTGATAGTCACAAGAGGCACTGGTCTGTTGTTTTCTTTCATTTTATTGTTGATGTTCCATGGCAGACTTTGGCACCAACAGAATCTTTACTTCATGAAAGAAACCAGAGGCTTCTCTTCTTTTTCTAGAAGAGTTTTAAAAAGCAATGGGGTGATTGATTAAGGTTAAAAAGAGTTCACCTGTGAAAACATCGACAGCTGGTAGCTGGGGAGAGGGGCAGCCTTTTGAAAACTTTCCTATGTTTCGGAGTATAATTGATCTCTTTAGATATTCAGACTCTTCTGGGGCCAGTCTTAGAACTGCATTTTCTAGAAATTTCTATATTTTATACAGGTTTCTAGAAATCACATATTTTATCCAGGTTTTTAAATTTATTTGTATATAGTTGAGCAAATAAGTCTCCTATAATCTCTGTTAATTTATCTGTGATTATTTCTCTACTCTTTTTTTAAATCTATTTCTGCTTTCTCCCTTTCAAAAACAAATGTTGCACCATTTTTCACTATAGCCAGAAGGTGGAAGCAATCCAGTGCCCACCAACAGATGAATAAATAAACAAAAGGTGATATATGCAATACAAGGAGTATTATTCAGACACAAAAAGCAAAGAAGGTCAGACACGTTACAATATGGCTGAAATTTGAAAACATTACACTCAGTGAAATAAGCCAGACAAAAAGGGAAAAATATTGTATGATTCCACTTACATGAAATATCTAGAATCTGCAAATTGATACAAACAAAAAGTAAATTTGAGGTTACCGGGGGCTGGAGAGAGGGGAGAATGGAGAGTTATTGCCTAATGGGCACAGAGATTTTGTTTAGGGTGATGAAAAAGTTTTGAAATAGTGATGATGATTATATAACATGGTAAATATAATTAATGCCACTGAATTGTACATTTTAAAATGGCAAATTTGTGTTATATATACTTTACCACAATGAAAAGATCATTTCAAAAAAATGAGTATAGCAAACACAATTCATAGACTTAGTTTTGCCATTTTAAAAATTCTTCAAATTCATTAATTTCTGCTTTAATCTTTGTTAATGTTTTACTCTATAGCTTTTTTCTTTAACTTATTTTATTTTATAAATTCTGTACTGTATGCTTGTCAATTTAATTCTTAATTATAAGTATTTAATACTACAAATTATCCTCTAAGCACTGCTTCAGCAAGATCTCATAGCCTCCAATATATCATTTTAATTTTTGTTGTTTTCTAAATATTCTGCAATTTCAGTTTCAAGAAACAATTGTGTTCTTTAATTTCCAGGATGTAAGGAAGCTTTCTATTTTTATTAGTAATATCTGATGACAATTTTCACAATTTTGTCATCAGAGAATATTGTCTATTTCTATTTGGGAAAATTTATTGTCATTTTCTTTGTGGTATATTACACAGTTAATTTTTGTGACAGCTCCATTGATACTTGAAAGTATATATTTTCAGAGTATACTGCTTGATGTATATCTAAGAGCTATCATAATGATTGTCAGTTAGGCAGTCCATATCCTTACTTGTTTTTTCTATTTTATTGTCAGTAGTTAAGAGATAAGAATTAAAGTTCCCTATTATTAAAGCATTTCTGTCTATTCCTGTTTCCTGTAACTTTGGCACTATATTTTCCATGACAGTTTATTCATCACATTAAATTACATCATGAGTTACATCCTTTATTATCATCAAGAGCCATTTTCATCTAATGCAATGCTCTTTGTTTTGAATACAACCATACAGTTATGATTGCTGCTTTTGCCCTCTCCTATTCCTTCTCCCTCTCCCTCTCCCTTTTTGTTAGCTTGGGCTTCTCTAACAAAATACCATAACTGGGTGGCTCACAGTTCTGGAATCTGGAAATTCCAAGATCAAGGTGCCAGCATGGTCAGGATCTGGTGAGAGTTTGCTTCCTTGCCTGCACACTGCTGCCTTCTTGCTGTGTCTTCATATGGCAAAGAGAAAGCTCTGGTGTCTCTTCCTCTTCTTATAAACAAGCACACCAGTTCTATCAGGTCAGGGCCCCACCCTTATGACCTTATTTAATCTTAATCACCTCCTAATGGGCTCCAGTATACAATCACATGGCGGGGGTTAGGGATTCAACATATGAATTTGGGTGGCACACAATTCAGCCTATAGCAATGTCTTTGCCCAACTCTTTATCTTCAGCCTTTCTGGACTTCACTGTTTTAGGTACATCTTATTATTATATCTTATCATTATTATTTTATTATTACACATAATTGGATTTCACTCTTTATCAATTTGAGAGTCTCTTTTAATAGCTGTTAGACAATTTATGGTTATGGTCATATGTTTGGTCAAAACTTGCTACTCACATTTTAGGTTATGATTCCGTTCTCTGGCTTTTGATATCCCTATTGCAGTCTGTTTTGCTATAACACCAGCTTGATTTTCCCCCCTTGTAATAGTTTGATTTCTGCCTGGATGATAGAAGAATTTTTCTTTGTCTTTGAGGGCTCATAAATTTACCTGGATATGTGTCAATGTTGATCATTCTGTATTAGTTTTTCCTGGGCCACACTGTGCCCTTTCCATTTGTAGATTTAAGTCTTATTTTATTTTCCAAAGCATTGTACTGAATAATATCTCCAGGCTAATTCTTAGAGGATACAAATAAGGCATATATTGTGATTCTTTTGTCTTCCATATTCTCTCTAATCCATTCTAACTTTCTCCGTTTCTTATTTATTTTTCTTGCTTTTCTTAATCCTGTCCACCTCATCTTCACTGGTGTCAGCAGTGTTTATTCTCCTGTGTTTATTCCAACATGTCTGAATTTCCATGATGGCTTTATTTTTCTCTTCTGCTTCCCTCCTGAGCTCTAGAAGTTCTTGTTTTATCTCCTTCTGTGGTGCCCCTATGATTTTCCCTGAGCTATCAATTGCTCTGCTTTGAGCCTGTTCATTGTTTCATTAAAGCCATTATTTAGTCATTTATTATTTACTATTAGCCATTTATTTAGTCATAATTTCCAACATCTTGGTGGTTACTTGTTATTGTGAGGATTTTTTTTTCTGCCCTATAGATCCCCTGTCCCCTCCCTCCTTTTGTCTTATACTATCTTGTATGGAGACTGTGCTGGTTGCCTTTTTATTGCTCATCTTTTTATTAAGTGCATCCTTCCCGGACTTTAAAGGTGGTACCTTTTGGGGAAAGGATGAGCAGTTCCAGGCTAGCAAGAATTCTCAATGGTTCAGGAAGAAACTCATTATGACAAAGCTGTATATGTGACTTCTTTTAGCTTTTACCTCTCTCCAGCCAACAGATATTGGCAGCTTCAGAGAAGAACACAATTCAACCACTCCTCTACCCTGCCTCATCAGGAGACAGACCAAAGGTGGCATTTCTACATGTTTTTTTTTTTAATTTAGCTCTGCTTTCTTCATTTCTCTACGGGATGAAATAGGGTCTTAGGGACCCAGCCACCCACCCACCTCATATGTAGAAGCTATTCCTGTGATTTCAAAGAAGGGATAATTGGTTTTGCCCCTCAGAGTGCCATCTACTTAAGAAAATAATTTCCTGCCTGCTTTGTCTAAGATCTATATCCTCAAACACCTGCTCTGGGAGACTTTCTGTGTCCACGTTTGACCTTTACTGCATTGGCAGCACTCCCCATGTATTATTTTGGGGGGGTTAGTCTTCAAGTTTTATCTAAGGTAAATTCATATTTCTATGCTCCTTTTTTTTTTCTGGAAAATTCTGAGGAGAAGGGTGGAAGAAATATCTTTAGCCTGTGCTTTTATTTTTTATTTTAATTTTTTTTAGTATGAACTCAATACATATTTATTGAATATTTGAATAACAGTATGATTTTCAACTCACTTGGAAAATGCCTTTTTTTAACATCTTTATTGGAGTATAATTGCTTTACAATGGTGTGTTAATTTCTGCTCTATGACAAAGTGAATCAGCTATACATATACATATATCCCCATATCTCCTCCCTCTTGCGTCTCCCTTCCACCCTCCCTATCCCACTCCTCTAGGTGGTCACAAAGCACTTAGCTGATCTCTGTGTGCTATGCAGCTTCTTCCCAATAGCTATTTATTTTACATGTGGTAGTATATATAAGTCCATGCCACTCTCTCACTTTGTCCCAGCTTACCCTTCCCCCTCCATGTGTCCTCAAGTCCATTCTCTACGTCTGCGTCTTTATTCCTGTCCTGCCCCTAGGTTCTTCAGAACCCTTTTTTTTTTTTTTAGATTCCATATATATATGTTAGCGTATGGTATTTGTTTTTCTCTTTCTGACTTACTTCACTCTGTATGACAGACTCTAGGTCCATCTACCTCACTACAAATAACTCAATTTCGTTTCTTTTTATGGTTGAGTAATATTCCATTGTGTATATGTGCCACATCTTTATACATTCATCTGTCGATGGACACTTAAGTTGCTTCCATGTCATGGCTATTGTAAATAAAGCTGCAATGAACATTGTGGTACATGATTCTTTTGGAATTATGGTTTTCTCCGGATATATGCCCAGTAGTGGGATTGCTGGGTCATATGGTAGTTCTATTTTTAGTTTTCTAAGGAACCTTCATACTGTTCTCCATAGTGGCTGTATCAATTTACATTCTCACCAACAGTGCAAGAGGGTTCCCTTTTCTCCACACCCTCTCCAGCATTCATTGTTAGTAGATATTTTGATGATGGCCATTCTGACTGGTGTGAGGTGATACTTCATTGTAGTTTTGATTTGCATTTCTCTAATGATTAATGAAGTTGAGCATTCTTTCATGTGTTTGTTGGCAATCTGTATATCTTCTTTGGAGAAATGTCTATTTAGGTCTTCTGTCCATTTTTGGATTGGGTTGTTTGTTTGATATTGAGCTGCTTATAAATTTTGGAGATTAATCCTTTGTCAGTTGCTTCATCTGCAAATAATTTCTCCCATTCTGAGGGTTATCTTTTCGTCTTGTTTATGGTTTCTTTTGCTGTGCAAAAGCTTTTAAGTTTCATTAGGTCCCATTTGTTTATTTTTGTTTTTATTTCCAAGTCTCTAGGAAGGGGGTCAAAAAGGATCTTGCTGTGATTTATGTCATACAGTGTTCTACCTATGTTTTCCTCTAATAGTTTTATAGTGTCTGGTCTTACATTTAGGTCTTTAATCCATTTTGAGTTTACTTTTGTGTATGGTGTTAGGGAGTGTTCTAATTTCATTCTTTTACATGTAGCTGTCCAGTTTTCCCTGCACCACTTATTAAAGATAGCCTGCTCTTTTAAATAGAAGCCCCACTATTTACAAAAGATAAAATGAAGTTTAAAGTAAACATAAAGAGCAGCCTTTAAGGGGAAAAATGTCCTGGCAGGTGAACACACATCCTGAGAACCGGTCATGGAAGAGAGTGGAACAGCTTCTTTACCAGTGCCTCAGTGCCTCCGAAGGGGATTAGAAGACCAATGTGCAGACTGTGTATATGCTGGGCCCTCCCTGTGAAACTTATTTCTCCCCAGACCCCACTGCTTTGCCTTACCCTCACCCTTT
Source organism: Phocoena phocoena (assembly GCF_963924675.1). Taxonomy (NCBI): domain Eukaryota; kingdom Metazoa; phylum Chordata; class Mammalia; order Artiodactyla; family Phocoenidae; genus Phocoena; species Phocoena phocoena. The sequence goes on from NC_089221.1 coordinate 47,781,700, forward strand.
AGAATGCTTGGTACACAAAATGTGGTCCACGGACCAGCAGCATCAGCATCACGTGGGAGCTCGTTAGAGATGCAGCATCTCAGGCCCTACCTCAGACCCCACACCTAAAACAGGACCCTGCACTTTAAAAAGATCCCCAGGAGATTCATATGCACAGAAATTTGGGAAGCACCACTGTAGCTCTCAGCTCAAGGCAACACTTCCCTCCACTGACCCAATCACCAGTTTCCTTTGTTACACACTCATAAAATGTTCCTTTTCTTCTGAGCTCTCACTCTGTAATTATACATTTGTTTGCATAATTTTTTCTATTCATCTCTACCCTTCCCCAGCAGTGCCAGGCTCCATGGCTCTCCACCAATCAGTCAATAAATATTTGCTGAATGAGTAAACGAATGTGCAAAATATGATATTTGTGTCTCAGAGCGTTTTTCGTGCCAGTTGGTACCTTCCCATTCTCCCACCAGCATCCTCCCTGAATCTAACTCATCCAGGCCTGCCTCAGCCTGGAACTCCTCAATCCAGCCCTCTGACTGGCCCAATTTCAATCCCAGGCATGGCTTTGGAGCAGACCCTGCCAGAAGAAGCGAGTACGAGTAAAATCAAGGAATAAATGGCATCCCTGAAAAATCCAAGAATCTCATCATTCAGAGCACAGTTCCCTAACATCTCACATACTTGTAAATGGCACAAACAGATCCTGTTACCTGAGTGGTACTTTGGATAGTCCAATCACTGTCTCTGTGTAGGAAGGGAATATACTTCCCACGCGCTGGAGCTGACACCCAGTACCACCAGCCCCTGCCCACAGAGGGGGTGTTGCAGAAAGTGGGTCCCAGTGAGAGTGGAGGGGCTACAACAGGAGTGGGAGGAACCAGAGTGGCTTTCCCTGCTGCTCACAATGAACTCCAGCAATGGAATTTTTCTTGTCTGCTGCCCTCAACAGGTGTAGCTGAAATTGCCATTCTCAGGGGGCTGTTTTGATGAGCAAGGAATGAAAGGTGACAGCTTGCAACTAGCTTGCCTACTTGGATAATTAAACCTTCACTAAATATAGTAGGTTTAAAATAAATGTTCACAACACTGAAACAGAACGTGCTAATTCTAAAAATATAGACTCCCTGGCGGTGAAAGTTCTCTTGAAAAAAACGGACACCGGAGCAAAACAATGATTTCATCCCTCCTGCCCACCACCCCTACCCGGTGAGACAATTCGTTCCAAGACGAGGGTCACCACGTGGCAAGGCGGGGCCAGAGCTGTTACCAGACACTCCATGAAACTCTCAAAAAATTAATGGTAGAAAGTCAAGGGAGGAGAGGTAATAAGTCGCATTGCTCTCTCTGTGGGATCCTGCTCAGCACCAAATCAAGCCAACCAGCACTTGTGAGTATACTCGTTAAGTGCAAAGCTCAAGTTCATAGGGGAAGCAGTTTTCACTAGGTTGCTTTGCATTGTAGTCCAGAGTGCATTCTGTTAAAAAGGAGACACTCCAATGAGAGAAACTGACTGCCTTTGAAGAAAGTATAAATTTTCTAAGAAACCACTTTCCTGAATGATTATATCACAGGTGACCTTGACTCTCCAGGGCTTCAGAAGCAATTACATCCTGAGCTCAAAAGAAGGCTTTTCTCTGGTTATAAAACTCTCCTTCACACCGCACTTGGTACAATAACAAACGGTCAACAAATCTTCAAAGAGTTGTCTTCACTCGGTGTTTCTACTCCTCAGCCTGTTCTCTTTAGAATCCACTGTAACCAGAGAAAAAGTTTGCATGAAGGTCACAATGTCCTCCATCTTGCTCAATCCAGTGGTCACTCCCCAGTCGTGTCAGCAGCAGGTGACACGGCTGATCACTCCCTTCTTGAAAACCTTTCAATCATTTGGCTTTCAGCCTACCATTCCCTCTTGGTTCTCCTCTGACCTCAATAGGGGCAACTTAGCTGGAACAGAAACTCAGAGTTTGCTCATGTGTGACCTCACAGCCATGCCCATGCATTCTATTTTTGAAAGGTTTGAATCTTCTGTTAACTTTACAGCAAAACTGTGTATGCAGCTATGACAGAATAACAGCCTCTTTTCTCCCAGAATATGCGGATCTTCAGTCCTTTATACGGGCAAGGTCTCTTTCCATCTGTTTTCTAAAAATAGTAATTAATCCTGAGATGTGTGTTGCCGTTATATTCTGTGAAACATTTTCACTTAATTTTCTTTTTTTTCACAGGAAAAAAAATAATGATCCAACTCATGGCTTTTGAAGAACTAGAGAAAATCATGGCCACATGAAAGAAGGAGTCATCACTCATGCCTCTAGGCTCTTTGATTGGCTCAGGTATCATAGCAACCCCCTCACCTGATCTCCTGGGCCATCCTCCTCTCTCCAGCACCCTACACCCACTCAAACACCAGATGGCAGTTTTTAGATAAGCTTCTCTATCTTCTGGTGAAGAGTCGCCTTGTAATGAAGAATAGATCCTATAGCTCTGAATCCTTCCAATTCCCCTGTTTGGCCCTTAACTGATTCTTCCTTAGTGAATATGTAAACCTCTGGACTGGAGACAAATATGCATAAATCACACCTGCAACTCCATGTCGGACAAAGGCTACCTGGTACCATATTAATATATATGACTGCTCTTGAGCCTTAAAAATCTTAGGACCTGAAGAAGGGCCTAATCCACTGTCCTCAGTTCTAGATGAGGGACTGAAGGCCCAGAAAGGTAAATGATTTGCCCAAGGACTCACAGTGGTGAGTGCAGCCCGAGGACCAGACCAGGCTCTCCCAACAGTGGGCAGGGTTCTTCTCTGCGTTCATCCCTAGGCTTTACAGGGTTCTATGTTCTGCTGAGGAATGCATTGCACGGAGCCCCCTGCTGTACTGCTCTTGGTCTCTTGCTGTTAGAATGACACCAAGATGCTATTTCTACATAATTCTTAAACACTGTAGTCTCTTTTTTACATCTGGTCCATTAAGTTTCTCTCATTATCTGTGCTCCTGCCTGGACTTCTATCAGAAGGAATCCATTCATTAACAAAACTTTCAGAGAAATATCTCTTTGCCATTTTTAGAAGTTTATCATTTAAACCTAAAGGAGGGAGAAAAAGGTTTGAGACAGTGGCTTGAAGAAGAGTGTGGGTTGCTGAATAGTGTGGATTGTTGAACTTATTTTTTCTAGTTGAAGATAATTAGAGGATTACTGCCTACCATCTTCCTTGGAAAGACTGACATTCGTTTGTTTCTCTAGCGCAGAGCACATTAACACTCTCGACCAATATCATTTGATTCTGGGTTAGAACTACAGACCTGATTTTCTCCAAGGGAGCCCTCAAGATTTCTGATTTCCCTTTCTTCCTAGGATAATTTATACTTTTTCTTCAAGTTATGATCTTCTATTTTTTCCTAAGTACTATGTTAGCAAATTCTGTAAGCTTCAGAATATCAACCCCATCTGTATCTAAGTCTCCAGATCTTCATAATAAACAATCTTGCTGATTCCTCGTGTACTAAACTGCATTTTATATATATATTTTAACATCTTGATTAAAGTATAATTGCTTTACAATGGTGTGTTAGTTTCTGCGTTATAACAAAGTGAATCAGCTATACATATACATATGTTCTCATATCTCTTCCCTCGTATCTCTATCCCACCCCTCTAGGTGGTAAACTGCATTTTATATGAACAGGATTTATAATGGGGAAACTGACATTGCAGATGAGCAGAAATAAGATTTCTATCCATTCCCTTCCAATTCCTTGGGCCTAAATATGTCCCTTCCTCTCCATGAAACACGACTGAAGACTCATTATTTTGCACTGCTTTCTGAGATGGACCTCCCGGCCCCAGCCCTGGCCACACCCATTATACAGACCTTTTACTGATGTCATTAAGATTTCATAGATTTAATGTTTAAGTCTGCTTCCTCAAGGGCAGATATCACATATTTTTCCTCATATTCATAGTATCTAGTAGGTAGCACCTACCAGGCTAACAAAATAGTTAGTTAGTAAACGTTTCTTGTTTTAACTCATTGACATTCCTCTGCTCTTTATAGAATTAATCTTCTGGCCCAAGAGGAAACCTGAAATGGTCTTACCTTGGCTATATGTGGAGAGTAGATAAAGCGAGAAGGCAGCATCTACTGCTTATGCTTTTGAAACAAATGTAATGGGTACAGGTTTGTTCCACAACCCCCAGGTCCGTGAAATGTCATGCTTCTTTACTTTTCCACTAGATGAGCCTTCTCACACTAGGATTGACAGAAAATCCAATCTCAGTCATTTTTAGACCACCATATACCCCACGCACCAACATAAGAACACTGGGGCTTTTGTAATCCACTTAGGGAAGAGTCTCTGGTCTGGTCCTCTGTCTGTCATGGTTGCAGAATCTTGAAGTATATTGTCCCACCCAACCGGCTCATTTCATGATAGACGACTCTGTTATTCGCAGGATCCACCCCACCACTTAAGTCTTTGTCCTGACTCTGAAAGCCAGTGTCTCTCATGACCACCAGGGGTCTCAGCATTCTCAGCACATGTCAATGCAGCTAAAACCTCTTAACTCTCCCCTGGAGAAAGGGGAACTCAGACGTCCACACAGAGCCCTCCCTCCAGCTACCCTCAACTAGTAGGGATGGAGAATAAGGATGGAGAACAAACAAACATTAGGAAAAAAACAGTTATTTTCTCAATCATTTCATGCCACCACAGAGCAAGGTATTTGCACTGCTTATCACAATTGTGTTTAAATATTAGGCAAATACAACTATGAAATTATTCCAGAAGAAATGTAGGAAGGGTATTTCTCTTCTTTTTAAAGAACTGGGGGCAAGTAATGAGGGATATGTGGGGCCGGCCAGGAAAATTCTATTTCAGAAACATGAAAGGCTGATCTGCTTCTCCCACTTCACAATCCTCAAAATAACATAAACTATCCTCTTTTTTTTAAACGGGAAAAGGCCATGTTCACAATAAGCTCACTTCATTTCCTCCTGTTTTAGCTTTTGTTGCACTCTTGACCTGTCCTCCGATTCAACATAATCAAAGCAGATTGAATACTTCTGCATATCCTGAACATCTTCCTGCATGACATTTCAAGATTTTTGAAATAAATTGCTCTGGGAGTTCGACTTGCAAGAAGACTCTGGTTGTTGCAAGAAGACTTCACCTTTGCGTATAAATCCTTTAATCTGCCAATTGTTCTGCTGCAATCTCCAGATGACTATAACTTGTTTTTAATCTACAAGTTTATAGAACTCAGGAATTTTTTTAGCATAAATTACATAAAGCACATTCTTAATCTCTAAAATTTAGTTGGTGTTTTATGTTGTGTTTACTTTTTCTGTGGAGCCGAGAAAGAAATCTAGCATGTCTGACACTTTTAAGAGATGTGTTTGTTCTGTATTCTGAATCAATTCAAATGTTGAAAGTTCGAGAGAAAATGCTTAAAATGCTTAAAATGCTTAAAAAGGAGGTGGTTACAATGTATAATGTATACAATGTATAATGTATACAATGTATACAATGTATAATGTATACAATGTATAATGACACTTATAATATATGCATTATCTTACATAATAAATAAAAACTTATAATTGCTATAATTACTGAACTTTCAACTAGGCAGCTACTTTTAGAATTTATCAATAGTTATTAAAAGGTGAGAAAAGAGTTGTGAGACATTACATTTTGTTCATTTTTTACTATATTCCGCCCTTACAAGCAGAATGTTAGCTCTTTGTTCATTAGGGGTAAATTGAGGCAGAAAGCAGACAAGGCCTATGAGATTTCCTGGAAGTGATTTCTGGGAGGGGGCAGGGGGGAGTGTAAGAACTAAGCCCTTAAAGCTAAGAAAATGAGAACAAAGGCCATCTAAGTGTCTGAGATAAACAAAAAAGGAAAATAATTTCTTTCCTTACCCTCCACCACCCCAGAAGAAAAAGAGGTTTCCCCAGATCAGAGGCAAACAGGGATTGGAGGGGGGATATCCTAAAAAAGAAGGGCCCTGGGTGGTAAGTCTCCATTTAAAGAATGGCTGCATCCAGCATCATGCAGGGATTCTGGATCCCCCAGCACTTCAGAGAAGCAGGAAACTGTAATGACACAATCCCCCAATGTACGACATGAACACAGTGGGACGAACCACCTGAAGTAAACCTGCCCCGCAGACAGGTACCAGGAATGAGGCGGCAGCAACCTAGGAGGCCCAAGGACCCAGGACCACCTGGGAGAACAGTCACTCACAAACAGCTGCACAGGAATGGAAGAGGCATCTTCAACGTGAGCAACGTTCCCTAGAGCCTGGACTCAAAGTGCAAAATGAGAGAAAAGGCAGACCCAGGCCTTGCTGAGATTGTTCCCTCTACGCTAGCGGAATGGGGTTGATTAAAAAAACTATGATGGAATATAGGGAAAACACCAATATCTGGGGACTGAGATTTATACCCACTATGAGGGAAATGTTTAATCTTCATAGTATGCTTTTCAACTAAGCAGACAGATATTTGTGGTCTTTATTTCATTGAGCTTAGCTATTTTTATTGCATTATGAAACCAGTGCATTGCGAGGATGCTTAAAATCTACAAATGTTTACACAATCACAGTGTCCCTACTTGGAAGTCAGGAGGAAAAGTCTATCTGCAAAGTGCATTTAATAACACTAAGTCATAAAGATCAAAATAGAGCAGGTTACTGATGATAGAACTGAATGTAGTTTTATTGTTTAATGAATCCTGTGGCCCTCAGAAAGCAATCTAACCACGATACCATGAGATATCAAAATGGCCAAAATATTATTACACTATACAGCATCATAAAACCCGGAGACATTTGCTGTCCCTTATTTATTGTAGCCAATGGGCTGATATTGTTAAAAATCAAACAAAAACTTTAGTCGTGTGGGTTGTTGAATTTTTAACATCATTTGAATTCACCGTCTCACTAAGTTACTCAAGTAAAAGTGAGGGCACTCATTTGGAAAAATGGAACCCTAAAATGTGGGACAAGGACATCTGGTTGTATTGAAATGAAACTGACAATCCTGAAACCCCACGTTGCCCTGAGTCTTCCTTACCAGAGGAAGAAGCTTGCCCTCTTTTGTTTGAGGACACTAGTCTTTCTTTGATTGAAAAGCCTATTATAACATCACCTGGAGAAGATGACTTGAAAAGAGATAATCATTCTCTTCAAGACCCACCACACTTACAACTACCTCTTGTAGTCACTCAACCCATAATTAGGGTTGATTCTCAGTATGCCCCCGGGAGTCGGGCACACACTATAACACAGAAGGAAATAGCTCACGCTCCAAAAGACTTGCAAGATTTTGCTAAATATATTGGCATAAACCTGGAGAATACATGTGGAAATAGATTCTAAGGGTGTGAGAACAAGGAAGATAATTAATCTGGCTCTAATTAGATAGGGCCAAATTCATTGATATGGATATATTTGCTAGTACTTCTGGATTTAACGTGTTAGCTCATGCAGCCAGAAGTGGCTCTAACAATTTATGTGGCTGGTTGCCCGAAATGTGGTCTCAAGAGTGGTCTACATTCAGTGAGGTTGAGATACAGGGGAATACAAATGCTCAGGGAGGTAGGAATGTTGGTAACTCTATTTTAAGAGTTACCATATCATCCAGCAATCCCACTCCTGGGTATATCTGGAAAAGATAAAACCTCTAATTTGAAAAGACAGACGTACCTCAGTGTTCGCAGCAGCACTATTTGACAATAGCCAAGACATGGAAGCAACCTAAAAAATGTTCATCTACAGAGGAATGGATAAAGAAGATGTGGTGTATATATACAATGGAATATTACTCAGCCATAAAAAAAAGAATGAAATCATGCCATTTGCGGCAACATGGATGGACCTAGAGATTATCATACTAAGTGAAGTAAGTCAAACAGACATATCATATGATATCACTTATATGTGGAATCTTAAAAAATGATACAAATGAACTTATTTACAATACAGAAAGAGACTCACAGACATAGAAAACAAACTTATAGTTACCAGAAGGGAAAGGTGGGGGAGGGATAAATTAGGAGTTTGGGATTAACAGATATACACTACTATCTATAAAATAGATAAAAAAACAAGGTCCTACTGTGTAGCACAGGGAACTATATTCAATATCTTGTAATAACCTATAATGGAAACGAATCTGAAGAATAGATATTTATATGTATAACTGAATCACTTTGCTGTACACCTGAAATTAACACAACACGGTAAATCAACCATACTTCAATTTTTGAGACACTTAAAATTAATTAAATTAAAAAATAAAATAAAGGGAAATAAAAAAGCTCTGTAGTTGCTCACTTTGTTGGCCAAGCATGACAATGAAGGAAGCTTCCGTTGAAATGAGGACCCCTGATGTCATGCGACGATGGGATTCCAGAGGAACAGAAGCCATGAGGTAGCAACTTACCACCAAAGACCAGATGGACCATTTACCATGAAAGGTGCCAGGGATCTAATGTTGATCAGAAAACAGTAATAGGAAAAAAACTCTATGTCGGGTGACCAAATACCTCTCTTAAGTTTCAACAAAGAATGAGAAAAGGTATGTGAATAGACTTCTCAGAATGCGCACAGTATGGAGATGTTGTGTTGCATGTGAATGCTTATTATCAAAAGGCATCCGCTACAGAAGAGGCTCTTTAAAATCATGCCCTCTGATGTCAGTCAGACCCTTTCCCCAGCTACCCCAGTGCTACTCAAAATGATCACAGTGTCAGGGATGGAGACTCTGCATAGGCTCAACAACATCAATTTCTCCTTACTAAGGCTGACCTGGCTACTACTGCTGCCGATTTTCTAATCAGCCAACAGCAGAGACCAACGCTGAGCCCCTGACATGGAGCCCTTCACCAGGGGGACCCAGACAGCCACCCAGTAGCAATTTGATTATGTTGGCCCTCTTGCCTTGTGGAGGGGATGGAGATTTGTCTCCACCATACTAGACATATACTCTGGATATGGATTAGTCTTTCTGCCCATAATGCTTCTGTCAGAACCACCTATGTACTGACCTGCATAAATCTGACCCATGTACTTCAAATTCTCCTTGAAGCCCAGAGAAAAGCATTTGCTGTGTATGATATTCCACACAGCAGTGTTTCTGATCAAGGGACTGATTCACAGCAAATGCACTTATGCCCAACTAATTAACAGATTTTATTACATATCCCATACTCCAGAAGCAACTGGGCTGATTGAAACGTTGAATGGCTTACTGAAGACTCAGTTATACCACCAACTGAGAGACAAGACTCTGAGACGATGGGGTTCTCTTTTATAGAATAAAGTGTATGCCTTGAATCAGAGATTTTATATGGTGCTATCTCCCTCATAACCAGAATACACGTATCTACAATACAAGTGCGGAAATGAAAGTGGCTTTTCTCACTATATAAATAACAAGCTATTTGCAAAAATTTTGCCTCCCTTCCCAGCAACTTTGACCACTGCTGGCTGACTTGGGGTTCTAAGTTCTCAGGAGGCAAGACTTCCACCAAGGGATGTAAAATGGTTCCAGCAAGTCATAGGATGAGAATACCAGCAAGTCATAGGATGAGAATACCACCAAGCCATTTTGCGCTCTTTATGCTACTGAACCAACAGACAGAGGAAGGGGCAACTCTACTGGCTGGAGTGGTTGATCCTGGTTACTAAGGGGAATTTGGGGGTGCTTCTCCACAAGCGGGTCAAGGAGGACTGTGGAAGACAGGGGATCTTCCAGGGGCACCAACAGTAGCACTTAATAAAAAACCATATGAATCAAAACTTTTAAAAGGCAGGATTATTGAGAACTCAGACCCTTGGAAATGAAGCTTTGGATCACGCCATCAGGCAGAGAGCCCTGACCATCTAAGGGCAATGGTACATAGAATAGACAGGAGAAGAAGGAGAAAGTCATAGCTATCAACTACGGCCTCTTTATCAATTACAGAAATGAGAACTGCAGTAGTTTTACATGTTTTCTCTTTGTATGTTACATGTATGAGTACATTTGTATATATTAACCATTTTCTTTTTTTCTCTCTCTCTTCCCTTATTTTACATAGAAGTCGTTGAATGTAAATTCTGCAACTTAGCCTTTAGATAAGAGAATACTCAGTGGGACTGAGACTGAATTTGGAGAGTAAGTAACATCGCCAGTGGGCTATATAAATGACTGCTGAAACTGTGTGTCTCCTCATTGGGGGAAAGGGTGAGAACCTCTGCACTTCTATGAAGAAAAGAGTTGGCTTTGTGTTGTACAAAAGTTCAAATATGTTCAAAAGGGTGCATGCAGAAGTAAGTAGTCAAAGGAGGTGACTGCCAGTTACTGGTTTATTGCCTCTCAACTCCAAATCCACCCTGCTTTGCCCTAATCTGGACTTTGTAAACACTTCTCCTTTGCCAGCTGGTGCCATGTTATGTTTTGTTGGTAGAGTGCAGGAGGGATACTGCAAGGTATAGCAGAGGAAGGCATGGTCCCTCTTCATTCTTCCTGGTCCTTCTTGTTCCTGTGGCACGCCATCAGTGGTATGTGAGAGACCCAGTGGCATCACCCTCGAGTGAGGGCTTTCTATTGAGTTTCCCTATCAGCCCAGTAGGTAGCTTGCTTGCCAGCAGTATGCGGAAGACCCAGAGGTACCCAGCTTCCCGCAGGTTTTGCCAGGTCCCAGTAGACACTTTCCCAGTTCACTGCTTGCCAGCCCTGGCTCACAGTACCTCAAGAAACTTCGCCATCCAGTGGACCACAGCCTCTCCCCCTCCAACAAGGTCTGGATCTCAGCCTCGAGTGGAAGGTGATGCTCTCCCAAGTTTATTCCTTCCTCGAGTAGTACTCTTTCTCAGCCCTAGATGTCAGAGCTGCTTCCTACATTTGCTGTTCCTGTGTTCTTTAGCATTTAATTTACCCCTTTTGCAGTTAATTATATTTTACTAGTTAATAATGATTTATATGAAATTTTCCCTGTTCAAATTACTGGTGTAATTTCTGTCTCCTCACTGGTCACTGACTGACACAGTCCCCTTCAGGAAGGAATCCCCTTAAGAAAAGTTCTAAGTTTTTCCACAAATGAATTGATAGAATTTTTAAAATTACAGCACCTCAAACAGGACCTTTCACTTAGGAGATGCTAAATAAATAATTGAATGTTTACCAGTTAAAATTGTAAAATTTGCCTTTTACAAGATGGGGAAAAATTGGAACCTCCATACACTGCTGGTGAGATTGTAAAATAGCACAGTCACTTTGGAAAACAGTCTGGCAGCTTCTCAAAATATTAAACATACAGTTACCACGTGATCCAGCAATTCCACTTTTAGGTATACACCCAAGAGAAATGAAAACATATGCCACCCAAAAACTCGTTCACAAATGTTCATAGCAGCATTATTCATAATAGCCAAAGAGTGGAAACTGTCCAGATACTCATCAACTGATGAATGTATAAATAAAAAGTGGTATATGCACACAATAGAATATTATTTAGCCATAGAAGGGAATGACGTATTTACATGTCGTAACATGAATGAAACTTGCAAGTGTTATGCTAAGTGAAAGAAACCAGAGCCAGTCATAAAATACCACAGATTGTATGATTCCATTTGTGTGAAATGTCTAGAACAAACAAATCTATACAGAGAGAAAGTTCATTAGCAGTTGTCTCAGGTTGTGGGGAGGGGATGGGCGGGAATGGAGAGGATTGCTAACGGATATGGGATTTCTTTGGGGGTGATGAAAATGTTCTAAAATTAGATTGTGGTGCTGTTTGTCCAATTCTGTGAATATGTTTTCAAAAAGGTGAACTGTACACTTTAAATTTAAATGTATGTGAATTATTTAAGGAAGCTGTTTTGAAAATTTGCCTTTTAAAACTGGCTTTCATTCTGCCGCTATACTTCATGAAATGTATCAAAGTGTGGCTAAAATAAAACCAAGAATTAAACCAAATAAATCACAAAATCCTTATTTTAAAAGGGGATTTTAAAATCTGGGGAGACCTTCAAGATGGCAGAGGAGTAAGATGTGGAGATCACTTTCCTCCCCACAAATACATCAGAAATACAACTACATGTGGAACAACTCCTACAGAACACCTACTGAACGCTGGCAGAAGACCTCAGACCTCCCAAAAGGCAAACTCCCCACGTACCTGGGTAGGGCAAAAGAAAAAAGAATAAACAGAGACAAAAGAATAGAGACGGGACCTGCACCAGTGGGAGGGAGCTGTGAAGGAGGAAAGGTTTCCACACACTAGGAAGCCCCTTCCCGGGCAGAGACAGGAGGTAGGGGGGGAAACTTCGGAGCCACGGAGGAGAGCGCAGCAACAGGGGTGCGGAGGGCAAAGCGGGGAGATTCCCGCACAGAGGATCGGTGCTGACCAGCACTCTCCAGCCCGAGAGGTTTGTCTGCTCACCCACTGCGACGGGCAGAGGCTGGGAGCTGAGGTTCTGGCTTCGGAGGTCCGATCCCAGGGAGAGGACTGGGGTTGGCGGTGTGAACACACCCTGAAGGGGTTAGTGCACCACGGCTATCTGGGAGGGAGTTCGGGAAAAGGTCTGGAGCTGCCGAAGAGACAAGAGACTTTTTCTTGCCTCTTTGTTTCCTGGTGCGCGAGGAGAGGGGATTCAGAGCGCCGCTTAAAGGAGCTCCAGAGACGGGCGTGAGCCGCGGCTATCAGCGCGGACGCCAGAGACGGGCATGAGACGCTAAGGCTGCTACTGCCACCACCAAGAAGCCTGTGTGCGAGCACAGGTCACTATCCACACCCCCCTTCCGGGGAGCCTGTGCAGACCGCCACTGTCCGTGTCCCATGATCCAGGGACAACTTCCCCAGGAGAACGCATGGCGTGCCTCAGGCTGATGCAACATCACGCCGACCTCTGCCGCCGCAGGCTCAACCCGCATCCGTGCCCCTCCCTCCCCCTGGCCTGAGTGAGCCAGAGTCCCTGAATCAGCTGCTCCTTTAACCCTGTCCTGTCTGAGTGGGAACAGACGCCCTCAGGTGACCTACAAGCAAAGGCGGGGCCAAGTCCAAAACTGAACCCCGGGAGCTGTGAGAACAAAGAAGAGAAAGGGAAATCTCTCCCAGCAGCCTCAGGAGCAGTGGATTAAATCTCCACAATCAACTTGATGCACCCTGCATCTGTGGAATACCTGAATAGAAAAAGAATCATCCCAAATTGAGGAGGTGGACTTTGAGAGCAATGATATATATATATTTTTTCCCTTTTTCTCTTTTTGTGAGTGTGTATGTATATGCATCTCTGTGTGATTTTGTCTATATAGCTTTGCTTTCACCATTTGTCCTAGGGTTCTGTCTGACCGTTTTTTTTTGTTTCTTGTTTTTTTTGTTTTAATATAGTTTTTAGTGCTTGTTATCATTGGTGGATTTGTTTCCTGGTTTGGTTGCTCTCTTCTTTTTTTTATTACTTTTTAATTTATTTTTAATAACTATTTTTTATTTTAATGACTTTCTTTTTTTCTTTCTTTCTTTCTTTTTTTCTCCCTTTTCTTCTGAGCCATGTGGCTGACAGGGTCTTGGTGCTCTGGCCGGGTGTCAGGCCTGTGCCTCTGAGGTGGGAGAGCCAAGTTCAGAATATTGGTCCACCAAAGATTTCCCAGCTCCATGTAATATCAAACGACAAAAGCTCTCCCAGATATCGCCATCTCAACACTAAGACCCAGCTCCACTCAACAACCAGCAAGCTACAGTGCTGGACATCCTATGCCAAACAACTAGCAAGAAAGGAACACAAACCTACCCATTAGCAGAGAGGCTGCCTAAAATCAAAATAAGGTCAGAGACACCCCAAAACACACCACCAGATGTGGACCTGCCCACCAAAAGACAAGATCCAGCCTCATCCACCAGAACACAGGCACCAGTCCCCTCCACCAGGAAGCCTACACAACCCACTGAACCAACCCTACCCACTAGGGGCAGACACCAAAAACAATAGGAACTACGAACCTGCAGCCTGCAAAAAGAAGGCCCCAAACACAGTAAGTTAAGCAAAACAAGAAGACAGAGAAACACACAGCAGATGAAGGAGCAAGGTAAAAACCCACCAGACCAAACAAATGAAGAGTAAATAGGCAGCCTACCTGAAAAAGAATTCAGACTAATGATAGTAAAGATGATCCAAAATCCTGGAAATAGAATGGAAAAAAATACAAGAAACGTTTAACAAGGACCTAGAAGAACTAAAGAGCAAACAAACAATGATGAACAACACAATAATGAAATTAAAAATTCTCTAGAAGGAATCAATAGCAGAATAACTGAGGCAGACAGAATGGATAAGTGGGCTGGAGGATAAACTAGTGGAAATAACTGCCACACAGCAGAATAAGGAAAAAAGAATGAAAAGAACTGAGGATAATCTCAGAGACCTTAATTGATATTTATAGGACATTCTATCCAAAAACAACAGAACACACTTTCTTCTCAAGTGCTCATGGAACTTTCTCCAGGACAGATCATGTCTTGGGTCACAAATCAAGCTTTGGTAAATTTAAGAAAATTGAAATCGTATCAAGTATCTTTTCCAACCACAACGCTATGAGACTAGATATCAATTACAGGAAAAATTCTGTAAAAAGTACAAACACATGGAGGCTAAACAATACACTACTTAATAACCAAGAGATCACTGAAGAAATCAAAGAGGAAATCAAAAAATACCTAGAAACAAATGACAATAAAAACACGACGGGGGGGGGACCTTGAAGATGGCGGAAGAGTAAGACGCGGAGATCGCCTTCCTCCCCACGGATACACCAGAAATACATCCACACGTGGAACAACTCCTACAGAACTCCTACTGAAGGCTGGCAGAAGACCTCAGACCTCCCAAAAGGCAAGAAACTCCCCACGTAACTGGGTAGGGCAAAAGAAAAAACAGAGACAGAAGAATAAGGACGGCACCTGCACCAGTGGGAGGGAGCTGTGAAGGAGGAAAAGTTTCCACACACTAGGAAGCCCCTCCGCGGGCGGAGACTGCGGGAGGCAGAGGGGGGAGTTTCGGGACCGCGGAGTAGTGCACAGCGACGGGTGCGGAGGGCAAAGCGGGGAGATTCCTGCACAGACGATCGGTGCCGACCAGCACTCACCAACCCGAGAGGCTTGTCTGCTCACCCGCCGGGGCGGGCGGGGCTGCGAGCTGAGGCTCGGGTTTTGGTTTTGGACGGAGCTCAGGGAGAGGACTGGGGTTGGCGGCTTGAACATAGCCTGAAGGGGTTAGTGCACCACGACTAGCCGGGAGGGAGTTCGGGGAAAAGCCTGCACCGGCCGAAGAGGCAAGAGACTTTTTCTTCCCTCTTTGTTTCCTGGTGCGCGAGGAGAGGGGTTTAAGAGCGCTGCTTAAAGGAACTCCAGAGACGGGCGCGAGCCGCGGCTAAAAGCGCGAACCCCAGAGACGGGCGCGAGCCGCGGCTGAGGGCGCGAGCCCCCGAGACGGGCGCGAGCCGCGGCTGAAAGCGCAAACCCCAGAGACGGGCGCGAGCCGCGGCTGAAAGCGCAAACCCCAGAGACGGGCACGAGCCGCGGCTAAAACCGCGGACCCAAGAGCCGGGCGGGAGACGCTAAGGCTGCTGCTGCTGCCACCAAGGGGCCTGTGTGTGAGCACAGGTCACGCTCCACACCCCTCTTCCGCGGAGCCTGTGCAGCCCGCCACTGCCAGGTTCCCGGGATCCAGGGACAACTTCCCCGGGACAACGCACGGCGGGCCTCAGGCTGGTGCAACGTCACGCCGGCCTCTGCCGCAACGTCACGCTGCCTCTGCCGCCGCAGGCCCGCCCCGCACGCAGTGCCCCTCCTTCCCCCATCCCCCAACCCCCGGCCTGAGTGAGCCGGAGGCCCCGAATCAGCGGCTCCTTTAACCCCGTCCTGTCTGAGCGAAAAAACAGACGTCCTCCAGCGACCTACACGCAGAGGCAGGGCCAAATCCAAAGCTGAGCTCCTGTGAGCTGTGAGAACAAAGAAGAGAAAGGGAAATCTCTCCCAGCAGCCACAGAAGCAGCGGATTAAAGCTCCACAATCAACTTGATATACCCTGCATCTGTGGAATACCTGAATAGACAAGGAATGATCCCAAATTGAAGAGGGGGAATTTAGGAGCGAGATCTATGATTTTTTTCCCTTTTCCTCTTTTTGTGAATGTGTACGTGTATGCTTCTGTGTGAGATCTTGTCTGTATACTCTTGCTTCCACCATTTGTCCTAGGGCTCTATCCGTCCATGACTTTTTTTTAAAAATTCTTTTTCTTAATAATTAAGTTTAATTGTAATAACTTTATTATACTTTACCTTCGTTCTTTCTTTCTTTCCTTCCTTCCTTCCCTCCTTTAGACAACGAATCACCCCAAATTGAGGAGGTGGTCTCAGGGAGCAGGATTTATGATTTTTCCCCCTTTACCTCTTTTTGTGAATGTGTATGCTTCTGTGTAAGATTTTCTCTGTATAGCTTTGCTTCCAACATTTGTCCTAAGGTTCTATCCGTCCCTTTTTTTTTTCTAAATATTTTTTAATTCAATAACTATATTATACTTTATTTTATTTTTACTGTATCATCTTTCTTTCTGTCTTTTTTCCTTCTTTCCCTCCTTCCTTCCTTCCTCCCTCCCTCCCTCCCTCCCTCCTTTCTTTTCTTTGCTTCTTTCTTCCTTCCTTCCTTTCCTCCTTTCCTTCTTTCTTTACTCATACTTCTACTAATTCTCCCTACTTTTTCTCCCTTTTATTCTGAGCTGTGTGGATGAAAGGCTCTTGGTGCTCCAGCCAGGAGTCAGGGCTCTGCCTCTGAGGTAGGAGAGCCAACTTCAGGACACTGGTCAACAAGAGACCTCCCAGCTCCACATAATATTAAACGGTGGAAATCTCCCAGAGACCTCCATCTTAACACCAGCACCCAGCTTCACTCAACGACCAGCAAGCCACAGTGCTGGACAACCTATGCCAAACAACTAGCAAAACAGGAACACAACCCCACCCATTAGCAGAGAGGCTGCCTAAAATCATAATAAGGCCACAGACACCCCAAAACACACCACCAGACGTGAACCTGCCCACTAGAGAGACAAGATCCAGCCTCATCCAGCACAACACAGGCACTAGTCCCCTCCACCAGGAAGCCTACACAACCCACTGAAACAACCTTAGCCACTGGAGACAGACATCAAAAACAACGGGAACTACGAACCTGCAGCCTGCAAAAAGGAGACCCCAAACACAGTAAGATAAGCAAAATGAGAAGACAGAAAAACACACAGCAGATGAAGGAGCAAGATAAAAACCCACCAGACCTAACAAATGAAGAGGAAATAGGCAATCTACCTGAAAAAGAATTCAGAATAATGATAGTAAGGATGATCCGAAATCTTGGAAGTAGAATGGACAAAATGCAAGAAACAGTTAACAAGGACCTACAAGAACTAAAGATGAAACAAGCAACGATGAACAATGCAATAAATGAAATTAAAATCACTCTAGATAGGATCAATAGCAGAATAACTGAGGCAGAAGAACGGATAAGTGACCTGGAAGATAAAGTAGTGGAAATAACTACTGCAGAGCAGAATAAAGAAAAAAGAATGAAAAGAACTGAGGACAGTCTGAGAGACCTCTGGGACAACATGAAACGCACCAACATTCGAATTATAGGGGTTCCAGAAGAAGAAGAAAGAAAGAAAGGGACTGAGAAAATATTTGAAGAGATTATAGTTGAAAACTTCCCTAATATGGGAAAGGAAATAGTTAATCAAGTCCAGGAAGCACAGAGGGTCCCATACAGGATAAATACAAGGAGAAACACGCCAAGACACATATTAATCAAACTGTCAAAAATTAAATACAAAGAAAGCATATTAAAAGCAGCAAGGGAAAAACAACAAATAACACACAAGGGAATCCCCATAAGGTTAACAGCTGATCTCTCAGCAGAAACCCTACAAGCCAGAAGGGAGTGGCAGGACATACTGAAAGTGATGAAGGAGAATAGCCTGCAACCAAGACTACTCTACCCAGCAAGGATCTCATTCACATTTGATGGAGAAATTAAAACCTTTACAGACAAGCAAAAGCTGAGAGAGTTCAGCACCACCAAACCAGCTTTACAACAAATGCTAAAGGAACTTCTCTAGACACGAAACACAAGAGAAGGAAATGACCTATAGTAGCGAACCCAAAACAATATATAAAATGGAAATAGGAACATACATATCGATAATTACCTTAAATGTAAATGGACTAAATGCTCCCACCAAAAGACACAGATTGGCTGAATGGATACAAAAACAAGACCCTTATATATGCTGTCTACAAGAGACCCACTTCAGAACTAGAGACACGTACAGACTGAAAGTAAGGGGATGGAAAAAGATATTCCATGCAAATGGAAACCAAAAGAAAGCTGGAGTAGCAATTCTCATATCAGACAAAATAGACTTTAAAATAAGGACTATTAAAAGGGACAAAGAAGGACACTACATAATGATCAAGGGATCGATCCAAGAAGAAGATATAACAATTGTAAATATTTATGCACCCAACATAGGAGCACCTCAATACATAAGGCAAATACTAACAACCATAAAAGGGGAGATCAACAGTAACACATTCATAGTAGGGGACTTTAACACCCCACTTTCACCCATGGACAGATCATCCAAAATGAAAATAAATAAGGAAACACAAGCTTTAAATGATACATTAAACAAGATGGACTTAATTGATATTTATAGGACACTCCATCCAAAAACAACAGAATACACATTTTTCTCAAGTGCTCATGGAACATTCTCCAGGATAGATCATATCTTGGGTCACAAATCAAGCCTTGGTAAATTTAAGAAAACTGAAATTGTATCAAGTATCTTTTCCGACCACAACGCCATGAGACTAGATATCAATTACAGGAAAAGATCTGTAAAAAATACAAACACATGGAGGCTAAACAATACACTACTTAATAATGAAGTGATCACTGAAGAAATCAAAGAGGAAATAAAAAAATACCTAGAAACAAATGACAATGGAGACACAACGACCCAAAACCTATGGGATGCAGCAAAAGCAGTTCTATGGGGGAAGTTTATAGCAATACAAGCCCACCTTAAGAAGCAGGAACCATCTCGAATAGACAGCCTAACCTTGCACC
The DNA here is from genome assembly GCF_963924675.1 of Phocoena phocoena. Lineage (NCBI taxonomy): Eukaryota > Metazoa > Chordata > Mammalia > Artiodactyla > Phocoenidae > Phocoena > Phocoena phocoena. The sequence goes on from NC_089221.1 coordinate 47,800,872, forward strand.
TCAAGCAATTAGAGAAAGAAGAACAAAAAAACCCCAAAGCTAGCAGAAGGAAAGAAATCATAAAAATCAGATCAGAAATAAATGAAAAAGAAATGAAGGAAACAATAGCAAAGATCAATAAAACTAAAAGCTGGTTCTTTGAGAAGATAAACAAAATAGATAAACCACTAGCCAGACTCATCAAGAAAAAAAGGGAGAAGACTCAAATCAATAGAATTAGAAATGAAAAAGGAGAAGTAACAACTGACACTGCAGAAATAAAAAAAATCATGAGAGATTACTACAAGCAACTCTATGCCAATAAAATGGACAATCTGGAAGAAATGGACAAATTCTTAGAAATGCACAACCTGCCAAGACTGAATCAGGAAGAAATAGAAAATATGAACAGACCAATCACAAGCAATGAAATTGAAACTGTGATTAAAAATCTTCCAACAAACAAAAGCCCAGGACCAGATGGCTTCACAGGTGAATTCTATCAAACGTTTAGAGAAGAGCTAACACCTATCCTTCTCAAACTCTTCCAAAATATAGCAGAGGGAGGAACACTCCCAAACTCCTTCTACGAAGCCACCATCACCTTGATACCAAAACCAGACAAGGATGTCACAAAGAAAGAAAACTACAGGCCAATATCACTGATGAACATAGATGCAAAAATCCTCAACAAAATACTAGCAAACAGAATCCAACAGCACATTAAAAGGATCATACACCATGATCAAGTGGGGTTTATTCCAGGAATGCAAGGATTCTTCAATATACGCAAATCTATCAATGTGATAAACCATATTAACAAATTGAAGGAGAAAAACCATATGATCATCTCAATAGATGCAGAGAAAGCTTTCGACAAAATTCAACACCCATTTATGATAAAAACCCTCCAGAAAGTAGGCATAGAGGGAACTTTCCTAAACATAATAAAAGCCATATATGACAAGCCCACAGCAAACATCATCCTCAATGGTGAAAAACTGAAGGCATTTCCACTAAGATCAGGAACAAGACAAGGTTGCCCACTCTCACCACTCTTATTCAACATAGTTTTGGAAGTTTTAGCCACAGCAATCAGAGAAGAAAAGGAAATAAAAGGAATCCAAATCGGAAAAGAAGTAAAGCTGTCACTGTTTGCAGATGACATGATACTATACATAGAGAATCCTAAAGATGCTACCAGAAAACTACTAGAGCTAATCAATGAATTTGGTAAAGTAGCAGGATACAAAATTAATGCACAGAAATCTCTGGCATTTCTATATACTAATGATGAAAAATCTGAAAGTGAAATCAAGAAAACACTCCCATTTACCATTGCAACAAAAAGAATAAAATATCTAGGAATAAACCTACCTAAGGATACGAAAGACCTGTATGCAGAAAATTATAAGACACTGATGAAAGAAATTAAAGAAATTAATTAAAGAATTAAGTATATACTGGGTATATACGCTGAGAAAACCAAAATTCAAAAAGAGTCATGTACCAAAATGTTCATTGCAGCTCTATTTACAATAGCCAGGACATGGAAACAACCTAAGTGCCCATCATCGGATGAATGGATAAAGAAGATGTGGCACATATACACAATGGAATATTACTCAGCCTTAAAAAGAAATGAAATTGAGCTATTTGTAATGAGATGGATAGACCTAGAGTCTGTCATACAGAGTGAAGTAAGTCAGAAAGAAAAAGACAAATACCGTATGCTAACACATATATATGGAATTTAAGGAAAAAAAATGTCATGAAGAACCTAGGGGTAAGATAGGAATAAAGACGCAGACCTACTGGAGAACGGACTTGAGGATATGGGGAGGGGGAAGGGTGAGTTTTGACAGGGCGAGAGAGAGTCATGGACATATACACACTAACAAACGTAGTAAGGTAGATAGCTGGGGGGAAGCAGCCGCAAGGCACAGGGATATTAGCTCGGTGCTTTGTGACAGCCTGGAAGTGTGGGATGGGGAGAGTGGGAGGGAGGGAGACGCAAGAGGGAGGACATATGGGAACATATGTATATGTATGGCTGATGCACTTTGTTATAAAGCAGAAGCTAACACACCATTGTAGAGCAATTATACCCCAATAAAGATGTTTAAAAAAAAAAAAAAAAAAAAAACACGACGACCCACAACCTATGGGATGCAGCAAAAGCAGTTCTAAGAGGGAAGTTTATAGCAATACAATTCTACCTCAAAAAACAAGAAACATCTCAAATAAACAACGTAACCAGACACCTAAAGCAATTAGAGACATAAGAACAAAAAAAAAAACCCCAAAGTTAGCAGAATGAAAGAAGTCATAAAAATCAGATCAGAAATACATGAAAAGGAAATGAAGGAAACAATAGCAAAGATCAGTAAAACTAAAAGCTGGTTCTTTGAGAAGAAAAACAAAATTGATAAACCATTAGCCAGACTCAGAAAAAAAGGGAGAAGACTCAAATCAATGGAATAACAAATGAAAGAGGAGAAGTAACAACTGACACTGCAGAAATACAAAGGATCATGAGAGATTACTACAAGCAACTATATGCCAATAAAAAGGACAACCTGGAAGAAATGGACAAATTCTTAGAAAAGCATAACCTTCTGAGACTGAACCAGGAAGAAACAGAAAATATAAACAAATGAATCACAAGCACTAAAATTGAGACTGTGTTTAAAAATCTTCCAACAAACAAAAGCCCAGGACCAGATGGCTTCACAGGCAAATTCTACCAAACATTTAGAGAAGAGCTAACACCTATGCTTCTCAAACTCTTCCAAAAAATTGTAGAGGAAGGAACACTCCCTCTATGGCCTCACTCTATGAGGCCACCATCACCCTGATACCAAAACCAGACAAAGATGTCACAAAGAAAGAAAATTACAGGCAAATATCACTGATGAACATAGATGCAAAAAACCTCAACAAAATACTAGCAAACAGAATTCAACAGCACATTAAAAGGATCATACACCAGGATCAAGTGGGATTTATCCCAGGAATGCAAGGATTCTTCAATATACACAAAGCAATCAATGTGACACACCATATTAAAAAACTGAAGAATAAAAACCATATGATCATCTCAATAGATGCAGAAAAAGTTTTCAACAGGGCTTCCCTGGTGGCGCAGTGGTTGAGAGTCTGCCTGCCAATGCAGGGGACACGGGTTCGTGCCCTGGTCCGGGAAGATCCCATATGCCACAGAGCAGCTGGGCCCGTGAGCCATGGCCGCTAAGCCTGCGCGTCCGGAGCCTGTGCTCCGCAACAGAAGAGGCCACAACAGTGAGAGGCCCGCGTACCACAAAAAAAAAATAAAATAAAATAAAATAAAAAGTTTTCGACAAAATTCAACACCCATTTATGATAAAAACCCTCCAGAAAGTAGGCATAGAGGGAACTTACCTCAACATAATAAAGGCCATATATGACAAACCCACAGCCAACATCATTCTCAATGGTGAAAAACTGAAACCATTTCCACTAAGATCATGAACAAGACAAGGTTGCCCACTCTCATCACTATTATTCAACATAGTTTTGGAAGTTTTAGCCACAGCAATCAGAGAAGAAAAAGAAATAAAAGGAATCCAAATCGGAAAAGAAGAAGTAAAGCAGTCACTGTTTGCTGATGACGTGACACTATACAGAGAGAATCCTAAAGATGCTACCAGAAAACTGCTAGATGTAATCAACGAATTTGGTAAAGTAGCAGGATACAAAATTAATGCACAGAAATCTCTTGCATTCCTATACGCTAATGATGAAAAATCTGAAAGAGAAATTAAGGAAAGGGTCCCGTTTACCATTACAACAAAAAGAATAAAATACCTAGGAATAAACACCTACCTAAGGAGACAAAGGACCTGTATGCAGAAAAGTATAAGACACTGATGAAAGAAATTAAAGATGATACAAACAGATGGAGAGATATACCATGTTCTCGGATTGGAAGAAACAACATTATGAAAATGACTATACTACCAAAAGCAATGTACTGATTCAATGCAATCCCTTTCAAACTACCAATGGCATTTTTCACAGAACTAGGACAAAAAATCTCACATTTTGTATGGAAACACACAAAAACCCTGAATAGCCAAAGCAATCTTGAGAAAGAAAAATGGAGCTGGAGGAATCAGGCTCCCTGAATTCAGACTATACTACAAAGCTACAGTAATCAAGACAGTATGGTACTGGCACAAAAACAGAAATATAGATCAATGGAACAGGATAGAAAGCCCAGAGATAAACCCATGCACATATGGTCACCTTATTTTTTATAAAGGAGGCAACAATATACAATGGAGAAAAGACAGCCTCTTCAATAAGTGATGCTGGGAAAACTGGACAGCTACATGTAAAAGAATGAAATTAGAACAGTCCCTAACACCATACACAATAATAAACTCAAAATGGATTAAAGACCTAAATGTCACTATAAAACTCTTAGAGGAAAACATAGGCAGAACACTCTATAACATAAATCACAGCAAGATCCTTTTTGACCCACCTCCTAGAGAAATGGAAATAAAAACAAAAATAAACAAATGGGACCTAATGAAACTTAAAAGCTTTTGCACAGCAAAGAAAATCATAAACAAGATGAAAAGATAACCCTCAGAATGGGAAAAACTATTTGCAAATGAAGCAACTGACAAAGGATTAATCTCCAAAATGTACAAGCAGCTCATGCAGCTCAATATCAAAAAAACAAACAACCCAATCCAAAAATGGGCAGAAGACCTAAACAGACATTTCTACAAAGAAAATATACAGATTGCCAACAAACACATGAAAGAATGCTCAACATCATTAATCATTAGAGAAATGCAAATCAAAGGTACAATGAGGTATCACCTCACACCAGTCAGAATGGCCATGATCAAAAAATTTACAAACAATAAATGCTGGAGGGGGTGTGGAGAAAAGGGAACCCTCTTGCACTGTTGGTGGGAATGTAAATTGATACAGCCACTATGGAGAACTGTATGGAGGTTCCTTAAAAAACTGAAAATAGAACTACCATACAACCCAGCAATCCCACTACTGAGCATATACCCAGAGAAAACCATAATTCAAAAAGACACATGCACCCCAATGTTCATTGCAGCACTATTTACAATAGCCAGGACATGGAGGCAACCTAAGTGTCCATTGACAGATGAATGGATAAAGAAGATGTTGCACATATATACAATGAAATATTACTCAGCCATAAAAAGAAACGAAATTGAGTTATTTGTAGTGAGGTGGATGGACCTAGAGTCTGTCATACAGAGTGAAGTCAGAAAGAGAAAAACAAATATCATATACTAACACGTTTATGGAATCTAAAAAAAAAAAAAAAAAAGGTTCTGAAGAACCTAGAGGCAGGACAGGAATAAAGACGCAGATGTATTGAATGAACTTGAGAACACGGGGAGGGGGAAGGGTAAGCTGGGATGAAGTGAGAGAGTGGCATGGACTTATATATACTACCAAATGTAAAATAGATAGCTATTGGGAAAAGCCACATAGCCCAAGGAGGTCAGCTAAGTGCTTTTTGACCACCTAGAGGGGTGGGATAGGGAGGGTGGGAGGGAGGGAGAGGCAAGAGGGAGGAGATATGGGGATATATGTATATGTATAGCTGATTCACTTTGCTATAAAGCAGAAACTAACACACCATTGTAAAGCAATTATACTCCAATAAAGATGTTATAAAAAAATTAACTCCTTTGAGCAAGGAAAATAAAAGGTATATCTTGATATTTGTTTCATTTTATTTGCTTTTAATAAAAATTATTTTGAGAAACATTTGAGAGAATAGTGGATGACATTTTCTCGGCTGTTTTATAATAGGCTTTCCTGTTTTTGATTTTTTTAAAATAGGACAGTTCTTATTAGTTATCTATTTTATACATATTAGTGTATATATGTCAGTCCCAATCTCCCAATTCATCCCACCACCACCACCCCCCTAGGCTAACTGTTTCATCACAGGGTCTGAAGGGTATGTTTTTTGAGTGTGATTTCATGTGTAATGATTCTAAATCCATGTTACAGCCCAGCTCATAAAAGGTAATAAACAGGCAAGTGTGATGGGAAATGCCACAGGGTATCCTTCTGGCTCCACCTCTACAAATAGAGGCCAGGGTATCAGAAGGCACCTCCACCACCCTGGGCCTCCCTTCTCATCTGTAAAATGAGGGTGCTGAAAGAGATGGTCTGTGAGGGTCTTTGCATCTCTGACATTCTGGGTGTCTGAGATTGCTAGGTAGTTGTAAATATTCTTATATCAAGGATAGGAGGCAAAGGCAAATGTGGGTGAAATCTAAGCAAATTTTTGATGTTGAACGCTGAAATGTGATGGCCTAAATGACCATCAGGTATAACTAGGAGCACAGCTCCTTGAGGTCACCAATGCTACTATACTTTAGGGAATCAGTCAAACAGCAAATTAGAGGCTAGGTGGGAGTTAAAAAATAACCTGACTCTTCAGAATGAAAACCTTTGAAGGAGGTTACAAAATTATTTATTATAGTTATGTGCTATATTTATTGCCATTTTCCCTGGGAAAAGTAGCTATTCCTTTTTTTAAATAAAGGCTTCTGTAGTTATTCTTGGTTGAAAAAAATGGGTAATTTTGAAATAATTATATCCTCTATAAAATTTTTTTTTTCATGTAACTCATCTCTCCTTTTGCTACCTGAGGATCTTGCAAAGCAATGCACCTCAGGAAAAATACAGAACATAATTCCTTTTTCTTCCTCATATTTCTTTTTGTGTGCAATAAAAGAGTACCCATAGGAGCTTTCCATCATAACTCCAAATGTATGAGATAAATCTAATTGCTCCCTACATTAGCTAATCTCACTTTTAAATCATGTTGACGATATCTTATCAAGGCTTTGAAAATTGCTTAAGAAATATCTGTTTACTTGACTGAATTGTAAGCTAGATGTTGCTCAAGGATTTTTAAAATTCAAGTTTACTCCTTCAAATTTCACCTCATTTATTTTACTAGGTATGTACATTGGTCAGATGTTCAGTGAATGAAAATCTAGCCACAAAATAAAAGCGAAACTAGACACTTAGCCTTTATCTGAGTAACATAAAATATAAATGAATATAAAATTAATAATATTATAAAATATAAATATGTATTTTTATAAATATAAAGTGAACATAAAGTATATATAGAATATTTGATACAGGGACAGAGTATTAGATGCTATTAGGTACAGATATAAAATATTAAATATGGGACTTCCCTGGTGGCGCAGTGGTTAAGAATCCACCTGCCAATGCAGGGGACATGGGTTCGAGCCCGAGCCCTGGTCCGGGAAGATCCCACATGCCGCGGAGCAACTAAGCCTGTGTGTCACAACTACTGAGCCTGCACTCTAGAGCCCGTGAGCCACAACTGTGGAGCCCACGTGCCACAACTACTGAGCCCACGTGCCACAGCTACTGAAGCCTGCACGCCTAGCACCCGTGCTCCTCAACAAAGACAAGCCACCGCAATGAGACGCCCGCACACCGCAACGAAAGCCCTCACACCGCAACAAAAGCCCGCGCACGTTGCTGTGTGCGGGCTTTCTGCAACTAGAGAAAGCCCGCACGCAGCAACGAAGACCCAACGCAGCCAAAAATAAATAAATTTATTTTAAAAAATAAAATATTAAATACAAAGTAAATACTTATTTAAAATGAAAAAAGAAATTACAACAAACTTTTAAAGTGATAAAGATCACGTGTTACAAAATCCAGAAAAAAATATATGATATTTTTATTAATTAGCTGCCTGACACATTTCTAGAATACTTGTACTCCTATAGTTTTAGCTGAATATTCTTTGGTTGCCCTGTCTTATGCCAATGATTTTTTCCCCCAAAATATCTAATTAAGAAGCATCATGTCTTTTGTCCATTTATGTTCTGTTTGGTGTTTCATAAATATTGTGGGATTGTGATTCTGAAAAATGTCATTAAACACTGTTGAATGAAGTAGTGCTCACCATAACAAGTCATAATGAATGATGAGAGTATATATCAAAATCAATGACCTGGTTATAGTGCAGCCAATGGCTGATCTTCACGCCTTCTGCTGACTGAACAAACAAAGTTTTTCTTTACTGTCATTCTCATCTTCCTGCTGCTTTTTCACTTCCTGCTTGAGAAGGTCCTGGTCCTCATAAACATCTTTATGTCTTCTGTCTCCATTTTTATTAACTATAATTCTTGTTTATCTTGACCCTTTTCCTTATCTTCATGATTTTGAGCATTAGAGATTTTCATTTATATTGCAACACAAATAAAAGAGTTTTTGATATTTTGTGACACAAATAAAAGAAGCTTCTGCCAGCCTTCTTTGTTTCAATTTTTGTTTTTGGTTTCCCTAAGTATATGTCTTTCATATCTATATTTTGGTATAGTAATTCTTTAATAACTTATATAATTAAATATGTAATACATCATGTAACATACAATATGATTCATCTGAAATCAAGTCATACATGAGAGCAAGACTTGGGAAACTCTTTAGTAAAGGGTCAGATAGCAAACTTTTGGCATTGGGGGCCTTACTGTTTGTCTCAACTACCCAACTCTGCTTTTGTAGCACTAAAATAGCCATGGAGAGTATGTCAATAAATGGGCATGAATGTGTTCCAGGTAAAACTTATTGATAAATAAGGCAGCGAGCTGGATTTGGTCCCCAGGCCATAGTTAGCCAACCCCTCCCCAAGAGCAATTCAAATGCTTTTTTAAAGTGCTGCTACCTTGTACTGAGCTCCACATTTACTCATACTGCTTACTCATAATTTATACTGTACACATTGACTTATTAGTGAATGCTAGGAGTTTGGTCACTTGAATACTTCCCTCTTCTGGTTGTTTTAATGCAGCTGCCGTTTGGGGTGTGCCATTTCATCTGGAACCATGGGATTTTAGCAGGACAAGGTGCATCTGAAATGCTAAAATAATCCAATACCTTGGGAAGCAAAAAACATGTCACTTCATACACATACAGTTTGTAGTATGGCAGCAGGTTTGGGTCTTAGGTGGAAATTCCGATAAATTCTATTTTGCACATTTCTCATCAAAAAAGAAAAAAATGCATGGTGCATTTGTGATTGACATCAGGCATTATTGAATATACTACTGACAGGAGAGAATTTCCTCTTTGACTAAAAAGCAATGAAAACAATTTTACAAACCTGGTAATTGGAAGAGTTTTCCCAGGATAACTTTCGGATCTCTACACTTTTGGATCTCTACACTTCAAACCTTGCTACTGGGCATACATGCTTCTGGTGTTAGACTCCATGTGACACGATCGTATCATGATAAAACTCTGGCTTTGTCCTTTCCTGTTACTGTGCTGAGTGGATTGACACAGTGGGCAGCAGGAACACTATTGGAAGCCATTCCGACACCCGTGTAGCTAGCAGTAACTTAGCTCTCTCTCTCTATTAGTTTCCTATGGCTGCTGTAACAAACTGTGTGTGTGTGCTACACACATGGTGGCTTAAAACAACATATATATATATTCTCTTATGGTTCCAGAGGTGAGAAATGTGAAATCAATTTCACTGGGCCAAGATCAAGGTGTCACCAGGCCACACTCCCTCCAGAGGCTACAGGGGAGAATCTGTTTCCTTGTCTTTTCCAGCATTCCTTGGCTTGGGGGAACTTTCCTCCATCTTCAAAGCCAGCAGTGTAGCATCTTGCTTCAGTGGTCACTTTGCCTTCTTTTTGCGTCAAATCTTCCTCTGCCCCCTACTCATAGGAACACTTTTTATTGCTTTTAGGGCCTCCCCAGATAATTGCCCCATCTCAAGACTCTTAACTTAATCATCTCTGCAGTCTCCTTTGTCATGTAAGGTAACGTTCACAAGTTCCAGGGATTAGGACCTAGATATCTCTGGGGGCCACTATGCAGCCTACCACACTAAGTTTTATATATGTAACATGTATGTCTCACACATAACCCAAGCTAAATGTATGTCCAATTCAACCTCCCATCAGCTTGATTCCAGAAGTGCCTGTGGCCCCTTTACCACCATAACTCGAAGGGAAATATGACCTAAAAGTCAGAGTAGAAAGAGTAGTCTCAACCAATTGAAGTTAGAATATATTATTTTTGTAATTTTTACAAAATCTAGGACTTTGTTCTATCAGCTCAATTTGTTATATCAACTCAATCCTCACAACTCTCTTAGGTTTTACAGATGAAGTACCTTAGTTCCAAAGGCAGTGCAATGCCCCAAACAGGAACTTAAAATGGGACCATGCACGTGAGGGACCCTCTGACTAAAGCTTCAGAAGTTTCAGGTAAATCCTTCTCAAACATACTATTCACCTCTCCCAGGGTTTTGTTTTTGTTTCTGTGTTCTTGGTAGTAAATAAGAGAGACTCTACTTGTAGTCAAAGGCACCTCTATGCAGATTTTCCAGTACCATCTTGTTTATTTTGGTTTGTTTGCTTTACTTTTTTAAATTGAGGTACAATTCATATAACCTAAAATCAACCATTTTAACATGCACAGTTTAGTCCCTTTCAGTACAGTCACAGAGTTATGTAAACATCACCTCTATCTAGCTCCAAAACATTTTCATCACCCTAAAAGAAAGTGACTTCATTAAAAAGTCATTCTCCATACTCCCCTGGAAACCACTAATCTGTTTTCTCCTTCTATGGATTTACCTATTTGGGAAATTTTATATAAATGGAATCATATACTAAGTGACCTTTTGTGTTTGGCTTCTTTCACTTAGCATAATGTTTTCAAGGTTCATCCACGTTGTATCATATATCACTTCATTCCTTTTTATGGCTGAATAATATTCCCTTGTATGGATATACTACATTTGTTTATCCATTCATCAGACATTTGAATTCTTTCCACCTTTTGGCTACTGTGAATAATGCTGTTATGAACATTTGTAAGGGTTCTGAACCCAATTCCATGTGTCTGTTTTTTTTTTCCCCACACCATCAAGTAATTCTACACCAGTTGGTTATCCTATAATTCAATTCAATTATGACACTATCTACCTGGAGATACCATCAGATTCCACAGGTCAAGGGCTTGGTCCTACAAGATTGCCCCCCACCACTTCAGACACCAATCTCAAGCACAGGTTGTTACCTGTGCTTCTGACTACAGACTAAAGCTTCAAACAACCCCCTCCTTTAGTTCAATTAATTTGCTAGAGTGGTTTTCAGAACTCAAGGAAGCATTTTCCTTACTAGATGACCAGATTATTATAAAAGAATATAGCTCAGGAACAGCCAGATGAAAGAGACATGTAGGACAAGCTGTGGGGGAGGGGCAGAGGCTTCCATCCCCTCTCTGAGTATGCCACGCTCCCCAAACCTCCACATGCTCACCAACCTGGAAGCTCTCCAAACCATCTCATTTTGGGTTTCTATGGAGGCTTCATTACATAGGCATGATTATTTAAATCACAGGCATAGCTCATTAGAGCTACTAAAGCTGTGCTTAAAGGAAAATTTATAGCCTTTTATGCATAGAGTAGAAAAGACAAAAATCCGATAATCAATGATCTAAGCGTTTAATCTCACAAAGTTGAAAGAACAGCAAATTAAAGTCAAAGAAACAGAGTGAAAGAAATAAAGACAGGAACACAAGGTAAAGAAATAGAAAACAAATACACAATAGAGAGGTCAGCAAAGCCTAGGATTGCTTCTTCACGAGGGGATACATAATTTGCCTAAGTAAGAGCTAGATACCAGCCCAAAGCTCTTTGGCTCCCTAAGCGAAGCTCTGAGGCTGTGGTCTACAGACCAACCCATAACCACCATCTGGTCCTGAGTCCCTTGAAGCACATGATCTTAATAAAGGCAACTCTGACTGTTTCTAGAAGATGGAAGCAGAAATGTAAGTGAAGTCAGCTTTTACAAATGCATTCAACCGTGAAATCATTCTTGTCGTTGCAACATATCTGCAAATTTTTTTGAAGTCCACATCTTTTCTGTTAAAGTAACTCTCAAGTTATTATTTTCTAGGGAAGAAAACCTGAAAAAAATGGTAAATTGCTGCTTATGTGAAATAATATTTCATTTTACATTGAATAAGAAACTATTAGATTACTATTTTATACTGAAAGGAGAAGAATTTTGTTAAATAACATTCTCTATGAGATTAATAAAGTTACTTGGAAAACAGAAACACTGTCTTAGAGTTACTGTTAAGATCCTAGGCCGCAGGAATTGTATACACTTACCTGAAACATTCCCCAAACTGCTCGTGTAATACTCTGCACTCTGTGATATTCCACAAATATTAATTCAAAAATTCACTGCACTGGTTCCTCCATTTTACCAAGGGTGTTTACATACCCATTTGAGACATAAATCTCCGTGGATCTTGGAGTGTGGTCTCAGGACCAGCAGCAGCATCACCTGAAATTGTTAGATATGCAAACTCTCAGGCTGCATCCCAGACCTGCTGAATCCACCTCTCCTAGCGGAACCCGCAATTGGTTTTAACAAGCCCACCAGGTGATCCTAATGCACACTGACATTTGAGAACCACTGATCTAAGTTGAGAAAGGCCTCCAGAAGCATCTCAAAATGCCACCTGCAGTACTAACTTTAGGCTCATAGGACTCTGTACCTCCACAAGTGTTGGCAGTTTATGCAGCATTCTTAATGGCTCTGATAAAGCAGGAGATGAATTATCAAAGAAGGAGCTTCCGCCATGTGCAACAGAAGACAGGTTCTACACCGCAAAAAGGGGCTGTAAACAGCACTTCCCAGCACACTGCAAGAAATGACAAGAAATTTAATGAGCTAAACACCAAGAAATACTTGCCTGAACATTTGATCATTCACCAGAGTAGAGTTGCCCCACCCCTAAAAAAGGACATTAACAGGAAAACGGAAGTGAAGAAGCCAGCTGAAAAAAAACCACCATTTCACGGACAGCCAATTAAAAAATGACTCGATAGAATGAAAATAAGATGCACCAGCACTTTATCACCAGCCATTGTCACCTTATCCTAAGGTGCCATTGCCACCTTATCCTAAGGTGACAATGGCTATATTTACTCATCTATACCTTCCCCTGCCTATTTCTGCCTCTGTTTTAAGAAGAAAAGAAGAAAAATGTTTCCCCTGAGTTTCCCTAAGCTCACATTTTTTCAACTAAAAAAAGTGGTCACAAGAGCCAGGAGAGTCTCCTTGGGAGTTTAGGAACATCAGTCTCTTAACAAAGTAGAGCAGAACACTTGCCTTTCCAGCTATGTTGTCTTTTTATTGTTCTGTTTTGTTTTATTTTTTTTTTAATGTACTTTCTCCCTTCCAAGTCAGACAAGAGATTGAACTGAAGTTCTGAGTGAAATTCCATTGATAATTGAAGGTTGATAAAGGAACACTACTTCTCTCTCCTTTTTACCTGATTTCTCACAGGTGATTGTGCCACTAAGTAGAATTTTCTACAGGTCAAGACTATCCTCCCTTCAGACAGTGCGCTGGGAGTGTAGCAGCCCTCTCTCATGTCTCCCCCAAATCAGGGAACAGGTGCTAACTCTGCCTAGACTTGAAAATCATCTCACTCTTTTTAATAATTATTTTGTATTCTACTTTTAAAATTACGAATGTAATACATGCTCATTTTAACTAATAAAAGAATCCAAAGTTGCATCTATTATATCAGTAATGTAAACAAATTTGTAATGAACGTTTGTGGGGAAATCTTCCTTTGTGTGAATTTAGGTGGCAACAGATTCAAAGAGCAAGACAAAGCGTTCACACACACCCCCACCGCCACCCCCCACATAAGCTCAGCTTGCACCAACACTCTTACTGGGACTATTACATCTAAAGGAAGTGATACAAGGCTCCATGGCCAGTTGGCACCAGTGGACGTGAAAGTCTAATGGTGCACTTGCTAGTAGGGAGATGTGAAACCACATTGCTTTGTGGTGTGACCTTTGTTGTGACCTCGCTGCCAAGGTACCTGCCGAATTCCCAAGTCTCAATCTTCAGTCTCAATCTTCCAACCAGTTCTGTGAGCCCATACAAAATAATATTCATACTTTGGGATATTCTCAATAGCGGCAACTTTTTTCCCCCTTTAAGGGTAGATTAGACTTTTTTTTTTTTTTTTTTTTGCAGTACGCGGGCCTCTCACTGTTGTGGCCTCTCCCGTTGCGGAGCACAGGCTCCGGACGCGCAGGCTCCGCGGCCATGGCTCACGGGCCCATCCGCTCCGCGGCACGTGGGATTTTCCCGGACCGGTGCACGAACCCGTGTCCCCCGCATCGGCAGGCGGACTCTCAACCACTGCGCCACCAGGGAAGCCCTAGATTAGACTTTTTAAACGACCGAAAGGCATTTGGAAACAAGTGATGATACTAACTCATACTATATATGGACAAACACACTCATACACACAAATGAGATATGATTATAAAGTTTTGACATCTCCTGCCTGAAAAAGACAAAGAAAACTGTGCCAAAAATATTTTCAACAATGGAATCATTGTTAAAATGAGTGCATTTTAACATTTCTTAATCTCACTCTTTAAAAGGATGGAACTAATTTGAATGTTTGTTCCTGTATTGTAATTTAAAATCAATCTCATTACTGCCTACTTAGTGTGCTGCTTATAGGAGCCCAGATATAACAGGACCTCATGGAGACCCTAGAAATACTTCATAATTGATAAGACAAAATTAGGCTTCCAGACCCATATTTTAATTATTTTAAACCTAGAAAATACAACTCTGTTCTGTTCTGCCTAGTATTATATTCTCTACACTATAATAATAACAAATTAGCTTTGTCCTGATGGTATACCTACATAAATAAAAACACTAGTCAGAATAGCATTTTTATGATCTTCAACAGAAGCAAATGTTTGAATTATCTTGTTTTAAGTTGCTGTGAACTTTTGATACTCTTATCTATCCATCTGAGAGTTTCTAGCACATAGTAGGAGGTGCTGAACAGTTGGGTTTTTTTTTTTAGTTCTATGCCATGAACTGGGAGCTAAGGTGTTTTTCTCCTGCGATTTTTTTGTACTGGTTTTATTGAGATATGTTTCACATACCATACAGTTCACCCACTGAAGGGTAAAAGTCAGTGGTTTTTAGTATATTCACAGTTGTTCACCCAACACACCTGTGATTTGTTTTAAGCGGCATTAGCCAAAGGAAGAAGGGACAGAAGAGGAACTCATTCTCAAGTTACATACAAGTCCATATTGTGGTTATTTTGCCCAATACATTGCATGCAGCTTTGGGGCGGCAAATTCATCCACCCTACATGGAAATGGCAGGAGGTGGGAGGGAAGGGAATGCCAAGTGATTTATTTAAGGTAGATGGTCCAATCTTCCTAACAAGGGTCTATCCTACTGGGCACTAAGAAAGTCAGGAGTTGTCAAGTAACAAAATTTAAATATATCAGATGCCTTCTTAACTGACAATATCAAGACTGATATTTGATTTGAAAGTCAAAGTGAGGAGTCATGAAATATATAACAAATACCTATCACGGTCATTTTCATTTAAACCATACATATATATACATTTAATAAAATGAGTTCTTTTAACCTGTCAAGATGATATATGCTTTTTCATCACATAGTCCTTCCACTTTTTCATTAAAATAATATTGATTCAGTCTGGAACTTAATAAACGGTAAAATGTGGGGCTTTACTAGCCACTGTTAGCTCTGGATTTGATTCTCTTTGCTTCTCCTCTTTTCCAAATTGAGGTCAATCAGTTCAATTCACAGTATATATGATTTCTTCATTATTCATGTTATGGCCTGAATGTTTGTGTCCCCCAACAAAATTCATATGCTGAAACCCTAATTTCAATCTGATTGGCTTAAGAGATGGGCCTTTGGAAGGTAATTAACTTGGGAAGCCTCCACCCTCATGAATGACATTAGTGCCCTTATAAGAAGAGGCAACTAGCTAGCTTTCTTTTTGCCATGTAAGGACACAACGAGAAGCTGGCCACTTGCAAGCCTGGAAGTGGGCTCTCACCAGACACCAGATCTGCCAGCACCTTGATCTTGGACTTTCCAGCCTCCAGAACTATGAGAAATAAATGTTTGCTCTTTAAGCCAACTGAGTCTACGGTAATTTGTTATACAGCAGCCAAATCAGGACAATTCATAATTTTATTTTCCAATAAATCATCAAATTAAATAATCCATTCTTTTATATCTTCCTATAAAGTTATTAGTACCTTTGATTGTCTGAGATCAATCACTGAACTATATTTATGATTATAGCCTTAAAATTCAGAATTTCCTACAGTAGGAATTGTCAAAATTTTTCTGTGAAGGGACAGACTGTAAGTATGTTAGGCTTTGTGAGCCATTTCATCCCCATGCAACTACTCAATTCTGCCTGTAAGCAGGCAGTTTCTATGCCGGAAAGTGTAATCCTGGCCTCTGTTCTTAAAGGCTCCTCACACTACAGTCTCTTCATTCTGAGCTGGCCCATTCTGGCCCACTGGCCCTTTTACAGTACCTCTGAGGCTGTGGAAAACTTTAGGCATGATCCCCTGTACACCAAGCACAGGCCCTGGGGAGCCAGGAGCACAGCCTCAGTCTCACCTATCCAGCTTCCTCCAAGGTAACTCCATGATGTTGCTCTCACACTGCATTGGTCATGGCCCAGAGTGACAGGCTTACACTGACCAAGAACTAGAGTCCTTGATCTCCCTCATGCTTTGACAGGGAGCAGAGCACTAGATCAAACATTCTCAGACTCCTCCATGCCTTTCCTGACGTTTCTATACTCTCTCCATTTGACTCACAGTCCTAAGAAGGGGCAAATTAAGGACTTTAAGGAAAAACCAGGAACCATTACCTCATGGGACCAAAAGGGTAAAGCTTCTACTTGCTCTAATCCAAATCCGTCTTCCTAGAGGAACCAAACGTGCTGGACTCTGAAAGATAGTCTATGATCTAGCCCTACCAAATTTTTCTTTTAATATGTTGCAGAGCTTTAAAGAAATTTAGAAAATTCTTTTTCTCTTGACGAAATCAAGATTTTCATGCTGCCAGCACTGTTGAAAAACATCTTATTGTAATTAAAAGCTGAACACTGACCTTTTTCTTTACATTCTTATTATAAAAGTCGTAGTCTTACTCTTAGTTCTAGATTTTCTCATTTCCCCACCCACAGATACAGAAAGGTGTCTTGGCCTGACCAGGAGTAAGGTCATATACATAGAAGTTCAAGAGAAGAAAGTACATAGCATATTTCAAAAAACTTTACCTTCTGTTAAATTCTTAACTTTCATTAACTGAAGAGAATGAATGAATAAATGAACAAGTTGGAAGATAAACTTGTGAAGAAAGATTAGAACGGAAAAGAAGCAAGCTCAGAGAACATTCAGGAATGCTTACTCAATACATAAAGTCACTGAGACCATGAATATCTAGCCTTAGAAAATAAAAATATATCCAAAGGAATTGAAATCAGGATCTTGAAGAGATATCTGCACTCCCATGTTGATTGAAGCATTATTCACAATAGCCAAGATATGGAAGCAACATAAGTGTCCATCGATGGACAAATGGATGAAGAAACTGTGGTATACACATACAATGGAATAGTATTTAACCTTAAGAAAAGAAGGCAATCTTGCCATTTGTGACAACATGGATAAACCTGCAGGACATGATATGAAATAAGCCAGACACAGAAGGACAAATACAAGATAACCAATTACATGGGAAATCTACAATAGTCAAACTCAAAGAAGCAGGGAGTAGAATGGTGGTTACCAGGAGCTTAGGGGAGGAGAAAACAGAGAGGTATTAGTCAAAGGGTACAAAGTTTCAGTTATGCAAGATGGACAAGTCCTAGAGAGCTACTGTGTAGCACAGTGCCAATGGTAACTTAATTCTATACTTAAATATTTGCTAAGAGCGTAGATCTTATGTTAAGTGTTCTTATCACGCACACAAAAATAATATTAAATAAAGAGGGCAGGAGGAAACTTTTGGAGGTGATAGATGTTTATGGCATAGATGTGGTGCTCGTTTCATGAATGTACACTTATCTCCTAACCCTAATGTAAAGTTGTATATATTAAAATCATACAGCTTTTTTTATGTCAATCATAACTCAACAAAGTGGTTTAAAGGAGAGAGAAAAAAATAAAATGCCACATTTTATAAAATCTAGAATACCATTAATTTTTGTGCCACTACAATTATTTTTTAATGCTACCAATTAAACTGTGACACATAATCAATTGAAAGACGTGTCCTGGGACTTCCCTGGTGGCACAGTGGTTAAGAATCCACCTGCCAGTGCAGGGGACGTGGGCTCAAGCCGTGGTCCGGGAAGATCCCACATGCTGTGGAGCAACTAGGCCCGTGCACCACAACTACTGAGCCTGTGCTCTAGAGCCCATGGTCCGTGACAAGAGAAGCCACCGCAATGAGAAGCTGCACTGCAGCAAAGAGTATCCCCACTCACCGCAACTAGAGAGACCCCGTGCGCAGCAACAAAAACCCAACACAGCCATAAATAAATAAATAAATTTATTTTTAAAAAGATGTATCCTAGTTTCAGAGAAACTGAATCATGGAAATTCTACTGATACCTGAAGAGGATGCTGAACAATCAAAATGTTCAGTTAAACAGGAAAGCACAGGACTGTCTTACAGCAGAATGACTGGCTCGAGAGGTTCTCAGAAACACAGAGCTACTCTGAAAGATATTTCCTGGGAAACGTGCACAAGCTATGGAAAGTTTGATGATCTTTGGTTTTGCCTAAAGAACAGCAATCTAAGTCCTGCCAATTATCCTTTCCTACCATCTGCAAACCCATGACATGCATAAATGATAGAAAAAAAATACCTTTAATTAAAAGAATATAAATGAAGCATAAAAAGAATATGAGAATTTTAAAACTACATCATTCTAGACTCTGTCAAGATAAACTGAGCAATCAGAAAGCCATAGCATCTAAGTATGACCAACGTTAGCTGTTTATAACTCACACCCCCTATTTATATCTACTAGGGATTATAAAAGTTTATAAAATTGGCTTTTTGATTTTGAAAATAATCCACATTGATAATGGGAATATTCTGCATTTTTTGGTTCATACAGGGCTAATCAAGTCAAGAACATTTTAATGAAATGAGGAATAATTTAGAGATGCTTATTTAACACTCTCATTTTATATTGAGTCAATTAAGGAAAAAAAACACATAAACTTGGTTTTGACTTAATGATAAAATTTGAAAACAAGCATCATGTTATGAGTCATTTAATCCAATAGGACAACTTGAAGCTCTGGCCAGCTCTAATACCCAGCTTCCCAAGCTACTGAAAATTACCATGAACATTAATAATGATGTGAAAAGGGAGTCTCGTTTATATAAATGCAAGTCAATACAAATAGGGAAAGGGCAATTTATTGTGATGGATGCGTTCACTGAATGTAAAAAGCAAATTATTGAAGATAGAGTGAAAGAGAGAAACCTATAAATACCCAGGCTCCCTGGAGTAGAAGGGGATTAACCACATGGAAATTAAAGAAAAGCTAAAGGAAAACACTGAGTTCACATGTGGAGAAAATATTAAAAGCATCTCACTGCAGGCAACAGGATTAAGGCAATGCATTTGCAGAGCCAGTTCTAACATTCATTAAATGTTATGAAATGGAACAGTATAGACCCAGAGGCATGGAATATCAGGCTGTTGATGGAAAAATAGAAATGGGCAAATAAAAAGGATCAACTCTTGTAAATAAAGCACAAGGAAGGTTCATCAACACCAACAGTTTTTTGCAACCTTTGGAAATGCATTGGTACAAATGAACACTGGCATGCCCTGTGAACTGAGAAAGAGAAGCCATGGCATGGCAGCAACCTAAAAAGGATTCAAAAATTAATTCCAAAAAGCACTGGAATCCGCATCTACTGGGCTGGAATAGGAAGAGGAAGCTACCTTGGAGATGTTATTTGAGAGATGCCATAAAACTTCCCACATAAAATAATCTCCCTGCCCACTCTGCCACACTCATGAAATCTCCTTATTGCTCGTGCCTTTAGATAAGGCCATTTAAGACGCTCTGTTAAAATACTAATATTATCTGGACAATGTGGAATTACTTCTAGCTGCCACTAGAGCCTTCTTTCACGCTGGTCCCGCTGAGGAAACGCCTCCTGCCCTGCCTTCCTTATTGGTGGGCACATTCTTCAGGACTCAGCTTAAACATCAGCTGCCGTGTGACACTTTCCATACCCCTCCAACTGCCCTGGAAAAATTGCCTTTCTCTCCTCTGTGCCCCTTGCACTCTACCGGGCTCTGTGGCACTGAGGTCATCATCTAGAGTTACATGTAGGCAAGTTCATCTTCCTCACGGGGCTAAGGTCCCTTCAGAGTTGGAGCCGTCTTTCTTCCTCCATTGTTGCCCAGCCTAAGGCCTGGCATATTAAGGCTCTAAAAAAAAATGACTAAGTCAAAGAGCTCTAACTATTTGGATAGCTAACCAGTCTTCATAAAGAAATGTAGTGCAGCCTGGATAAGTTATGCTGAGGGCAAAGAAAGGTCAGCATCACAGTGGTGACCCTGAAGTGAGAGGGCAGTACCATGCAGGCACTAGGCTGTTTCACCAACTCCTAAAAGGTGTTTCATACAAAACCGATGCTCAATAAGCATATGAGCACAGCCGAGGAGGTGGGGGATGAAAAGAAAAGGACCCCAATAAGAAAGAAGAGGCACAGATGGAGGATATGAGGAACCAAAAATAAGCCCCCCCCTTGTATAGATTTGCTTGGATCCAGCCTACATACCTTGCCTGACAGTGATAGGATTTCACAGTGACAGGGTGGTAAAGTGGAAAAGTACCAGATAATCAGAGAAGACCAGAGTTAAGGTTTTGCATTTGTAACTGGGTACCACTCTGAACCTCAGTTTCCTCATCTGCATCTGTCTGCTCACTGGGATCTGAAAGGATTTAGTCAGAAAATACAAGTGAAATCACTGTACAAAGTGCTCATGGAATGAAAAGTATTATTTGTTTTGATCTAACCAATAAGACAAGGTAGGTGAAAAGCCACCTGCTAGTGACAATAAACATATGTAAGGAGACTGAAGGTTGGCTCCAGCAATTTAGTTGGCACAATGCCTACCAAAATTTCTTGAGTATTTTACCAACAACCTTGATGAAATAGGTACAGACATATAACACACAAATATTGACACTAATGAAGGAAAACTTTCGTGAGCTATTGTGGATTAAACCAACTGGCATAATAATATAAACATAGGCAGACGGCAGTTCAAGTTAAGTTAGGCACATTATGATAAGCCTAGGATGAGGATAACATTTCTCAGAAAAAAGCATCTCATGATGCATTAGCACTGACTTTAAATCCACCCTGATCAGCTTTATCTTATTTGATACAGAACTGAGCTTGCCAATACGAGAAGCTGTTCCACTCAGAAGAAAAAGAGATGTAGATACGAAAATAAGCACAAGGCAATAAGGGGCCAAGTGTGGAAAATGGTTTAAAAAAAAAAATTACAGAACGCTAGAAATGGAAGCGACCCTTACAAATAGTTACTGAGTCCAAGCTCATACTGCTCACCACATTACAGGCCAATAAACCAAGGGACAAGTTGTTGGGGGCAAGGAATAATGACTTTATTTGCAAAGCCAGCAGACCGAGAAGATAGTGGACTCATGTCCCAAAGAACCATCTTGCCTGAGTTAGAATTCAGGCTTCTTTTATACTAAAAGGGGAGGGAGTCAAGTCAAACATTTCCTGGTTCAGGCCCGCCTCCGAAGGGGATGTGTTAATTTCCTTCCTCCCGCATTCATTCACAGGTGGGCCTGGTGTTTTCTATGAGCTAAACAAAGGTATTTTAGCTTAATGCTTTATTACCTGGGAGGCAGTGTTCCCAGAGATGGGCCAGTATGTATAGTTTAAGCTTATAGGCAACATCCCTTTAGTGATCAACTTGTAACAGAATACAAAGTTTCTCCCCTATTACAAAATCACCTAATCAAAAGACCATCATCTCTACCCATAGGACCAGTTTCACTAACATGGGTCATTCAACATTTTTTTTTTTGGTTATCCAATACTTAGTTGTAGGACCTGCACACTCCACTGGCTCCTCCACTCTCAGCAACTGATATCTTCCTGTCCCTGGAAGACGCTGGAGTCTGTGACCTGCGAAATGTAATCCCTTCCGTTCACTGAGGAGCAAACCCAAGCCCAGAAAGGTTGTGACTTGCTCAAGGCCACTTGCCCAACTGTTTACTGGTAGTGCTAGAATTTAAAATCTAAATATTCTCATTTCTAACCAATACTGGTGCTACAAATTCTAGCAGGAAGGACCCTTGGGTAATAATTTAGTTGGAAAGAAGGGACTAAGCATCTTGCTTAATCACATTTGTTTCAGGTGAGGGAAATGAAAGCCTCCCCAAGCTATCCTGTGCCATCACTGCTGTTGCCAACACACTGATTAACTCAGTAACCTCTAAGATGTTTTCTGGGCTATGCTTGTTTGGCTGCCTATAGTATGTTGACATCAACAACTCCAAAGGCATTATTGAAAACACATGTTTTATCCCAGATCTCCATCTCTGAATTTATTATGAAGAGCTTGGTTTAGAGATCAAAAGATTAGCTCAATCTCAGTAATGAGAGTAAAACAAGATTTATTTTAAGGAAAGAGGACAGGCACAGTTATCCCCACGCTGAAGGCAGCTAAGGCAAGCGACGGACATGCACAAAATTATCCTACCTCTGGGGGGTTTCTCAACCTCAATTTTGCCAGCAATTCTTTTTTCACTTTAAAGTCTAATAATCTGACATTTATCCCAAGTTATCTGCTGCTGTATTTAGATAACGTCTCATATTTACCATTTATAGCTCACTTTTGGAGAGTATTTAGCAAGCCTTCTGAACAGAAGCCTTCTGAAGCTTTGTGGGTAAATATGGTAATAGAGGAGCCAAAATATTACAGAATACTTTATTACAGAAACTTTTGTTGCAACAGAGATGACTGATTTTTAAGTTTCTTCTTCCCATGATTAATGGCTTACTAATTATACAAAATATACTTGACTTTTAAATAAAATCCTTAGTTTTTCCTTTTGGTACAATAATTACCAACACAAGACTGACCCCTACTGGGAATATCTGTCCTTGTTACATGGATCATGACTTGGGAAAAGTGAAACAGCCTAAACCGGACACTTCTAGGGCCTTAATAGATTATTGAATTCAATTCTCTGTGAAAAGGTAAGAGGGAGAACTTTTTGAAATCAAAATCATCTTTAAGCAGTTGTGTCTAATTATACTTGGTGTTTTTTTTTTTACATCTTTATTGGAGTATAATTGCTTTACAATGGTGTGTTAGTTTCTGCTTTATAACAAAGTGAATCAGTTATACATATACATATGTTCCCGTATCTCTTCCCTCTTGCGTCTCCCTCTCTCCCACCCTCCCTATCCCACCCCTCCAGGCGGTCACAAAGCACTGAGCTGATCTCCCTGTGCTATGCGGCTGCTTCCCACTAGCTATCTATTTTACGTTTGGTAGTGTATATATGTCCATGCCTCTCTCTCGCTTTGTCACAGCTTACCTTTCCCCCTCCCCATATCCTCAAGTCCATTCTCTAGTAGGTCTGTGTCTTTATTCCTGTCTTACCCTTAGGTTCTTCATGACATTTTTTTTTCTTAAATTCCACATATGTATGTTAATAGTAGAAAGTTTTAAGAAATTTACAAATGATGTCAATATATGTTTTTTATTAGTAATGTTAATTAAATGTTAATTTGTCAGTAAATGTTACTTATTGCTTCAGATAATTATTAAGAGTTCAAACACTGAAGCAATATTACCCAGTCAGACTTGACCACCCTGTACATTCTTTAGAAAAGTCTTAAAATCTTTTCTAAGTGGGCTTCCCTGGTGGTGCAGTGGTTGAGAGTCCGCCTGCTGATGCAGGGGACACGGGTTCGTGCCCCGGTCCGGGAAGATCCCACATGCCGCAGAGCAGCTGGGCCCACGAGCCATGGCTGCTGAGCCTGCGCGTCCGGAGCCTGTGCTCCGCAACGGAAGAGGCCACAACAATGAGAGGCCCACGTACTGAAAAGAAAAAAAAAAAATCTTTTCTAAGTAACAAAAAGCTTTTAAAAGATTGGAGTCTTTTAGGCCAAACTTGCATATGGACAAAAACCCAGGTTTAATAAATTATGCAGAATCAGTAAGCAAGAAGGCTGATTTCATTTTATATTTTCCTCTGTGCCTCATATTATGGTCTGTTTTCAGATCTCATGTGAAGTAGTTTTCAGTCACGTGATTCTAATCTTCAAAACAGCTTTCCATGGTTTGACTTGGTTGGTTTTTTTCTTAATAACTGAGTCAAATACACGTGATTCTAAAACATACATCTATAAATAAAGATATCAGTTAACTAGAGATAAACTGGACTCATGGGCTCTCAGAAAGTCAGAGAGTGCATTTTATCCCAGCCTAACTATTTTTAGCAATAAACTGCTCTGCTATCATGGTAAGTTATCACCGTTGCCAAGATCCTTCAAAAGGTCACAAGTTCTTAGTGGTAACAGTTAAGCAAAAGGCCTCCTTATTCCCATGTTGGATTAGCCTTACAACTGATCAAAATAAAACTACTTTAATTTAAAAAATCAATTACAGTTTACTTATTTCTTATGAAAATAACCTTTAGTCCTCTTTTTTTTTTATTAATAAGTCTTTGTTTTACTAGACTACTCAAGAAGACCACCATGTTATTACCATCAGAGAGGTGCTAGCAGTAACATATAAAACTTGCGGGGGCTGGGAGAGCGAGGAATAACTTCCATTACATTCTCTACAAGAGGCTCCGAATGCTATGAACGTTCTCAGTTCTGGCCAGGGGCCCCAAAAGAGGTATTATAAAGTGAAGAGACCTAGCCAAATACATATATTATTTTTTATTTCGAAATAGGCACAGTTTATGGAAAATATAATATATTCTAGATCCTTGAAGCAAACGATTCACATAACAGTTCTCCAAGATGGAATTTATAAAAACTGTAAATAGATTTTTAACTAAATCTTAAATTCACTAGAAATGATGGAACTTATGTAGCAACAGAAACATGCACTAAACAACTGAAAGTGACATTTTTTATTAGGCTAGTACCCTTTTATCCCATTATTCTTCCCATTTTATTTCCTCAAGTTGAAAGTTTGAGCATTAAGGTTAAACAGACACTGAAACACAAAAAAGTCCATCAGAAGTTACTCATTACATCATTAAATTAGTGAATATATCCTCCACTTATTCCAGGCATGTATTTTTTCTACGAAATTCAATAATAAATGCATTCCCAAGTTGGTACAAATAAGTAAATTCTCTGTTTATGAATGTGGTACCAGATCCCAAATTTCAAATTACTTGAATACCCAGGAGCAAATAATTTCTCTAAGGCTTGATAATCATAGTTTATATTTTACAGTAATTTGTTCGTGTGGAAGACCCGATATGCAATGATGTCAAGGTATTATCCTTTTTTGCAGGTATATAGTGTTAAGAAGAAAGGAAATGCAAGAATGTTTCCAAGTGCCATAAAATTAGAATATCCTATGTCTCATTCTGAAGTGAATACTTCAAATTTAGGCAAATACTATGATGATGGCTAGACACACAGCTGAATTGCCTCTTAATACTGACTTTAGCAGGTAATAACACTCTTACTTTACTCCAGGATTTTAACGTTTGCAGGGCTTTGTTCTTGAGGGTAAAAATAAACATATAAGTTGATACAGCCATGCCCATTTAGTAAAGAGCCATTTTAACTGATTCCTCTTTTAATCATGATAAAAGATTTTTGTGACATTCCAAACATGGGAATATTTAGTTTCCTCTTCTTGTACATAAACAGTTCACAAATACTGGCTCTTTTTAAGTTATATTTCCTATAAAAAGGTACAGAAACCCTCTTCTAGAGGCGGGAATCAGAATCAAGCTCCTGGACAACACAAATGTTAAGTCATGACCCATATGTCTATTACATTTGCTAGACCCCAGATATGACTTCCCTGAAGGCAGATGCAGAAACACAAAGATGTGTGAGAAATCAGAGTGATGAATGACTGAATTTCATCACCATGCTCACACATGTGGTATATTCAACCTTAAAAAATTGCTGTATTGCTCTCAGATTTTCTATACGGAACACTCACTTGATAAATTCCTTATCATAATCTCTCAGAGCACTGATAATCTATAGGATATTTTCTACTCATCATACCTAAAAGTAAAAGCAATTACACATAAAAATTAAAAATACCTTAAAAATCATACCTACAGGGGCTTCCCTGGTGGCACAGTGGTTGAGAGTCTGCCTGCCGATGCAGGGGACATGGGTTCGTGCCCCGGTCCGGGAGGATCCCACATGCCGCAGAGCGGCTGGGCCCATGAGCCGTGGCCACGGAGCCTGCGCGTCCGGAGCCTGTGCTCCGCAACGGGAGAGGCCACAGCAGTGAGAGGCCCGCGTAACAAAAAAAAAAAAAAAAAAATCATACCTACAAGTAAAGCAAATACATGATTGCATCCACAGAGCTTCAAAGAAATACTTTGTTTTCATCACTGCTGCAAATTTTTTGTGGGAATTTGTCGGAAATGCAATGAAAAAACTTCAGCAGATATCTGTAGACAGTGACCAGAAGAAACTGGAAGTGAATTCAGCAAAATGCTAGGTCAAGACAACGAAAACACTGCAAATCAAAAAGAAATTTGAGATATTAAATTTTAGAAAAGTATAGGCTGAAAAATAACATGTGAGCTTATAAGTAAGACCTAAAAAGTGCCCATAAAAATATAAAACAGTTCTCATTAGGAGACAATAAGACATCTTAGCGAGGAGCCTGGGCTGTGCAGTCAGAAAGAGCCAGCTGTGACTGCCTATTATGTTACTACTCACAAGATGGGTAGTCTTGGGGAAATTATCCAGTCTTAACTGAGTCTCTGTTTCCTGAGCTGTAAATGGATATAAACTCCATAATAGCGGATATAAGCATTTAATAGGAAACTAGACATACCTAAAGGGAAAAGTGCTGAAAAGGAAGGAAGACTGAAGAAATTATCCATAATGCAGCACAGAAAGACAAACTATAGAAGCTAGAGGTTAAAACAGAAGATGGAAAAGATCTAAAATAGTTTAATTAGAGATTCAAAAACAGAGTTGAGATTGTGACAAAGGCAATATTTAAAGTGACAAAGGACTTCAATCCTCTTAAGAGGCCCCACAAATCCCAAGTAGAATAATTGTTTAAAAAGCACATCATGTAAATTAGATACAGCATCATGAACTGCAGACCACCCAAGACAATGAGAAAATCTGAAAAAGCAGCCTGCCAAAAAAAGATACATTATCTGCAGAGCAATGACAATTAGAGTGGCAGTTGACTTCTCACGTAACAACAGAAACCAGCTAACAAAGGAATGATAACTACAATGTACGGAAATAAAACAACTATCAACCTAGAATTCTACATGCAGCAGAAATACCTTTAAAGAACGAGGGCATTCTTTATACTGAATGTACACTTAAAAATGGTTAAAATGGGGCTTCCCTGGTGGCACAGTGGTTGAGAGTCCACCTGCTGATGCAGGGGACACGGGTTCGTGCCCCAGTCCGGGAAGATCCCACATGCCGCAGAGCAGCTGGGCCCGTGAGCCATGGCCGCTGAGCCTGAGCGTCCGGAGCCTGTGCTCCGCAATGGGAGAGGCCACAACAGTGAGAGGCCCACGTACCCCCCCCAAAAAAAGGTTAAAATGGCCAGTTTTACGTTATATATAGTTTACCACAACTTAAAAAAATTTTAAATGTCACATACCAAAAACCATTTAATTATGGTGCTAACCACACTTTAAAGGGGTTAATTGTATGGTGTGTGAATTCTATCACAATGAAGCTGTTTTAAAAAAGAATAATAGCAAAATAAAATGTTTTCAGACTAACAAAAACCAACAAACCCTTACTAAAGATAAATTCTAAAGAATGTACTTTCAGAAGGAAAAAAAGTGGTAAAGTATGTAGATAAGCCTATTAAACAAGGACTGTACGTAATAACACGTTATGAGGCTTTAAAACAACAAAAATAAATATATTACAACAATAATATCTAATTTGGGAGGGTGTTCTTAGTGTTTTCAACTCCCAGAAGAGTCTGAGGAGGGTTAAAAGGTAATGACTAACTTTAAACTTTGATAAATTAGTATGCAAGATGTAATTTCTAGGGATCCAATAAGATTAGAAACAGAGTGTCTAAGTTTCAAATTAGTAGAAGAAAACATGAAATTATTTAACTCCAAACAAAGGCAAGGAAGTGGAGACAAAGTGTTAGAAAATTCAACAAAGACTTATACCAAAATATAATTATATGAAATACAATTTGTCTAAATGTTACAATTAAAAATAAAGATTATCAAGTTGGCTTCTTAAAAAAAATATTCCAACTGTATACTGTTTATAAGGTACAAAACTAAAATATAAGAATGCACAAAGATTGCAAACAAATGCATCACTAAAGATAAGGAGTGACCTTTCACAATGGTTTAAAAAAAAGCAAAAGAGGGAAGGATGCAGGGATGTAGGGAAGAAAGAAGTATAAACTGTATTGTATCTATTGATTCATAATAAATCACCCTAGATTAAATGGCTTAAAGCAACAAACATTATCTCATATTTTCTGTGGGTCCAGAATTCAGAAACAGTTTAGCTGAATCTCTCACAGGCTGCAATCAAGGTGTCAGCTAAGGCTACCTTTATCTCAAGGCTCAACTAAGGGAGAATCCACTTCCAACATCACTCACGTCAGGACTTCCCTGGTAGTCCAGTGGTTAAGACTCCACACTTCCACTCCAGGGGGCGCGGGGTGGATCCCTGGTCAGGGGTGCAGCCCCAAAAAATCAAAACCAAAACAACATCACTCACATGGCTGTTGGCAGGCGTCAGTAGATCCACTTCCAAGATCACTCATACCGCTGTTGGCAGGCCTTCTGTCCTCACTGGCTATTCAGCAGAGATGTCAGTTCCTTGCCTGAGGGGCCTCTCCATAGGGCAGCTCACAAGAGGGAAGCTGGCTTCCCTCAGAGGAAGCCCGGGAGAGAACAAGAGAGAGGGCCAGCAAGATGGAAGCCAGAGTCTTTGTGATCTAATCTCAAAAGTGATATCCCATCCCTTTTGCCATATTCTACTTGTTAAAACTGTGTCATGAGATCCAAGGTCACACACTCAAGGAGAGGAGATTACACAAGGGCATAAACACCAAAAGGCAGGGATCACTGGGGACATTTTAGATGCTGTCAACCACAGAAATGAAAAACAAAAAGTGTCATTGTTTGCTTATGATGTGGTGAATGCAGAAGAATCACACTAGAGTGAATGGGGAAGTCTAGCAAGCTTGTTGGGTACAAAAATCTGGACACAAATATCAGTTTATACTATATATAAGCAACAAACAGAAAATGGAAATTTAAAAATAACCCCATTGGACTTCCCTGGTGGCACAGTGGTTAAGAATCTGCCTACCAGTGCAGGGGACAAGGGTTCGAGCCCTGGTCCAGGAAGATCCCACATGCCATGGAGCAACTAAGCCCGTGTGCCACAACTACTGAGCCTGCGCTCTAGAGCTCGTGAGCCACAACTACTGAGCCCGCATGCCACAACTACTGAAGCCTGTGCGCCTAGAGCCCACGCTCGGCAACAAGAGAAGCCACCGCAATGAGAAGCCCACGCACCGCAATGAAGACCCAATGCAGCCAAAACTTAAATAAATAAAAATTAAAATATATATATATATATATAGAAAAAAATAAATAACCACTTACCATAGGAGCAAACAGTTAAATAACTGTTGAAGCTAGGGTTGGGTACTATTATCTTTACCTTTTCATATATTTGAAAATTTTGGGACTTTCCTGGTGGTCCAGTGGTTAAGACTCTGTGCTTCCACTGCAAGGGGCACAGGTTCAATCCCTGGTCAGGGAAGTTCCGCATGCCATGCAGTGCAGCCAAAAAAAAAAAGAAAAATTTGATATTAACTTTTTTTTTAAGTATCAAATATCTGGAAACAAATCTAACAAAAGATTTGCAAATGTTTACAGAGAAATTTAAATTTTTTTCTCATTTATTCTAAACAAATGGAGGGATAATGCATGTCCACGGACTAGAAGACTCAATATCATACAGACTGCAATTCTCTCCACATAGAGTTATAAGTTCAATACAATCAAAATCAAAATCTCAACTGTGTGTGTGTGTGTGTGTGTGTGTGTGTGTGTGTGTAGCCTAACAAGCTGATATTAAAATTTGAAAAGTGAAAAAAGTCCAAAAAAATGTGGGAAAAGTCTTCAGCCATATTAATAACACAAAGTAAAACCATAATGAGATGCCATTATACATCCACCACACTGACAATTCAAACTGCCAATAGCAAGTTTTGGTGAGGATTGTTAAGTAACAGGAACTCTTATACACTGCTGATGGGCTGTTAATTGGCACACCCACTTTGAAAAACTGGTTTTATCTGCTCCTCAAGTTCACATGTAGGTGGTGGTTATGTTTTATGATCTCTCCATAAGTATGTGATATTTAACAGTAAAGTAAGTAAACTTAAGGGTAAAAAAAGAAAACAGTAACATAGATTCCCAAAGATGAGCAACAGAAGAGGAGACTCCGGAAAGTAAATTCTACCTCAGGGAACAAATAGAGCAGAAAGTAGATTTATTATTTGCTCTAAACAGAATTCCAAGGTCTAAGAATAAAATCCTGAAACACTAGAAATCTCCCATTACTTTCCACACTTGCATGATAAGGGGTACTCAAATCAATAGGAATACTTATTTCCATCTTTGAAGAGGAAGTCCACTGCAGGAGGCACTCTGCTATGAAAGAACAGAGTGGGGGTCTCAAGTGCAAGTAAAATTCAGTCCAAAGAGCAGAGCAAGCCAATTAATGAGTGCCGCTCTTAGCTTTTTGGGTAATCAGTCTCAAAAGAAGCATTCCAGCTGCTCCATAATTTAAGTGTACCACTATTTGCAAGAGGGCAGAGCAAAGCAAAAGAAATGGACAAAGCACCTCCTAAAGTCTAGTACTAAAGCCCAAAACTCACTTCTTATTTTATCATAGAAATAAATGATTGATGTGAGAACATTAGCTAAGGTGATGACGTTTAGCATCTGAAGATGCTCTCTGACTGACCTAAATATATATATTCTTTTTCTTTAATTTTATCTATTTATTTTATTTATTTTTGGCCGTGTTGGGTCTGAGTTGCCACACGCAGGATCTTCGTTGAGGCATGTGGGATCTTTCATTGCGGTGTGTGGTCTCTTCATTGTGGTACGTGGGCTTCTCTCTAGTTGTGGCTCACAGGTTCCAGAGCGCATCGTCTCTGTAGTTGTGGCACGCGGGCTTAGTTTCCCTGCGGCATGTGGGATCTTAGTTCCCTGACCAGGGATTGAACTCACGTCCCCTGCATTGTAAGGCGGATTCTTTACCAATGGACCACCAGGGAACTCCCTGACCTAAATAAGTGCCAAAAAAGAAACACCATGTACAGTATTAAAAAGAACAGTATTTATTTACATTCCATTTACTTTCAAAAGGATGAGGAGCTGGGGAAAATATATTGATACTTATGAAGGAAGTAGTCTCATTTTACTTAACCCATTTGTGTTTTTCATGAAACAACAAAGATTTGACTTAGAATCACAGGACTAATGAGACCAAAAGAATTTATCCAGTTCAATTTTCCATCTTTAGCCAAGACTGAAATTATACCACTGCAGGCAGATGAAAATCTACTTCACTTACAAGTAAACACCAACTAATACATACATCATAAAAGAACTAGCTTTCATAAAATCTGGCATAGCACCCAACAGACCTGCAATAAAAGACACAGCCATTGTAATAAAGAACATTAAGAATCTTTGTGCAACAGTGAAAAGCAATTTATACAGCAGAAATCACAATTGGCTATTAGGTCAATAGCATCACAGTAACAGGACCCAGTGTCGTTCTTATTCAAACATATACACTATTTTTCAGTCTTGGTTATCACAAAGACATCAGTATCTAGGATGTACACACAAATATTTTATAAACACCATAGGAAACAACAAATAAAAAAATGAAAATACCCTTACATTTTGTAACAAATTAAAAATGTTAACTTTACCACTATATATTTGTCTCATTATTTTTAATTGGTTTGTACACTTTAAAAACAGCATTGAGTTTTATAAAAATACTGATAATGGCTCAACATTTTTTGAAGTCAGGAAATCTTTATAATTCAGTAGTCTGTGGTTTACGTGCTTCTTTCTTCCACCACCATACTCCTCTAACCACCTATTTACTCAAAAGCAACAGCAACAACAGAGGTCTTTAACAGCTATCCAAGTATTACATACGAAAACTTCTAGTTCTTTGAAATGGTTGGAAGGGGTTTTTTAGTGCCCACATCAGCAGCTGTGGTTTTGCTTTAGGTTTTTCAGGAAACAGAAGTGCTTCACTTTCTGGTGTAGGAAATCGTTCTTGGTAGACTTCAGGATAGGACTTTTGAAACTAAAAATAAAAAAAAAAGGATCCAAGAAGTGTCAAAAAACAAATGAAAGTCAATAAAATTGGGGACTGTAATTTTTGTTTGTTTGTTTTTGTTTTATTTTTTTTGGCGGTACGCGGGCCTCTCCCGTTGCGGAGCACAGACTCTGGACACGCAGGCTCATCGGCCATGGCTCACAGGCCCAGCCGCTCCGCAGCACGTGGGATATTCCCCAACCGGGGCACGAACCCGTGTCCCCTGCATCGGCAGGCGGACTCTCAACCACTGCGCCACCAGGAAAGCCCTGGGCACTGTAATTTAAAAATAAGTTTCTGATGCAATACTTCCCTATTTTTGTTTTGTTTTAGTGTTTACTGCTTTCCATCAGAAAAGAAAATAAGAAGAAAACAGATCACAAGTTCACTTCAACACAAATCCATTTCTTTTTGTTAAATCATTGGATTGCACTTTCAATAGATTGGATTCATCTTTAATTTGATCTAATCTTCCAAAAAACTCACTTTAGTCATACTTCTTTAAATTTCTCCCCTGCCAACTATAAACACAACTCCCTTCTAAAATATTCACAAGTAATTCTGACTTACATTCTACACAGTCAAAGAAAATCTGGGCCCAACAACATTTCCCCATCTCCCTGCTTCCCCAGCTTAGCTCCACCTGCTTCTACCCAAATGGAAGAGAAAACATGCTGGTATACATTACTTTACAAAAAGCTTACAGAGAAGCAATATGGTTTTCCTTTGATCGTCACCACTGAACTCTTCTCCAAAATTACTCTGAGAAGAACAGGATGGGAATCTAGAACCTTTGTGCTTTGTGTATAATCTTAGGTGGTGTGATCAGAAATCAAGCTATGCAGGATTCAGTCTTTAAAAATAAACACCATTCACTTGCTCTTGAATCAATACTTTAAAAATGATCAAGGTAGGACCTGTGTGGAAGGGGAGAGGCAGCACCTCTAAAGGAGGACCTCTGGAGCATGGAGTTCCGGAGTTCGGAGCCGCGTGGGTGACAGGGTCTTGATGCTCTGGTCGGGTGTCAGGCCTGAGCCTCTGAGGTAGAAGAGCCAAGTTCAGGACATTGGTCCACCAGAGACCTCCCAGCCCCACATAATATCAAATGGCAAAAGCTCTCCCAGAGATCTCCATCTCAATGTTAAGACCCAGCTCCACTCAATGACCAGCAAGCTACAGTGCTGGACACCCTATTCCAAACAACTAGCAAGACAGGAACACAACCCCACTCATTAGCAGAGAGGCTGCCTAAAATCATAATAAGGTCACAGACACCGCAAAACACACAACCGGACACAGTCCTGTCCACCAGAAAAACAAGATTCAGCCTCATCCACCAGAAAACAGGCACCAGTCCCCTCCACCAGGAAGCCTACACAACCCACTGAACCAACCTTACTCAATGAGAGCAGACACCAAAAACAATGGGAACTGAGAACGTGCAGCCTGCTAAAAGAAGACCCCAAACGTAGTAAGTTACACAAAATGAGAAGACAGAGAAATACACAGATGCTCCAGATGAAGGAGCAAGGTAAAAACCCACCAGACTAAACAAATGAAGAGGAAATAGGCAGTCTACCTGAAAAATAATTCAGAGTAATGATAGTAAAGATGATCCAAAATCGTGGAAATAGAATGGAGAAAATACAAGAAACATTTAACAAGGACCTAGAAGAACTAAAGAGCACACAAACAATGATGAACAACACAATAAATAAAATTAAAAATTCTCTAGAAGGAATCAATAGCAGAATAACTGAGGCAGAAGAACAGGTAAGTGACCTGAAAGATAAAATAGTGGAAATAACTACTGCAGAGCAGAATAAAGACAACAGAATAAAGGGCTTCCCTGGTGGCGCAGTGGTTGAGAATCTGCTTGCCAATGCAGGGGACATGGGTTCGAGCCCTGGTCTGGGAAGATCCCACATACCGTGGAGCATCTGGGCCCGTGAGCCACAATTACTGAGCCTGCGCATCTGGAGCCTGTGCTCCGCAACAAGGGAGGCCACGATAGTGAGAGGCCCACGCACCGCGATGAAGAGTGGCCCCCGCTTACTGCAACTGGAGAAAGCCCTCGCACAGAAACGAAGACCCAACACAGCCATAAATAATAAATAAATAAAAAAGACGACGCCACCAACCAGCCCAATTAGGAAACTTTCCTCCTGTTGTTCCTGCTCAGCACTACTACCTATGTTAAATCCAATCTATTTAAAAAAAAAAAAAGAAAAAAGAATGAAAAGAATTGAGGACAGTCTCAGAGACCTCTGGGACAACATTAAACACACCAACATTTGAATTATAGGGGTCCCAGAAGCAGAAGAGAAAAAAAAAAAGGACTGAGAAAATATTTGAAGAGATAATAGTTGAAAACTATCCTAATATGGGAAAGGAAATAATCAAGTCCAGGAATCACAGAGAGTCCCATACAGGATAAATCCAAGGAGAAACATGCCAAGACACATATTAATCAAACTATCAAAAATTAAATACGAAGAAAAAATATTAAAAGCAGCAAGGGAAAAGCAACAATTAACATACAAGGGAATTCCAATAAGGTTAACAGCTGATCTTTCAGCAGAAACTCTGCAAGCCAGAAGGGAGTGGCAGGACATATTTAAAGTGATGAAAGGGAAAAACCTACAACCAAGATTACTGTACCCAGCAAGGATCTCATTCAGATTCGACAGAGAAATTAAAACCTTTACAGACAAGCAAAAGCTAAAAGAATTCAGCACCACCAAACCACCTCTACAACAAATGCTAAAGGAACTTCTCTAGGCAGGAAACACAAGAAAAGGAAAAGACCTACGATAACAAACCCAAAACAATTAAGAAAATGGTAATAGGAACATACACATCAATAATTACCTTAAATGTAAATGGATTAAATGCTTCAACAAAAAGACATAGACTGGCTGAATAGATACAAAAACAAGACCCATATATAGGCTGTCTATAAGAGATCCACTTCAGACCTAGGGACACATACAGACTGAAAGTGAGAGGATGGAAAAAGATATTTCATGCAACTGGAAATCAAAAGAAAGCTGGAGTAGTAATTCTCATATCAGACAAAACAGACTTTAAAATAAAGATTATTAGAAGAGACAAAGAAGGACACTACATAATGATCAAGTGATCAATCCAAGAAGAAGATATAACAATTGTAAATATTTATGCACCCAACATAGGAGCACCTCAATACATAAGGCAGATGCTAACAGCCATATAAGGGGAAATCGACAGTAACACATTCATAGTAGGGGACTTTAACACCCCACTTTCACAAATGGACAGATCATCCAAAATGAAAATAAATAAGGAAACACAAGCTTTAAATGATACATTAAACAAGATGGACTCAATTGATATTTATAGGACATTCCATCCAAAAACAACAGAATACACTTTCTTCTAAGATATACAGATTGCCAACAAACACATGAAAGGATGCTCAACGTCACTGATCATTAGAGAACCGCAAATCAAAACTACAATGAAGTATCACCTCACACCGGCCAGAATGGCTATCATCAAAATATCTACAAACAATAAATGCTGGAGAGAGTGTGGAGAAAATGCAACCCTCTTTCTTGCATTGTTGGTAGGAATGTAAATTGACACAGCCACTATGGAGAGCAGTATGGAGGTTCCTTAAAAAACTGAAAATAAAACTACCATATGACCCAACAATCCCACTACTGGGCATATACCCTGAGAAAACCATAGTTCAAAAAGAGTCATGTACCACAATGTTCACTGCAGCTCTATTTACAACTTCCAGGACATGGACGCAACCTAAGTGTCCATCGACAGATGAATGGATAAAGAAGATGTGGCACGTATATACAATGGAATATCGCTCAACCATAAAAAGAAAGGAAATTGAGTTATTTGTAGTGAAGTGGGTGGACCCAGACTCTGTCATACAGAGTGGTAACTCAGAAAGAGAAAAACAAATACTGTATGCCAATACATACACATGGAATCTAAAAAAAAAAAAAAAAAAAATGCTTCTGAAGAACCTAGAGGCGACAGGAATAAATGCGCAGATGTAGAGCATGGACTTGAGGACACGAGGAGGGGGAAGGGTAAGCTGGGACGAAGTGAGAGAGTAGCATGGACATATATACACTACCAAATGTAAAATAGATAGCTAGTGGGAAGCAGCCGCATAGCACAGGGAGATCAGCTATGTGCTTTGTGACCACCTAGAGGGGTGGGATTGGGAGGGTGGGAGGGAGACGCAAGAGGGAGGGGATATGGGGATATATGTATTTGTTATACAGCAGAAACCAACACACCATTGTAAAGCAATTACATTCCAATAAAGATGTTACAAAAAAAAAAAGATGTTAAAAACAATTTAAAAAAAAGAAAGAAAGCTGGGGAGTGTGTTGAATAAAAGAGACTTATGAGACAAAAACAAAAGCAAACAAAAGAAAAAGATCAAGGTATGTATACCTGAAACTAACACAACATTGTAAATCAATTACACTTCAAGTTTTAAAAAAGATCAAGTTAAACCTATGCTGAGTTGAAAACTCTTCTCTGAAACCCTAAGCTGTATTGTTTAACGAGAACTAAAAACTTTTAGTGATACCTGCAGCAAGAAACCAATTTGATAGGGGCTATGTAAAACCAAAGACTCTTAAATTCTGGACATTTTACACTTGTGAATTCAGTCTGATTTGCCTTTCAAAAAAATCCAAAGAAACTGTTCTCATTTGACAGCTTCTCTGAATTTAAAGTAATTGCTCCACTAACTCACATCATACCACATATCAAAACCAAGGACAAATATTAGAGAATAGCTTCATAAATGAAGAGCTCAATAATGGTAAAAGATTTACATTGGAGAATAAAGACCTGGAAAACTGACCATATTTGTGTAAATTAATATATGAAATAAATAATTTACTTTCAAAACTGCTCTGTCTCAGAAGATGAGATTCGTATGAAACCTATTAAAATAGAGAATAAAAAGGAAACAAAACAACATAAGAACGGTAGGGAGAAGAAATGACTTATGAAGAATATCCTTTTTACCTGCTTCAATTTTTTCTTCTTTTCTTTACTGGAGAGTTTGGTATCTGTGATGACTTCCTCCAACAATGCTGCCAGAGGTTCCTGAGAGCCGTATACTCTTTGGTATTCAAATTCCTCTGGGCTAATTTGACGGCAAAATGATGGAGCAGACAAAGTGATATCCATATCAGCTCCTGGATATTTTATCTGGGGCAAAGGGATTATTAGTGAAAGCGCATTTTCAAATAAATTTCAAGAATTAATTCAGACCGTAGATCTCCTAGTAGGAATGATATGACATTCAATTTGACTGGGAAAAACTATAATGAAAAGTAAAAAGTGTTTCCATAACTTCAAAAAAAAATTCACGTAAAGCCACAGTGTTGCATATAAGTTTTTGCCTTTTTAAACCCCAAAGCCGTTTTCATAAACAAAAAACGTTGTGCTCTCTTCTAATAAGATCTGAAATTTACACACAAACTGAACATATTGCCTAGAATGATTCCAAACACACACGATGAACTATGTAGGTTCTTCCCACATCTGGAGAGTCTGTTCCTCCCTCCCTTGGGCACTGACAAAAGTACAAGTTTAGCTCAGCTGCTGTGTAGAGGGAAGTACTGCACCCATCTCCAAACATGTTCATAGCATGAAACTAGTGAAAACAAATGTGCAGACACTACAGGGCAAAAGGCAGAAGGGTGAAATAAGAGGGAAAAAGGTACCAAGATCTATAAATAAAAGCATCCATTAAAAATACTTAATTTCATCCAAATCAAAACTACAATGAGATATCACCTCACACCAGTCAGAATGGCCATCATCAAAAAAATCCACAAACAATAAATGCTGGAGAGGGTGTGGAAAGAAGGGAACTCTCCTACACTCTTGGTGGGAATGTAAATTAGTACAGCCACCTTCACAGCATGAAGGTTCCTCAAAAAACTAAAAATAGAGCTACCACATGACCACGCAATCCCGCTCCTGGGCATATATCCGGAGAAAAACATGGTCCGACAGGATACATGCACACCAATGTTCATTGCAGTACTGTTTACAATAGGCAAGACATGGAAACAACCTAAATGTCCATCGACAGAGGAATGGATAAAGAAGATATGGTACATATATACAATGAAATATTAATCAGCCATTAAAAAGAATGAAATAATGCCATCGGCAGCAACATGGTTGGACCTAGAGATTGTCATACTGAGTGAAGTAAGTCAGACAGAGAAAGAAATATCATATGATATGGTTTATATGTGCAATCTAAAAAGAAATGATACAAATGAACTTATTTACAAAACAGAAACAGACTCACAGACTTAAAGAATGAACTTATGGTTACCAAGGGGCAAGTGTGGGGGGAAGGGATAGTTAGGGAGTTTGGGATTCATGTATACACACTGCCATAGTTAAAATGGATAACCAACAAGGACCCCACTGTATAGCACAGGGAGCTCTGCTCAATGTTATGTGCAGCCTGGATGGGAGGGAAGTTTGGGGGAGAATGGATACATGCATATGTATGGTTGAGTCGCTTTGCTGTGTACCTGAAAACTGTCAAAACACTGTTAATCGCTATATTCCAATATAAATTAAAAAGTTAAAAAAATTTTTCAGAGTCCAAGAGGTTCATCTTCTCAAAAATATAGCACCTACTGTTCTTCTGCACTGGATAAAATTACTACCATTATATTCATGTCTTTGGTTTAAGATTTTTTTTTTCCAGAAGCCACAGTTAAAAATACATGTGTTAAGAGAATACAGAAGAGGAACCAAGATGGCAGAGTAGAAGGACGTGCTCTCACTCCCTCTTCTGAGGACACCAGAATCACAACGAGCTGCTGGACAATCAATGACAGGAAGACACTGGAACTCACCAAAAAAGATACTCCACATCCAAAGACAAAGGAGAAGCCACAATGAGATGGTAGGAGGGGCGCAATCACAGTAAAATCAAATCCCATAAATGGTGGGTGGGTGAATCACAGACTGGAGAACACTTACAACACAGAAGTCCACCCAGTGGAGTGAAGGTTCTGAGCCCCACATCAGGCTTCCCAACCTGGGGGTCCGGAAACGGGAGGAGGAATTGCTAGAGAATCAGACTTTGAAGCCAAGTGGGATTTGATTGCAGGCCTTCGACAGGACTGGGGGAAACAGAGACTCAACTCTCGGAGGCCACACACAAAGTAGTGTGCGCATCCCAACCCAGGGGAAGGAGCAGTAACCCCAGGGTAGACTGAACCAGACCTACCTGCTAGTGTTGGAGGGTCTCCTGCAGAGGCGGGGGTGGCCGTGGCTCACCGTAGGGACAAGGAAACTGGCAGCAGAAGTTCTGGGACATGCTCCTTGGCGTGAGCCGTCCCAGAGTCTGCCATTAGCCCCACCAAAGAGCTGGGGAAGGCTCCAGTGTTGGGTTGCCTCAGGCCAAACAACCAACAGGGAGGTAACCCAGCACCACCCATCAGCAATCAAGCAGATTAAAGTTTTACTGAGCTCTGCCCACCACCAGTCCCTCCCATCAGGAAACTTACACAAGCCTCTTACATAGCCTCATCCACCAGAGGGCAGACAGCACAACCAAGAAGAACTACAATCCTGCAGCCTGTGGAACAAAAACCACGTTCACAGAAAGATAGACAAGATGAAAAGGCAGAGGGCTATGTACCAGGTGAAGAAACAAGATAAAACCCCAGAAAAACAACTAAATGAAGTGAAGATAGGCAACCTTCCAGAAAAAGAATTCAGAATAATGACAGTGAAGATGATCCAGGACCACAGAAAGAGAATGGAGGCAAAGATTGAGAAGATGCAAGAAATGTTTAACAAAGACCTAGAAAAATTAAACAACGGACAGAGATGAACAATACAATAACTGATATAAAAACTATACTAGAAGGAATCAATAGCAGAAAAACTGAGGCAGAAGAACGGGTAAGTGACCTGGAAGAGAGAATGGTGGAATTTACTTCCACAGAACAGAATAAAAAAAAGTGAATGAAAACAAATGAAGAGAGCCTAAGAGACCTCTGGGACAACATTAAACGCAACAACATTCGCATTATAGGGGTCCCAGAAGGAGAAGAGAGAGAGAAAGGACCAGAGAAAATATTTGAAGAGATTATAGTCGAAAGCTTCCCTAACATGGGAAAGGAAAGAGCCACCCAAGTCCAGGAAGTGCAGAGAGTCCCATACAGGATAAACCCAAGGAGAAACACAGCAAGACACATAGTAATCAAATTGGCAAAACCTAAAGACAAAGAAAAATTATTGAAAGCAGCAAGGGAAAAATGACAAATAACATACAAGGGAACTCCCATAAGATTTCTCAGCAGAAACTCTACAAGCCAGAAGGGAGTGGGATGATATCCTTAAAGTGATGAAAGGGAAGAACCTACAACCAAGATTATTCTACCCTGCAAGGATCTCATTCAGATTCGATGGAGAAATCAAAAGCTTTACAGACAAGCAAAAGCTAAGAGAATTCAGCACCAACAAACCAGCTCTACAACAAATCCAAAAGGAACTTCTCTAAGTCAGAAACACAAGAGAAGAAAAGAACCTACAAGAACAAACCCAAAACAATTAAGAAAATAGTAAGAGGAACATATGTATCGATAATTACCTTAAAGGTGAATGGATTTAGTGCTCCAACCAAAAGACACAGGCTTGCTGAATGGATACAAAAACAAGACCCATATATATGCTGCCTACAAGAGACCCACTTCAGTCCTAGGGACACATACAGACTGAAAGTGAAGGGATGGAAAAAGATATTCCATGAAAATGGAAATCAAAAGAAACCTGGGGTAGCAATACTCATGTCAGATAAAATAGACTTTAAAATAAAGAATGTTACAAGAGACAAGGACGGACACTACATAATGATCAAGGGATCAATCCAAGAGGAAGACATAACAATAATAAATATATATGCACCCAACATAGGAGCACCTCAATACATGAGGCAACTGCTAACACCTGTAAAAGAGGAAATCGACAGTAACACAATGATAGTGGGGGACTTTAACACCTCACTTACACCAATGGACAGATCATCCAAAATGAAAATAAATAAGGAAACAGAAGCTTTAAATGATACAACAGACCAGATAGGTTTAATTTATATTTATAGGACATTGCATCCAAAAACAGCAGATTACACTTTCTCCTCAAATGCCCACAGAACATTCTCCAGGATAGATAACATCTTGGGTCACAAATCAAGTCTCAGTAAATTTAAGAAAACTGAAATCATATCAAGCATCTTTTCTGAACACAAGACTATGAGATTAGAAATGAATTACAGGGAAAAAAACGTATAACACACAAACACATGGAGGCTAAACAATACATTACTAAATAACCAAAAGATCACTGAAGAAATCAAAGAGGAAATCACAAACTACCTACAGACAAATGACAATGAAAACACAACAATCCAAAACCTATGGGATGCAGCAAAAGCAGTTCTAAGAGGGAAGTTTATAGCTATACAAGCCTACCTCAAGAAAAAAGAAAAATCTCAAATAAATAATCTAACTTTACACCTAAAGGAACTAGATAAAGAAGAACAAACAAAGCCCAAAGTTAGCAGAAGGAAAGAAATCATAAAGATCAGAGCAGAAATAAACGAAATAGAAATAAAGAAAACAATAGTGAAGATCAATAAAACTAAAAGTTGGTTCTTTGAGGAGATAAACAAAATTGATAAACCATTAGCCAGACTCATCAAGAAAAACAGGGAGAGGACTCAAATCAATAAAATTAGAAATGAAAAAGGAGAAGTTACAACAGACAATGCAGAAATACAAAGCATCCTAAGAGACTACTACAAGCAACTCTATGCCAATAAAATGGAAAACCTGGAAGAAATGGACAAATTCTTAGAAACGTATAACCTTCCAAGACTGAAACAGGAAGAAAGAGAAAATATGAACAGACCAATCACAAGTAATGAAATTGAAACTGTGATTAAAAATCTTCCAACAAACAAAACTCCAAGACCACATGGCTTCACAGGTGAATTCTATCAAACATTTAGAGAAGAGACAACACCCATCCTTCTCAAACTCTTCCCAAAAATTGCAGAGGAAGGAACACTCCCAAACTCATTCTCAAGGCCACCATCACCCTGATACCAAAACCAGACAAAGATACTACAAAAAAAGAAAATTACAGACCAATATCACTCATGAGTATAGATGCAAAAATCCTCAACAAAATAGTAGCAAACAGAATCCAACAACACATTAAAAGGATCATACACCATGATCAAGTGGGATTTATCCCTGGGATGCAAGTGTTCTTCAATA
Source organism: Phocoena phocoena (assembly GCF_963924675.1). Taxonomy (NCBI): domain Eukaryota; kingdom Metazoa; phylum Chordata; class Mammalia; order Artiodactyla; family Phocoenidae; genus Phocoena; species Phocoena phocoena. The sequence continues at coordinate 47,843,842 of NC_089221.1, forward strand.
TACGCAAATCAATCAGTGCGATACACCATATTAACAAACTGAAGAAAAAAACCATATGATTATCTCAATAGATGTAGAAAAAGCTTTTGACAAAATTCAACACCCATTTATGATAAAAACTCTCCAGAAAGTGGGCATAGAGAGAACCTACCTCAACAAAATAAAGCCAATATATGACAAACCCACAGCAAACATCCTTCTCAATGGTGAAAAACTGAAAGCATTTCCTCTAAGATCAGGAACAAGGCAAGGATGTCCACTCTCACCACTATTATTCAACATACTTTTGGAAGTCCTAGCAACAGCAATCAGAGAAGAAAAAGAAATAAAAGGAATACAAATTGGAAAAAAAGAAGAAAAACCGTCACTGTTTGCAGATGACATGATACTCTACATAGAGAATCGTAAAGATTCCACCAGAAAAGTACTAGAGCTAATCAATGAATTGGGTAAAGTTGCAGGATACAAAATTAATGCACAGAAATCTCTTGCATTCCTATACACTAATGATGAAAATTTGAAAGAGAAATTAAGGAAACACTCCCATTTACCACTGCAACAAAATGAATAAAATACCTGGGAGTAAAACTACCTAGGGAGACAAAAGACCTGTATGCAGAAAACTATAAGACACTGATGAAAGAAATTAAAGATGATACCAACAGATGGAGAGATATACCATGTTCTTGGATTGGAAGAATCAATATTGTGAAAATGACTATACTACCCAAAGCAATCTACAGATTCAATGCAATCCCTATCAAATTACCAATGGCATTTTTTACAGAACTAGAACAAAAAAACTTAAAATTTGTAAGGAGACACAAAAGACCCCAAATAGCCAAAGCAGTCTTGAGGGAAAAAAACAGAGCTGGAGGAATCAGACTCCCTGACTTCAGACTATACTACAAAGCTACAGTAATCAAGACAATATGGTAGTGGCACAAAAACGGAAACATAGATCAATGGAACAAGATAGAAAGCCCAGAGTTAAACCCACGCACCTATGGTCACCTAATCTATGACAAAGGAGGCAAGGATATACAATGGACAAAAGACAGTCTCTTCAATAAGTGGTGCTGGGAAAACTGGACAGCTACATATAAAAGAATGAAATTAGAACACTCCTTAACACCATACACAAAAATAAAGTTAAAATGGATTGGAGACCTAAATTTAAGACCGGACACTATAAAACTCTTAGAGGAAAACATAGGAAGAACACTCTTTGACATAAATCACAGCAAGATCTTTTTTGATCCACCTCCTAGAGTAATGGAAGTAAAAACAGAAATAAACAAATGGGACCTAATGAAACTTCAAAGCTTTTGCACAGCAAAGGAAACCATAAACAAGACAAAATGACAACCCTCAGAATGGGAGAAAATATTTGCAAACAAATCAACGGACAAAGGATTAATCTCCAAAATATATAAACAGTTCATGCAGCTCAATATTAAAAAAAATCCAAAAATGGGCAGAAGACCTAAATAGACATCTCTCTAAAGAAGACATACCAATGGCCAAGAAGCACATGAAAAGCTGCTCAACATCACTAATTATTAGAGAAATGCAAATCAAAACTACAATGAGGTATCACCTCACACTGGTCAAAATGGCCATCATCAAAAAATCTACAAACAACAAATCTGGAGAGGGTGTGGAGAAAAGGGAACCCTCTTGTACTGTTGGTGGGAATGTAAATTGATACAGCCACTATGGAGAACAGTATGGGGGTTCCTTAAAAAACTACAAATAGAATTACCATATGATCCAGCAATCCCACTACTGGGCATATACCCTGAGAAAACCATAATTCAAAGAGACACATGCACCCCAATGTTCATTGCAGCACTATTTACAATAGCCAGGTCATGGAAGCAACCTAAATGCCCATCGACAGACGAATGGATAAAGAAGTTGTGGTACATATAAACAATGGAATATTACTCAGCCATAAAAAGGAACGAAATGGGGTCATTTTTTGAGATGTGGATGGATCTAGAGACTGTCATACAGAGTGAAGTAAGTCAGAAAGAGAAAAACAAATACCGTATATTAACGCATGTGTGTGGCACCTAGAAAAATGGTACAGATGAACCTGTTTGCAGGGCAGAAGTTGAGACACAGATGTAGAGAAAAAACATATGGACACCAAGAGGAGAAAGCGGTGGGGGGGTGGGAATGATGGTGTGATGAACTGGGAGATTGGGATTGACATGTATACACTGATGTGTATAAAATGGATGACTGACTAATAAGAACCTGCTGTATAAAAAAATAAATAAAATTCAAAAAACAAATTCTTTTTAATAAATAAATAATTGTGTTGCCAGGAAGGGTTATTCCATGAAGAACATTCCATGCCTCAACATCAGTTTACCAGGTCACTTAGGGACAACCCAAGAGAAACAGACCAGAACCATAAGGAAAGGAGGACACACAAAACACTTAATTTGTATTTGAACCAAGAATTCTGGAAAAAGTAGAAAAGAGCCAGAATAAAAAGGTGAGGCCCAGGTAAAATGTGACCGCCAAAGCCTAGGACATGAGAAAAACACAAGATATCTATGAGCAAAGGGTATAAGAGGAAGAAGAGGGTTACAGACAAGGTCAACAGAAGGTTGGTGTCAAAAACAACGCTGACCTCACTGTTAATCTATCCCAGGCTCAGCCCTGAAACTGCTCCAAAACAATTCACCAGAACAGTCCAAGTAACACTTCATTTTCAGAAAGGTACCACCCTAAATGTGTTATGACGGAGTGGCTGAGTACCCTGTGCAAGAGAAGAGAGATCTATAGGCTTTGAGCACTGAAACAATTGTTTGGCAATTCTAATGAGTGTGTACTTCTAAGAGAGAAAATGTAACTGGACAATTGCATAGTTACTGATTTTATTCAGGGCCATCACAGCCCCCCTTCACAGGTCATGCTACTCTGCGGTTAAGTTAATCATCACTCAGCCTTCTGATCTTCAGCTGTCAGTGAAAGGCTCACAGGGTTACATTCCTGCAATACAAGCCTGTGCCATGTGAATACACAAGCCCAGCAAGGATGCAAAGCAACGGAGTCACTGCTATCACTTTTCCTTACAGAAATTCAGTGAAAGTATTTCTTTTCATTTTTATGGGTTTTTTTTAAGTTTGGCTCATAAAATATCAAGGGGAGGTGGGAGATTAAAACAACAGTAATTGGTTTTTTTCACCCATTTAAATGGCAAAGGTATGTATGTTACCCAAAGTAGGCAAGGGTGTAAAGAAATGAACACTTTCTTATACCAACAATGGGAATGCAACTTGGAACAATCACTCTAAATGGAAATTTGACAATATGCAATCAATGTTTAACACACATTCATGGTCTTTGACCATGAAATGCCACTCCTAGGAATTTATTCTTAGAAAGTAATCACAGATCGACCAAAAAAAAATCTAACTATAAAAATATTTACTGTTATAATGATTGTAAAATGGAAAAAAAATGGAAACAATATAAATATCAACCAAAGAAAATCATTTAAATAAATTATGGTATATTCATATTATGGAATATTATGTTACCAATCATAATGATATTGTGGAATATATAACAATAATGTTGATAATAATAACAGCAGCAGTACCAAATGAGGTACTTACTATGTGATAAACATTATTCTAAGCACTTTACATGTCTTAAGCCTTTCAATCCCCAAAATAGCCTTAGGAGGTAGCTATTAACTACTGTTATCGCGTTTTACTGATGAAAACAGAGATGTTGGGGCAGATGCTAAAGCAGAGAGTCGTTATACAACATGCCAAGGTCACATGGCTAATAAAGGGCACATCAGAAATTCAAACACCATTTAGTCTGTGCTCCTGGCCATTCTGGGTCAATCAAGAATATTTAATGATGTGGAAACTTCTTCTTGTTGTATTGTTAAGAGAAAGTAAGTTATAAAAGAGGAACAAAGGAAGGAATGAAGGAAGGAAGGGAGGGAGAGGGGGAAATAGAAAAGACTCTTAACACTGAACATTTAGAGTTATTCTGATATTTTTCAGTGTGTTTTCTCTATTTTCCAAATTCCTTCAATAGGAAAATTTTTTATTTTAATTTTTAAACTGCACCCTGAAAACAGATGGTTATTTACTTTAATGATACTTTGGCAGGTAGCAGCTCACTGGTCCTTAATTGTGGAGCCTCAAAACATGCTTAAGGGGAAAGAGGGCCAGTCATTCAGAAGGAGACAAGCAGACCTGCCTGCCTTTACCCAACGTTTCTGCTCCTGAAGCCTGACATACAAACCCCTCTGGGGGGCCCACGTGATAGTAATACATTACATTTCTTTCGCATCATTTTAATATAATGACTGCAACGACAAAAACAATAAATACCTTTCAAAAAGTATCTGCCGTATGACATTTGTGCCACACGCTTTACAATGTAGTGTCTACTCTTTACAACAACTTCATCGAGTAGGTATTGACCATTTTAACACTTGCAGAAACTGAAATCCAGAGGGCTTAAGGGACTTGCCCAAAGCCACATAACCAGGCAAGTGGGGAGCCAGGAGTTTGGCCCAGGTCCTTATGGCTCTGAAGCCGGGTTCTTCTACCATACCATGCTTTACAGTGAGGCAGTATGGCATAGTAGTTAAGAGCACTGATTCTGGAAAACGATTTTATCAGTTTGAATCCTAGCTCTGTGACCTTGGACAAATTACTTATGCTCTCTGTGCCTCAGCTTTCTCATTCAAAAAATAGTACCTAGGTGGCAGGGCTATTATGAATCAAGACTTTATTGCATATAAATCACTTCCATCAGGAAGTATATGTAGATTCTGAACAAACCCATTTTAGGAATTTGCAACCAAAAGTATGCAGCATTGATCAACACAACAAAACCTAGTGGGCATTCCACAAATTTTCAAAGATAATAACAAACATGTGCAGTGCCTACTATGTGCCACGCCCGGTTGTAAGCACTTTGTACAAATTAACTCACTCAATCTTCAAAACAAAAAATGCCAAGAAGCCTAGCAAACTTACATAACTTTCTGCTGGCAATTTTATAGTACTGGTAATATCCCTTCCTTTACCTGGACTCTTCGCAGATGGGCCACACGCTCCTCTATGGAGGTCTGCAAGGCCAAAGGGACTTTCAGAATCTCTTGGTAATTGTCCATCAGAAACGTCACCAACCTAGCAGCTAATAAGTCATCCAAGTCCACTTCATCTTTGGAACACAAGATGCAATGGGAAAACGTCTGAACCATCTAAAAAAAAAAAAAATAGAGGGGAGGGAGGGTGAATTTTTAAATAAACACAGATGAGGTTCTTTCACTACTCTGAACTGAGTGCCATCTAATTTGCAAAAAGCAAATGTGCCTAGTCAGTGAGAAATGGCCCACAGCACAGGGTGCACGTCTCACCTGGCACCTGGCCACACCTGGTCATCTCAGATGGGCTGATCTTCTCATCAACCAGCATGAACAGAATGTGCGTCACATCTCACAGAGACTTAGCAGAGATGCTTGTCTGAGCAGTTTTTAAAGGCACCCCCTTTTATAGATGGTTTTAAATATATATATTTAAACAAATTCTGAAAATTATTATCACCATCACAACTTGGATCATGTAGCACTTTTAAGTTAAAAGTACTTTATAGCCATTTAGTCTAATAATAGCCTAATTTCATTATTGTCTTATTTCGTTCTTTTAAAAAAAAAATTGCTAGCACAATCTATGTGCCTCAACAATTAGTTTTTCCTAGTTAATTGTTATTTTCTTCAGGATTTTGTATGTACATTTGACAATCACCTTTGAACAAAACCATCAGAAGTGCATTAGGTGATGAAATACAAAAAATATTATAGCAGTTGTTTCCATAGAATTCATTTTAACTAATCCATTCTTAATGCAATCCTTTGGATGGACTATTTTTTCCTTTTCCTACTAATTTTATTGTTGACAATCTTATTTCAAAATCTATAAGCATGTAAATGAAACAAGTCAGGCACAGAAAGACAAATACTATATGATATCACTTATATATGGAAACTAAAAAATACAAGAAACTAGTGAATATAACAAAAAAGAAACAGATTCACAGATATAGTGAACAAACAAGTGGTTACCAGTGGGGAGAGTGAAGAGGGGAGGCGCAATATGTGGAATCTAAAAAAATGCTACAAATGAACCTATTTACAAAACAGAAATTGAGTCACAGATGTAGAAAACAAACTTATAGTTACCAAAAGGGAAAGGGGCAGAGGGATAAATTGGGAGATTGGGATTGACATATACACACTACTACATATAAAATAGATAGCTAATAAGAACCTACTGTATAGCACCTACTGTATCTATTCAACACTCTGTAGTGACCTATATGGAAATAGAACCTAAAAAAGAGTAGATATATGTACAGGCATAACTGACTCACTTTTCTGTACAGCAGAAACTAACACAACATTGTAAATCAACTATACTCCAATTAAAAAAAAAGAATTACAAATTATTATGTACAAAATAAGCTACAAGGATATGTTATACAGTACAAGAAATATAGCCAATATTTTATAACAACTATAAATGGAACGTTTAAAAATTGTAAATCACTATATTATACGCCTGCAACTTATATAATATTGTACATCAACTATAATTTTAAAAACCTATAAGCATGACATCATGTAATTCTGTTTAATAAGACTTCATTTCATCAACATACTGAAGATGATACTTTATCTTCACTCACATATACGTACAGAGGGAGAGACACACACAGAGACTTTATCTGGAGACTAGGGACCCCAGGGCATCTGTGAGTGCCTTGAAATTGTATAGAAAATTTTACACATGCATTCTTCTGGGGAATAGGTGCAAAGTTTTCTTCAGCTTTACAAAAAGGTCCATTAGCCCACCTACCCATCCACCCACCCCCCAAAAAAGGTCAAGAATCACTCTACTGGGTGCTGATTTGGCCTCTGATCTTATACCACACCTCTAAAAGTCGAACAGTGGACCCTCAGGCATACACAATGGTTCACCGACATATAGAAAGGATGTACATCCCAATGAAACATCAATTTTGCTCTAAGATATATTTTGAGGAAAATTAATAAATTTTGCTAGTAAATAATCCTAAACCTAGACCCTATTTTAAAACACATGCTGACATGACAAAGTAGAATTCAAAATTAGCCTGTTTTTAAGCAAAACAGAATATATTAAGAAATATCCTCACTCACGGACCCTTAGATCATACCCTGAAAGATACACATTCTTTCCTTCCAAGTTGTCTGGTCTAACTCTATAGTTTACTTCTTCCCTCTTTAATCCATGATATATGCTGCATCTTCTCCTACTGGCTATAGTAACAAAGGTTTTGCGACCCTTTTTGTCCTGGAGGAGAGAATGCTGTTTCTTGACACGCCAGTAATCCTTTCTGTCCACGCTTCTTTCTCTCGTGTTGACAGCAGGCAGGATGCAGCAGCTATCTCTACACTCACTCTACACTCCACCCCTACTCACTCTTTACTTTTCATTATGTTCTTTAAGTCACTAAGACCAAAAGCACAATACCAGTCTGGGTGGATTCCAAGCCATGGCTCTGTAAGTGGGCCTGCCTTGTACCTTCCTCTGGTTGCCAAGCTAGTAAACTTTACTCAAGTGAATTTTAACCCCAAAACTCCAGTCCTCGTAGATGTTAGAAATCAACCTACCAGTGTTCGGGTGCCAAAGCCATCACACAGTGGTGGCATCTCCTTATTTAAGCAGATCCTTGCCATCATCCTCATCAATAGCTGTAACTTTCTTCTATTTTCAGGAGGCAGGAGGAGGCAGCAAACTTGAAATGCTTCAATGGCCATTTTCTCTTTCTGTAACAAACCTGATTTAGAAAAAAAAAAAAAGGTTTTAATCCTTTAAAAACCTATAGCCTACCTGACTCTATTATGTTCACATTTTTACAAAACATGTATTACTAAAATTATATAAAGCATGTTTGCATGTGCAATTATACTGGGCTAACTGACATAGATCCACTGTCACAAATCTGCATAGAAAACACGAACCACCAACCAGCGTTGGCAAATATATAAAACAAATACAGCCATTTCCCCCTCCCACACCCTTGACAGAGAAAACTAAATTTTCATAGCATTCTTTGCCTCTGAGCCAAGGGCAGTCAGGTTAAGCCTCACTTCACTCTCAACACTCTGCAAGAGGTCCAAGACAGCACGAGCAAGAACATGAACGTGCCGTCACTGCCCTGAAGCTTCCCCTTTTGTACTATTTCCTCATGAGGAGCATGGTCACCATCCTGCATGACTCTCACAGACTAAATAATAGGACCAATGCTGTTAGAGTTGTTCTGGTGCCTAAGGGCTCTGCTTCTTTCTAAATAACACCTTCCTCCCACTTAAGCTATTTTTTTCTAGCTAAGTGTGATGATTCAATCATGTTACATGTCATCCCTCCTCACCCAATATGATTTTGCTAAAAATTAGGGTATTCTAATATTGTGCTCTCTTCAACCATACTTGTCTCTGGACACACACACCTCCAAGCCTTCTGAAGAGATGAAACTGCTTTCACCGATTTATTGGTTCATATCCAACTTTTTCAAGTTCCAACTAGTCTCTGCTTGGAGACAAAACCATCTTTTATATTCAGTAAATATTTACTGGCCATGTACGATATGCCAGGAACAATGCTAGGTCTCAGAAATATAAAAATATGCCAGGTCCCTTCCTTTAAAGAGCTTATGCACTGTGAGAAGGAGAGGCCCATAAAAAAGTAAGTAGCAAAATGTGAGAGGTGCTGCAAGAGACATGTGCAACAGGCATATTAGGGAACCTGTAAGTCACTCAATAAGACTATAGCATAGGCTGTGAGTGCCCAATAGAAATGAAGCGAAAAAGGTTAGCAGAGATGAGATCTTAGAAGGCCTTGAATGCCAGACTAAGGACTTTGGGTTTGAAGGAAAAAAAGGAAAGGTGCTGGGGAATGATGAGAAAATACTCCTAGAGTTTTGGGGAAAGTTACTCGCTAAGGAGGACATTTGAGCAGAAATCTGAAGAAAATGAGAGTATGCCTGGCAGATATCACAGAGACAAATTTTCACAGTAAAGGAAATAGCAATGACAAAGATTGTGACAAGGGAGTATGTCTGGAATGTCTGAGGAACAGCAATGAGGGCAGTGTGAAGAGAGAGGGTTATGCAAGGAATATTCAAGTCAGAAATGAGGTTAGAGAGGAAGCCAAGAGCCAGATCATGTAGAACCTTGTAGACTATCATTAAGGACTCTGGGTTTCACTGTAAGTGACCCGAGAAGCCATTGAAGGATTCTGGGCAGGAGAGCCATTTGATTTGAATTATTTTTACTCTGGCAGCTGTATAGAGAATAGACTGTAAAGGGGTAACAGGGAGGGAGGAAGGAAGATTCAAGGCATGATTACAGTCTGCATGAGGTTGGAACTGGTAGCAGCTGGATCTGGTGAAGACCAATTACATTCTAGATCTATTTTTCCATGAAGTCTTTTACTTTTGCCACAAAGACTTCTACCACATTAGGCCACAAATCCCTTCTTTTACCAAATTATAAACACCTGTGGAGAGTCAAATTTCACCTTAACTTTATATGTTTCATATATATATATATATATATATATATATATATATATATATATATACACACACACACACACAGTTTTATAAATAAGACTTCAAGATAATTCAAATCATAATGTATTTCTTTTGGCAAGCCCTATTTCCTAGTATATGGTACAAAGCATAAAAGTAAACATTCAAGGGTAGGGGGAGGGACAAAATGGTAGAGTAGAAAGACCCTGAACTCACCTTCTCCTATGGGCACTCCGAAGTTGCAACTACTTACAGAGCTATGAAAATGACCCAAAGACTAGCAGAAAAGATTTTCCACAACTAAAGATATAAAGAAAGAGTCACAATGAAACATGTAGGAGGAGCAGAGATTCAATATTAAAGGACCCACATAAATGAGTGGGCAACCCACAAATGGTAGGAATATCACAACTGCAGAGGTCCTCCCCAGAAAGTGAGGGGTCAGATCCTACATGGGGCTCCCCAGCTTGGGGTTCCTGCACCAGAAGGACAAGCACCCAGGACATTTGGCTTTGAAACCAAGTGGGGCTTACATTCAGGAGGGCTGGAGGAAACAGAGACTCCACTCTTAAAGGGCATGTGCAAAATCTCATGTACTCTGAGTCCCAGCACAGAAGCAGTAGTTTGAAAGGAGCCTGGGTCAAACCAACTTGCTCATCTTGGAGAGTTTCCCAGAGAGGGAGGAGAAGACTGGGATTCTTCCTGGGGGTGGAGACACTGGCAGCAGCCATTTTGGGGAGCTCATTCTACCGTGATGAACCAGTGCTGGCAAGCACCATTTTGGAATCCTCCCTCTAACCTACTAGTGCTAGGGGGCCTGCCCCACCCACCAGCGGGTCCACAGCAGCCACATGGACCGCCAGATCACAGAGCCAGCCATGTGTGAAGCCTACCCCACCCTCCAGCAAGCCCACATCCACCACACGACTCAGGGCCTTGCAGTCAATTGGGCTGGGGGTGAAGGGGAGCAGCCCCACCTCCCAGTGCACCCACAGTACGTGGCCTCACCACAACAGAAGGGCAAATGCAGCCTACATAGGGAGCATCCGCAGGGCATATAGCTCTGGTGACCAGAAGGGGGTGATGTGCCACTGGGTCCCACAATACATCTCCTATATAAAGCTACTTCTCCAAGATCAGGAAATGTAACCAACCTACTAAATACATAGACATAAAAACAGAGAATTACGCAAAATGAGGATAAGAAGCAATATATTCCAAAAGAAGGAACAATACAAAACCTCAGGGAAAAAACTTAAAGTGGAGATAAGCAATCTACCCCATAAAGAGTTCTGGGTAATGACAATAAAGATACTCACTGAACTCAGGAGAGGAATGGACCAACACAGTGAGAATTTCAACAAAGAGTTAGAAAACATAAAGAACCAAACAAAGTGGAAGAATACAATAACTGAAATACACTAGAAGGAATCAATAGTAGACTAGATATAGTAGACCCAGAGGAACAAATCAGCAGTCTGGAAGACAGAGCTGTGGAAATTCACCTAGCTGAACAAAAAAAAAAACAGAAAAAGAACTTTTTAAAATGAGGATAGTTTAAGAGACCTCTGGAACAGCATTAAGTATACTAACATTTGAATTATAGGGGTCCCAGAAGGAGAACAGAGAAAGAAGGGGGAAGAGAACTTATTTGAAGAAATCACAGCTGAAAATATCCCTAACCTGGCAAAGGAAAAAGACATCCAGGCCCAGGAAGTAAAGAGAGTCCCAAACAAGATTAACCCCAAAAGGTCCACAACAAGACACATTATAATTAAAATGGCAAAAATTAATTGTAAAGAGAGAATCCTAAAAGCAGCAAGAGAAAATCAACTAGTTAGGTACGAGGGAAGTCCCATAAAACCACAAGCTGATTTTTCAGCAGAAACTTTGTGGGCCGTAAGGGAGTAGAACAATACACCCAAAGAGATGAAAGGAAAAATACCTACAACCAAGAATACTCTACCCAACAAGGTTATCATTCAGAGTTGAAGGAGAGATAAAGAGTTTTACAGATAAGCAAAAGCTAGAAAGACTTCAGCACCACCAAACTGGCCTTACAAAAAATGTTAAGGGACTTCTCAAAGCAAAAAAGAAAAGGCCACAACTAGAAATGTAAAAATTATGAAAGGAAAAATCTCACTGGTAAAGGCAAACATACAGTAAAGGTAGTGGATCAACCAGTTATAAAGCTAATAGGAAGTTTAAAAGGCAAAAGTAGTAAAATTCACCTATATCTACAATAAGTAGTCAAAGGATACACAAAACAAAAAGAGGAAGAAATCAAAAAATACCTGGAGGCAAATGAGAGTGGAAATACAATGATCCAAAATTGATGGGATGAAGTAAAAGCAGTTCTGAGAGGGAAGTGACACAAGCTTACTTCAGAAACAAGAAAATCTCAAACAACCTAAACTTACACCTAAAGGAACTAGAAAAAGAAGAACAAACAAAACCCAAAGTTAGTAGAGGGAAAGAAATAAATATCAGAGAAGAAACAAATGAAAAAAAGACTAAAAACAAACTGAAAAATAAAAACCACCAATTACACTAAAGGCTGGTTCTTTGAAAAGATAAATAAAATTGATAAATCATTAGATTCATCAAGAAAAAAGAGAGAGGGCCCAAATCAATAAAATCAGAAATGAAAGAGAAGTTAAACAGATACCACAAAAATACAAGGATCATAAGAGATTACCACAAACAAGAATTATATGCCAATAAATTGGACAACCTAAAAGAAATGGATAACTTCCTAGAAATGTACAGTCTCCCAAGACTAAATCTGAAAGAAACAGAAAACTTGAACAGACCAATTACCAATAATGAAATTGAATCAGTAATGAAAAAACCCCCAACAAACAAAAGTCCAGGACCAGAAAACTGTTAGAACTAATAAACAAATTTGGTAAAGTTGCAGGATACAAAATCAATATACAAAAATCTGTTGCATTACTATACACTAATAATGAACTATCAGAAAAAGAAATTAAGAAAATCCCATTTACAATTTCATCAGAAAGAATAAAATACCTAGGAATAAATCTAATGAAGGAGATAAAAAACCTGTACTCTGAAAACAATGAGACATTAATGAAAGAATTCAAAGATGACAAAAACAACTGGACAGATGTGCAGTGCTCATGCATTCGTGCTCATTGTTAAAATGGCCATACTACCCAAGGCAATCTACAAATTCAGTGTAATCCCTAGCAAAACACCACTGGCATTTTCTACAGAACAAGAATAAATAATTCTAAATAATTTTTATGGAAACACAAAAGACCCTGAATAGCCAAAACAATCTTGAGGAGGAAAAACAATGCTGAAGGTAGCATACGCCCTGATTTAAAACTATACTACAAAGCTTCAATCATCAAAACAGTATGGTACTGGTATAAAAACAGACACACAGATCAATGAAACAGAATAGACAGCCCAGAAGTGAACCACACTGATATGAGCAATTAATCTTCAATAAAGGAGGAAAGAATATACAATAAGGATAAGACAGCCACTTCAATAATTGGTGCTGGGAAAACTGGAAAACTACATGCAAGAGAATCAAACTGGAGTACTCTCTCACACTATGCACGAAAATAAATTCAAAATGGATTAAAGACTTAAATGTAAGACCTGAAAACATAAAACTTCTAGAAGAAAACAGGCAGCGTGCTCATTGACACTGGTCTTATAATATTTTTTGGATATGTATCCAGAAAAACAAAAGCAAAAATAAACAAATGGGACAACATCAAACTAAAAAGCTTTTTGCATGGTGAAGGAAACTATGAACAAAAGGAAAAGGCCAATTACTGAATGGGAGAAGATTTACAAACAATGTATCCAATAAGGGGTTAATACCCACCCCCCCCAAAAAACAGAACCCATACAATTCAACGTCAGAAAACCAAACAACCTGATTAAAAAGGGGACAGAGGATCTGAACAGACATTTTTCCAAAGAAAACATACAAATGGCCTACAGGCACATGGAAAGATGTTCAACATCACTCATCATCAGGGAAATGCAAATCAAAACCACAGTGAGATACCACCTCACACCTGTCAGAATGGCTGTTATCAAAAAGACAACAAGTAAGGGTTGGCAAAGATGTGGAGAAAAGGGAACTCTTGTGCACTGTTAATGGGAATGCAAGTTGGTGCGGCCATTATGGAAAACATTATAGAGATTCTTCAAAAATTAAAAAATATAACTACCATATGATCTAGCAATTCCACTCTTGGGTATATATCTGAAGAAAACAAAAACAGTAATTATAAAAGATACATGCACCCCTATTTCATTCCAGCATTATTTACAATAGCCAAGATATGGAAGCAACCAAAATGACCACCAATAGATGAATGGATAAAGAAGGTGTGTGTGTTTGTGTGTGTGTGTGTATGTATGTATATATCACACACACACAATGGAATACTACTCAGCCATTAAAAAGAATGAAATCTTGCCACTGCAACAACATGGATGGACCTAGAAGGTATTATGCTAAGTAAAATAAGTCAAAGAAAGACAAATACTGTATGATTTCACTTATATGTGCAATCTAAAAAACCAAAGGAGTGAACAAACATAACAAAACAAAAACAGAGCTATAGATACGTAGAATGAACAGGTGGTTGCCAGAGGGGAGATGTGTGGGGAGAGGAAAGAAAAAGTGAGGGAGACTAAGAGGTACAAACTTCCAGTTGCAAAATAAATGCATCACAGGTATGAAATTACATATATATACATTTAGTACATTAAGGGAATATAGTCAATAACTATGTAATATCTTGTATGGTGACATACTGTAAAAAGACTCATCTTGGTGATCAGTTTAAAATGTACAGAAATATCAAATCACTATGTTGTATAACAGGAATTAACGTAGTGTTGCAGGTCAATACATCGAAAACAAACAAATAGACAAACTCATAGAAAAAGAGACCAGATTTCTGGTTGCCAGAGGCAGGGGTGGGGGGATTGGATGAAGGCAATCAAAGGTACAAACATCCAGCTATAAGGTAAATAAGTACTAGGAATGTGATGTACAACAAAATAAATATAATCAACACTGCTGTATGTTATATATGAAAATTGTTAACAGGGTATATCCTAAGAGTTCTCATCACAAGGGAAAAAAACCCATTTTTTTCTATTTCTTTAATTCTGCATCTATAATGACATGATGGATGTTCGCAAGTCAAATCATTATGCTGTTTATGTTAAACTTATAAGGTGTTGTATGTCAATAATATCTCAATAAAACTGGAAGAAAAATTATTAAAAAAGAAAGCAAACAGAAACAAAAGAAAGAAAGAAAATCATCTGTTTAAAGAAAAAATAATAACAATATATAGTAGGGTTATAACACATTATTAAATATATATGTAGCACTAAAATGTATGATAACAATAGCACAAAGGGCAGTGGAAAAAAATGAAAGAATGTTGTTGTAAGGTAGTAACATTATAAATGAAATAGTACAATATTTAAAGGTAGGCAAAATTTTCTTGAGATACAAAAAGCATGAACCATAAAAGAAAATGATAAAATAGACTTCAAAACTGAAAACTTCTGCTTTTTGAAAGACATTGTTAAGAAAAGGGGGGGAAAGAACCACACTCCAGGAGAAAATATTTGCTATAAATATATCTAACAAAGGATTTACATGCAGAACATACCAATAATTTTTTTTTTTTTTTTTGGTACGCGGGCCTCTCCCGTTGCGGAGCACAGACTCCGGACGCGCAGGCTCAGCGGCCATGGCTCACGGGTCCAGCCGCTCCGCGGCATGTGGGATCTTCCCAGACCAGGGCACAAACCCGTGTCCCCTGCATCGGCAGGCGGACTCCCAACCACTGCACCACCTAACCATTTTTACTGAAGAATTAATTTACAATGTTGTGTTAGTTTCAGGTGTACAGCAAAGTGATTCAGTTATATATTTACTATATCATATAGATTTATTTATATGTGCATATATATATATATAATTCTTTTTCAGATTCTTTTCCATTATAGGTTATTATAAGATATTGAATATAGTTCCCTGTGCTATACAGGTTTTTGTTGCTTATCTATTTTATATATAGTAGTGTGTAATTTATGTGTTTAGTTACAGCCAGTGAATACCTAGGCATTTGCCTAAATTTCCATCTTTAAGAACTACCTAACTCACTTTATTCCAATAATCTTGACATAACAGTAGTCATTACATTTGGAGGTGATTCAGTATCTTTACCTTGGCCCATCTGCAATTTCAAAAGCTTGGGCCATAAGCCCTGGGCCCTGAGAGCAGAGAGCACCACCAGCAAGAACTTCAGACTAACATGGGCAAGAGCTCTCTGTCTGGTCAAGTGCACCAAGTAGGCACTCTCTGAAAAAAGGAATTGTTTTCCACTATGGGATAAGGACCCTGAGATAACCTGAAGCACATGAGGGCAAAGAGGTTACAAAGCAAGATGGCACACAGCTCCAGAGGATCTCCTAGAAATCACTACACAAAAGAACCAAAGAATGGAAAACCTAACCTTACGGATATTTCTAGGTTAAAAAACATAGGAGGAGATCTCAGCCTTTGAGTTACATGATCCAATGATCCAATGTATAACCGGTCTAGTGAATTTCAATGGCATTTTCTAAACTTTACATCTAGGAGAAAGCAAACAGCAAAGACCTACTGTGTCAGCCTTCCAGCCTATTAGCACATAAACCAGGAGCCAGCCACAAACTCACCTGCCTATAGGAGCAGAAGCCAAAAATATAAACTCTTATGTGAATTTCCTATTTCTTGAAGTTTGACAATTAATTAAACTTTCTTTTTAAAACACACAAGTTAAACCAGTTGTATTCATGAGCCAGATTTGGCCCATAGATCACCAGTCTAGGATCTCAGATATTAACATCATATAACACACAAGCCAGCCAATTTTCCAAAACACTCTTCCCTGCTCCCATGCCCCTTTGTGCTTCCTTTCTGCCTTCTCTTTTCCTCAGTATGCCAACTTATTGCAAGCTACACAGCTCAGTGGATTCTAGGGTGCATGTGAAGTGTGTGTAAAGGCTGCTATACTATCTCACTCACCCTATTCAAGAGTCAGCCAAACTCTGATCTTAATATAAGGAACTGCCATTTTGGAAATGAAGATTTATTACTAGTCACAGTTATGTTGTTAGGTCAGACTGCTGAGACCAAGTATAGTATAAGTAAAGGGTAAGTCTTAAACCTCCAAAAATGTCTCTTTTTTTTTCATTTTTTTAAGAACACTTCGATATCCTGTTTCACCTATCAATGACTGTTCTCAGGGTCACAGTTATGGCATAAAGCCAGAATTATTTCATGCAAGAAGCAAAGGAATAACCCTCAAAAGAAATTCATTAACTAAACTAAAAACCATTTCCATTGAAATTGCTGCAGAATTAGCTTCTACAACAAAGTAGACTGATTACCTACTTTAAAGCATTTTATCTAAGGGGATCCTATTCCAATCAAAGTAAGTCAAAAGGTTTAAGGAATGACTAATTCCTCCTGGGATTCAACCTATGTATCTAGTTTGCACAGACCTAGATATGATACACTTTCCCACAGATTCTAACAGGATTGCTATATTAGATAATCTTTGTTATTCATATAAACAAATTATGGTCCTCATAACCTAGAAGACTTTTTTCTTTCACTATGTAAAGTTCTAAAAACTATGGTTTTCAATGCAGGGTGTCTGAAATATATTCACTTGAGCAGGACTGATCAGGGAAATTTAATATATGTCACCATCTATACACACTAGTCTATTATTGCTGACACCTAAGAATAATAAATTCTCCATTCTATCCATCCTTTTCCACCTCAAAGCCTCTACTGAAAATATTTTAGCAGATGGCTGACTCTGACATCAATTTGGAAACAACCAGCTTTAATTCCTAGATGAGATCAAAATGAACAGTTGGGGGTAGAACAGACCAATGATATCACAAATGTAACTGATGCAGATTGGAACTCATACATTTTTAAACACCTTCCATTTGATTTCCTAGAAGCCAGTCCTCAAATGAGAATTTCTTCAGTCAGCTTCCACTGAGCTTCCAACTGACTCTACCCAGAAAGGCTCTCATTCAGATTCCACAGAGAAATCAAAAGCTTTACAGACAAGCAAAAGCTAAGAGGATTCAGCACCACCAGACCAGCTTTGCAACAAATGCTAAAGGAACTTCTCTAAGTGGAAAAGGAAAGGCCACAACTAGAAACAAGAAAATAGCAAATGGAAAAGCTCACTGGTAAAGGCAAGCACACAGTAAAGGTTGGAAATCATCTGCACACAAATGAGATATCAAAACCAGCAACTGCAAGAAGAAGAGAACACAAATGCAGGATATTGGAAATGCACTTGAAATCAAAAGACCAACAACTTAAAACAATCTTGTTTATATATAGAGACTGCTATATCAAAACCTCAGGGTAACCACAAACTGAAAATCTACAATAGATACATACGCATGAGAAAGAAAGGAATCCAAACACAACACTAAAGTTAGTTATCAAATTACAAGAGAATAAAAGAGGAAGGGAAGAAAAAACACCTACAAAAACAAATCCAAAACAATTAACAAAATGGCAGTAAGAACATGCATATCAATAATTATCTTAAATGTAAATGGATTAAATGCTCCAACCAAAAGACATAGACTGGCTGAATGGATATAAAAACAAGACCCGTATATACATGTCTACAGGAGAACCACTTCAGATCTAGAGACATACACACTGAAAGTGAGAGGATGGAAAAAGGTATTCCATGCAAATGGAAATCAAAAGAAAGCTGGAGTGGCAATACTCATATCAGACTGTTGTAACAGACAAAGGACGACACTACATAATGATCAAGGAATCAATCCAAGAAGAAGGTATAACAATTGTAAATATATATGCACCCAACATAGGAGCACCTCAATATATAAGGCAAATACTAACAGCCGTAAAAGGAGAAATCAACAGTAACACAATAATAGTGGGGGACTTTAACACCAAACTTTCATCAATGGACCATCAAGATGGTCCATCCATTTCTATCAGATCATCCAGATAGAAAATCAATAAGGAAACACAGGCCTTAAATGACACATTAGACCAGATGAACTTAATTGATATTTATAAAGCATTCCATCCAAAAGCAGCAGAATAAACATTCTTCTCAAGTGCACATGGAACATTCTCCAGGATTGATCACATGCTGGGCCACAAAGCAAGCCTCAGTAAATTTAAGAAAACTGGAATCATATCAAGCAACTTTTCCAACCACAACACTACGAGATTAGAAATCAACCACAAAAAAAAAAAAAAAGGTGAAAAACACAAACACATGGAGGCTAAACAATATGCTTCTAAACACCCAACGCATCACTGAAGAAATCAAAAGGGGAAATCAAAAAATACCTAGAGACATATAAAAATGAAAACACAAAAATCCAAAACCTATGGGATGCAGCAAAAGTAGTTCTAAGGGGCAAGTTCATAGTAATACAATCTTACATCAGGAAACAAGAAAAATCACAAATAAACAACCTAACCTTGCACCTAAAGCAACTAGAGAAAGAACAAACAAAACCCACAGTTAGTAGAAGGAAAGAAATCATAAAGATCAGAGCAGAAATAAATGAAATACAAATGAAGAAAATAGAAAAGATCAATGAAACTAAAAGCTAGTTCTTTGTAAAGATAAACAAAATTAACAAACCTTTATCCAGACAGATTAAGAAAAAGAGGGAGAAGGCTCAAATCAATAAAATTAGAAATGAAAAAGAAGTTACAATGGACACCACAGAAATACAAAGGATCATAAGAGACTACTACAAGCAACTATATGCCAATAAAAAGGACAACCAAGAAGAAATGGACAAATTCTTAGAAAGGTACAATATCCCAAGAGTGAGCCAGGAAAAAACAGAAAATATGAACAGACCTATCACAAGTACTGAAACTGAAACTGTGATAAAAAAAAAAAAACTCTCAACAGCAGGACAGGAATAAAGACACAGACATAGAGAATGGACTTGAGGACACGGTGAGGGGGAAGGGTAAGCTGGGACAAAGAGACAGAGTAGCATGGACATAATATACACTAGTAAATGTAAAACAGATAACTAGTGGGAAGCAGCCACATAGCACAGAGAGGTCAGCTCGGTGCTTTGTGTCCACCTAAAAGGGTGGGATATGGAGGGTGGGAGGGAGACGCAAGAGGGAGGAGATATGGGGATGTATGTATATGTATAGCTGATTCACTTTGTTATACAGCAGAAACTAACACACCATTGTAAAGCAATTAAACTCCAATAAAGATGTTAAAAAAAAAACTCCCAATGAACAAAAGTCCAGGACCAGTTGGCTTCACAGGAAAATTCCATCGAACATTTAGAGAAGAGTTAACACCTACCCTTCTGAACTATTCCAGAACACTGCTGAGGAAAGAAAACCCCCAAAATCATTCTATGAGGCCACCCTCACCCTGATACCAAAACCAGACAAAGATACCACACAAAAAGAAAATCACAGGCCAATATCACTGATGAACATAGATGCAAAAATCCTCAGCAAAATACTAGCAAACTAAATCCAACACTGAATTACAATGATCATACACTATGACCAAGTCAGATTTATCCCAGGGATGCAAAGGTTTTTCAATATCTGCAAATCAATCAGTGTTATACACCACATCAACAAATTGAAGAATAAAAACCATATGATCATCTCAATAGATGCAGAAGAAGCTTTTGACAAAATTCAACGTCCATTTATGATAAAAAAAAAAACAACTCTCCAGAAAGTGGGCATAGAGGGAACATACCTCAACATAATAAAGGCCATATATGACAAACTTACAGCTAACATCATACTCAACAGTGAAAAGCTGAAAGCACTTCCTCTAAGATCATGTACAAGACAAGGATGGCCACTTTTATTCAACATAGTTTTGGAAGTCTTAGTAAAAGCAATCAGAGAAGAAAAAGAAATAAAAGGAATCCAAATTAGAAAAGAAGAAGTAAAACTGTCACTGTTTGCAGATGACATAATACTATACATAGAAAATCCTAAAGGTGCCACCAGAAAACTACTAGAGCTCATCAATGAATCTGGTAAAGTTACAGGATACAAAATTAATACACAGAAATCTGTTGCATTTCTATACACTAACTACCAATGATCAGAAAGAGAAATTAAAGAAACAATCCCATTTACCATCGCATCAAAAAGATTATAATACCTAGGAATAAACCTACCTAAGGAGACAAAAGACCTGTACTCTGGAAACTGTAAGACACTGATGAAAGAAATCGAAGATGACACAAACAGATGGAAAGATATACCATGTTCCTGGATTGGAAGAATCAATATTGTCAAAATGACTATACTATCCAAGGTAATCTACAGATTCAGTGCAATCCCTATCTAATTACAAGTGGCATTTTTCACAGAACTAGAACAAAAACTTTCACAATTTGTATGGAAACACAAAAGACCCCCAATAGCCAAAGGAATCTTGAGAATGGAAAACGGAGCTGGAGGAATCAGGCTCCCTGACTTCAAAACTATACTACAAAGCTACAGTAACCAAGACAGTATGGTACTGGCAGAAAAACAGAAATATAGATCAATGAAACAGGATAGAAAGCCAAGAAATAAACTCACGTACCGATGGTTAATTAATCTATGACAAAGGAGGCAAGACTATACACTGGAGAAAAGACAGTCTCTTCAATAAATGGTACTGGGAAAACTGGACAGCAACATGTAAAAAAAATGAAATTAGAACATTCTTTAACACCAAACACAAAAATAAAATGAATTAAAGACCTAAATGTAAGGCCAGATACTATTAAACTCTTAGAGGAAAACACTCTTTGACATAAATCACAGAAAGATCTTTTTTGGTCCATCTCCTAGAGTAATGGAAATGAAAACAAAAACAAATGGGACCTAATTAAACTTAAAAGCTTTTGCACAGCAAAGGAAACCATAAACAAGATGAAAAGACAACCCACAGAATGAGAGAAAATATTTGCAAATGATACGACCAACAAGCAATTAATCTCCAAAATTTACAAACAGCTCATGTGGCTCAATATAAAACACACACACACACACACACACACACACACACAATCAAAAAATGGACAGAAGACCTAAATGGACATTTCTCCAAAGAAGATACAAGTGGCCAAGAGGCATACGAACAGATAATCAACATCACTAATTATTAGAGAAATGCAAATCAAAACTACAATGAGATATCACCTCACACCAGTCAGAATGGCCATCATCAAAAAATCTACAAACAATAAATGCTGGAGAGGGTGTGGAGAAAAGGGAACCCTCCTACACTGTTGGTGGGAATGTAAATTGATACAGCCACTGTGGAGAACAGTATGGAGGTTCCTTAAGAAAGTAAAAATAAACCTACCTCACGATTCAACAATTCCACTCCTGGGCATATATCCAGAACAAAACATGGATCAAAAGGATACATGTACCCCAATGTTCACTGCAGTGCTGTTTACAATAGCCAAGACATGGAAGCAACCTAAATGTCCACCAACTAACAGATGAATGGATAAAGAAGTGGTACATATGTACAAAAGAATATTACTCAGCCATCAAAGTAAATGAAATAATGTCATTTGCACCAACATGGATGGACCTGGAGATTATCATACTAAGTGAAGTCAGACAGAGAAAGACAAATAACATATGATATCGCTTATATGTGGAATCTAAAAAAATTGATACAAATGAACTTATTACAAAACAGAAACAGACTCACAGACTTAGAGAATGAACTTATGGTTACCAGAGGGGAAGGTTGGGAGGAGGGGATAGATACAGAGTTTGGGATTGACATGTACACACTGCTGTATTTAAAATAGATAACCAACAAGGATCTACTGTACAGCACAGGGAACTCTGCTCAGTATTCTGTAATAACCTAAATGGGAAAAAGAATAGATACATGTATAACTGAATCACTTTGATGTTCACCTGAAACTAACACAACATTGTTAATCAACTATACTCCAATAAAAAATTAAAATTTTTAAAAATTGGAATTCGGTTTTTTTTAAGTTCCAAGTTCTTTTGTTTCTAAATTCTACCATAAAACATTATGAAAATGGAAAATGAGAAGAAAATCTAAGAAGTGGTTTTTAATCCTGTCTTTAGAATTTGTCTTTTACCAGTCGCATAATGGCATTAAGTGGCTATAATGAGAATCTACTCAATTAGTCTTTATGCATCTTAAATAACAGCAAGTAGTCATCATTAGGCATGATATTCACAAGGACATAGGCCCCCCAATTCTCCTTGGTGGAAAACAAAATACCAAGAAGACCCAGTGGTCTCAAAGCACAGTACTAGGTCTAATCCCTTCATCTGTTCTCAATATTGGTCTCTCTGAGAACAAACTCACTCTTATGTACGTGATTTATAATTGCTCCATTTTGCTTCTTATTATGAGAAATCCTATGAAATCTTAAAATCGACGTATTGTGCTGAGAGATCAGGTACATTATTCACATATTGCTGATACGTTATTTTGTTAGGATACTATGGCTGCATCCCTACTTTCCGACAAGAAAATAAGACAGTAGAAAGGGAAGAGACAGGGAAGGAGGAATGGGAAGGCTGGGAAGGCGAAGACTGCTAAGCCCACAACACTCAAAACCAAGAGGATGCTAATTCCTACAAATTTACATAACAGAGTATGATACCCACACAGTGATTTGGTCACTAAAGCAAACTTTTGGACAAGAAAACAATAATACTTATTGAACAATCACAACATCAACAGAAAAATCTGATTTCCAAGAAGAAAGGAACAATATCAGAAAAGCCTATACCAACAATATTTATTTCTTTTTCCTTTTTACCATGTTTCTTTGACAGTTTAAATTCTGAAATATAAATCTATGTGAGAAGTAGCAACAAGTTTTAGAGAACAGTAGTTACTATATTTTACATGTCACAGATAACAAATAGTCCTACAAAAACCTGTTCCTTCTATAAAAAGAAATAAGATTTCTATATGAAAACATCTCTCTCACACTTGACTATTCATGAAGTCATATCCAGAGTAGTAGATTTACTCATAAAGAGTAAATGTCAAATTTACATTCTTTACCAATAAAGTCATACTTTTTTGTACAGAAATGACATAGAACATATTATTCCTCCCTAAGAAATAAAAACTACTGGTCCTTGTTTAGGTTTCATAACAGAGCTTAACGATTTTCTTTTCCTCCTTTATAGAGCAGGACTCCAACTAGGCAAGCATCCCATCTGTTTTTATTTCAAAAAAGCTATGGAAATTGGGCTAATGGAAGTCTCAAGATAGTGAAAAATGAAATGATTCCATATCAGTAGTGAAGATATACGGTCATTATATTCCAACTTACCTAATACACTGACAAAGGCATCAAAAAGGTGAAACGTAAGCAAAGGCTCTTTCAAGTGACCATAGTAATCAGCTATAGTTTTAAAGACATCTTTTTCAAATCCTAAATACATAGGCTGCTTCAAATCCGAACAATTAGGCCCTGTTAAAAAAGGGAAAGAGAAAGAAAGGGAAACATTAATGGGGCAATCATCTCTAAGTATTAGTCTCTGTGCATAGGTGTGGTGTGTACAGATACTTAAGATCAGAAAAGTTTTCAAGGAGAAGACTAATACTATACATTTTGCTTATATAAATATACTTTATGTCTAAATTGAAATCTATTATAAAACAATGAGGAAAATCACTGGCTTACTTCCATTTTCAAACAAACCGACTCTTTCTTTTATGACCTTCTGAAAGGCATTTTTATTAAATGTAAACAGTGATAATTCTCTTCGAAATAGTCAATATTTCTCCTAGTCTTTTTTTGCCATGCGGAATATGGGATTTTAGTTCCCCGACCAGGGGTGGAACCCACGCTCCCTGCAGCGGAAGTGCGCAGTCCTAACCACAGGACTGCCAGGGAAGTCCAGATATTTTCCTAGTCTTGACACAGTTAACCAACACAGTAATTACCTCATATATGTAACAGATAAGCTATAAAGCAATTTTTTAAAGCTTTTCATTATTTCATCATTGCTATATAATAAAATTCAAGAATCAGAGTTGAGTGAAATAATTTCTGCCTCTAAACTATTTTAGACTAATAAGAATGTATACTCTTTTTCCTAAAGATATTCTGAAAAGGAGATTTTACATTGTGTCTTAAATTCATTCTGATTATAAAACTCTCCATTGGATCACCAACCATCAAAAGATAGTTTATAAAAAATTTTAAAAAATAATTTTAAAGCTGCTCAAACAAAGACTATGGGAGACAGGATAAAATGACCTCTAAATTCCTATCGAATTCTTTGATCTAAGAGTCTACGTTTTATTTACCCAATAATGCTTTTGAGTGATTAGTGGCATTGAATGAATTTTTATTAAACAAAATTATAATAGAAAATAACACCAAAGCAGAAACAAACTGATGTTTCTGCTAAAAACAAGTTTAAAAATAAAAAAGATAGTTTATCAAGCAGAGTCATATTGCAAAGTAACTCTAAGAAACCTGGAACAACCTAGGAACCAAGAAGCCTGGAACAAGTGAGGCAGAGATCCCCTTGTTCCAAAGAGGAACAAGAAACTCTTAGCTCTCTACAGAGCTGGCAGCAAATGCCCCCAACAATCCATACACAGATGACAAGATTTACATCGCCAAGTGGAGCAAAGAATTGGATCTGCCCATGCCTGAGGGAAATGGTAAGTGGTCCACAAGGAGCTGCTTGGCCAGCCTTGTCTATTTCCATCATAGTGTGGAAGAAAGGGACGCAAATGGATTGGCCAGTTCTGGGCCAGCAGAACACAAGACTAACAACTGTACCGGAACAGATCTCTACTCTCAGGACAGCAGGAGAAGCCAGTAAAAACTGATAGGAAATTCTTCCTACAGAATCACTGTGACTAAAGAGAAAGTATCAAACAAAAAAGAACAGTTAAGTATTGTGGGCCTTCACATTTCAAGGCCATTGGGACATTATGGAAACAGCTTTTTGTTGGTCTCCTTTAAAATTCTCTTACCTTTTAATGTTCTAAAATTGACTAAAATAACGAAAATTATTAAATAACTATATGTGTGGTACCTCATTAACCTAGCAGCAAACATAGCCATTTTTACTTGCTTCCTCCTGTATAATATCCCAAGCTTAGTCAGTTGAAATAGTGGGATATGTCTCAGCAAGCAATACACATTGCCTTGAATTACTCCCTCCCAGGATAATATGCAGTTCATTCTAAGCAGTTGTACCCCTTTGTGAACACTTCATCATTCTTGATAAAAAGATGCAAAAATAAGCCAAAAAAAGGTTTCCCTAAAAATGCCAATGCATGGCAAGCCCTATGAGAGGAGGCCATAGTTCTAAGATCTTTTGTTTCTCTATCATGTTGAATTTCAGACTATTTTTTAATCTAGTTTTTATAAATGTTATTCCTGAAGGACTTTGGAAAAGAACTGTTTACACCCACTTTTTTTTTTTTTACATCTTTATTGGAGTATAATTGCTTTACAATGGTGTGTTAGTTTCTGCTCCATAACAAAGTGAATCAGCCATACATATACACATGTTCCCATATCTCTTCCCTCTTGCGTCTCCCTCCCTCCCACCCCCCCACCCTCCCTATCCCACTCCTCCAGGCAGTGAGCTGATGTCCCTGTGCTATGCGGCTGCTTCCCACTAGCTATCTACTTTACATTTGGTAGTGTATATACGTCCATGCCTCTCTCTCACTTTGTCACAGCTTACCCATCCC
The DNA here is from genome assembly GCF_963924675.1 of Phocoena phocoena. Taxonomy (NCBI): domain Eukaryota; kingdom Metazoa; phylum Chordata; class Mammalia; order Artiodactyla; family Phocoenidae; genus Phocoena; species Phocoena phocoena. The sequence continues at coordinate 47,870,310 of NC_089221.1, forward strand.
CCTCCCCATATCCTCAAGTCCATTCTCTAGTAGGTCTGTGTCTTTATTCCTGTCTTACCCTTAGGTTCTTCATGACATTTTTTTTTCTTAAATTCCACATATATGTGTTACCATACGGTATTTGCCGTTTTTTTTTTTTTTAAACATCTTTATTGGGGTATAATTGCTTTACAATGGTGTGTTAGTTTCTGCTTTATAACAAAGTGAATCAATTATACATATACATATGTTCCCATATCTCTTCCCTCTTGTGTCTCCCTCCCTCCCACCCTCCCTATCCCACCCCTCCAGGCGGTCACAAAGCACAGAGCTGATCTCCCTGTGCTATGCGGCTGCTTCCCACTAGCTATCTACCTTACATTTGGTAGTGTATATATGTCCATGCCTCTCTCTCGCTTTGTCACAGCTTACCCTTCCCCCTCCCCATATCCTCAAGTCCGTTCTCTAGTAGGTCTGTGTCTTTATTCCTGTCTTACCCCTAGGTTCTTCATGACATTTTTTTTCTTGTTTTTCTTAAATTCCATATATATGTGTTAGCATATGGTATTTGTCTTTCTCTTTCTGACTTACTTCACTCTGTATGACAGACTCTAGGTCTATCCACCTCATTACAAATAGCTCAATTTCGTTTCTTTTTATGGCTGAGTAATATTCCATTGTATATATGTGCCACATCTTCTTTATCCATTCATCTGATGATGGACACTTAGGTTGTTTCCATCTCCGGGCTATTGTAAATAGAGCTGCAATGAATATTTTGGTACATGACTCTTTTTGAATTATGGTTTTCTCAGGGTATATGCCCAGTAGTGGGATTGCTGGGTCCTACGGTAGTTCTATTTGTAGTTTTTTAAGGAACCTCCATACTGTTCTCCATAGTAGTTGTATCAATTTACATTCCCACGAACAGTGCAAGAGGGTTCCCTTTTCTCCACACCCTCTCCAGCATCTATTGTTTCTAGACTTTTTGATGATGGCCATTCTGACTGGTGTGAGGTAATATCTCATTGTAGTTTTGATTTGCATTTCTCTAATGATTAATGATGTTGAGCATTCTTTCATGTGTTTGTTGGCAGTCTGTATATCTTCTTTGGAGAAATGTCTATTTAGGTCTTCTGCCCAGTTTTGGATTGGTTTGCTTGTTTTATTGTTATTGAGCTGCATGAGCTGCTTACAAATTTTGGAGATTAATCCTTTGTCAGTTGCTTACATCCACCTTTTATTGGATTCTTGCAATCTACATGCACAAGGAAGAAAAACAGTTAACCTGGTTTTGTATTTATTTAGCATCAGTCCCTCATTCTGTGGCCCACCATGAGGATGGCCAACAACGAAAGCACCCAGGCCAATGGTCTGCAATAAATGCAGATGGGCCCAAAGGGAAGAGATGAGCGGTAACACTACAGAAAAAGAGGCACAGGGCCTTCAAAATCTCATATAATCAGCCTATCCTTTCTGTTCCCTATTAGAGGACTATAATGGGAACCTAGACTCATTAAAGATAAGAAGGATAAGGAACAGACCATGACTTTGATGAGACTCAAAGTAAATTTGGGGAGGCCAATGAGAATTTGGAAAAATTAATAATTTTATAAAACTATTCAAAAGGCTGACCTCACCCTTTGGTCACCTTTTTTCTTTGACATGTAAACAAGCACGTTTATGGATGTGCCAACCATCTGTAAAGCACTGCACTTGATAAGTGTGAGAGGTGTCCCTGTTCCCAAGAATTTCTACCTAACATAACATTAATGTGGAGAACATTACTAAGTCGATCCTCACATCTTTCCTCTCCATCGGTAATTCCAGTTATTCTAACCTTTCTGCAGAAGTTTTGTGGCATTATGTATAAATCTTGCTTGAGGGAAAATTATACTCTTCATTACATTTTGATCACCATTGAGAATTCAACATCATAACCACACCTTAATATACACTTTACAACGTATTATAGCCTAAACTTGTTATACTGGCTTCCTCTGTTCATTCCCAGTTGATCAACTTCCAAAATCCCTGGTTTTCCAAAAATTCATAAATGGGTCATTTAACCCATTTATACCTTCTATTTTGTCATTCCGGCCAAAGATATAATTTAGATTAATTTACTTCAAATGACTGAGCAACAATAAAAAGCACTCCCCCAAACTAAAAACCAAAGGACTCTACATCTCAGAAGGGTTCCAAAACATGAACCAAAAACCTATGAAAATCTTAATAGTTAAACACAGAGAACTTTGGGCTTCTCACAAACTAACATTGCTATTTATATTTAGGATGATAGTATATAATCATTTTCTACATATTACCACTGAGATCACCAGCAGTGAGCTGAACAGTTATTTTAGTTTCATTCTATAATCAAACAAAACTAACTTCAGTGAAATTAATAATTCAGAGCCTACTAACTCAAGAATGTATACACGTATCTCTGTACATGCTAGTCTTACCCAAAAGGGAAGAAAGAAACCACCTCTCTGAGGTGATCTTTGAGACTCAAAAGACCCTATAGAACAAATATCACCATTATCAGTCAGCTAAAATAACTAGAACTTTTCTCATTAAAATCACTTGTTTGGATTAAGCCATTAACCATTAGAATCCCTTCTTTGGGTTAAGCCTTCTGAAAATCCCAGAAAAATAGTAGTATTAATGAGATACCATGATAACTCATTTCTTCAGTGCCTATGATATCCAGTGAAGGAGATTTCATATGCCTATGAAAAACTTCAGAGGGGCCGCCCAGGTCCAGACCCCTCATTTTACAGCCAAATTGCTGAAACAGCCTTTTGTGTTTCTCTGCATGCATGTTCTTCTCCTTCCAAACCATGCTGAATACCAATTAGATAAGTTTTCTAAAACATTTCTCTCCAACTTAAACCAATGCCCTATAAAAAGCCAATGGGAAACAGGATCTGCTGAGTAAACTAATGAGGTAAATATAAGGCATACTTAGGAATACATGTTTTAGGAATAAAAATTTAGGTTTTAGGAATAAAAACCTATAAACTGTTAACAGGCATTTATCTATTACAATATTGCATTCAATATTACTAATTATTCTTTCCTGTGATGAAGCATTCAGAAGAAGCAGTATGGACCTTATCTGTAGTGTGATTATATCCACAAGAAAATGGAAGCACAAAACCCCTTTAAAAATGCTCTGTAACTCAGCCCTTTCACTATGTCACAAATTTATCATTAAAAGCACAGTAATCCCTGAACAATTAACTGCCTGTCTCAAAGGTCTCAAATCAATGTTCAGGGCATTGAGCAAAAAAATTTTCTAATTTAGGGGACGAATTTCTGTTAATTTCATAAAAATGGCAGGTACTTAGTACTTACAATTTGCCAAACACTTCATAGCTGACAGTACCCAGTGAGGAAGTTCTTCTGCAGAAAAAGGAAAATAAAAAGATGTTTTATTCAATTACCTATAATTCAAGGGATTATATACACACTTGGTATCATAAGAATGATACTTGCCCAAGTAATATGAAACATACCTGCTAATCACAAATCACCTGCTTATGTATCAGAACATTTAAAAGATAATTTTTCCTTAGCAGGGATGTTACAGCACGTGATTATATAAACCATAAATATAAATTTCTCTAAAGACAAGATGTACTTGTATAAGTTTTAGGGAAAAGAAGAAATCTGATAGTTTGTTCCAAATAAACACACTAACAAGCAAATCAATTATCCTAAGAATTTTAGAAAGAGAAGAAAAAACATAAAAAGCAAAAGTATGAGTCATCAAATGCATTTATGAAACCAGCTCATCAGATACCTTAAAAAAAAAAAGTTAAACTCTGTATGTCTGATGTCCAATATAAGTATCATTTTACATGTTTCAATTTTCAAAATGTTTTAAGGCAAGAAAGCTCCCTGACATATCAATATAGGTTATTAGTATTAGGACAGCCTTAAAATAATAATCACTAGCATTGCTACAAAAAAACCCAGCTGAACCATTTGGTACAGGGTCTCTTCCCCTGGCCCTGCCACAGACACCTGATGAGCGGGGCCAGCACTCATGCTTCCACTTCTCACTTTCTCCACTGTCTGTGAAACTGCAAAGACACTGGTTGGTTGACTTGCATTAGAGCTAATGAACCTGAGGCTTGTAAAGTGCTCTCTTCTTTCTGAAGAATGTACTTGATAAAATAATAGACAACTGGGCTTCCCTGGTGGCGCAGTGGTTGAGAGTCCACCTGCTGATGCAGGGGACACGGGTTCGTGCCCTGGTCTGGGAAGATCCCACATGCCGCGGAGCGGCTGGGCCCGTGAGCCATGGCCGCTGAGCCTGCGCGTCCGGAGCCTGTGCTCCGCAGCGGGAGAGAGGCCACAGCAGTGAGAGGCCCGTGTACCGCAAAAAATAAGTAAATAAATAAATAAAATAAAATAAAAGACAACTGATCGGGGCTTCCCTGGTGGTGCAGTGGTTAAGAAACCACCTGCCAATGCAGGGGACACAGGTTCGAGTCCTGGTCCGGGAAGATCCCACATGCCGCAGAGCAACTAAGCCCGTGCATCACAACTACTGAGCCTGCGCTCTAGAGCCTGCAAGCCACAACTACTGAGTCCACATGCCACAACTACTGAAGCCCACGCACCTAGAGCCCATGCTCTGCAACAAGAGAAGCCACCGCGATGAGAAGTCTGCACACCGCAATGAAGAGTAGCCCCTGCTCACCGCAACTAGAGAAAGCCGGCACGCAGCAACAAAGACCCAACACAGCCAAAAATTAAAAATTAATTAAATAAATTAAAAAAAAAAAGACAACTCATCATCCAACTGGTAGCTGAAAGTATTCATGTTTGCTGTACTCAGAGAATGTGGAAGGATTTTAGATGTACTTCAAAGGCAACAATACCCCCCTCATTCTATGTAATTTTATATGTTGATGTTAACCTGACAACTCATGAAGTCACAAATCTGTTTATTTCTGTTTCCTAATGTTCTTCATTCCTGATAGAGGGGCTGTAAAGGGGAAGTGTTTCAGGTTTCAAAGACACATTCTGCTCATGTCAGGAAACATGGCCTAGAAAAACCTCTTCCTCTCTCACTGCTCAGGCTCCTTCTAGGCCAGGTTTGTTTGCTGCCCAGGAGCATCCAGCCCTACATTTAATAATAATTTACAAAAGCCCAAAAGTACTATACCTTCTTCCCACATCCAAACGTCATTCTAGATCCAGCTAATTCCTAGGATCAAGTGTTTGAAGTAAAAGAAGAGTCCATCCAATTCTGGTCTATCCCTTATCCAGGGGAAGAAAACTTTTAAATCAGTTTGGGGATTCTGGCTCACTACAGTTACCAGGACCTTATTTTTCCTAATCAAAAACCAGGATAGGCGGCTGCTAAATGTCTTTTTTCCCAATTTGTAAACTGGCTTGAAGGAAAAAGTATAAAAACATTAAAGCACCTTCAACATCTGGAAAGATACCTTTATTTTATTTATTTATTATTTTTTTTTTTTTTGCGGTACGCGGGCCTCTCACTGCTGCGGCCTCTCCCGTTGCGGAGCACAGGCTCCAGACGCGCAGGCTCAGCGGCCACGGCTCACGGGACCAGCCGCTCCGCGGCATGTGGGATCCTCCCCGACCGGGGCACGAACCCACGTCCCCTGCATCGGCAGGTGGACTCTCAACCACTGCGCCACCAGGGAAGCCCGGAAAGCTACCTTTATTAAGAAGGAAAAAAAAATGACATAAACCAAGACTATCCCAGAAAATCTGACAGAGACACCATAATGAAAAGGTCAGTGAGAGCTCTAAAAAAAATCAGTCAGACCCCAGGACCCACGTAAAAACTGACTCAAGCTTTCTGTTAGGCATTAAACTTACTCACTTCTCAGGGATTTTCTGGGGATGATAAAGAACCACTTAATGCCCTGTGTGGCTAACACTGAACTAGCATCTGGATGGATCTTGCTGAGGCTTTCACTCCTGGGTATTCATCTTTCTATGACATTTCCTGACTCCAAACAATTAGTTTAAAGGTCTCTGGAAGTGAGCTAAGGCTATATGTAATGAGGGGGTAAACATATGTAAGGTTTAGGGAAGGGTCAAATAGAAGCTGATGGACCTGTACAGCCAATGTACTGGGTCAACCGGGAACAAAATGGCTTTTATGCACTTACTTGACTTGTCATCAAGGATAACAACTCCCTGGTTGCTCACACTATATACATTATGGATGATGAACTTGGAGTTGACAAGATTAACGTCTAAAACTTCTTCTAAGGAATCCAGGCCAAGGATTTTCTGTAAACTAAAAAAGATAAATAATGATTAAATTAGTTACTTTTTAAAAACCATTATCTGCCCAAGAACTGGCATTGTAAAAGATCGATCTTTAGAATGTGCCGTTTTCACACATTTCACCCAATCTTTGTGGGGCAAAAAGGTTAGACATTGCTTATATAAAACAAACTTAGATCATTTTGTTATTAACATAGTACTTCACTAATTTAAAAACACAACACACTGAATGTCAAGAAAATGACTTTCTAAGTAAAATATTATAATAACAAAAACTAGCTTATCCAATGATGAGAAACCACTGTGAGTACATCTTTATAAGAATAAAAAAAAAAAAACTTGCTATGACATTGTTAACTTTAATTACCTATTGTACATCAAATATCTAGGAGACCAAATTTTCCTACATGTTTCATTAAGCTTAAGATTTCAGTGTAACTAGAAAGTTTAAAGACTTTTACATCACTAATTATTAGAGAAATACAAATCAAAACTATGAGTTACCACCTCACACTGGTCAGAATGCCTATCATCAAAAAGTCTGCAAATAATAAATGCTGGAGAGGGTGTGGAGAAAAGGGAACCCTCCTACACTGTTAGTGGGAATATAAATTGGTGCAGCCACTATGGAAAACAGTCTGGAAGTTCCTTAAAAAACTGAAAATAGAGCTACCATATATGATCCAGCAATCCTACTCCTGGGCATATATCCGGAAAAGATGAAAACTCTAATTCAAAAAGATATATGCATCCCAAGGTTCACTGCAGCACTATTTACAATAGCCAGGACATGCAAGCAACCTAAGTGTCCACTGACAGATGAATGGATAAAGATATGGTACATATACACAATGGAATATTACTCAGCCATAAGAAAGAATGAATACTGCCATCAGCAGCAACATGGATGATGGACCTACAGATTATCATACTAAGTGAAGTGAGTGAGACAGAAAAAGACAAATATTATATGATATCACTTATATGTGGAATCTAAAAAAATAATACAAATCAACTTATTTACAGAACAGAAATAGACTCACAGACATAGAAACAAATTTATGGTTACCAAAGGGTAAAGGGGAGGAGGAGGGATAAATTAGGAGTATGGGATTAAGAGATACACACCACTATATATAAAACAGATAAACATCAAGGATTTAATGCATAGCACATGGAACTATATTCAATATCTTGTAATAACCTATAATGGAAAAGAATCTGAAGCTGTACACCTGAAACTAACACAATATTGTAAATCAACTATAGTTAAATTTAAAAAAACAAAAATAAAAATAATTAAATATTAGGTAATTTTGGACCAGTGGCAAAAAAAAAGAACTTTTAATGTTCTATTCTTAACTAGCATATAAATGACAATAGAAAATTCCCAGAATTCAGTTAAATTATGCTTGCTAAGGAGCACAGCTGTAAATAATGCAATCGAATTTGAGAGTTTTACACAGTTTCAGAAAATTAACTATGCAGAGAGTAGTAGTGAAGCAAAACAGAAAAAAAAAGAAAAATACTTAAAGGTCTCATTAACAGCAAATGCACATACTATGATAATGTCATAGTCTTCCATAACTCTTCTACATTGGCCTCTGTCAGCTGTCTGCGGTGGACAAGACGGCAAGCCGGCACCTCTCCAATAGCAATGCTGTGACGCTTGTACCACATCTCAGAATTCTAATTGGGGTGGGGGAGGAGAGTAAGAAAGAGAGAGAATAAGTATTTCAATAGACAGAGGTATGAGTTTATGAGAAATTTCTTTGATTTGGTTATTTTTAACTTGTTTTAAAATAATAATTTGAAACATTAACTTTCTTTGCATGGACTGCAGAGTAATAAAGTATGACTCAAAGATCAGGTCATATCATAAATGAATATTCAAGAATTGCAAAAGAGCTATGGCAATAAGCATGACATTAGCTATTTTTCCCTGTGGGAGTTCTAACTAATCAGTGAAGTAGCAGTAAAATAAAGTTTCATTAATTCAAATTAATTAACATCGAAGAATATCTATCCAAATTCACAAACTGTCCAAATTAAGTGATTGTTTAAAATAACATTAAAGTCTATTACTTTCAAGAATTCTCTGTTTTTTATAAGGAAAGATCAAATAAGTACAATGTTAGATAGCAGGTCCCAGATCTTAGGCATCTGAAGAAGGCAGGAAAAAAAAGAGCTCCAGAAGGACAGCTGGAGATGGCCGGGAAGAAAAACTAAAGACCAGAGAGGTTAAGTAATTTGCTCAGTCACATAGCTTTAGCACTTCAACATTCTTAGCATCTCCCTTCTCACATTTAGGCTACTAGACAGAAATCTTAAAACTTCCTTTTGGTAATGACAGTGAGGAACTATGAACTTTTAAAGGCAAAACATATTAGAAATCACCTACAAAGGACTTTTATAATAGTTTTTTGCAGAAGTGTCATTATAGAAAAATCTTATTAATTGGAAAAAGTGAACTGGACAGTTGTTTTTTGATGTGGTTTTTAGTTTCGTTTTTGGAGAATTACTGAACTACAAAAGAAACTTGAAGGTCACATGGATTTGTGACTTTTTTTTTAAAAGTATCCAAATTAGGTGTTCTCTTTTAAAGGCAGGAATATGAGTTGTTGCATTTGCCTAGCAAATTCACTTCTAAAAGTTATCTTAAAGAAATACTCAACTATTTATCTGTAAAGATACTGTTCATTGCATTGTTTACACACATACTGAAAAAGCTGAAAACATGGTACATATCTAACAGTAAAGAACTGGATAAATAAACCATAATCCTTTATAGACATGATGCAGATATTAAAAATGATGTTGAATGTTGAATAACATGAAAAAATGGACACAATACACTGTCGTAAGTGAAGAATATAGGCTACCAAAACAGCACAGCACGATCTCATTTTGTTGTTAAAAACATGCGTGGAAAAAATAAAACACAACAAAAATGTTAATATTAATTCTCTCTGGATGATATTATGAGTAATTTTTTTTTCTTTTGTCTCTACCTATGAACAATTCTGTTAATAACAGCAATAGCAGTTAACAGTTTCTGAAAACCTGTGTGTCAGGCACCCTCTATACACTTTATAGATAGGAAGTCACTTGATTCTCATAACGACCTTACCCCAGGGGGGTGTTTTCATCCCACTTTCACCAAAAAGAAAACTGAGACACAGACACAGTGAATAAAACAGAGAAACAAGATCACACAGCTAGTAAATGAAGGAGCCAAGATTCAAATCCAGCAGTCTGTCTCCAGAGCTCACACTTGTCCTCTCCACATTACACTGCCCCTCAGCAAACACAACAAATCATTCTATTTGCCTCACTTCATTTTATTTTATAAAATGGCTAGGCAAGAGAGAGGATAGGACAGAACAAAAACAAAAATGAACAAGCAAAGTGGAGGCAGAGATACAAAGAGGGCAAGTAAGATAGAAGAAATGAATATGAGCTCAGGTCCTATAAGAAAGATGGACTGTTTCTCTATTGACTACTAACCTCATCAACCTAAAACCTGCATAAGGCCCAACTGGGGAAACAGATCCTGCTCTGCCATTCTTCCTCTGGAAAGTTCTCTTCCTCCAGACAGCCCAAGCTTTAGAGGAACTGTAGCAAGTGAGGAGCTCAAACCTCCACCACTTGATTTAGAGGGAAGTACAAGAAAAGGCAAGAGCAACATTATCAGAAATATACATACAGACGACCAGCGACATGACAAGCTGTGGGGGAAATGTTTGATGAGTCTGAGACACTGGTATACCACCACTTCAGGGCTGATGAAAAATTAGAAACTGAAAACAGAAGAGAGAAGAGAGATGACACTGTCTTCTTCGTTGGTGCATGAAAGTGTGCTAATGACCAGCTGGTCTTCCTAAAGGTTCACAGAACCAAAAAGAACAAAAAAGGGAAGTTACTATATCGATGACATAAATACACATTAGTTTAATATGGGATTTTTTACCTCTTTTGTATAAACAATACTGGATGACATTATAATGAAAAAACGTCTGTTGAATAACCATTCTACTGATGGTGTCATATTAGGTGTTTAAACACAAATGTTAAAAAAAATGAACCTGATTTCATGGAGCTGATATTTTAACTTTCTTAAGTACAGGAACTATCAGCTAGACCTTAATTAAGTTCTCCTCATTAGTAATGAATTAAATAGTCCTCAAATACCCTTTGTGCTCACTCTTTCAGAGTAGTTCCACTCTGTTTTCTAATAATCTATCATCATATTGAATACTTCACTAGACTATGAGCCCTTTTGGAGGAAAAACCATATTACATACAGCTGCATCTGTAGAACCTGGCAGGATGCGTGGCACACAGTAGACAATCAACAAATCTTTGCTGAATGAATGTTAATGACTTTCAAATACGACCTCTCATCTAAGTTCCAGAGCTTTTATCTCCATCTGCCTGTTAGATACTTCCATTTAATACAACCCACCTTTCTCATCAAACATATTTAAAACTACATTCATCACTGTCCCTGACAAATCTGCAAGTTCATATGGAGTCCCCATTTCTGTCACTGGTGCCACTCTTTTTCTTGAATTATTTTTGATAAAGCCTAAGCTGCTTAATTATTCTCTCCAAACTGAGATACAATACAACCTCCGTTAAAAAAATTTTTTCTTTCAATCACATTGCCTAAAAACGTTTACAACATACCTTTGCAAATGTATGAACTGGACATGCAGTCCTATAAGACTAGATTAACTTAAAACATTGGTGTTAGTACAATTCTTAAAAACTGCAGTATAAAATTTTTGTCTGCATTTTATTTTTTAGCATTATGGCAATCTTAATAGTTTTCTACTGAGGTATTTCAAGGAAGAAGTACACCCCAAAAAAGGTAGTTTATTCTACAATGTGCTTAGGTTTCCCAAAACTAGCAGAACCTACCTTTGTTCATATTGTGTCAGGACTCACTCCACAATCTTCCATGTCCCAAACTTCACACTTTCAACTGGTAATAATTATAAAAAAGTTCAGGAAGAGAAGACAAAGAGGAAGAAGAGGAAAATTATAGAATAGAAAGGAAAAGGAAATTAGAAGGGAGTTTTAAGAGAAAACTGCTCAGTCTAAACATATGAAAACAGCTACCATATATTCAGTCACAGTGTCCATAGGCAAGAGTGAAAAAATGCAAAAGCCAATCTTCCTGTGTTACTAGTCTCTCAGCTATCAACGGATATGATATTGTTTTAAAGTGCTTTCAGACCATTGTTTCCAAGGGATCGAAAGAAAAACTGGACTAAGCCTGATGGTTCACAGACTATTTCTTATCTTTCCCTCTGCTAGTCCTCCAGCTTCTATAATGGCACTTACCATCACAACTGGCCTCACTGGGATATTCTCTTGTGAAGTGCCTGGTAGGGGATCATCCCATTCTGGAAATTTAATAACATCCTTTTGATATGGGGGCCTCTTTGGATATGGTCTCAGGGGTGAGGAAGGAGGAAATCTAAAAACCAAGAAGAAAATATTATTGCAGTCAGTGGGAAACACAGATATTTTAACAATAGTCCCCACTTCTTTTATCCTTGAGAGTTTATATAATTCCAAACTTCAGGTAATGAATTCGTACTTAAATCATTACACACGGGTAATAGTACCCAACAATGTATGATTTTTTAAAAGCATTCATTCGGCCACAGCTGATGAGCCTCTTGCAGGGCACGCAGACCCCACACCTTTTCCTCGTCTTCTTGGCCAGGTTGGCTGCGCCAGCTCCCCACAAGGCGGACGAGGAGGAGGAGGAATGATTCTGCAGGCAGTCTGCCAGATTGGCAATTTGAAGCACACTGTCTGTACGGCTGCTGAGTCTGCTGTGGGGGAGTGAAGGGCTGTCATGACGATGACTCCTGGAGCCGTGTGGCTGACAGGGTCTTGGTGCTCTGGCCAGGTGTCAGGCCAGAGCCTCTGAGGTGGGAGAGCCAAGCTCAGTACATTGGTCCACCAGAGACCTCCTGGACCCACGTAGTATCAAACAGCGAAAGCTCTCCCAGAGATCTCCATCACAACGCTAAGACCCAGCTCCACTCAACAACCAGCAAGCTACAGTGCAGGACACGCTCTGCCAAACAACTAGCAAGACAGGAACACAACCCCACCCATGAGCAGAGAGGCTGCCTAAAATCATAATAAATTCACAGGCACCCCAAAACACACCACTGGACGTGGTCCTGCCCACCAGAAAGACAAGGTCTAGCCTCATCCACCAGAACACAGGCACCAGTCTCCTCCACCAGGAAGCCTACACAACCCACTGAACCAACCTTACCCAATGGGAGCAGACACCAAAAAAATGGGAACTACGAACCTGCAGCCTGCAAAAAGGAGACCCCAAACACAGTAAGTTAAGCAAAATAAGAAGACAGAGAAATACACAGATACTCCAGATTAAGGAGCAAGGTAAAAACCCACCAGACCAAACAAATGAAGAGCAAATAGGCAGTCTACCTGAAAAACAATTCAGAGTAATGATAGTAAAGATGATCCAAAATCTTGGAAATATAATGGAGAAAATACAAGAAACGTTTAACAAGGACCTAGAAGAACTAAAGAGCAAACAAACAATGATGAACAACACCATAAATGAAATTAAAAATTCTCTAGAAAGAATCAATAGCAGAATAACTGAGGCAGAAGAACAGATAAGTGACCTGGAATATAAAATAGTGGAAATAACTACTGCAGAGCAGAATAAAGAAAAAAATGAAAAGAACTAAGGACAGTCTCAGAGACCTCTGGGACAACATTAAACGCACCAACATTCGAATTTTAGGGGTCCCAGAAGAAGAAGAGGAAAAAAAAGTGACTGAGAAAATATTTGAAGAGATTAAAATTGAAAACCTCCTTAGCATGGGAAAGGAAATAGTCAAGTCCAGGAAGCACAGACAGTCCCATACAGGATAAATCCAAGGAGAAATAAGCCAAGACACATATTAATCAAGCTATCAAAAATGAAATACAAAAAAAAATATTAAAGCAGCAAGGGAGGGGGCTTCCCTGGTGGCGCAGTGGTTGAGAGTCCGCCTGCTGATGCAGGGGACACAGGTTCGTGCCCTGGTCCAGGAGGATCCCACACGCCATGGAGCGGCTGGGCCCGTGAGCCATGGCCACTGAGCCTGCGTGTCTGGAGCATGTGCTCCGCAATGGGATAGGCCACAACAGTGAAAGGCCCACGTATCGCAAGGAAAAAAAAGAAAAAAAAAAGGCAGCAAGGGAAAAGTAACAAATAACATACAAGGGAATCCCCATAAGGCTAACAGCTGATCCTTCAGCAGAAATTCTGCAAGCCAGAAAGGAGTAGCAGGACATAATTAAAGTGATGAAAGGGAAAAACCTACAAGTAAGATTACTCTACTCAGCAAGGATCTCATTCAGGTTCGATGGAGAAATTAAAACCTTTACAGACAATCAGAAGCTAAGAGAATTCAGCAACACCAAACCAGCTTTACAACAAATGCTAAAGGAACTTCTCTAGGCAGGAAACACAAGAGAAGGAAAAGACCTACGATGACAAACCCAAAACAATTAAGAAAATGGTAATAGGAACATACATATTGATAATTACCTTAATTGTAAATGAATGAAATGCTCCAACCAAAAGACACAGACTGCCTGAATAGATACAAAAACAAGACCCATAAATATGTTGTCTACAAGAAACCCACTTCAGACCTAGGGACACATACAGACTGAAAGTGAGGGGATGGAAAGATATTCCATGCAAATGTAAATCAAAAGAAAGCTGGGTAGCAATTCTCATACCAGATAAAACAGACTTTAAAATAAAGACTAGTACAAGAGACAAAGAAGTACAAGAGACAAATGATCAAGGGATCAATCCAAGAAGAAGATATAACAATTGTAAATATTTATGCACCCAACATAGGAGCACCTCAATACATAAGGCAAATGCTAACAGCCATAAAAGGGGAAATCGACAATAACACAATAGGAAGAGGGGACTTTAACACCCCACTTTCACCAATGGACAGATCATCCAAAATGAAAATAAATAAAAAACACAAGCTTTAAATCATACATTAAACAGATGGACTTAACCGATATTTATAGGACATTCCATCGAAAAACAGCAGATTACACTTTCTTATCAAGTGCTCATGGAACATTCTCCAGGAGAGATCATATCTTGGGTCACAAAAAAGCCTTGGTAAATTTAAGGAAATTGAAATCATATCAAGTATCTTTTCTGATGACAACGCTATGAGACTAGATATCAATTACAGGAAAAATTCTGTAAAAAACATGAACACATGGAGGCTAAACAATACACTACTTAATAACCAAGAGGTCACTGAAGAAATCAAAGAGGAAATCAAAACATACCTAGAAACAAATGACAATAAAAACACTACGACCCAAAACCTATGGGATGGAGCAAAAGCAGTTCTAAGAGGGAAGTTGATAGCAATACACTCTTACCTCAAGAAGCAAGAAACAACTCAAATAAACAACCTAACCTTATGCCTAAAGCAATTAGAGAAAGAAAAACAAAAAAACTCCAAAGTTAGCAGAAGGAAAGAAAGCATAAAGGTCAGGTCAGAAACAAATGAAAAAGAAATGAAGGAAACAATAGCAAAGCTCAATAAAACTAAAAGCTGGCTCTTTGAGCACATTAAAAAAATTGATAAACCATTAGCCATCATGAAAAAAGGGAGAAGACTCAAATCAATAGAATTAGAAATAAAAAAGGAGAAGTAACAACTGACACTGCAGAAATACAAAGGACCATGAGAGATTATTACAAGCCAATAAATTACTATATGCCAATAAAATGCACAACCTGGAAGAAATGGACAAATTCTTAGAAGAGCACAACCTTCTAAGACTGAACCAGGAAGAAATAGAAAATATATACAGACCAATCAGAACCACTAAAATTGAAACTGTGATTAAAAATCTTGCAACAAACAAAAGCCCAGGACCAGATGGCTTCACTGGAGAATAATATCAAACATTTAGAGAAGAGCTAACACCTATCCTTCTCAAAGTCTTCCTAAATATGGCAGAGAGAGGAACACTCCCAAACTGATTCTTCGAGGCCACCATCACCCTGATACCAGAACCAAGCAAAGATGTCGCAAAAAAAGAAAACTACAGGCCAATATCACTGATGAACATAGATGTAAAAATCCTCAACAGAATACTAGCCAACAGAATCAAACAGCACATTAAAAGGATCATATACCATGATCAAGTGGGGTTTATCCCAGGAATGCAAGCATTCTCAATATACGCAAATCAATCAATGTGATAAACCATACTAACAAATTGAAGGAGACAAACCATCTGATCATCTCAATAGATGCAGAAAAAGCTTTCGACAAAGCCAACACCCAGTTATGATAAAAACCCTCCAGAAAGTAGGCATAGAGGGAAGTTACTTCAATACAATAAAGGCCATATATGACAAACCCACAGCCAACATCATTCTCAATGGTGAAAAACTGAAACCATTTCCACTAAGATCAGGAACAAGACAAGGTTGCCCACTCTCACCACTATTATTCAACACAGTTTTGGAAGTTTTAGCCACAGCAATCAGAGAGGAAAAAGAAAGAAAAGGAATCCAAATCAGAAAAGAAGAATTAAAACTGTCACTCTTTGCAGATGACATGATATTACACATAGAGAATCCTAAAGATGCTACCAGAAATCTACTAGAGCTAATCAATGAATTTGGTAGGGTAGCAGGATACAAAATTAATGCACAGAAATCTCTTGCATTCCTATACATTAATGATAAAATTTTTGAAAGAGAAATTTAGCAAACACTCCCATTTACCATTGCAACAAATAGAATAAAATACCTAGGAATAAACCTACCTAAGGAGACAAAAGATCTGTCTACAGAAAACTGTAAGACACTGATGAAAGAAATTAAAGATGATACAAACAGATGGAGAGATGTACCATGTCCTTGGATTGGAAGAATCAACATTGTGAAAATAACTACACTATCCAAAGCAATCTACAGATTCAATGCAATCCCTATCAAATTACCAATGGCATTTTTCACAGAACTAGAACAAAATATTTCACAGTTTGTATGGAAACACTAAAGACCCCGAAGAGCCAAAGCAATCTTGAGAAAGAAAAACGGAGCTGGAGGAATCAGGCTCCCTGACTTCAGACTATACTACAAAGCTATAGTAATCAAGACACTATGGTATTGGCAGAAAAACAGAAATATAGATCAATGGAACAGGATAGAAAGCCCAGAGATAAACCCACACACATATGGTCACCTTATCTTTGATAAGGAGGCAAGAATATACAATGGAAAAGACAGCCTCTTCTATAAGAGGTGCTGGGAAAACTGGATAGCTACATGCAAAAGAATGAAACTAGAACACTCCCTAACACCATACACAAAAATTAACTCAAAATGGATTAAAGACCTAAATGTAAGGCCAGAAACTATCAAACTCTTAGAGGAAAACATAGGCAGAATACTTTATGACATAAATCACAGCAAGATCCTTTTTGACCCCCTCCTAGAGAAATGGAAATAAAAACAAAAATAAACAAATGGGACCTAATGAAACTTCAAAGCTTTTGCACAGCAAAGGAAACCATAAACAAGACCAAAAGACAACCCTCAGAATGGGAAAAAATATTTGCAAATGAAGCAACAAAGGATTAATCTCCAAAATATACAAGCAGCTCCTGCAGCTCAATATCAAAAAAACAAACAACCCAATCCAAAAATGGGCAGAAGACCTAAATAGACATTTCTCCAAAGAAGATATACAGATTGCCAACAAACACATGAAAGGATGCTCAACATCACTAATCATTAGAGAAATGCAAATCAAAACTACAATGAGGTATCACCTCACACCGGTCAAAATGGCCATCATGAAAAAATCTACAAACAATAAATGCAGGAGAGGGTGTGGAGAAAGGGGAACCCTCTTGCACTGTTGGTGGGAATGTAAATTGATTCAGCCACTATGGAGAACAGTATGGAGGTTCCTTAAAAAACTACAAATAGAACTACCATATGACCCAGCAATCCCACTACTGGGCATATACCCTGAGAAAACCATAATTCACAAAGAGTCATGTACCACAATGTTCATTGCAGCTCTATTTACAATAGCCAGGGCGTGGAAGTAACCTAAGTGTCCATCGACAGATGAATGGATAAAGAAGATGTGGCATCTATATACAATGGAATATTACTCAGCCATAAAAAGAAACGAAATTGAGTTATTTGTAGTGAGGTGGATGGACCTAGAGACTGTCATGCAGAGTGAAGTAAGTCAGAAAGAGAAAAACAAGTACCATATGCTAACACATATATATGGAATCTAAAAAAAAAAAACAAAAAAAACAGGGTTCTGAAGAACCTAAGGGCAGGACAGGAATAAAGACACAGACATAGAGAATGGACTTGACACAGTCGGGGGAAGGGTAAGCTGGGACGAAGTGAGAGAGTGACATGACATATATACACTACCAAATGTAAAATAGATAGCTAGTTGGAAGCAGCCACATAGCACAGGGAGATCAGCTCAGTGCTCTGTGTCCACCTAGAGGGGTGGGATAGGGAGGGTGGGAGGGAGATGAAAGAGGGAGGAAATATGGGGATATATATATATATATATATAGCTGATTCACGTTGTTATACAGCAGAAACTAATACACCATTTTAAAGCAATTATACTCCAATAAAGATGTTAAAGAAGGAAAGAAATTTTTTTTTAATTTTTTAAATAAAAACATCCATTCATTACGCCCATTAAATAACATTTATGAAGAAAAACAGGAGTCAAACATGTGACGCATTTTTAAATAAATAAATAAATAAACCTTGGTCTGTCACTTGATTTTCATGATTAAACATGCTCTTAATGGGATGTTAGGGTAAGCCGTTTCTTTCACCCAGCTCAAAACCCTTACTGCCTCATAACTCCTGCTGAAATTTTTAGGTGGTAAGTATGCAAATGAAAATTATTGACAGATAAATCTTCAGTAACACTTGTTGAGGAAAGTAACATTAGCACAAAAATCATTTGGCCTAAAATTCATTTTCATAACTATTTCTAATAAAGATTAATCCTCCTTTCCTTGAATATCCAACACCTCACAATGAGACTGAAGCTTCAGTCTAAACATCCATCTTGGAGGAGATATAAAGCTTCCCAATATCCTTACTCTGCCCTTTTATACTCCTTTCTGTTTTTTTATTCCCCCTGGGAATCAACATCATCATTCCTTGGATGAATACATAGAAGTCTAAAGAACAATAGAGGCAATTAAATACATATTTTTCTCAGAGCATCTTTTTCTGTTAGCTTGCTAGAGAAGGATATATTGCATTGCACTGAAAAAGCAATGCAAGAACTCTAGTTCTTAGAGTTGACATAGGGACTTCCCTCGTGGTCCAGTGGTTAAGAATCTGCCTTCCAATGCAGGGGATGTGAGTTCGATCCCTGGTCGGGGAACTAAGATTCCACATGCTGCAGGGCAACTAAGCCCGCACACCACAACTACTGAGGCACACAAGCCACAACTAGAGAGTCTGCATGCTGCAACTACAGAACCCTCACGCCACAACTAGAGAGCCTACGCACTGCAACTACTGACCCCACACACCACAACTAGAGAGATGCCCGCACACCACAGCTGAGAGCCCACACAACGCGATGAAAGATCTCACATGCCACAACAAAGATCCTGAGTGCAGCAACTAAGACCCAACGCAGCCAAAAATAAAATAAAATAAAATCAATTAAAAAGTAGACATAGAAGTTAGTAGGTAATGACTTTTTATCTTCATTTTTATTTATTTAAGCCGAAATAAAGGCTTAAAATCTTGTCCATGATATCCACAAAAAAATCATCCAAATAAACTATGAAGATCTTATTCATAAGGCAACTGCAGAAATAAAGAATTTTAAAATGTCTACTGTTTACAAGTTTGTATTGAGCTGAATCAGAAGAATCATAAATAATAAGAGAACTATGGAGAAACCTTTCAAAAACAGTCACAATAGACTTCAAAAAGGATGACTAACATAGAGAAGTTCAGCTTCATCTTCTCTGAAAAGAACATCCAATAACTGCACTTTACTTGAAAAGTCAATTTTGAGTCAGTAAGAAAAAAAAAGAGGTGTTGAAATCATTAAATCAACTTAAGGATAAATAAACTGAAAGACAGCTTAAATTTCTGGTATTCAAGTTACCAACGCAGTTATTTCCAAATGATTCTAAACTATAAATTAAATGCATCTCTAAAGTCAGTGAAAGTTATTCTACTTTGTAAATAAAGGCTGGCTTACCAAAGTCCAATCCTATTTCTTAGAAGCCAACAATCACAGCAAAAGTCCTATTTCCAGCCAAAGTATAGCATGTGTATGCACACACATACACACTCACTCGCATACACACATACACTCTCACATGCACATATACAATATTGCATATAATTTCAGGAATTCACAGACAACCCACCTCTCAATCCTTTAAAAATTAAACATAATCCCTACCCCTACCCCATCACTAGTACCCACTGCTTACTTCTTTTCCCCATTCCTTCAACTATAGTGTGAAAAGTATGGACCTGATTTCCAGCCTTGGCTCTCTCACAAGCTGTTTATCCTTTGGAAAGAGAAAGCATCTCTATGTAAATCATAGCTTTTTTACTTGTTAAATGAAGGGATTAAATTGGATGATCTATAAATTTCCTCCTAGGTTCAAAATATATTTCTTGTATTCCCATACCCAGAAACAAGTAATATCTTCCAAAGACCAAAGCAGAATTTCTTATGTGGAGAACTGTGATTGATGAGATACTAGGGAGTCACTTTCTTCCTCTGCCCTGATAAGATGAGGTCTGTGCTATAACATCTGCAGCTGTCAGATGAGGTGCATCTGAGGCGGTATCTTCACAGCCGACTGGCAACCCGACCTGAGATGAAATGCAGAAGAGCTCCCTCTAGAGGACCACCTGTATTTTGTACATTGACAGTTTTCAATTTCTAACATTTTAATCATGTCATCTCTATTCCAAATGTCACATTTTTCACTTAGGGGAATTAAGGTCCAAAAGAGGAACACAACTTATAAAAGCCCAGCAGCTACCTGGCCAAGAGAGCAAATCTTGCACAAAAGATTTGCAAGCCCTTTAATAAGAAAATTATAAAGTTTTATTAAAAAGCATCAAAGAACTAAATTGATAGAGATATCATGTTAGTGAATAAGAAGATTCAATATCATAAAATGTCAATTTCCATCATGAAGATATATAGTTACAACGAAATTCCAGTCAAAATATAAAGTTTTCCATGACACATGATTAACTGATTCTAAAATTTATACAGAAATGCAAGGGACCAAATATAATCAAGACATTCTTAAAGAAGAAAAGCAAAGTGAGGTGACTTACTGTACCAGCTATTAAGCTAACTAAGATAATACGGTAGGATGATACTGGTGGCACGGACCATGATTTCTCAACTCATAATTTTTTTTCTTTTTTTTAAGGGAATTCCTTTATTTATTTTTATTTATTTATTTTTGGCTGTGTTGGGTCTTCGTTTCTGTGCAAGGGCTTTCTCTAGTTGTGGCAAGCAGGGGCCACTCTTCATCGCGGTGCACGGGCCTCTCACTATCGTGGCCTCTCTTGTTGCGGAGCACAGGATCCAGACGCGCAGGCTCAGTAGTTGTGGCTCACGGGCTTAGTTGCTTCGCGGCATGTGGGATCTTCCCGGACCAGGGCTCGAACCCGTGTCCCCTGCATTGGCAGGCAGATTCTCAACCACTGTGCCACCAGGGAAGCCCTCAACTCAGAATGATTGACATTTGGGCTGTATAATTCTTTGTCGTGGGAGGCAGTTCTGCACATTGTGCAGATCCACTAGATGCTAGCAGCATGTTCTCCCAAGCGTGACAACCAAAAATGTCTCCAAATATTGTCCCCTGCAGAATGGCCCCCAGTTGTAAACCATGAGTAAAAATAGGCAATCTAAAACAAATACACATGTTTAGAAACCTGATTTATGACAGAACAGACATTACAGATCAACGAAAAAGTACAGGCTGTTCAATAAAGAATTCTGATCCAATTGGTTATCCATTTGGGAACAGTCTGCATCCCTGTGGCAGAGTGCACTTCCAAAGATGTTTTGCAACATTACCTCCCACCTACACATGCTTCTGCAATGTGATCTTGCCACTACCCCAACAAGAGGTAGAGTGTATCCGAGTTAGGGTGAGCCCTCTCTAACTGATTTGATAAATAGAAGATGGCAGAAGTGACAGTGTGGCAGTTCTGGGCACTAGCCTTTAACTAGCCTGAAACTTTCTTCCTGCCTCTTGGAACTCTTGCCCTTGTATCATTCATTCTTGCAAAGCTTACTCTTGGAAACCAGTCATCATGTAAGAAGTGCGACTACCCTGAGCCCAGCATGCTGTGAGATGCCTAAGCAACAGGAAGAGGCCCTAGAAGATGAGACCCTGCGTGGAAAGAAATTGAGGTCAAGGAGCACCAAAGTTCCAGACTTGTGGATGAAGAAGTTACCATGGAGGTGGATTCCTCAGCCTCAGCAGCCTCAGCTGATGTCCAGCTAAGTCCTTCCAAATTCCCAACCCACAAAATTACGTAAAAATTACAATGATTGTTTTAAGCCACTAGGTTTGGGCATAGCTTTGTTACACAACAATAGATAACCAGAACAGAAGTGTGTGGCATCAGGGCCAGGCAGTGAGTGGAGGTCTGAAGGAGCTCAGAGAGACTTGTTAGTGGAGGCTGGAAGAACAGCGAGGAAGCTGTTATTGGAAGACAGAGAAAGACCCATGTTACGTAGTGGCATATAGTTCAGTTAAAACTGGCACCTTCGGTAACAAGGAAAATACAAAAGGTGGATCTAAGGAGTTTTCCAGGACGAATGTTCAAAATGCCGACTTGTTTCTTTTAGCCTTGATAAAAAGATATAGACAGAGAGAAAGAAACTGAAGAAGGAACTTTTTAGTTTTTAAGCAGAATTTAGAGGCAATATAAAGGAGTCGTGACTTGAATGATTAGAAAACAAAGCTATTTGTCATCCTTAATCTCTCCCAGCAAAAGGTTCTCAAAGTAAAAATGGTCTTACAACAAATATCAAATTCAAGATGTTTCTAGTAAACTACTGTCTCAGAGTAGTCACAAATGTGTGGCTATAAAACTTTTGCTATAACTTCAGAAAGATTTAAGGTAGTACCTTATAAAAGCAGTACTTTAAGAATCTTAAGAGCGTTGTACCACAGCAGACTTACAACAGCCCAAGGCAGGGGAGAGTCTATCTCAAAGAGATTTACGAGTGTGACTTTTGTCTAATGGATTAAAGCACAATGAAATCCATAGAAAAGCCACAGCATTTTAAAGATAATAGTACTAACAGAATCACCAGCCACTTGGACTAAAAAAGAAACAATTCAAAATTAAAAGGACAGTCAAGAATCTCAAGCTTCTATAAGCAGGAAGCATCTGAGAAAGCTTTCCACTGCAGTCATGGGCCAGAATGACTCAGAAATTAGAGCTAAGAGCACAAGGGTATAGGCAGGAACCACACAGAATCACTCCCAGGAAGCAGAACTGTGACCTAATCAAGGAATGGCAGACGTATGTTCAACTGCATTTTTTTTTTGATTTACTGTTTTGTTTTTTTTTTAGGCATCAAATGGCTTCCTCCTAATTTATTAAATTTATTTATTCATTCATTTTTGGCTGCGTTGGGTCTTCGTTGCTGCGTGCGGGCTTTCTCTAGTTGCAGCAAGTGGGGGCTACTCTTCATTGCAGTGCGCAGGCTTATCATTGTAGTGGCTTCTCTCTGTTGCGGAGCACAGGCTCTAGGTGCGCGGGCTTCAGTAGTTGTGGGGCGTGGCCTCAGTAGTTGTAGTTTGCGGGCTCCAGAGCGCAGGCTCAGTAGTTGTGGCACACAGGCCAAGCCGCTCCGTGGCATGTGGGATCTTCCCAGACCAGGGCTCGAACCCGTGACCCCTGCATTGGCAGGAGGATTCTTAACGACTGCACCACCAGGGAAGTCCCTCAACTGCATTTTAGAAGTGCAATGTATGGGCTACTGATTCCTGTATGTGATGCCATAACATGATGAATTTGGGGAGTCTTGAGGAAGGGGGTGAATATAGTTTGCAAACGAATGTTACTGTGGTCAGATTGTATTTTTCAAGGATGGCCACGACAATATCTCCCATTCTTTATGCCTCTTCCACAATGTGACTTTAACACTCCCCATCAACAGGAGGAGATTATTTCTCTACTCCTTTGAACGTGAGTGAGCTCTGTGATTCTTCTGAATAAATAGAATAAGCAGAAGTGACACTTTGCCAACTCAGGCATAGATCTTAGCTGCCTGGCAGTTCCCTCTGCTTGCCTATTGTAAATACTTGCTCTTGGGATGTTCATTCTTGGAACATACCTCTTAGAAGCCAACAACCCCATAAGAATAGCAACTACCCTAAGCCCATCATGCTACAAGAAGCACAAGCCATGGGAGATGCCCTAGAGGATAAAAGCTCATGTAGAAAGAGAAGGGAGCCAGGAAGCACAAAGACACCACTATTGTGAGCAGAGAAAGAAGCCATCTTGGAAGTGAATTTTCTAGCCCAACTAATGCCTTGTGGGTAAGGGGCAAACTGCCAGTTGAGCTTCTTCTAAATTCTTGACACAAAAACCATGAGCTAAATAAAATGGCTGCTTTCAGCCACTAAAGTTTGGGGTAAATTGTTTCTCAGCAGTAGAAAACCAGAACAATCCCCAAATCACACTATGAATAAGAATCATGGGCGAAACCATAAAACTCAGGGCACAATATAAGAAAATATCTCTCTGACCTTGGGCAATAAAAGAATGTTTTTAAGCAAGACATAAAAACCACACAGTATTAAAAAAAAAGCCTGATACATTCACTTACATCACAATTAAAAACTTTTCTGTTCATCAAGACACCATAAGGTGAAAAAAAAAGTGAGATTTTGTAATCTATGTAATTGACAAAGGATTAATATCCAGAATATTTTTAAAAACTGCTAAGGATTTATAAGAAATAAAAATCCTATAGAGAAGACAAAGACATGAAGCAGGCACTTCCAGGTTTGGAATCAGGAATGATGAATAAACATATAAAAAGATACTTAATCTCGGGGTGAGGGAGGATAAATTAGGAGTGTGGGATTAACAGATACACGCGATCATGTACAAAATAAACAACAGGGATTTACTGTATAGGACAGGGAACTACATTCAATACCTTGAAATAACCTATAATGGAAAAGAATCAAAAAATAAAGAATATATGAAACCAAGTCATTTTGTTGTACTCCTGATACTAACACAATATTGTAAATCAACTATACTTCAATTAAAAAAAAAGATACTTAATCTCATTAGCAATCAAGGAAATTCAAAATAACATCACAATAAAAGATCATTTCACAGATCGGCAAAAGGTAGAGTCAGTCAATATCAAATATTTCCTACTACTGAAATATAAATTTGCATATTCACTACAGAAAACAGCTGGCATGACCTAGTAAAGTTGAACATGCATGTATGAACATATCCATATCCTGTATACTAATTCCATTCCTCGGTAACTCTGGGTAACCTAAAGAAACACACATGTGCAAAGGATACATGTTCATAAATGTTGATGGCAGCATTGTTTATAATAGCAAAAAACTCAAAGCAACCCAAATCTCTACTGTCAGGAAAAGAGACAGATTACAGAGATTATATCAATATAATAGGACATAATATAGCTGAGGAAATTCCACAACTATAATTAAACACACCAACATGGATGAAATCTCAAAAATCATGAGCAACAAAAGAATAAGTCAGAGAACAGACACTCTTTGATATCTTTAATATAAATTTCAAAAGAAAAATGTTTCAAATAAAAATAGTATATTGTTTAAGGATACAAATCTAAGTGTTAAAAACAATAAAGAAAAGCAAGGAAATGATTAACACATTAACGAATGAGGTCAGGACATTGATGATCTCTCTAGAGAAGAAATAAATTGTGGGTAGTTAAGTGTTTGCTTTATTATTCCTATATAAATTGTTCAAATATAGTTTATACACTCTTGCATGAAAAATGTATTTCTCAAGATTGAGGACATTCAAATAGAGCAGAGCTCTCTCTACTGGGCAACATCTGTCTTTAAAAACTATAGGGAATTCCCCGGCGGTCCAGTGGTTGGGACTCCTTGCTTTCGTTGCCAAGGGCTCCGGTTCGCTCCCCTAATTGGGGAGCTGGGATCCTGCAGGCTGCAAGGCATGGCCAAAAAATAAATAACACCAACTATAAATTTAATCCCAACATGATCATGGATTCCAAAATTATAAAGTCCCCTTAGAATGATCTAGCACAAACTCCACATTTGCACACTGAAAAATCTGAGGGCAGAAAAGGATTGGCCACAGCTAATCATTCAACAAAACAACCCAGGTCTCCTACTGCTACCTCTTTTGCCAAATACTGGTTGGAAAAAAGCAATTAAAAAATAATCCATACCAAAGCTACTATCCTTTGATGAATGTACTTGAAACAAACCAGAATTCATTACCTCATCAATCAATAAAAATATTCTAGGGCATCTAAACCCCAAGGAAAACAAAGTTTATAAATCTTAATAAATTTCACTCATAAATGACAGAGGACAGAATGACTTAAAGTCCTTTTCACAATATATACTAAAATTTTTCCTTTAGCATCTGTAGAAATTTGCAGCATCTACAGCTTTTACCACCCTGCCTCTTTGCCTTAGTAGCCTAAAGCTTTTGTATTAAAAAAAAGCAATCCAGTAGTGATTATTATAGGAGCTGATCTCTCTGAGACCACTGTTTCCCAGAAACCCATGGGTTAGTCAAATTTATAGTATTTTTCTGGGTTTCACTATGCTCTGTAAACCCATTCAACATATTTTTCAAGCCCAATAGTAGTATATAGTACTATATCACTTAAGTGCTGAAAAACTGCCAATGATTACATCTCACGATACTGCTTAAAGGTGTATCAGGAACTAAAAGTATTTGAGGGAAGGACAATGATAGATGAAGTTGGAAAAAGTTACTTGATAAACTAAGGAACTCTTTGAACTACAAGCTCAGAATCATTCTGTATGAATAAAGATTCCTCTATGAGTAAAGAATCAAATGAGTATTTTCAAGAAGGGGAGAGATATGATATGATCTGAAAGACATTCCTACTTTAGATCAGCAATAACTATTTAGAAAATAAATTCCATTTACAACAAAATAAAATATATTAAATACCTATGACAAAAAAATAAAAGAAATGCACAAGATCTATAGGGAAAACTACCACCATTTATAATAGCACCAAAAACATGAGCTACTTAGATCTAAATCTCCAAAACTTGTGCAGAATCTTTATACTTAAAGCTACAAACACTGCTGAGAGATTTAAAACCTAAATTAACTGAGAGATACACCATGATGATTTGGAAGGCTCAATTTTGTTATCAAATCTCCCCAAGCTGATCTATGGATTCCACACAATTTCATTCCAAATCTCAAAATAAATTTTTATAGAAATAAACAAGTTGATTCTAAAATTTATATGAAAAAGCAAAAGAACTAGAATAGCCAAAACAATTTTGGAAAAAAAAAAAGAAGTTAGGGGTCATTATCTGAATTCAAGATGTATTATAAACCTACTGTAATCGAAATGGTACTGGAGACAAGGTGGACATACAGGACAATGGAACAGTGTATGAATTAAATCAGAGGGCTTTATACAGTGCTGGGTCCAATATACACATGAATACACGTCCTGGGACCAAGGGGTGGAACTAGGAGTAGCCCTTCTTACCACCCCTCCCAGTGACCCACTGGGGGACTTTGTGCTTCCCATCCCTACAACCCTGGGTTCTGCAGTTAGAAGTTCTGTCCCCCAAAGAGAAGTAAGTACTCTTGCCAGGAGTCATAGCAGGGACCGACAGGCAAGAACAGGAACCCCTGTCATAGCAGGGGTAACTGATCCTGACCAGCAGAACGAGGCAGGGCTGCTCTCAGCCCCCGGGGGCAGGAAGGAATGAATACCCACACACCTCTTATACTCCCTTGCCCCACTGTACCGTGAATGGGCATGTGCACAAACATCACACCTGAGAAGTGCACGGTTATCACGGGTCCAGATTCTCAGAATGAACTTTTGGGTCACACTTCTAGGTAACACACCCAAAGTCTGCCAACGTGACAGCTGAGGGTGGAAGAATCTACAATGGAGAGTGGAGAAGGGAAAGAATCAGCATCAGTTGCATCCATGAGATCAGCTATAGCAGCAGAGAACGTATTCTTCCTAGGAATTTCCATCTCCTAGATTGTGCCCCAGGAAGAAAGGCCTATAAACACATGTGGAAAAGCAGATCTGTGCAGCACCAGAAATGGACAGTGCCAGCCATGGAGGTGCACAGCTCACATCTCCCTTCAAGAGCAGCAGCGTCCAGGACAGCCTCCAGCCTCTAGCTGCTGCACATTTCACGCTTCCCCCAGGATGCTTCCAGCACATCAGTGAGCACAGTGGGGGTATGGAGCCAGGCCAATCCCACCAGAAGACACAGGACTCCTCCAGCTGGCAACCTTTGCCCAAGGCCTCCCCATCACATCGGCCCGGCCGAGACCTTCTCAGAATTGCACCCTGTGGGCTTAGGCTCTTCCTTCCCAATTCCTCTTTCCTTCTCTGCTTTCCACAGAGGTCAGATCTGCATCACAGTCTGAAGGCTCACCTCAACTCCTCTTGCCTTCCCTTTATCCTTTCCAGGTGCCCCACCCCCCTCATCAACCCTGGCATTATAATGCCTGCACATGTAGTCCCTTCCTGGCATCTCCTTCTCTTCTCAGAGGACCTGAACTAACAGAATCTTCTATTAATTTGTATTCCTTTCTGTGTGATGACTTCAAATCAATTCAAACACTGTAAGTGCATGCTATGTAACAGGCATCTTTCAACGACTTTTATAAGTCTAGTCTTATAAACTGCAACTCAAGGCAAGTTCCCACTCTTCTCAGAAAGTTACAGTTTTAGGATTCACTGAGAAGAACTGATTGATGCCCACATGATCTATATCACAGTTGACCCTTGAACAACATGGGTTTGAACTGCGTGGGTCCACTTAAACACGGATTTTTTTCAATAAACATAGTGGAAATGTTTTTCGAGATTTGTAACAATTTGAAAAAAAACTAGCAGACAAACAATGTAGCCTAGAACTATCAAAAAAAATTAAGAAAAAGTTAGGTGTGTCCTGAATGCATAAACTATATGTAGAGACTAGTCTATTTTATCACTTACTACCATAAAATATATACAAATCTATTATAAAAAGTTAAAATTGGTCAAAACTTACACACAAACTCTTACAGACTGTACATGGCACCAGTTGCAGTTGAGAAAAAGGTAAACAAACATAAAAATGCAGTATTAAAACTGCATAGGGCTTCCTTGGTGGAACAGTGGTTGAGAGTCCGCCTGCCGATGCAGGGGACACGGGTTCGTTCCCCGGTCTGGGAAGATCCCACAAGATCCCACATGCCGCGGCGCGCCTAGGCCCGTGAGCCATGGCCGCTGAGCCTGCGCGTCCGGAGCCTGTGCTCCGCAACGGGAGAGGCCACAACAGTGAGAGGCCCGCGTACCGCCAAAAAAAAAAAAAAAAAAAAAAAAAAAAACTGCATAGAAATAACTGTGTACACAATGTACTACTGTAGTAATTTGGTAGCCACTTCCTGTTGCCATTACAGTGAGCTCAAGTGTTGCCAACACCTGCTTAAAATGCCCTGTGACGGGCTTCCCTGGTGGCGCAGTGGTTGAGAGTCCGCCTGCCGATGCAGGGGACACGGGTTCGTGCCCCGGTCTGGGAAGATCCCACATGCCGCGGAGCGGCTGGGCCCGTGAGCCATGGCCGCTGAGCCTGCGCGTCCGGAGCCTGTCCTCCGCAACGGGAGAGGCCACAACAGTGAGAGGCCCGCGTAACGCATAAAAAAAAAAAAAAAAAAAAAAAAAAAAAAAAATGCCCTGTGACGCTAATCATCTCCACGGGAGCAGTTCATATCTCCAGTAAATTGCGTTTTGAAGTAGAAAGTGATCTCTCACTGTTCTCATGTATTTTTCATCATGTTTAGGGCCATAAACCTTGCATAACACCACGGGACCCATACAAAGTGCCACTAGTGATGCTGGAAGTGCTCCCAAGAAGCAGAGAAAAGTCATGACATGACAAGAAAAAGTCGAATTCCTTGATATGTTCCATAGATTGAGGTCGGACGCTGTGGTTGTCCACCAGTTCAAGACAAATGAATTCAGTGTAAGGAACACTGTAAAAAAAAAAAAAGAAAGAAAGAAAAATTCGTGAAGCTGTTGCTGCCACTAATAATCCAGCAGGTGCAAAAACCTTGCACTTTTTGAGATATACCTTTTTATCTCACACTGAAAATGCAGTTTTTAGGTAGGTACAGGATTGCTATATGAAAGGCATATAGACTCTAATATGATTCAAGGAAAAGCAAAATCATTATATGAAAACTTAAAGCAAAAGGAAGGTGAAGGATCTAAAACTGGAGAATTTAATACCAGCAAGGGATGGTTTAGTAATTTCAGAAAAAGGTTTGGCTTAAAAAAATGTCAAAATAACAGGACAAGCAGCTTCTACTGACCAAGATGCAGCACATGAATTCCCCGACACCATTAAGAAAATCAATGAGGAGAAAATCAGATATCTGCCTTAACAGGTTTTTAACACAGATGAAAGTACCCTATTCTGGAGGCAAAATGCATTTATTATTTAGAACATTTATTAGTAAGGAAGAAAAGTGAGCACCAGGATTTAAGGCAGGAAGGGACAGACTAACTCTATTGTTGTGTGGAAACGCAGTCGGGTTTACCATCAGGACTGCTCTTAGTTATAAAAAGCTGCTAACCCATGAACGAGCCTTGAAGGGAAAGCTAAACACCAGCTGCCAGTCTTCTGGTTGTACAAGAAGAAGGTCTGAACGAGAACCCCTTTTCTGGACCAGTTCCATCGATGCTTTATCCCTGAAAATATCTTGCCAGTAAGGGACTGCCTTTTAAAGTTCTTTTGATATTGGACAACGCCCCTGGCCACCCAGAAGTCCATGAGTTCAACACTGAAGGCATGAAAGTGGTCTACTTGCCCCCAAACGCAACGTCTCTAACTCAGCCTCTACATCAGGAGATCATAAGGACCTTTAAGGCTAATTACACACAGTACCTTATGGAAAGGACTGTCACATTATGCAAGAGAACCCTAATCGAGAGAATGTCATGAAAGTCTGGAAGGATTACACCACTGAATATGCCATCGTTGTTACAGAAAAAGCTGTGAAAGCTGTCAAGACAGAAACAATCAATTCCTGCCAGAGACAAATATGTCCAGATGCTGTACATGACTTCATAGGAATTACTGAAGAGCCAATCAAGGAAATCATGAAAGATACTGTGGATATGACACAAAAGGTGGAGGCTGAAGGGTTCAAGACATGGATCTAAGAGAACTTCAAAAGCTAATAGACACCACACCAGAAGAAATAACAGAAGACAACTTGATGGAGATGGGTATTCCTAACCAGTGCCAGACAAGAGGAAGAAGATACAGGAAGAAGCAGTGTCAGAAGACAAATTGACATTAGACAATCTGGTAGAGGGTTCCAATTCTTCAAGACTGCTTTTGACTTCTTTTACGGCATGGACCCTTCTATGATACAGACACTGAAACTAAAGCAAATGGTAGAAGAATGATTGGTACCATGTATCATAGAAACATTTGTACACAAATGAAAAAGCAAAAAAGTCAGAAATTATGATGTATTCTGTAAAGTTCACCAAGTGTGCCTGCCTCTCCCTCCTCCCCTTCCACCTCTTGTCACCCCTGAGACAGCAAGACCAACCCTTCCTCTCCCTCCTCCCCCTCAGCCTACTCAATGTGAATACAATGATGAAGCCTTTATGATGATCCACTTATACCTAATGAATAGTAAATAATCATCACCCAGTTAATAAGCTTATCTGTTGTGTATGTGTGTGTCTTCATGTGAAAATCTCATAACTGTACAGCAAGAACTGTATGAGACATTTTTGTGTCATCATCATCATCTAAGTATTCACTGTATAGAACATCCTGTGCAAGACTCCAAGTGAATAGCCTATCCTTACATAGGCATAAGATGAGTGATATTTAATATAAAACTCCTACTGTGTTACTTTTTTTACTATTTCATAACTTTGCTTTCAAAGAATTATATTACCATACCGTATGCCTCTCTCTCTTGTATTTGGAGAAACCATATATCAGCCTATCATCACAGGTAAGTGGCTTTTTTTTCTTACATGTAACAGTATTATATGACTGTAATACTGTATGTCATAAAAAATTTTGTGAGAATTCATTCACTAGTGTATAGGGTAGTCTACTATGGAGCAATCATATTGTTGCTTCTTTGTTATCAATGCATGGATCGTTATACCTGTAAATAAATATGAATTTCTTTTTCACATTATCTTTTTTTTTAAGATATTCTTTTAAATCCTAAATTTATGAAACACTTGAAGGGAGAGTTTAAGAGTTATCACATTATCTTTTCATTTGTGATGTCTAGTGTTAGTGATACATATAACATCTACAGTGTTTTGTACCATATAAGACAATACTGATGTTACATACTGACAGACAATTCATCTTGTAAACAGATGATGTAAACTTACAGTATCAATAAATACTGTCTATCTGTATGTCTTTTTTGGAAAAATGGCTATTCGGGTCTTCTGCCCATTTTTTAATCAGGTTGTTTGTTTTTTTGATATTGAGCTGTATGAGCTGTTTATATATTTTGGGTATTAACCCTTTATCATACATATGCTTTCCAAATATTTTCTCCCATTCAGTAGGATGTCTTCATTTTGTCGGTGGTTTCCTGTGCTGAGCAAAAGCTCTTAAGTTTAATTAGGTCCCATTTGTTTTTTGTTTTTTTTTTCTTTCCCTTGCCTGAGAAGACAGATGCAAAAAAAAATACTGCTAAGACTTATGTCAGAGTGTACTGTCTATGTTTTCTTCTAGGAGTTTTATGGCCAATCGGCACATAAAAAGATGTTCAACATCGCTAATCATCAGGAAAATGCAAATCCAAACCACAATGAGAAGGACTTGCCTGGTGGCTCAGTGGTTAAGAATCCACCTGCCAATGCAGGGCACACGGGTTCAAGCCCTGGTCTGGGAAGATTCCACATGCTGTGGAGCAACTAAGCCCGAGAGCCACAACTACTGAGCCCGCACACCACAAGTACTGAAGCCTGCGCACCTAGAGCCCACACTCTGCAATGAGAAGCCACTGCAATGAGAAGCCCGCACCGCAACAAGAGAGGCCACTGCAATGAGAAGCCAGCACACAGCAACGAAGACCCAATGCAGCCAAAAAATAATTAATTAAAATAAATAATCTTTTTAGAAAAAACAATGAGATACCATTTCAAACCTGTCAAAACAGCTATTGTCAAAAAGGCAACAAATATAAGTGTTAGTGAGGATGTGGAGAAAAGGGAACCCTAGTACACTGTTGGTGGGAAGGTAAACTGGTGTAGCCACTATGGAAAACAGTATGGAGTTTCCTCAAAAATCTAAAAATAGAATGACCATATGACCCAGCAATTGCACTCCTGGGTATATCTCTAAAGAAAATGAAAACACCAATTCAAGATTTACATGCACCCCAATGTTCACAGCAGCATTATTTACAACAGCCAAGATATGGAAGCAACCTAAGTGTCCATCAACAGACGAGTGGATAAGTAAGATGTGGTAGATATATACAATGGAATATTACCCAGCCATAAAATGAAATTTTGCCATCTGCAACAGCATAGATGGACCTGAAGGGTATTATGCTTAGCAAAATAAGTCAGACAGAGAAAGACAAATACTGTTTATTTTCACTTGCATGTGGAATCTTAAAAAAAAAAAGAATGCATGAATATAACAAATATAGTATAGTACTATAAATGTATTTTCTCTTCCTTATGATTTCCTTACCATTTTCTTTTCTCTAACTTATTTCATTGTAAGAATACAGTATATGATACATGTAACATACAAAGTATGTGTTAACTGACAGTTAATTATTATCGGTAAGGCTTCCAGTCAACAGTAGGCTCTTAGTACTTAAATCTGGGGGGGAATCAAAAGTTATACTAGGACTCCCTCTTGCAAGAGCACCTGAATCACAACTAACTGCTAAACAATCATCGACAGGAAGACACTGGCACTCACCAAAAAAGATACCCCACGTCCAAAGACAAAGGAGAAGCCACAATGAGACAAGATGAGGGGCACAATCACAACAAAATCAAATCCCATAACTGCTGGGTGGGTGACTCACAGACTGGAGAACACTTATACCACAGAAGTCCACCCACTGGAGTGAAGGTTCTGAGCCCCACGTCAGGCTTCCCAACCTGGGGGTCCAGCAACGGGAGGAGGAATTCCTAGAGAATCAGACTTTGAAGGCTAGTGGGATTTGATTATAGGACTTCAACAGGACTGGAGAAAACAGAGACTCCACTCTCGGAGGGCACACACACAAAGCAGTGTGTGCACTGGGACCCATGGGAAGGAGCAGTGACCCCATAGGAGGCTGAACAAGACCTACCTGCTAGTGTTGGGAGGGTCTCCTGCAGAGGCGGGGGGGTGGTTGTGTCTCACCGTGAGGACAAGGACAAAGGACACTGGCAGTAGAAGTTCTGGGAAGTACTCCTTGGCTTGAGCCCTCCCAGAGTCCGCCATTACCCCACCAAAGGGCCCAGGTAGGATTGTGTTGGGTCACCTCAGGCCAAACAACCAACAGGGAGGGAAAACAGCCCCACCCATAAGCAGACAAGCGGATTAAAGTTTTACTGAGCTCTCCCCACCAGAACAACAGCCAGCTCTATCCACCACCAGTCCCTCCCATCAGGAAACTTGCACAAGCCTCTTAGATAGCCTCATCCACCAGGGGGCAGACAGCAGAAGCAGGAAGAACTAGAGTCCTGCAGCCTGTGGAACAAAAATCACATTCACAGAAAGACAGACAAGATGAAAAGGCAGAAGGCTATGTACCAGATGAAGGAACAAGATAAAACCCCAGAAAAACAACTAAATGAAGTGGAGATAAGCAAGATAGGCAACCTTCCAGAAAAAGAATTCAGAATAATGATAGTGAAGATGATCCAGGACCTCAGAAAAAGAATGGAGGCAAAGATTGAGAAGATGCAAGAAATGTTTTAAAAAGACCTAGAAGAATTAAAGAACAAACAGGGATGAGCAATACAATAACTGAAATGAAAAATACACTAGAAGGAATCAACAGCAGAATAACTGAGGCAGAAGAAAGGATAAGTGACCTGGAAGACAGAACAGTGGAATTCACTGCCACAGAACAGAATAAAGAAAAAAGAATGAAAAGAAATGAAGAAAGCCTAAGAGACCTCTGGGACAACATTAAACGCAACAACATTCACATTATAGGGGTCCCAGAAGGAAAAGAGAGAGAGAAAGAACCCGAGAAAATATTTGAAGAGATTATAGTCAAGAACTTCCCTAACATGGGAAAGGAAATAGCCACCCAAGTCCAGGAAGTGCAGCGAGTCCCATACAGGATAAACTCAAGGAGAAACACGCCAAGACACATAGTAATCAAATTGGGAAAAACTAAAGACAAAGAAAAACTATTGAAAGCAGCAAGGGAAAAATGACAAATAACATACAAGGGAACTCCCATAAAGTTAACAGCTGATTTCTCAGCAGAAACTCTACAAGCCAGAAGGGAGTGGCATGATATACTTAAAGTGATGAAAGGGAAGAACCTACAACCAAGATGACTCTACCTGGCAAGGATCTCATTCAGATTCAATGGAGAAATCAAAAGCTAGACAAGCAAAAGCTAAAAGAATTCAGCACCACCGAACCAGCTCTACAACAAATGCTAAAGGAATTTCTCTAAGTGGGAAACACAAGAGAAGAAAAGGGCCTACAAAAGCAAACCCATAACAATTAAGAAAAAGGTAATAGGAACATACATATTGATAATTACCTTAAACATGAATGGATTAAATTATCTTAAACATGAATGGATTAAATTCAGGCTCGCTGAATCTATACAAAAACAAGACCTATATATATGCTATCTACAAGAGACCCACTTCAGACCTAGGGACACATACAGACTGAAAGTGAGGGGACAGAAAAAGATATTCCATGCAAATGGAAATCAAAAGAAAGCTGGAGTAGCAATACTCATATCAGAAAAACTAGACTTTAAAATAAAGAATGTTACAAGAGACAAGGAAGGACACTACATAATGATCAAGGGATGAATCCAAAAAGAAGATGTAACAATTATAAATATATATGCACCCAACATAGAAGCACATCAACACATAAGGCAACTCTTAACTATAAAAGAGGAAATCTTAGCTATAACTCTTAGCTATAAAAGAGGAAATCGACAGTAACACAATAATAGTGGGGGACTTTAAAACCTCACTTCCACCAATGCACAGATTATGCAAACAGAAAATTAATAAAGAAACATAAGCATTAAATGACACAATAGGGCTTCCCTGGTGGCACAGTGGTTGAGAGTCCGCCTGCTGATGCAGGGGACACGGGTTCGTGCCCCGGTCCAGGAAAATCCCACGTGCCGCGGAGCAGCTAGGCCCGTGAGCCATGACTGCTGAGCCTGCCTGTCTGGAGTCTGTGCTCTGCAACAGGAGGGGCCACAACCGTGAGGGGCCCACATACCGCAAAGAAAAAAAAAAAGACACAATAGACCAGATAGATTTAATTGATATTTATAGGACATTCCATCCAAAAATAGCAGATTACACGTTCTTCTCAAATGTGCACGGAACATTCTCCAGGATAGATCACATCTTGGGTCACAATTCAAGCCTCAGTAAATTTAAGAAAGTTAAAATCATATCAAGCATCTTTTCTGACAACAACACTATGAGATTAGAAATCAATTACAGGGAAAAAAACGTTAAAAACACAAACATACGGAGGCTGAACAATACATTACTAAATAACCAAGAGATCACTGAAGAAATCAAAGAGGAAATCAAAAAATACCTAGAGACAAATGACAATGAAAACACGACGATCCAAAACTTATGGGATGCAGCAAAAGCAGTTCTAAGAGGGAAGTTTATAGCTATACAAGCCTACCTCAAGAAACAAGAAAAATGTCAAATAAACAATCTAACCTTGCACTTAAAGGAACTAGAGAAAGAACCCAAAGTCAGAAGAAGGAAAGAAATCATAAAGATCAGAGCAGAAATAAATGAAATAGAAACAAAGAAAACAATAGTGAAGATCAATAAAACTAAAAGTTGGTTCTTCAAGGAGATAAACAAAATTGATAAACCATTAGCCAGACTCATCAAGAAAAACAGGGAGAAGACTCAAATCAATAAAATTAGAAATGATAAAGGAGAAGTTACAACAGACACCACAGAAATACAAAGCATCTGAAGAGACTACTACAAGCAACTCTATGCCAATAAAATGGACAACCTGGAAGAAATGGACAAATTCTTAGAAATGTATAACCTTCCAAGACTGAACCAGGAAGAAAGAGAAAATATGAACAGACCAATCACAAGCAATGAAATTGAAACTGTGATTAAAACTCTTCCAACAAACAAAAGTCCAGGACCACATGGTTTCACAGGTGAATTCTATCAAACATTTAGAGAAGGGCTAACACCAGGCCTTCTCAAACTCTTCCCAAAAATTGCAGAGGAAAGAACACTCCCAAACTCATTCTCGAGGCCACCATCACCCTGATACCAAAACCAGGCAAAGATACTACAAAAAAAGAAAATTACATACCATTATCACTGATGAACATAGATGCAAAAATCCTCAACAAAATACTAGCAAGCAGAATCCAACAACACATTAAAAGGATCATACACCATGATCAAGTGGGATTTACCCCAGGAATGCAAGGATTCTTCAATATACACAAATCAATCAATGTGATACACCATAATAACAAACTGAAGAATAAAAACCATATGATCATCTCAATAGATGCAGAAAGAGCTTTTGACAAAATTCAACACCCATTTATGATAAAAACTCTCCAGAAAGTGGGCATAGAGGGAACCTACCTCAACACAATAAAGGCCATATATGACAAACCCACAGCAAACATCATTCTCAATGGTGAAAAACTGAAAGCATTTCCTCTAAGATCAGAAATAAGACAAGGATGTCCACTCTCACCACTATTATTCAACATAGTTTTGGAAGTCCTAGCCATGGCAATCAGAGAGAAAAAGAAATAAAAGGAATACAACTTGGAAAAGAAGAAGTAAAACTGTCACTGTTTGCAAATGACATGATACGATACATAGAGAATCCTAAAGGTGCCACCAGAAAACTACTAGGGCTCATCAATGAATTTGGTAAAGTTGCAGGATACAAATTTAATGCAGAGCAATCTCTTGCATTCCTATACACTAATGATGAAAAATATGAAAGAGAAATTAACGAAACACTCCCATTTACCACTGCAACAAAAAAAATAAAATACCTAGGAATAAAACTACCTAGGGAGACAAAAGACCTGTATGCAGAAAACTATAAGACACTGATGAAAGAAATTAAACATGATACAAACAGATGGATAGATATACCATGTTCTTGGATTGGAAGAATCAATATTGTGAAAGTGACTATACTACCCAAAGCAATCTACAGATTCAATGCAATCCCTATCAAATTACCAATGGCATTTTTTACAGAACTAGAACAAAAAAATCTTAAAATTTGTATGGAGACACAAAAGATCCCGAATAGCCAAAGCAGTCTTGAGGAAAAAAAACAGAGCTGGAGGAATCAGACTCCCTGACTTCAGACTATACTACAAAGCTACAGCAATCAAGACAATGTGGTACTGGCACAAAAACAGAAATATAGATCAATGGAACAGGATAGAAAGCCCAGAGATAAACCCACGCATCTATGGTCACCTAATCTATAACAAAGGAGGCAAGGATATACAATGGAGAAAAGACAGCCTCTTCAATAAGTGGTGCTGGGAAAACTGGACAGCTACATGTAAAAGAATGAAATTAGAACACTCCCTAACTCCATACACAAAAATAACGTCAAAATGGATTTGAGACCTAAATTTAAGACCAGACACTATAAAACTCTTACAGGAAAACATAAGAACACTCTTTGACATAAATCACAGCAAGATCTTTTTTGATCCACCTCCTAGAGTAATGGAAACAAAAATAAACAAATGGGATCTAATGAAACCTAAAAGCTTCTGCAAAGCAAAGGAAACTACAAAAAAGACAAAAAGACAAACCTCAGAATGGGAGAAAATATTTGCAAACAAATCAACAGACAAAGGATTAATCTCCAAAATATACAAACAGCACATGCAGCTCGATATTAAAAAAACAAACAACCCAATCCAAAAATGGGCAGAAGACCTAAATAGAGATTTCTCCAAAGAAGACATACAGATGGCCAAGAAGCACATGAAAAGCTGCTCAACGTCACTAATTATTAGAGAAATGCAAATCAAAACTACAATGAGGTATCACCTCACACCAGTTAGAATGGGCATCATCAGAAAATCTACAAACAACAAATGCTGGAGAGGGTGTGGAGAAAAGGGAACCCTCTTGCACTGTTGGTGGGAATGTAAATTGATACAGCCACTATGGAGAACAGTATGGAGGTGCCTTAAAAAACTAAAAATAGAATTACCGTATGATCCAGCAGTCCCACTACTGGGCATATACCCAGAGAAAACCATAATTCAAAAAGACACATGCAGCCCGCACACTGCGATGAAGAGTGGCCCCCGCTCGCCGCAACTAGAGAAAGCCCACGCACAGAAACGAAGACCCAGCACAGCCAAAAATAAAATAAATAAATAAACAATTAATTAATTAAAAAAAAAAAAAAAAGCATGGCTGCTTCCAGGAGAGAGAAAGCAGAGCAGGGATCCAGCCCATGTTTAAAAAAAAAAAAAAAAAAAAAAAAAAGACACATGCACCCCAATGTTCATTGAAGCACTATTTACAATAGCCAAGTCCTGGAAGCAACCTAAATGCGCATCAACATACAAATGGATAAAGAAGATGTGGTACATATATACAATGGAATATTACTCAGCCATAAAAAGGAACAAAACTGGGTCATTTTTAGAGACATGGATGAATCTAGAGACTGTCATACAGAGTGAACTAAGTCAGAAAGAGAAAAACAAATATCGTATATTAACGCATACATGTGGAACCTAGAAAAATGGTACAGATGAACCGGTTTGCAGGGCAGAAATTGAGACACAGATGTAGAGAACAAACGTATGGACACCAAGGGGGGAAAGTGGTGGGGGGGGGGTGATGAATTGGGAGATTGGGATTGACATGTATACACTAATATGTATAAAATGGATAACTAATAAGAACCTTCTGTATAAAAAAATAAATAAAATTCAAAACTTCAAAAAAATAAAATAAAATACACACTAAAGGGCTCCCCTGGTGGCGCAGTGGTTGAGAGTCCGCCTGCCGATGCAGGGGACACGGGTTCGTGCCCCGGTCCGGGAAGATCCCACATGCCACGGAGTGGCTAGGCCCTTGAGCCATGGCCGTTAAGCCTGCGCGTCCGGAGCCTGTGCTCCGCAACGGGAGAGGCCACAACAGTGAGAAGCCCGCGTACCGCAAAAACAAAACAAAACAAAAAATACACACTAAAACCAAAAAAAAACAAAGCGCAGCACAACACAATCTGCAGTTGGTTGAATATGCAAATGTGGAGATACGGAGAGCAAAAAAAAAATTTATACTCGGATTTTTGACTGTGCAGGGGGTCGGCGCTCCTAACCCCTGCATTTTTCAAGGGTCAACTATATTTTGTTTCAAGGTCAACAGTATTTGAGAACTACCCCTGTTCAATCTACCTTCTCTGGCCTAAAGAGCTTTGTCTCCATCTGAAATTGGAGCATTCAGTAAGCCAAAGGCATTCAGTAAGCCTTTGATTTTTCTGAATTCCATTGTCCCATTCCCTACTAATGATGCATCATTCTCTATTAATGATAATAACCAGGTATCATAAATTCATAGAACAGAAAGCTGGGTAAGGGTTAAAGAAAAAAAGAATTCCAAGAGCAAGTTGGTGAAGACTAAGTGGATAAAACAAACAAATATAAAGGGAAGGATAAAGTAACCTGATAGGCAACGTGTAACTATGACCACAAATGAAAGACCAAGATAGATAAATCACAAGTTTGAAATTTTCACAAGTTAATCACCAAAAAGCCTAAGAAAGGATGTTACAAAACAAAAGTTGATCAGTTACCAGGAGTTGTCTTTTGTGAGTGAGGGCAATCTACTTCAACCTTCTATTTAACGCACCATACTGGCATCTTTTACATCCAAAGACGGCAGTTACAATGCAACCTCCATTAGAATCAGTTAGACTAAAGAGCCCAGTAGAGAACTTTCATCCCCCGCCCCCCCCAACCCCGCCATGTGTAGCCATTATTCTTAGTAGACTCCATTCCTGTGCCTCAGGGATCCTGAGTTCCATCTCCTTTTCTCTGATTGCTACAGGCCAATCTGACCTGG
Organism: Phocoena phocoena; assembly: GCF_963924675.1. Taxonomy (NCBI): domain Eukaryota; kingdom Metazoa; phylum Chordata; class Mammalia; order Artiodactyla; family Phocoenidae; genus Phocoena; species Phocoena phocoena. Next base: position 47,911,310 of record NC_089221.1, read on the forward strand.
TGCTTAGCTCTCAGGCGGTCCCAATACACACAGAAATTGTGGCACTATTTCCTAGGCCCAAAGAGCTGCCCCAGTTTTGCTACCTCTATAGGCATTGCTTGTTATTTCAGTCTGAGTTCTCAGTTGCAGAAACCAATTCTGGCTAATTTAACCAGAAAGGAGTTTGAAGATATCCTAGTAGGTCACAAGATCAATAGGAGAGCTGGAAAACCAGGATCAGAAAGTTAAAAAAAAAAAAGTTGGGACAAAAGGAAGCACACACAGCAGGAACCACAAGTGACATGCTAGTGTGAAAGCCACTGCTGGCACCAGGGCTGCTTGTCCTTGCTCCTGCAGGCCACCACTGCTATCGCAACAAACTCTAAGCTGTCCAAAGTCCTAGGTAGGAACATACCAACAGCCAAGTGTAGGATGTGTGCCTGCACAGTAACTGCTCAGGGGCAGGGAGAGAGCGTCTCACCTGCCTAGGCTTCCACTGGGGGCAGGGCTCTGCTTCCCACCAAGGCTCACACAAACAAGAGATCCCACAAACTAGAAAAGGAGTCTAGAAGGCGTGGCAGCAGAAAAAAGCCAAACATCTACCATATATTTTTCTTTTTTTTTTTTGGCTGCGTTGGGTCTTCATTGCTGCGCATGACCTTTCTCTAGTTGTGGCGAGCGGGGGCTGCTCTTCATTGCGGTGCACGGGCTTCTCAATGCAATGGTTTCTCTTGTTGCGGAGCATGAGCTCTAGGCATGCGGGCTTCAGTAGTTGCAGCACGCGGGCTCAGTAGTTACGGCACGCGGGCCCTAGAGCACACAGGCTTCAGTAGCTGCAGCACGTGGGCTCAGTAGTTGTGGCGCATGGGCTTAGTTGCTCTGCGGCATGTGGGATCTTCCCGGACCAGAGATTAAACCCGTGTCCCCTGCATTGGCAGGCGGATTCTTAACCACCACGCCACCAGGGAAGTCCCCTCTACTATATATTTTTCCATCATTATCCCACAGCTATGACACTGTGACCTGGACATTCATTCTTGACCCTTGTGGAAGGTATGGGGACAGAGACTCTGAGACACTCACCCAGCTCCAGCTCCGGAGGCTCCAAACTCCTTGAGACATTAAATAGGAACAAAGCCATTCCGAAGATTTAAACACCCACTAAACACTGTAGATGTGTCTGAAGAACTGCAAGGTATTATGGATTGACAGTTGCCTTGAAAAGGACTTGAGTTACATTCCAGTCCTCAGTAAAAAAAAAATGCCAAACGTCAACAAAGATTCTAAATGAAAATAGCAATTTCAGACTAATGAATAATACATTTAAAAAATGTCAGACTTCAGGCAAACCCGAAGGCCTATGGAGCAGTTAGGGTCTAGCCTGGAATTTGGCTATAAAGTGTGGGCCCTTCCTTCTTTTTCAGCCCCATGGCTGGCATTCTCATCCAGGCAACATCACCCCCGCCAGTTACCTTGAAAACCTCACCAGTTTCACTGCCTTAAAAATCTATTCTGTTACTACTATTCAATTAACTCTATTCTATTCCCTTTTTCTTGGCCACACGGCGTGGCATGTGGGATCCCTGACCAGAGATCGAACCCATGCCCCCCAGCAGTGGAAGCACAGAGTCTTAACCACTGGACCACCAGGGAAGTCCAATTAACTCTATTCTAGAACACAGACTTCATTCCTACTCAAAACATGGACCTTGGCTGCCTTTTCCTTTTACATAAATGTCAACTCCATAGCCAGATATTTAAGAAACACCACCAAATTTAGCCCTATGACTTCCTGACCTAAAACTTCTCCAGCCAGGTTAGCCTCCTCCCTCTTCTCCCAGTGAAGCTGACTTAGGTATATCTGACTGAGAGCTGTGGTCCTGTCACCTGAAATATGCTCCCCCTTCCCATCCCATCTGATCATCCAGACCCTATCCCATTCTCAGGACCCAGATGGACATCCTCCACCTCCCTCCTCCAGGAGATCTCACAAAACTCCAGTCCACACTGACTGGGTCACAAACACAATTCCTGCACTGACCAAGACAGACAACATTACCATGATACAGTCTGGTATGATGTAGTGAAGTGGTGGGAAGGGCGGCAACTGGGGGGAATTTGCTCCAATTAAATTTGCTCCCATTTGTTCACAATTTTTTAAGACGCTGTGTTATAAGCTAATAACATTAGGTGCCTGTGGGGAAGGGAACTGGGTGGAGAGTTTGTTTTTTCTCTACTCTAGTCAGTTCCATATTTATTTATTCCAGGTCTATTATCACACTGTTTAGCCCTATGGCATTTTAGTTTTTGATAAAGAAAAAGGTCTTGTTGCCCAAGATTTTTTTGGCTACTTTTGTGCCTTCTCTCTTACAGATGAATTTTTACTACTGTCGACTGAAAAAGATGGACAACCTAAAACTTCAGAATCATGTATTATTTGGCGAACTTTCTCAGGAGTTCAAGCCTGGAAGGCAGCCTCTCAGATAGCTCTGAGAAACTGCTCTGAAGAGGTAAGGGGAGAGCCAAGATATACAGGAGTTTTGTAACAAAGTCCAGATAGTGGGAACATCAAAAGATTAATTAAAGAAAACCACATATCTCAAGTTAATTAACTTGGCGCTTTTCTATGTATGGGAAGATGCAAGAGTCTGGGCTCACTGAAATCATCCCTTTGACATGCACCTTAGCTATCTGGGGCCAGTATCCTGTGCTCTCCCATCCTGAGTCCCCTCAGGGCTCAACAAGGTGGCTGCAGTGGCTGATCACTGGATGGCTGCAACATCCTTTGTTTACTGATAATGGCAGGCAGCATTCTTAGTCCACAGTATCCAGAAGCAAGTAGGGTACTGGTATGGAGCAGAGGTGCCTAAAAGAAGTCATCCTATCATTGTAAACTTCCAAACAATACAATTTATTGATTACTGTTTTACTGGAATGATTTTAAAAATTGAAAATAAAAGCAATATGTACTCAATGTGTAAAATTAAGAAGAGAGAAAATAATTTATGCTGTCTTTAAGCCCTCTATCCAGAAATAACTACTGTTAACATTGTGACTTTTCTATATGTTTTTGCTTAAGCCTTTACATGGGAAAAAGTAAGAATAAACTATTTTCTATCCTGCTCTTCCCCCTCTACCCCCCACTCTATTTCTATTGTGCATTTGAAAGTTATTCAGCTTCTTCTCATCCAGGACAAACTAGCATTTAAGGTATTAAAAAGAACAACACAACTTGAGAATAAATAATAAAAATAAGAAAGCTTCAATGCAAGTTCAAGGCCTGAACCCCACCTGGGGGAGCAAGGTAGAAGGGAAATTTTTATTGTATATACTCTTTTGTACTTTGTAAATTTTGAAACACATGAATGTATTACCTTCACAAAATACGCAAAATTGAAAAACAAAAATGAGAAAAAATTTTCAATGATTAAAAACACAATGCCAGTTAAACAAAACAGCTGTGTCAACCCAAGGACTGCCAGTGTAGTACCTCTACGCTTCTGTTACAGGCTCATTTTGGTTAATTAATTCAATACTGCCTTGGTTCTGCTATATTTCTTTTTTATATATGCATACTCTCTCTCAAAAGAGATTGCAAAATTAGGGAGGAAAAGAATGTTACATTTCTTTTGTATCTTCTTCATCGCCTAGGACTTGGAAAACACCTATGATATGTACTCAATATTTGGAACCATAAAAGTTTAGAATGGAAAAAGACCTTAAAGATCTAGTCCAGCGCTGTCATCTTATAGATGAAAAACTGATGCATAGGAAATGTACAAAATTTATCCAACTATCACAGGATAAGAACTCAGGACTTTAAATGAATAAAAACAAAAGAAAAACAAAACTCACAATCACAATTTTAAGCTTTACTATAAAAACAAAAGATGTCCACTAGAGGGAGCCAATAGTCCATTAACTTGAAGAAGTTCCTATTGGCCCCTTCAAAAGACCTATAGGGTAATAATAGACTTTTTCCCAGAGCCACAGAAAATGGCTGAAGGGCCATAAACCTCAATCAATGTAAATTAGGATTTCTTTCACTAGAGGTAAAAATAGAGACTTTTCAAATCTCCAGCATTAAAAAAATGTTATTAGCATATAGTAAAATTTATTCTTTTTTTCTTGTGTGTGTGTGTGTGTACTGCTCTATCAATTTTAACACACATATACACTTTGTAAAACCACCATCACAATCAGCAAACAGAACAATTCAATTATTCACAAAAAACCTCCCTCCTGCTCTGACTTAGTCACACCTCCCACTGCACTGGATACGCACAGAAGCGTTCCATATAGATGTTCAGTGTTTATCCATTCACCCATAGGAACATTTGAATTAACAGAGATGCTATAAATATTTAGGTACGGAAGGGTAAGCTGGGATGAAGTGAGATGGTAGCATTGACATATATACACTACCAAATGTAAAATCGATAGCTAGTGGGAAGCAGCCGCATAGCACAGGGAGATCAGCTCAGTGCTTTGTGACCACCTAGAGGGGTGGGATAGGGAGAGTGGGAGGGAGATGCAAGAGGGAGGAGATATGGGGATATATGTATACATATAGCTGATTCACTTTGTTATACAGCAGAAACTAACACAACATTGTAAAGCAATTATACTCCAATAAAGATGTTAAAAAAATATATATTCACATACAAGTTTTTGTGTGAACATAAGTTTTCATTTCTCCAGGGTAAAGGCCCAGGAGCAGGAATATGAAGTCATATATAAGTACATGTTTCACTTTAAAAGAGACTGCCAAACTGTTTTCCAAAGTGACTACCAATCTAGGCTTCCCACCATCAATGGAGGAGATTTCCAATTGCTCTGCATCCTCTCTTGATTTTGGCGTTATTAGTATTCTTATTTTAGCCATTCTACTAGATATGTAGTGGTATCTCACCATGGTTTTAATTTGCATTTCCCTAGTGCTAATGATGTTAAACATCTTTTCAAGTGCTTATTTGCTGTCTGTATATCTTTGATGAAGTGTCTTTTCAAATCTATTATTTGTTGTTTGTTTTCTTACAGTTGAGTTTTGTGAATTCTTTATATATTCTTGATACCAGTTCACTGTCATATATGCGATTTACAAGTATTTTCTCCCCAACATTCGCTTGTCCTCTCATCCTCTTAACAGTGCCTTTCACATAGCAAAAGTTTTTAATTTTGATGAAGTCCAATTTATCATGTTTTTTCTTTTTATAAATCATGCTTTTGGTGTCATGTCTAAAATCTCCTTGCCTAACCCCAGGGCATAAAGATTTTCTGTTTTTCTAAAATTTTTTTAGTTTTTTTTTTTTTTTTTTTTTTTTTTTTGCGATACGCGGGCCTCTCACTGTCGTGGCCTCTCCCGTTGCGGAGCACAGGCTGCGGATGCGCAGGCTCAGCGGCCATGGCTCACGGGTGCAGCCGCTCTGCGGCATGTGGGATCTTCCCGGACCGGGGCACGAACCCGTGTCCCCTGCATCGGCAGGCAGACTCTCAACCACTGCGCCACCAGGGAAGCCCAAATTTTTTTAGTTTTACATTGAATTCTATGAATGAATTTCTGTATTAAAAAAAATTAGGTTTAGGTTGAGGTTCATTTTTTTGCATGTAGATGGATAGATGTCCAACTGCCCCAACATTGTGAGCATTGGTGGTATAGTGGTAAGCATAGCTGCCTTCTAATTGTTCCAACATCATTTGCCGAAAGGACTAATCGTTTTCCTTTAAGTTACCTTTACATCTTCGTCAAAAATCAACTGGCCATGTTTGTGTGTGTTTCTGGACTCTGTTCTGTTCCACTGACCCAAGTGTCCATCCAACCCTTCACCAACACCAGTCTTCATTACTGTGATTTTATAGAGTAAGTCTTAAAACTGGGTAGCATGACTCCTGCTTTTTAAATAAAAAACAGTGAAAGTCACGTTCAAGAAAGCTGACAAAATCTACATAACAAATTTTAGGTTCAAATTAAACATTTTGGAAATAAGCCAGAAAAAAAGCAAATATGAGGGAAAAGACATAAAGAAAAGGAGAGAGAAATGAAGTAGAAGAAAAAGAAAAGGGGAAAGAAGTGGGAACATGCCAGTCATACACATAAAGTGGTATAAACAGAGAAAGAAATAGAGAAGGAAAGAAAAAAAGGAACAGGAAGAAGAAGGAAAATAAAAAGAAAATGGTTCCCTGCACATTAGATCACAAGCACTACACCCGAGCCAGTGAATTTCTATCCGTAAGCCATGAACACCTTGGTTACAACTGCATACCAGAGCTAGCATCAGTAGTAAGAACAGGGCAAGGGCCCAGTGGAGGCTCCAGACCAAGGACCCATCCTGCTAAAGATCTAAAACCGGCCAAACACTTTCCTCATTTAATAGTCCAAAACAAGCAATGATCATAATACACACCTCTATTTCTATATAACCCACTTCATTAGGTTTAAATAATCCTATGTAACTGTCTGTTCCCATACATAAATGGGCCGATTCAATGATCACCATGGAATTTACTGATGCTTTGTTTAGAGGTTTCAAAGAGACAACTGTCTAGTTCTCTGAGGATGAACTATCCACTCTGTCTACCGTACGGGGCTGTCACGAAGATCAAATGAGATCATAAAGAATTGCTTCATAAACTGAAATTTCTTATAAAAATACAAGGTAGTATCACTGGTTGGTTCTCTTCATCCAAAGTCTGGGGCCACGAAGCTTTGTTAGACACAGATGACAGCATATGGCTCGACTATGAGGACCCTTTAGTGAAATCGAAAATTGTCTCCACTGGCAGCCAGTTCAGCTCTCTTTCTAGTCACCCATGTTACTAACAGCAAAGAGTGGTTCAGTAAATAGCTCTGGGCCCTTCTCTGCAAAATATCCTCTGTTAGGGACATTCAGATATTAGGATCTCACTTTCCTTTCTTACACACAAAAATTCACTATTTCCCCCTACTTTCTATACTTAACTCTTGGATTCTTGAAAAATAAAATCATAGTTAACAAATGTAAATGCAGTCACACAGCAAATATGACATGTTTTTAAACTAAAAATAAGATTTGACACATTCCAAAATAAAAGCTTCACTCATCATTTCTGTTATAAAATTCTCCTGTGGTGTGTGTGTAATTTCTGTCTTTAAAAAATACTCTAAGAGTCTTTATATTTCATGTTGCTTTCTCTAACTATGCCTTTCTGTAATTCACAGACCCAGGAAACCACCTATCCCCTGCTATATTTATGTAAGTGTTTAAGCTGATTATGTTTACCTTACCTCCTTTATTTGAGAAGACAGCTGATCATTTAATATGTATTACATAGTACTTTATACATTACTGGAATTCTGTGAATATATGAACGTGTGTTGACTACACTAAATATTTCTGGTTTATGATTCTGTTTACTCATTCGGTCATTAGTTTATTTAATAAGTTAGTCAACCTCATGTCACGGCAATGGAGGCAGTCTGACACGCCACAAGAACACAGGCTTCAGAGATAGAGACCTCAGTTTAAATCCTGACTCTTACTACTACCTGAGTAACTTTGGACAAGTTAGTAACTTTGGCCTCATTAATTTCCTAATCTTTAAGATCAAGATAATACCACCAACATCTACAGGTGCTGAGTTCAATGACGACTATGCAATGAGTCTGGCACATCACAGGTGTTGTTGCTATCAGTTCCTTTCTTAGACCTTAGAACTAAGGTCTAAGAAAGTTCTAAGTAAGAACTTAGTAAGATGCTGTACATCTGAAACTAATATTGTAAATTAACTTATACTTTAATTAAAAGAACACAGGCAATTTAAAAAAAAGAAAAAGAATCCCCAGTGAAGTATGGCATTTGGAACCAAGGAGAGAGTTTCCACTGCCTGATACTAATAAGCACTGTGGTCTCAGAACAGGCTAAAATCACCCAGGATTCTAATTAAAAGTTGGATCAGCAAGCTAGAAATAACTGCCAAACGGAGAGACCATTAATTGCCCAGCTGACAATCTTGACATCTAGAAGAGGGAGATTGCTGATGAAATTCCGTGACGAAGTTAGATCCTAAACATACAAAGTTGTCTGGCCTTAGCCTTGGTGCTGGTGACCACCCTCACCTTGCTCTGCAGCCTTTCTCAGCCTCTAGTCCCCAAAGGAACCAAAGAAATGACTCAGATAGGAAACAGTCACGTTTTCTCTGCTCAAACCCAGGTGCCCCAGTGGCCCCAAAATGCCTCACTGAATGTGCTGTAAGGGAATTCCTTATTCTTCTGTTGGAGTAAAAGGCAGCAAATATTAAGGGCCCATCATCTTCATTTCTTCACTTAATACCTCTCAGGTTCTTAGCACTTTGGTAGCCCTCTCTGTAGATAGCTCAACAATTCCTCTTTTCGGGACTCGTGTGACTTCATTCCTCTTTAGTATTCTCCCATTCCCTGAATCCTAGGCAGGTCTCCTCCACCTCCAGCAATGAAACAGTCTAGCATGCAGTGAGGACAGAAGTGTCAGCAGAGAGACATCCTTCCCTCAGATTATTGGGTAGTAAGTGAGCAATCATAAAACAGCACTAAAACATGAGCAAAAATGTTTAGGAAAAAGTAGACATCGGGGAATTCTAGTACAACTCTTCATTATAGACCTGAGCTCCACTTAAAGATCAGACGCCTCTGCCACTAACCCCCTGAATACACACCTTCACACTGCTCAGAAAGGTGCAAGACAGAACTACTGTTTCACCCTTTCAGGTTCCCCAGGAGAGGTACTAAGCTACTATAGCCATCCTCCCAGTGTGCAAAAGGCACAAAAAGTCTTCCTTACTTAAAAGCCACCGCAACAAAAGACTGCTTAAGGGGTGCTCTATGAAGAAGAGAGCACCAAGAAAAACTGTAATCAATTTTACTGTAGCAGCAGATTCAGTTCTCCACCCAACAAATCATAAGTTGAAGCATCACGCCCACAGACAAGTAAGTTCTTCCACATGAGGAATTTTCAATAGACTGACCAGATCCACTGGTCCTCCCCAAACTCCTCCCCTTCGGGGCTGACTTGTTGCCATTACCTGTACAAGTGACGGTTGTCTTCAAAATCTTCCTGGCCCCATTTTCCCTTGATGTCTTCAATAACGTGATTCTTCAGGAATTTTTTTAGCAGCTGGACTGTCTGTTTGCGGGTCACTTCGGGGCCAAAGTTTTGGCTGCGCCTCAACAGCTCGTGTAGCCAATCCACAGCTTCGGCCGCTGTGAAGCAACGTTCATAACTTTTGAAACGACACCGATGTTTCCGTAACGGCATCTTGGTGCGAAAAAGCTCGACCGTTTCATTCCACTAGGGGCAAAAAGAGAGGAATGCATTTACTGATCGATTGAGTTTTTTACAAGGTTATTACATCCCAAATATTTAAGACAATGAATGCAGTTTTTCCATTTAAAAGACTGCCTTAAGGGGACTTCCCTGGTAGCGCAATGGTTAAGAATCCGCCTGCCAATGCAAGGGACACAGGTTCGTGCTCTGGTCGGGGAAGATCCCACACGGTGCGGAGCAACTAAGCCCATGCACCACAACTACTGGGCCTGCGCTCTAGAGCCCACGAGCCACAACTACTGAAGCCCACGTGCCTAGAGCCCATGTTCTGCAACGAGAAGCCACTGCAACGAGAAGCCCGTGCATCGCAACAAAGGGTAGCCCCCTCTCGCTGCAACTAGAGAAAGCCCATGTGCAGCAACGAAGACCCAACATAGCAAAAGATAAATAAATTAATTTAAAATTTAATTAATTTTTTATTTACAACCTTTACATGCTAAAGAGAAAGTAACTTTTACAAATGCATTTACTCATGCAATAAATATTTACTGGAGATGTTGCCATCAAGTTGTCCAATGATGTGAACTTAAGGATTTTTACATTAATGAGAAACATATGAACAAAAATAATGGTAAAACTGAGCTCAATATGCATAATTCACTTCTTAGAGCCCTGTGTTTAATACGAGTTTACCTCATTCAGCAAGTATTTACTGTTTGTTACACGAAAGGCACTGTATGGGGAGAGGAAAAGGGAGATGCATAACATGTACCTGGTGTCAAAGCATGTTTAAAAATTCTGCATTATATTTTCCTATTTAAAAAAAATCTACCTGGTCCGGAAAGATTCCACATGCAGCAGAGCAACTAAGCCCGTGCGCCACAACTCCTGAGCCTGCGCTCTAGAGCCCACGAGCCACAATTACTGAGCCTGCATGCTGCAACTACTGAAGCCCGCGTGCCTAGAGCCCATGTTCCACAACGAGAAGCCACCGCAATGAGAAGCCCACGCACCACAACGGAAGAGTAGTCCCCGCTCGCTGCAACCAGAGAAAGCCCGCGCACAGCAACCAAGACCCAACACAGCAAAAGATAAGTAAATTAATTATTTTTTTTTTTAAATCTAGACATCCAAGCCATCATCAGCCATCCCTAAATTAAATGAAATGTTCACATATGGTGTTCTTCCTGCATAATTACTCCAACATTTTCTTAGGACCCTCGTCTTCCCACCATTCCTCCTAAAAGTCCCGAAACCTCAGAGTCTTACTCTCATAACCATTCTCTCTCCTCTCATGCTCCTCTTTCAAGTCTGTCACTTTACAGACTCTGAACCTTATTTTTCACCTACCTTCCTAATGAAATCAGCTCTTCGGATTTCACCTTTTTCTTTCAGTGATAGTTCTGACCTCAGCATATTCTTTTTATTTTGCCCAACACTGGTTCCTTGTCTTCTCTTCCAACCAGGCCTCTTCTTCCAGGTTTCTCTTCATATGCTCTACTGCCCAATCACCTCTGCACCTGTTGTCCCATTTCTCTTCTCCCTTTGATGGCTAACTTTCTCAGCCACAGTAATCATTCCTGAGTATACAACACCAGGTGCTTCAAGGGCCCAGGTAGGGTCTGTGCAAACAGGCATCCTGGATGTGCAGCACCAGGCACAACAAACACACAGTTGGTACTCAACAAGCAAATGCCTAACTGGTCTTTCACTTTCCTTATTTTTTTTTTAACTACCCCCTAACTTCAGGCAACTTAATTCTACTTTGACTCCCAGTCATGTCTTTCTCCTGGCCAAACTCAAACATCTTTTTGTCCTATGCATATCAATCTTTCTACTTCATTTGACACTACTATAAGCCATACTCCAAATTAAGTTGGTCCAGATTTAAACTTTTTCTTTTTAACTTTCTTAAAACCACACACAGAGCTTCCCTGGTGGCGCAGTGGTTGAGAGTCCGCCTGCCGATGCAGGGGACACGGGTTCGTGCCCCGGTCCGGGAAGATCCCACATGCCGCGGAGCGGCTGGGCCCGTGAGCCATGGCCGCTGAGCCTGCGCGTCCGGAGCCTGTGCTCTGCAACGGGAGAGGCCACAACAGCGAGAGGCCCGAGTACCGCAAAAAAACAAACAAAAACAAACAAACAAAGAAAAACACACACAAAAACAATACAAGCTGTAGAGTAAGATAACCTATAACCAGAATTTCTAAAACAAAACAAAAAATTCAAATCAAGAAAGGAGAGACACTCCATAGAAAAATGGGAAAACACTTAAACAGGCACTTCACATAAAAGAACCTCCAAATTTACCATAACATATGCAGATATTCAATCTCATTAATTAGCAGTGAAATGCAAAAGAAATCTATAATGCAATACCACTACATGCCTACAGAATGGCTAAAATGAAAAAGACAGGCAATATACTAAGTGTTACCAAGGGAACGTGGAACAACTGGAAATTATATGCACACTGTATAACCCAGCAATTCCATTCTTAAGTATATATGCCACTGAAATATGTTCACCAAAAGCCACCCTGCTCGTAATAGCACTATCTTAGTAGACAAAAACAACCCAAATATCCACCAACATAAGAACAGATATTGATTCATGCAATGGAATGCTGCACAGCGATGAGAATGAACTATTGCTACATGCAATAACATAGATGAATAACATAGATAAAATATAATTGATATAAGAAGGCCAGATGTGAAAAGTACTATATGATTGTATTTACATAAAGTTTAAAAGCAGACAAAAGCTAATCCATGGTATTAGAAATCAAAGTAGTGGTTAATTTGTATGGAGGTAGAGACTGGGAGGGGTAGAGGGACATCTGGGCTGCTGGTAATGTCATATTTCTTGATGTGGGCATTGGTTAAATGGGGCGCTCACATTGTAAAAATGCACTGAGTTGTACGCCTATAATTTGTGTGCTTTTCTGTACATGTTATGCAGAATAAAGGGCTAAAAACAAAACACACATACACATACACACACACACACACACACACACACACACACACGCTCATATATTAAAATCCTCCTTGAGAGCAATCCACAATTTTAAATTACCAACCTGAAAGTTGATAAATATGAACTAGCTGATTGTGCTGGTAAACTGAATGTGGAAGAGATTAAGGAGGGTAGCCGAAGAAGAAACGAAGTGAGTGGATGAAAGAGGGACTTGAATGTAAACAGAGGAGAAGCAGGGCAAACTGGCTGGAATGAAATAATGAACAGCAGAAAGAGAGCCCAGGAAGAGTCCATGAACGCTGATTTAAGTTCACTCTCTACCCACCTCCCTCACCAAGTTACTGTGACGTCTCTCGTGAGATCACGCTTACGAAAGCCCTCTGTAAAAGATAAGGCATTCCGCAAGCATAAGGAGAATATATAAAATTCCCAGGATAATCTCTTGAAACAAATTACAGGTTCAATCTATTCTGGAGCTAGAAGGAAACTTTGGGGCAAAATTAAGATCCAAAGAGGACAGGCAAGTTGGCACATGTCACTCAGGTATTTAGTCTCATAATGAGATCTGGAAACCTGCTCTATGGTCTCCTTCTCAAGTGGTCATTTCATTATAACAAGAACCTACAAACTTCAACATAGCTTTAAACAATTTCCACATATTTTTAAACATTGGCTGTTTGGGTCTTTTTTTCAATTCCCTGCTGACACCAACCTTGCATTTCAGTCCTGATTAATATATGTTGGGAGATGGGGAGGAAAGAAGAGTTAATTTAAAAAAAGTTTTATTTATTTTAGGTTGATTGATAAATTTAATGCATAGTATTTATGCATTACTTAATAAAAGAATGAAGATACAGCTCTCTGGGACCCAATATTTCAAAATATAAGTAAATATGCCTGTTATTTGACTCAAGCTGGTTAGCAGTTCCTCTACTGTCACTTTACAGAATAATGCACACTGTAACAAATTAAATGCAGAAATATATACAAAAGACTCTGCCCTGTCTCTCTCCAATCCCACATATCTATTAATCATACATACACATATATAGAATCCTTCCCTTTGTATGTATGTATTGTTTATTATCACTGTCGCTGTTTGCTTCCTTTTTGAAGAAATGAGATCAACCATATTGTACATATTATCCTACAACTTGCTTTTGCATTAAACATTCCAGGATATCTTTGTGTCAGTACCTATAGATATAGCCCATTTTATGAATGAATGAGTTCCATAATTTATTCAACCATTTTCCAACTAATGGGCATGCAGCTGTTTCCAGTTTCTTGTTTCACAAGTATATCCTTGTTTACATAACCTAACGTATCAATCCTTTTATTTATTTATTTTTGATAGAATAGATTTCTAAAGGGTATCAGCTTATTTAAACCAGTTGTAGCAATTCACACTCCCAGCAATGCTGTATGAGCCTGCTGCCTTACCTCTGGCCATTCATAGATATTATCATTCTTTTGTCTGCCAATCTACACACAAGAAATGGTATCTTTATATTTTGTTTGTATTTTCCTGCCTTTATCTTCAGTCATTTTTATTTCTTCATTTGAGACTTACCATTTTTCTTCTGGGTTGTCTTTCTCTATCTTTCACTTAATTTTAAGAACTGTTTAAATCTAGAATTTGAATCTAAGTGCGTAGAAGTCAGGAAAGTTACTCTATTTTGCTCAGTTCAGTATCCCCACAACTGAGGACAGTGCCTGACATACAGTACATGTGTTTAATAAATACGTATTGAATGAATATAAATAGGGAATATTAATCCTTTTTCAAATATATTAGAAATGTCTTCCCCTGACTTATCAATTTGTTTATTTGGTCTCTAGCTATATAAAGGTTTCACTGATGATTATATTGTTTTAAGAAAACAAATATATCTTCTTATCTTTATAGCTTCAGGGTTTACTCCCTCAATTAGGAAAGTTTCCCTATCCTGAGATATTAAAAATACTTATCAAATTTTTCTTTTAATATTTTACAGGGATTTTAATATTTGAATCTTCAACTGAAATTTTTTATGTTGTGGGGAGATCTCCAACTCTATTTTCTCCCAAATGGAGAGTCAATTATGCTACCCTTCTCTCACTAAACTGAAACAGTAAGCTACCTTACATACTACCTTTCTTGATTCTGTTTCTTTCTTTTTTTTTTTAATAGCTAGCTATGAACGAACTTTGAAACTGTTAATGTTTTACTTTACTATTTTTTTTTACTTTTTAACTTTTCATTTTGGTTTTTTGTTTGTTTTTTAATTAATTTTATTTATTTATTTATTTTGGCTGCATTGGGTCTTCATTGTTGCACACAGGCTTTCTCTAGTTGTGGTGAGTGGGGGCTACTCTTTGTTGCAGTGCGTGGGCTTCTCACTGCGGTGTCTTCTCTTGTTGCGGAGCACAGGCTCTAGGTGCGCAGGCTTCAGTAGTTGTGGTGCACGGGCTTAGCTGCTCCGTGGCATGTGGTATCCTCCTGGACCAGGGCTCGAACCCAGGCTCGCCTGCACTGGCAGGCAAATTCTTAACCACTGCACCACCAGGGAAGTCCTTGATTCTGTTTCTGAACTCTTTTTTTTTTTTTAATCCCACTGAGCTGTTTGTCTATTCCTGAACAATACTACACTGGTGTGATTACAGTCTATTAATACTAAATTTAAATTTCTGGTAAGTCAAAGTCACCTATAGTCATCTTTTTTAAAACCTTTTAATTCCTCCACTTTTACTCTTCTGTATGAGCTTTCTACTCAATGCATCCCCACACAGGGGGGAAAAAAATCTATTAGGATTCTGATTGGTTTTTTAGCTATTCTGGTGATAGCTAGTTTTCATTTTACACTAGAAATTTTCTAAGAAGACATCCTTATCAAAGCCTCATATCTCTTTTCTAGAAAAATTCATAAAAAGAATTTTGAATTTATTTATTTTGATTTTTAATACCATTTAACATTAGAATATTTACTCAATCCATGAGACACTTTAGATTTTCAAAACCTAGCAAGGACCGTGATCTCTGCTCCCATGTATTTCCAAAAATAATTCAGTCATTATTTGGCTACTCTGCCAAGAAAGAAAAAGTTATCTTTAAAATAACTCACTATCCTCAGTAACATTTAGAAAGAAAATATCCTACGTCAACAAAGAACTAGATAGAGCTTGAGAATGTGATTGTTTCAACGACGTATTACGAGACAATCTTTATAGCAAAGGGGACAAAACAGATTTGTTTTGTGATTAAAAAACATTTTTTGTTTATTTCAAACCCCTAGTTTAAGGCATAAAGAATCTTCCCTGGTGGCGCAGTGATTAAGAATCTACCTGCCAATGCAGGGGATACAGTGTTCGAGTCCTGCTCCAGGAAGATCCCACATACCGCGGAGCAACTAAGCCCGTGCTCCACAACTATTGAGCCTGCGCTCTAAAGCCCGCAAGCCACAACTGCCGAGCCCACGTGCCACAACTACTGAAGGCCGTGCACCTAGAGCCAGTGCTCCGCAAAAAGAGAATGAGAAGCCCACGCACCACAAGGAAGAGGAGACCCCACTCGCCGCAACTAGAGAAAGCCGGCATGCAGCAACAAAGACCCAACACAGCCAAAGATAAAAATAAAATAAATTTATATTAAAAAAATCATACAACTGTTTTTGCTTAACGTGACAAATACTGAGTGTTGAAATGTGCTTCCTATTCTTTTCTCTTGAATACTTGTTCAATTTCTTTACTTCTTAATATCAAAAATATTATGATATAGCACCTGGCCAGGTACTTCAGAGGCAAACAAACGCTAGATCTAGATGTACTTGCCACATACTGGCAGTGTGAACTTGGTCAAGTCAGTTCACCCCTTTACACCTCAATAAAATGAGGGAATTGGACTACATAATCTTTAGAGTCCATTCAAACTCTCAGATTCAATGATGGCTGTAAGTCTTTTAAAGTTTCCTAGTTGCATCAGAAGATATAGACATCTCAGAACTAAGTTCAAAGAAAGGATCAGTAGATTTAAGCAGTTTCAGAAAAAGCAATTGTCTTTCTCATTATTTCTTTTCTTTTTTTTTTTTTAATTTATTTTTGGCTGTGTTGGGTCTTCATTGCTGCGCACGGGCTTTCTCTAGTTGTGGTGAGCGGGGGCTACTCTTCGTTGCGGTGCGAGGGCTTCTCATTGTCATGGTTTCTCTTGTTGCAGAGCACGGGCTCTAGGCGCACAGGCTTCAGTAGTTGTGGCATGTGGGCTCAGTAGTTGTGGCTCGTGGGTTCTACAGCGTAGGCTCAGTAGTTGTGGCGCACAGGCTTAGTTGTTCCGTGGCATGTTGGACCTTCCCGGACCAGGGCTTGAACCTGTGTCCCCTGCATTGGCAGGTGGATTCTTAACCACTCTGCCACCAGGGAAGCCCTCTCATTATTTCTTTTTAACTAATGAACTATTTCATATGTGGGTTAAAATGAAAGCTATTTCAGTGAAGATGAATAAGTTGCTAATTAGCTTCCATATTCACCATGAATTGACTTACAGTGTCTGTCATTTTATTTTGGGCATAGAAATTTACCTAGTTCATAAAATGCTATTTTCAGATAAGACTTTGGTGTCTTAGAAAATGGAGCTGTACATGGTTTGAGAAAGTATAGTGAGCCATGAAAGGAGGAAGTAAACGCCTGCTCTTTGTGTACCAATAGGTTTTTCCCAAGCTTTTCCTGAAGATTAGCTTGAGGATGATGTTGGGAGAAGATGGAAATGCTAAGCTGGGAGCCAGGGAGGAAAGGCGAGCTGGGGCAGGTAAGTACAGAGGACTAATCACAAACTTTATGATTTAACTGATTAAAGCTGTAAAGCACAACTGAATTATGTTCAGGGAAACAGAGATTTTACAATGAGCAGAAAGTACCTGTAATGACTACAGAGATCACTGATAAATCAGTAATATTCACTTTTAAAAAATGGCTATTGTTTTCTGTGTTTTCAAAAATCTTAGTTTACGATCAAGATTCTCAAATAGAATAAAGTTGAGAACTGAATTGACTACTTTGGAAATTCTGGTGATATTTAGGTATTTTCATTAATTATTCACATATTTAATTTCCTACTTAACTTGATCAGTCTTGGCTAAATCTGACTCGAATATCACTTCTTGGGGACTGAAGACTTCTGAAGAACAGGGTACTTTTCTTTGTAAATTCCTTTGATAATATTTTAATGTGACTCAGAATCAAGAATGCCTTTCACAAAGGCACTCTGCATTTATAAAATGTGGTACTTCAAACAATTCTGTGAATGAGATTAAAAAACAGTTCCAATTATCATGTAATTTATTTTTTTAGTCTAAAGCTGGAAGAATGAGAACTGTTACCCCAAGATCCAGAGTCTCTCTCTATTTCCCCTGCATTAGTGCTGTGAATAAATTGGCAGTAGGGGAGTGTTATTTTCCCTCCACAAAGAATAGTAAAGTTTTTGAAAGTCCCTGATAAGGCACAACTTGTATCTCATCCTTAAAGATGGACCTACCAACACACCATTGTAAAGCAATTATACTCCAATAAAGATGTTAAAAAAAAAAAAAGATGGACCTACCAATAGCCTTGACCCCAGATGGTTTCAAGTGGTAGAGGCAACTGTGAAGTGGAAGCAGATATGAAAAGAGGTTTTATAAAATCCTATTTGTTCCCTGCTACCAGCATCCATACCTCTTAGAGGCAGGTCCAAAGGAAAACCTAAATTTATATGTGTTGAAGTTTTTTTCAATGAATGAATCATTATGGGTGTCTGTAGTACATTGTTTGCAAAAATGACTAGGGTAACTCCTTCCATCCTGTTCTCACCTTTTCCTGGATATCCCTTAGGGTGCATAGAACAATGAGCCTAATTCCCAAGTTAGCTGGGGCCAGAGAAGTGTTGACAGACCAAGGAGAGCAGTCCTTTCCTCCCAAATCACCTTTAAGCTTTCATAGAAAGTTGTCTAAAACTTACTCTAGACATTACCAAATTATCGCCACTTACTCCATTATGAAATCGCTAAAATCACTTGCTCCAGGTCACAAAGAAATCAAGTACGCCTCATAACTCTGATTACCAAAGCTCTTCTCCCAGGAAAACAGTCAGCACCCTGGACCAGGGTCTGCAAAGGCTCTTTCAAACCATAAGTCCGCCCCTCCTCATTTAGGTCGGTGCTCACAGAAAAAGAAACGTCAGGAGCCGGAAACGTGGCCAGGGCGATCCACCTCTGTTCTAGGCACCGTTAGAAAGAACCTCAAGTGTCACCACAAGTGACACTCGGGACGGAGACACGCTCCAGGCGGCGGGTGGCCCTAAAGTTACGGACTGGGGCGTTGGATTCCGGAGGACAGGAGAGGGGAGAGGGGTGTCACCCTGGTCTTCCGGGCGCTTTAAACGGGAGGCGCCGTTGATCGGCGAGAACCCAGCCAACGTCTCGGGGTCGAAGCTGCGCCCACCCTGGACGGGCTGGGCCCCAGGCCCGGTTAGCCTTACTTTGAGCGTCGTCCAGAATACCGCCGCCCGACCCGAAACATGTCCCGCCTCCAGACCCGGGCCCGGCCTGCCCTGGAGAAGCGAGGACTGATGAGTACGCAGTCGGCACTCAGGCCGGGGCCTCGCTTCGCCCAGATCCCGGTATGCACACTCACCAGCCTGGTGGCCCGGTATGGCCCGGGCCCCACGATGCGGTGCTCCATGGCCCGCACGCAGCGGCGGCCACGGCCACACCAACGCAGATCCCGGAGAGTCCTAGGCGCCGCAGTTTGAATCCCGAGCCCACGCGCTGCAGGCGCGGATTGGGCTGTGCGGCGGCACGTGACGGGAACTGCGGGGCGGGGCCGCCGGGGGCCGCACGGCGGGGGCGGTGGGCGTCTCCTCCGAGTCCTCCTGCTGCTGAGCGGCAGTAGGTTCACAACCGCCAGGGGTGGAGTCCGCGGCCCACCCTCGCCCACCCCGCGCACACGCAAGCAGTCTCCGCAGAAGGGTCGATGAACGTGTGTAATTCAGTGACCGAAAGCCGGTTGGACTGGAGAGGCAAATCCCTGTCCGCCCTTCCAAGTGCACCGTGAACCTGGTGGTGCGGCGAAGATTGGGAGAAGTGGGTAGTGAAAGGAAGCGAGGGGACAGCCTCTTCAAGTGGAGGGACATGTAAAAACTAGATAAGAGCTCTTGGCCACAGGGAGTGTAGACAGCGTGTAAGAACAACAAAGAGCTGGAAACGAGCCCCATTCAGCTTCCTGTGTTGTTCTTCTGGTAGAGTAGTCTTTCCCTGGAATTTGAGTTCTTTGTTTTTTGGATCTGACTGAAATTTTCAGTCCTATGCCACAGGGCTCTGAGTCCATTTTGCTGCTCAGAATTTTCCCCCTAGGAATTGATGGTGTGATTTGCAATTGTTCAAAGGGATAAATGAGGTCACCACTCTATGCCTACAAGTTCAAAGTTCAAATCTCATCACCTCAGCAACCATTCAGGATGAGATATCATAAGTAAGAGATAAGGAAAGGATCAGATTCCCACCCTTTGTTAATACTCTTCCTGCATTTGCTGCCTTAGATATGTATTTAGCTGCATTTTAGAAAGCCCCAAAAATTCCTGAGATGATACATATGTATTACTTTTGTAATCAGAAAAAAGCAATAAAGATATTTTTTTACTTCCGATCCTTAACAGAACTTTTTCTTTTTTTTGGACCTCTAAACTCCATGGAAGAAATATTGCTTGTCCTTGGCAAGGGACACCAATGGGGCACAAGAGACAGAAGGAGAAATTTCAGAGCCTTGTCCATCTGGGGATTGTCAGCACCTGCCACAGTGGTGGAACTGTGATCTGATACAAGACATCATGCCCTGCTTCCTGAGCATTTTCCCAAGAGTTGGTCATGAGCCAAAGACAAGATAGTTCCTTTTTCTGGAAAGGCGTATCTCCCCATGATCTACATATCAGAGGCCACAAAGACAGTCTTTGTAAATGTAGTTTAAATTAGACAGCTGATCATCTACTAGTCTTTCAGCATCACATAAATCAACTGGGAAATTGCTCACCTTCTCTCTGCCCTAAAATGCCAGTGCTTTCTACCTTTCTGACCTATGTTTCAGCCACAATGGTCCTCTTTCCATTCAAACCTCACAGTCCGCTTGGTTCCCCTGCTGGGAATGTTCTTTCCTCAGTTCTTTGCAAGGCCGTCTCCATCTCACCATTCAGGTCTCAGTTCATAATGCTGCCAACCTTAGAAAAGTCTTCCTTGACCTTCCTGTATAGAGAAGCCTGACATGCCCACCCTACTCTTGCACTGTTTTATTTCCTTCTGAGCACTTACCTGTAACTAGAATTACTTATTTTCTTCTTTTCTACTTCTACAGTGATGGTTGTCAAATGAAGGGGTTCCAGCTTCTGGGAGCATTTGGGGCATTTAGGCATTGAGGTTGTTTTCTGATCTTCTAAAAGGTAGGAAGGCCAGTACTGGTATTTTGTGGGCAGGGGCCAGGGGAGCTAGATGTCTTCTGGTGCTTAAGTCAGGCCACACAACCTACAATTGGCCCATGTTCTGCATGCCTTTTTATTGTCCACTGGACATTCAGGTAAGTGAATAACCCATTTGTTATTATCTGAGCCTAGAACCTAACTCTGTTTTACATGTAAAATAAAAAGTAGTTTTGGCCGGCTAGAGTACACACTGAAGTTTCCAGGAATATCACACCCTGTCCCATTTGGGATTGTACCAAAACTTGCTCACCATGTCACAAGAGCATCAGTAATGGCAACGCAGCTAATGGTATTTGAGACATGTATCTGTGTCATCCTGTATCTGCAACTCTTGAATTCATGGGAATTGTGCATAAAGGTGCTGTATACTTATTTACTCCTTATTTCAAATGTCTAATATAAAGGAAGAATGACAAGAATATTCAGTTGACTTTACCTTTACTTCTCTTCAATCCAAATTAATTTTTTAAAATTTATTTTTGGCTGCATTGGGGCTTCGTTGCTGCATGCAGGCTTTCTCTAGTTGTGGCAAGCGGGGGCTACTCCTCCTTGCATTGCGCGGGCTTCTCATTGCGGTGGTTTTTGTTGCGGAGCACAGGCTCTAGGCACACAGGCTTCAGGCGCGCAGGCTTCAGTAGTTGCAGCATGCAGGCTCTAGAGCACAGGCTCAGTAGTTGTGGTGCACGGGCTTAGTTGCTCCGCGCCATGTGGGATCTTCCCGGACCAGGGCTCGAACCCGTGTCCCCTGTATTGGCAGGCAGATTCTTAACCACTGTGCCACCAGGGAAGTCCCCCAAATTAATTTTTATAAGTAGATGCAAGTACTTGCCTATCTCATTATATCTTTCTGATATAATCATGCTTAGGTATTTATTTAAATTTTGAAATGAATATTGCTTTATTATGAATTACTTCCTTTTTATTTCACCGTTATATAAAAAATGTTAATTTTAATTATGTATAGGTTGGCTACCTGTGAATTTCATTTCAGCAGAATAAAGAGCATTGACCCTAATCCAGTTGTGAACCGTTGCTCTGTCTAGACTATAAACTCCATGAGATCAAGGACCTCTTGTTTCCCACTGTACTCCAGTTCCAAAAACCGTATCTGATACATAGTAAACACTCAACTAAAAAAATTAATATATAACTTTGTTTTAATGTAAAAATGTTTTAACTTACTCAAGTAAAATTGAAGCAGGAGGGAGATTCTACAGTTGGATTCTACAGTTGGATTCTACAGTTCCAATTCTACGTGGATTCTACAGCTCCATGCCTGAGCATACCACAATCTTCCTTCCAAATCCATAGGCACCCCAGTTGAATAAGCACAAAAAAATGCTAGTTCATTTTTTTGTTTGATAGATTAACAACTATAAAGAATATAATGGTGCATTATTTCATTTTTCTACATTTATTTTCTATGTATTCTATGGTATTATATAAATACATCGTAAGTTGACTCAGTTCCTTTTTGGAAAGAGTTACCCACTACTTCTAAGAAATAAATTACAGTCCTTACAGTTGTAAAGCTGCTTGCAAAGCTTTGTCACATTATCTCATTTGATCCTCAGAACCATATGGATATGCAAATATGGATAATCCCATCCTACTGCTGAGGAAGCTAAACTTCAGAGACTAAGTGACTTGCTTAACTAGAGACGTTTAGTGTCCCACAGCCAGTAATTGACGGAACTTGGAACTGAACCTATACCTTCTGCTGCCAAAGACTGTGGAGTTTGGTTTGCTTTGGTTTGATTGCTTAGTTGGTCGGTTTTTACTAATGCCTTCACAAATCAAAAAGGATACTTTCCAAATGTAAAGTAGAGTTTCACATTTATATTTATGCAAAGACACATTTCAGGAGGGGGGAGAAGGATAGAAACCTTTCATAAGTTTATCCAAATGATCATTCCTAGGAATGAGTTTCATAAAAACCTGAGGAAAGGGCTTCCCTGGTGGCGCAGTGGTTGAGAGTCCGCCTGCCGATGCAGGGGACACGGGTTCATGCCCCAGTCCGGGAAGATCCCACAGGCCGTGGAGCGGCTAGGCCCGTGAGCCATGGCCGCTGAGCCTGCGCGTCCCGAGCCTGTGCTCCGCAACCGGAGAGGCCACAACAGTGAGAGGCCCGCATACCACAAAAAAAAGATTATTTCCACATTCACAGTGGAAGCAATTTTAATAAATTACTGTTCACACTCTTCTTAGCATATGTAAGTGTAAGGCCATCAAGATCCTGTAGAAGCTTTGCCTCAGCCTCAGAACATCTTTATAAAGTATTAGCACATTGAGAATGGGCAGTTTCACCATCACCACCTGACTTGTCACTGATATTAGGAAGTTCCAAGCTATGGTGCACGAAAGCAACATAGGCCTCAAGTATACTGTGGGGTTGGAAGCTGTGTTTCGCAATCATGCCCAGTAGGGAACAGTTGGGAGTGGTGCCCTCACTCCCCAGGGGATTCCTGACTGCTACATGCAGTTCTGCTGCTGCCTGAAAGGTCTCCCAGCCAGTTGGATGGGTCATTTTGAAAGAACTCCTCTGCTGAAACCCAAGTCACTCAGTTCCTACCTTCAACTTGAGCCTTTCAGATTGTACTACAACTACATTCAGTTGTGTTTGTTGGCATTTAAGCCATCAAGACTGTCTATTTGCCAAGGTTCTTAAAAGTTGTAATATCTGTGACTTGATTTCCATGGCTATTGGTCTGTACTGTCACTGTTCTATTAGGAAATGTTCCCCCAGAGGTTGTATTAACCCTATTCACTAATAGGGACATCATATTCTTTGGGGTATGGGTGAAGAAGAAACGATAAAAATATATGGAAAACATAAAACCATACTATTTCATTGAAACTGTTGAATAATATTTTTATTTCAGTATTTAAAAAGTAAATGTCCCAAAGAAATAGAGAATTTATATTCATTCATTAATTTATTCAACAAGTATGTATGAGTACCAACTATGTGGCAGGCACTGTTCCAATCACTGAAATACTGAAGTAAATAAAACAAAGTTCTCATTTCCAGAAGCTGACATCCTAGTGGGGAAAGGGATGACAAGCTAACTAAAATACATAAAAATATATATAATATATCAGGTGGTAATTGGGTGCTGGGAAGAAAAGTAGAAGAAGAAAGAGAGGAGGGTGGAGGGAGTGGATGCTATTTTGGCTCAGGTGGTCGGGAAAGTTCTGTCTGATGAAGTGACATTGGGTAGACAATCTGAGTGGAACAGAGGGATAGCTGTCTAAGGGAGGACCTTCCAAGCCAGTGGAGCAACAGCCCGTGTGAAAGCCTGAGGTGGACACATACTCGCCACGTCCAGGGAATACGGGAAGGGGGCCAGTGTTACTGGATTGGGGTGCGTGAAAGGGAGAGAGGAGGAGATGGGGTTGAATACAGAGTGGAAAGGGGCTTCTGAGGCCACATATGAGCCACATGATTTGGATTTTACTCTGAATTTGTTGCAAATGTATTAAAAAGTTTTGAGTGTGTCAAGATCTTAAATAGGTTTTTTTAAGCAGCACTCTTGCCATTGTGGGGATAATGGATTGGAATGGGTGTAGGAATGGAGTGGAAGCAGGAAAACCAGTTAGGGATACTGTTGCAATACACTTGCAGGAAAAATAAATAAATTTGGTTGGTACAGTGCTTGGCACATAGTGACATTCCACAAATATTTGTTGAATGAATAAATGAATGAGCAAGTGAAACTAAGCTTCAAAAAGTTATCTCAGGACTTCCGTGGTGGTGCAGTGGATAAGACTCCATGCTGCCACTGCAGGGGGTCTGGGTTCAATCCCTGGTCCGGGAACTAGCTCCCACATGCATGCTTCAACTAAGAGTTCACATGTCACAACTGGGGAGCCCTCATGCTACAACTAAGGAGCCCACCTGCCGCAACTAAGACCCAGATCAACCAAAAGAAAAAAAAAAAGTTATTCATCTCCTAAAGATGGATTCAATTCATTTTATCTATGTGTATTTCTTATAGGTATGTACTCTTCGATAGAATAGCTAACTTTTATATTTTCAATTTAACCTATACAATTTGCTGCTGAACCTACTATTCTGGTAGGTCTTATTGTTAAAGGATTATCCATTCTTGCTTCTCCCTTTTGAGTCTGGGAAGCTATTGGGTTGGCCAAAAAGTTTGTTCGGGTTTTTCCATAAGATGGTACAGAAAAACCCGAACGAACTTTTTGGCCAACCCAATACAATCCATACCCCATGCCTTGTGTTATAATCGTGCACACGCATACACACACACGTGCACACACACACACGTGCAACAGACTTCCTGCCACCTCACAATCACACCATTATAGTTTGAAGTTAGAATAAGAAAATCTTTAGCAAGGACCTAACTGAATGGTTTCTCATATTTGGACACAAGTTCAGTTTCTGGCATGTCACAGCCATGCCTCTGTATTGCTATGGCTAAGTATAATTCTCTACATCTAAGAAAGTGAGATGATAGAAAAACAATATCTTTTAAACGAACATTTGTCTGGCCAAGGAACATAGGATTCGAGGAGGAAGATCCTAGAGACAAGAATCACCAAGGTAGCTTGTTTAAATTCCTAGGTACCTAGATTCCACGGGTGATTTATGGTTTTGACTCCTTACCAGCAACTCCAAAGATCCATGTACATATTTCTAATTCTGATGAGGCAAAACTTTAAAACTCCCACCTTGGAGGCTGGTATGCAAGAGAATGTCATCCAGCTTGTACATGAGCCTAGCCAACCCCTAGGATCTCATGTCCAATGTGACTTTGATATTCTCTACTGTTTGTGTTTATGTATCTTATGGGGACAATATTATGCTATAGTTGTATTTCAGAAGTCAATGGACTTATTCCTCATAAATGCTAAAAGCCAAAAGAAGATGGAATTTGGATATGCAGCTTTGACTGACAGTGAAACATCCAAATAGAGGTGACCCATGGTTGAAAATATTAGATGAAGAGGACAGGGTAGAGTTGGGGAAGTTGAAGACCTACAGATAAATGAGGACTTTGAGGAAGGAAGAGAGAGAGAGAAGAACAGAGGCCTTCACGGTCCCATTTCAGCCCTTTAGCTTACTACCCTGACTGACAAGTTTCTCTGGCCCTCAAACCTGCTGCTTCAATAGAAAACTTCTGTTGGTTCTTATAAGGTAAATTTAAATTTGCCTTGCCCCATGACAGTCTAAAAAATTATATGTCTCATCTATCTTCATAAAGACCAAACACTTTAACAGAGCAGCCATTTGTTGTACAACAAATTAAATTATTTTTGAACTATCCTCCTGTTGTCACCAAACATCTTTAAAGTCACCTTAAAATTAACATTATCTTTTTGATAAACTTTCACAATATCCACTTTATTGCAGGGTTTAGAATACTTCTTAGATGTGTAGTTCTTGTTTCCATACAAAGAAATGTGTGTAAAGTTAAGTAGAATAAGATAGTAGTGAGAATTAACTGTTTGTTCCAGCTCTTAAAAAAAAAAAAATCCTGCTGCTTCACCTCTGAGTCTAGGCTTGTCTGCCCACTCTGGGCACTTCATCTTTGTGATTCCTCAGCCTGTCCTGGGCCAGGGATAGCTCAGTTAGGGAATTACCCTACTCTCTTGGTTCCCTCCCTAGAGGCTTCAACTCTGGTCATTCATCAAAGACTTTCTCCTCTATTTCACTGTCAAAGGCTCAAGATTCAAGTTTTCACCTCAGCAGAATTACAAATCATTACATGTTATTGAACTTTCAGGTAGCAAACCAATAGTTAAATGATATATTCTAGTATCAGTACATCAGCTGTCTGACCCATAGCCCCTAAGCTCAGTTTTAAGAAAAATCTAAAGGTAAGATAAAATTATCTGTACTTTTAAAAGATTCATCACAAATGGTCCCTGAAATAGCAAATATACTTAGGATAGCCCCCAAAGAATTCAATTTACAAAAAAAAAAAAAAAGTGGAGGAGGAGAAGAATGTGCAGAACTTTTAGAAAACACTGCTGCCTGGTCTCACAGCCAGATGCTTGGAAGTGGTAAGGTGCCCAGGGCAGAGGTAAGATACTTAACAGGGAATCTCCTACTCCTGGCAGCAGCAGCAGAGGACCCTGGGAGCCAAGGCCCATGGACCACAAACAAACAAAAGAGACCAGAGAGTCAGAAGTGGGACAGTGGGTGGCAGCACCAAGCCAGAGCAGGATGAAATGAGATTGTGAGGTAAAAGCCGTTGGGGAACAAGGAAGGTCTGTGAGCTGGGGCAGGGTGTCTGTTATGTGTTGGGCTATCTTGAAGGGCTAACAAAGGCAACAGTGGTTATTGTGTTCGCCTGCGACACTGCCACTCTTATTTTCTTTCAGAGGCAAGTAATTGAAACTGGCTTGGATATAAAAAACAAAGTTATTTTAAGCATTTTATCCTTACTGATGATTACTTTATATTTTTCTTTGTTTATTTCTGACACAGATCTTTTTCTTTTCTTTCTTTCAACTTTTTATTGGGCTGTAACACATGGAGAAAAGCACTCATTATCTGTATAGGGTTTGAGAAATTTTCACTAACTGAACACATCCTTGTAACTAGCACCCCAATCAAGAAACAAAACACGACCAGGACCTGAGCAGACCTCCAGTCTCTACCTGCCTAAAGATAACTGGTATGGATCTTCTACTATGTAAGAAAAAAAGAAACAAGAAAGAGATTACCCCAGACTAAAGAGGGAACAAGAGCCACCTCACAAATTACCAGGAATTTAGTCCATCTACGTTGTAACCCAAAAACCAACTATAAAAAGTGGACAGGGGCTTCCTTGGTGGTGCAGTGGTTAAGAATCCACCTGCCAATGCAGGGGACACGGATTTGAGCCCTGGTGCGGGAAGATCCCACATGCCGCAGAGCAACTAAGCCTGAGCGCCACAACTACTGAGCCTGCGCTCTAGAGCCCGTGCTCTGCAACAAAAGAAGCCACTGCAATGAGAAGCCCGCTCACTGCAATGAAGAGTAGCCCCCGCTCTCCTCAACTACAGAAAGCCCGTGCACAGCAACAAAGACCCAGTGCCACCAAAAATAAATAAATAAAATAAATTTTTTTAAAAAGAAAAGCATTGAAAAATATACATCTTACTGTATGTAATATGGCAAAATAAAAAAAAATTGTTTTTAATTAAAGAGAGACTTTCTAGACATTCAAACCCGCTTGACTACATTTCCTTATTCAGCTGTCTCTGAAAAGTCAATGATAGGGGACTTCCCTGGTGGCGCAGTGGTTGAGAATCCGCCTGCCATTGCAGGGGACACGGTTTTAGCCCTGGTCCGAGAAGACCCCACGTGCCGTGGAGCAACTAAGCCCGTGTGCCACAACTACTGAGCCTGCACTCTAGAGCCCACGAGCCACAACTACTGAGCATGCCTGCCACAACTACTGAAGCATGCGCACCTAGAGCCTGTGCTCTGCAACAAGAGAAGCCACCGCAATGAGAAGCCTGCGCACCGCAACGAAGAGTAGCCTCTGTTCACCGCAACTAGAGAAAGCCTGTGCGCAGCAACGAAGACCCAACGCAGCCAAAAAATAAATAAATTTTAAAAAGTCAATGATTGGGTTGCTCCTGGAATTAACAACAGGGCAGAGCTTTGATCCCAGCTCCAGTGAGGGATTAGGAGGGAGAGTAGCTCCTCAGAGCTATGAAGTAACCTCCAGCCTGTCTACATACCAGAACACTGGAGACTCTTATTTAAAACACAGATGCCAGGCCTGACTCCAGGTCTCCTGAAAGTAGCTCCCTCAGGGCATAGGGGCACCAGAGGCGTGACCACAGATATGCCATTATTATCTGATCCTCTCCCTCAGAGTAGCTGAGGGCTGGAGGTGGGGTTCTGCAGGCCCTGCCAGGAGTGTCCTGAGGACCTGGGCAGCATTCTAGGAGAAAGTGCCTCTTACCTGTTCCTCTTTGCATGATGATGAAGTTCCAGAAGTAACATCCTAAAGGAATGTTAGATAAAGGCCTTGAGGAGAGTCAAGTCAGGCCTCCCAGCGAGGCCAGGAATAATACAGAGCCCAAGGAGATGGGAACAGGAGGTTTGAGGCAGAACCTAGAGTAACTACAGAGCTGCAGTGCAAATAGCTAGAATCACCTTTTCGCCAGGAGCTTTTAAAGAGACAAGGATCACAGCTTCATCTACTAAGGATTCTTGCCCAAAAAACTGAAACTAAACCTGACCATACCTCATTTTTATGAGGCAACTACCGATTTACAGGAAATGCAGAGGATGGAAAAATATGGGGAATTGCAATTGGCAACGTCTGGAATGTGGGGAAGTCTATAAGTGACCGGGTATTTGCAACTACAAGGAAGTGGGGTGCGGAGGGTGGAGGGAGAGCCCATAGAGGTTTGAGACAAATCAACCATCCATAGCATGTGGAATTATTTAGATCATAATTCAACCTACTGTAAAAATGATAAAAACTAAAAATTTTAAAAAGCAATCGGGAGACAACTGGAAGATGGAATACTGAATAGATATTTGAAGATAATCAAGAATTATAGTTTAAAATTGTATTGCAGTTATCTTTTAAATGACTCAGTCTTTAAGGGCTGTGGTTTTAGAACTTTAACATGCATCAGAATCACCTGGAGAACTTGTTAAAATGCAGATTACTGTGTCTCATTCCCAAGATTTTCTAATTCTGTAGAACTTTGTTGGAGCCTGAAAATTTCCATTTTTAACAAGCTGGATGATGGGTACATGAGGGTTATTTATTCCTATTCTGTCTACTCTTGTTATGTTTGAAATTTCTATTTTAAACATTTTTTTAAGATAAGGGAAGAGAAAAAAATAGAAAAAGCATTTGACAATATCCAATTCCTGATTTTTTAAAAAAATCTCTCAACAAACTAGAGAATACAAGGGAGCTTCCTCAACCTAATAAGAATCTATGAAGGGCCTCCCTGGTGGTGCAGTGGTTAAGAATCCGCCTGCCAATGCAGGGGACACAGATTCGAGCCCTGGTCTGGGAAGATCCCACATGCCACGGAGCAACTAAGCCCGTGTGCCACAACTACTAAGCCTGCACTCTAGAGCCCACGAGCCACAACTACTGAGCCCACATGCCACAACTACTGAAGCCCGTGCGCCTAGGACCCATGCTCTGCAACAAGAGCAGCCACCGCAATGAGAAGCCCGCACACCACAACGAAGAGTAGCCCCCGCTTGCCACAACTAGAGAAAGCCCATGCGCAGCAACAAAGACCCAATGCAGCCAAAAATATTAATTAATTAATTTTTTTAAAAAAAGAATCTATGGGGGCTTCCCTGGTGGCGCAGTGGTTGAGAGTCCGCCTGTCGATGCAGGGGACACGGGTTTCGAGCCCTGGTCTGGGAAGATCCCACATGACGCGGAGCGGCTGGGCCCGTGAGCCATGGCCGCTGAGCCTGCATGTCCGGAGCCTGTGCTCCGCAACGGGAGAGGCCACAACAGTGAGAGGCCCGCGTACTGAAAAAAAAAAGAATCTGTGAAAGTCCTCAGGTAACATCGTATCTGATAAAAGACTGAATACTTTCTCCCTAAGATCAGCAACGAGACAAGGATATCTGCTCTCATCATTTCTACTCAACATTGTACTGGCTAGCTAGTACAATGAGGCAAGAAAAAGAAAGAAAAAGCATCCAAATCGGAAAGAATAAGTAAAACCGTCTTTATCTGCAGACAGCATGATAGCCTATGTAGAAAATCCTTTGAGGTCTACAAAACAGCTGCTAGAACAAAGAAGAAGGTTTTACAATACTGTGGCAAGGACAGACAGACAGGCTGGGTAGGAGCTGGATGGCTGTGGAGAAGGGTTTTCTATCTTTATTTTTCTAAAGCCCCTAGGAGCTTTTTTTCCTCCTGAGCTTGCATCCTATCACAACCTGGGGGCCTTCCCTGACTGATATTGAGAGTGAAGACTTATTCCTTACTTAATCGTATTTCTCCAAGGAGAAATTCCTGAGAGCCATGGCTCTCAAACTTGTCTGCACACTGGAATCACTTGGGGAACTTCGAAAACTCCTGCTGCCCGGGTTCCACCTCCACGGACTGTGATTTAATTATACTGAGGTATGGCCTGGATGTAGGATCCCCAATTGTGATGTACATTGTACCCTGAGAACCACTGCCCTACAGGAATATTTCTGGCCTGGTAACCTCTGTGAACAGTGAGTTTAGGAGGTGAAACTGGGCAAGCATGGCTCAGGCTCTACTGGATTTTATGTGGGATCTGCCTGCCTTTAAAGTTTACTGATTCTGTTCTGCTACTCTGAGCCATAAATTGTACGGCAAGGGGCAGAGGGAACAGGAGGTGGGAGAAGACTATGGCTGTCCAGGAGTGACTGACTATGACAAGGTAAATCTAGCTAGTTCAGATATAAGGAAGTCCGCTTAGTCATCAGACTTAAAGCCATCTCTTCCTAAAACCTTACCTCCCCAACTTTTATTTGGAAAAAGTTCAAAGCATATATACTCACCACAAACATTCAGTACATTCATCAGTTGTTAACACTGTGTTCCATTTGTCATCTTTCTCTCTCTGTTTTTCCCTTTTTTCTTTTTTGGCTGAACCTATGTAGTTCAATAGGTATCTCTTAAGAACAAAGCCATTCTTCTACTTAATCATGATACAATTTTTACCCTCAGGAAGTTTAACATTGATACATTATTATACATTCCATATTTATATTACCCTAGTTTACCTCAAAAGTTCCTTTATACCTGTTTTAAAGACCGTACACTGCATTTAATGGTCTTTTCTCTTTACTATCCATAATCTATAGAAATCTCCCACCTTTTCAGAAGACACTGACAAGTTTGAAAAGGCCAGACTGTGTCATAAAATACACCATAATGATGCTTCCTTATGATTAATTCATGTTAAATATTTAGCATGAATACCAGGTTTGTGATGTCGTATGCTTCCAATTGCATCACATCAGTAAGAACACAATGTCAGTTTGTTCCAGTATCTCCGATGCTGGATTTAATCACTTTGGTTAACGTGGTGCCCACAGATCTCTTCATTTTAAAGGTATCTTTTCCCTTTATACTTAATAAGTAACCTGTTGGGTGATACTGTGAGCCCATATGAATATCCTGTTCCCCAACAAACTTATACCCATGGTTTTAGCACCCATGGATACTCAGTTATTACTGATTGGTAATAGTGATTTGCAATAGTGGTATTTGCAAATAGTGATTTTCTAATTCTATCATTCCTTCTACATTTTTTTAAAAAAAAACTATTTATTTTGTAAGTATGTACCCCGAGTCCAAAGTTAACTATGTTTAAACAAATTTTTGGCCAAAAACATTTTCAGTTCAACCTAATGAAAGTGATATCTAGAAAATATTTGACATCATTAAGTCGGCCTTAGACAGTTCCGATTCTAAAGCATTCCTAAGGCACGGTGTTCTGGGAGACAAATGTGCTTCTGTGGTGCTGCGTGGCGTGTGCAGCATCCATAACTGGCTGCAAGTGAGTCCTGGCAGGCTCCTTCCTCCTGACGCTGGGGGACTGTGAGAGGAGTCAGACGTAGGCCTCCAGGGCTGCATGGAACTCTGAGACACTGCACCAGCTGCTGGAACTTGGGCCTCTCCTCCGGATCTAAGGCCCAGCAACAAGCCATCACAGCAAATAGTTCATCAGGACAGTTAATCGGCTGGGCTATTCCGTAACCATCTTTCAGGTACATGGCCATCTCAAACGGGTCGATGTCCACGGAGGGTGTTTGGCCCAGAGTCATGAGCTCCCACAGCGTCACTCCAAAGGCCCACACATCACTAGCAATGGAGAACTCATTATTAACCAGACTTTCAAGAGACATCCACCGAACTGGCCTGTTTTCGTTGTCCCCCAGACAACGATAGTCCATAGGGAACAAGTCTCTGGAGAAGGTATTGTCTGTGATCTTAACTTGAAGTGTGTCATCAATGACACAGTTCCTAGCAGCCAGGTCTTCGTGGATGACTTCCCTTCTGACCAGGTAGCTCATTCCACAAGCAATCTGAATAGCCATGTGGACAGGTCTTGTTGAGAAATTGCCTGTGGATTATCGGCCTCTACTAATTTGCACTGCCGTAAAAACAGTTTAAGGTTCCCCCAATTCATGTAAGGCAATATCACCATGGGCTTTTCTCCTTCTTCTATACAGACATGAGTAATAGGAAGAAGATTCCTGTGATGAAGACCTCGTAGCTTACAACTTTCAGTAAGCATCATTGTCACCTGAATTTCAGAAGCTTGATCTTTAACTGTTTTTACAAATGCTTGTTTTTCCTTATTTGGATCTTTTTCATCTACTAAAATCCCATGGAAAACACGCCCAAAAGTACCTTTTTGGAGGACATCTTTTAGAGTTATCCTCTCCCTGGATATTGCGATATCCTTCAGCTTAGCTTTGGCCTCCAAAAGAGTGACACTTCTCAGGTCATTCTTCTCTATCCGCAAGGTGGGATAACCTGAGGAGCTGGTGATAGGAGTTGCATTGTTGGGTGTGTCGGTTCTCAGATACTGAGTCGTCTGGTTAGATGGCTGAGACAGCCCTTGGGAACTACTGCTGGCACTGATGCTGTCATCCAGTTCAATCCTTTTCATACTAAGAAGGTGCAAAACAGCTAATATTATTGCTACAAGAAATACTACTGCACAGCAAACCCTTACGCTGATATAAAACACACGCGTAGAAGTGGTTGGAGCTGCATGTACAGGATCATAAATAGTTCTGCTAGTGTTTTTGTTCAAGGATGACGTTTTTACTTCTTCAAGTTTTTTGTAGCACATTTTACTTCATTTGAAATTTAAGACTGTAAAGTTTTTTGAAGAATTTACTGTCAAGTTGAGCTGCATTAGTATCATAACCTCAGAATCTACTTTGCCAGTACAGGAAAGCTCGACCCAAAGCACTGATAAAGTGCGTGGAACTTCCCCCTGAGCAGAAATGTTGACCTGGGGCATGTCCATGGCCAGGATATTGTCTACTTGGAATCCCAGCTTATATTCAACCTTGGACTTTGCATGCCAAGTGAAGTGCCGGCAATTTGTCTCGCTGGGTACTAACAGGTTAAAGGATAGGGCGTAGTGACAAATAAGATCATTTCTCACATAATAAAGTTCTGCAACAGGACCGATGAGCCGGCGCACCTCGTCCTCTCTCAGGTAGAGGCTCACGCCAGGCCCCGCTTACGCGGGAGGCACCGCCGGCGGCCTCGGGGCAGGGGCGGCGGCAGGGCCCTCAGGCCGTGGGTCCACGGGAGGCGGCCCGGCCCAGCGGCCCCCGCCGCGCCGTCCTGCGCATGGCCACCGCCGCCGCCGCCGCCGCCGAGGAGAAGCGTGGGCAGCCCGCCGCGCCGCCGCCGCCCACCCGCGGCCCCGAGCCCCTCACAGTCCCGAGCCGGGGGCGGCCGCCCAGCTCATCGCGCCGCCGGCCCGTGGCCCCCTGCCGCCGCTTCAGACCGCGGGAGCGCGCCGCCGCCGCCACATCCTCCTTGGCCGCATCTTCCGCTGCGGGTGGCGGGCCTCCTTCCACATTTTTAACTGGAGTTGTTTTATAAAAAAGAGCTTTCCTCCCTTCCCCTCACTGCCTGCTTTTTTGAGTATAACTATGGACTCAGGGATTCCTTGTTTATTTATCAAATTATGATCCATTTCTGTCATTTGTCTTTTTGAAACCAGCTCTTGTGTTGTTTCCATAGATCCCCGTTAGTTTTTAAATAGTGTCTTTATTTCTGCTACAAGATATTTTAAGCTCATATAATATATTTCCTTCTCCAGACCTGGAAGCAGCCATTTCTCCAAGAAGTTCCCATTCCTTTTGACTGGAAATGGTATTTATTATGCCATTTCTCTTTGATGCAAAGTTTTGTTTTGTTTTGTTTTGATCTTTATCTGCCTGACTCCTACGTCTATCTCCAAGTTTGTTCCAAACTCGGGCATGTGAAAAATAAGGTGTTATGTATGAAACCCTTTACCCTTCAATACCTGACCCAGTGTAATGCAGAATAGGCTCACAACTTATCCTTACAGTTCTACATGGATTCAACAAATATTTTTTGAATGCTTACACTGTGCTAAGCACCCGGGATAAAATCTGAAGCAAGACACACACAGTCATGGCCTTCCTGTGCTTACAGTCTAGTGGAGAAGGCAAATATGAATCAAATGATCATATAAATATTTAACTACAAACACTGTAAATCTCTAAAAATAGGCACACTGAGTTCTAGGCACACATCAAGGAGTCTGGCATATTCTGGGTTGGGAAGTGTTCCCTTAAAATAGGAACTTAGAGGGACTTCCCTGGTGGCCCAGTGGTTAAGACTCTGCACTTCCACTGCAGAGGACACAGGTTCGATCCCTGGTCGGGGAACTAAGATCCCGCATGCTGCGTGGCATGGCCGGTAAATAAATAAATAAATAGGAACTGAGATCTAGGATCTGAAAAGTGGATAGGAGTTACTCAGTTCAAGGGAAAAAGGCGTGTGTGTGTGTGTGTGTGTGTGTGCGTGTGTTGGGGGTAGTGGTGCTGGTGGCAGAGGGTATGGGAGTAGTGAGTCTAGCAGGTTCTGAGGTAAAGAGAGGAAATTGGAATATCTGAGAAACAAGAAAAATGCTGAGGTCTTTATTGTCATAAGCTAGGCTAAGGGACTATGGGGTAGCTGGCAGGCTGGGCAGATGCTCACTCCATTGGACCCTGAGGGCACAGAAGTGAGATTGGAGTTGATAACGCTGAGAGTTTAGGAACACATAGGTACACAAAGCCAATAAACAAACACGCTCCAAGAGCCTTCAAAGGCAGGGTGGAGGTCTCTGGAGGAAGTGAAAGAGATGGATAAGAGCTGGAATTTTGTGTGGATCTTTTGCAGGGAGGAGGAAGGGATAGGTGAAAGGTTATGGGAGGGAACAGTCTGAGCACAGGGCTGACCTTCACCCTTCCCTTACTCCGAAGGATCTGCCCTTTTGCTCTCCTAAGATGTGGCACCACTGAAAACCTGGTCTGTCTCAGCCCAGAGGTGGAAAATTTTAGCAGGGATAGCTGGGAGGAAGGGAGTCCAGAGAATAATCTGAATGATTCCTTAAAGCTACATACAATCTGTGAGGCATGTGGGAGTGCTGTAAAAAAAAAATTTTTTTTAAGTTTTCCAACTCCTTTTACAATGCTAGCAGAACTGACACCAAATCTGATTGACGTAGTAAATGCAAAGAGAAAGGAGTAACATAAAAGTTACCATCTTAACCATTTTCAAGTGTACAGTTCAAGTAGTGTTAAGTACATTCACGTTGTGGAACCAATCTCCAGAACTATTTTCTTTTTTTTTTTTTTTTTTTTGCGGTAAGCGGGCCTCTCCTGTTGCAGAGCACAGGCTCCGGACACGCAGGCTCAGCGGCCATGGCTCACGGGCACAGCCCCTCCGCGGCATGTGGGATCTTCCCAGACCGGGGCACAAACCCGTGTCCCCTGCATCGGCAGGCGGACTCTCAACCA
This sequence comes from Phocoena phocoena, assembly GCF_963924675.1. Classification (NCBI taxonomy): domain Eukaryota; kingdom Metazoa; phylum Chordata; class Mammalia; order Artiodactyla; family Phocoenidae; genus Phocoena; species Phocoena phocoena. Next base: position 47,947,530 of record NC_089221.1, read on the forward strand.
CTGCGCCACCAGGGAAGCCCTCCAGAACTATTTTCATCTTGTGAAACTGAAACTCTGTACCCATTTATCCATTGATGGACACTTGAGTGGCTCCCACCTTTTGGCTAATGTAAAGAATGCTATGAGCATGGGTGTACAAATACCTCTTTGAGTCCCTGCTTTCAGTTCTTTTGTATATATACCCAAAGGTGGAATTGCTGGATTACATGGTAATTCTATTTTTAATTTTTTGAGGAACTATTATACCAAACTTTTCTCCATTGCAACTGCAAAAGGATTTCAATTTCTCCAATTTACCAATCTTTATTGGTTCCTGTTTGGGTTCTTTTTTACATACTGGCCATCCTAATGAGTGTGCATTTATTTTTAAAGTATACATGTTTATTGTGGGAATTAGAGATACAGAAAAATATAAATGAAAGAAAAAAGTAAAAACAAAACTGTTTTTAAATGTTCCATTTTAAAACGAGAAAGCACAGGGTTGCTATGTAAACATAAAAAGAGCCTTTGTTTAAAGAAATGCAAAGAGATTAATTAATAGAACAGTGAGCAAAGGACAGGCACGGGAAGGTTGCCAGGGATGAAACAGAAGTAGCCAATATTATGTAAAAGGGTTGGTATCTGGTACTGGGGAGACAAGGGTAGGAGCCTGCCTAGTTCACTGGCTACTTCCACCTGGTGAGGACACTGTTGAAGGGGCCTCCTGCAGCTACTACAGCTAGAGGGGTGTCAAAAACACTCTGCTCTGCCCTGCACAGACTATATCCCCAACCGGTTTATCCACTGAATACAAAAAAACGGAGGCTAGACAGCCAGAGGAAACATTTCCTTCCCTAACACCAAAACAAATGATATATTTGGAATGCTCCGCAGAAAATACAGAAGAGAATCGAGCCCTTAAAAAGCTCTAAAAATGGGCTTCCCTGGTGGCGCAGTGGTTGGGGGTCCGCCTGCCGATGCGGGGGGCGCGGGTTCGTGCCCTGGTCCGGGAGGATCCCGCGTGCCGCGGAGCGGCTGGGCCCGTGGGCCATGGCCGCTGGGCCTGCGCGTCCGGAGCCTGTGCTCCGCAATGGGAGGGGCCGCGACAGTGAGAGGCCCGCGTACCACAAAAAAAAAAAAAAAAAAAAAAAGCTCTAAAAACACAAATGACGTGGTCAAACTACACATTTTGTTTTAGAGATAAGACTGCTGGGAAAGAATTTTGGAAAAGCAAGAATATTAAAGCACTTTGTCCAGACTGCAATGCCAGACAATAGTTTACCCTGCACTCATTCAGTTATCATGCCGACAGCGAAGCAGCTCACCTGGGGAACTCTGGAGGCGCAGCAGCTCCCACTGGAATCTGAAGCTATGTGGTGGTTTTAAAACAGGCCCCAAAATGCTTGGAAACACCTCCTGTCAAGAGGCGGCCGCTCTGTCTCCCAAATGAATACAGTGGGCTTATGACTGTTTCAGCTGATAGAGTATGACAGAAATGATGCCATGTGATTTCTGGAGTTGGGTCCTGAAAGGCTATGCAGATTCCCCCCAGTTTTCTTAGACCACTCACTCTACAGAAGTTTCTTTACTGGGTCCTCACTCTAGAAACCCAGCCGCCATGCTGTGAAAAGCCAAGCTTGGGAGAGGCCAAGTGTTGGCACCAGCTGATAGCCCAGCTGAGCCCAGCCTTGGAGTCATCTCAGCCCAGGTGCCTCACATGTGAATAAAGAAGCCTCCAGATGATTGCAGCCCTCAGCCTTTCAAGGCATTCCCAGCCTTTTGAATATTCAGAACAAGAGGCCTCAGTCATGGAAGAGAGATGACTATGTCCTGTCTAAATTCCTGATCCACAGAACCTGTGGTAGTTTATCTTTCAATGTCTTTGGGATTATTTGTTGTGCAACAGTAGATAACCAAACCAAATAGTTAAATTACTAGCACTACAAAGAAAGAAATTTCAACTACTGGTTAAGACTATTAATTCACCTGTGTATAGTAGAAGAGTTAGTGGTGTTACAGGTACTTAAAAATCAAAGAACTTGGACTATCCAGCTAACAGTCACTTTCTAGGAATGCTGTCCTCATTCCACAGATAGATTATTCTTATGGGTGAAAATCCTGGTAGGGCTGTGGAGATGGATCACTCTTGATCTTATGGCTGAGTCTCGCATCAGTGGAAATTCCCTATGTCTGGAGGGATTTTGCAATAATGTTTGATGACAAAGAGGATGTCCTGTAAGATTCCCCATGTGGGAAAAAGATGTTGTCCTAGGGGCTGTGAGCTTCCTAGACCTCAGTCTAGATGAGACTATGATGAGCTAGCCCCTCATTGAGGACTTACTTTCTTAAATGCAGTGGTGGACAGAGCTGGCTGGGGTCGAGGTAGAGAGCCTTTCTGCTCAGTCCCTTGGAGTCCTCTTGGGGTTTAACAGAAGAATGGAATGGCTGGTTATAGTGCTGATAAACCCTGTGAATCTATAGTACATACATAGGATGACAGATGGTCTATGAACAAACAAAACTGTAGAATTACTTTGGATGTGATTATTTCTGGCTAGGGCGGGGGTGTGGGCAGTGGCAGAGGAGGGAATGGTGATCCTGGTATACCCATTATTAAAACAGTTTCCAGTTTTGTCTGCATCTATTATTGAACACACAGTGAATCAAACAAATATAACAAGTCAGGAGCTTCAATAAAAATTGATGGACCTTTGGAAGGGTCTTAAGACGAGCTCATGACCATTACAGGATCATAGGTTAGACACTGAATCCACAGTATTTGCTAACAAATAAAATAATAATAATAATAATATATATACAAATATTAAGGGATTGTTATCAAAAGAATTTTCTAATAGTAAAAGCAGTATTTGGATACAAACGTAACTCTTTATTATGTAAAATTTTAAACATATGAATGAGTGGAGAGAATAGTATAGCAAACCCACAATTTCAGTAATTAGCAACTTATGGCCAATGCTGTTTCATCTATAGCCCCACCCACTCTTTCCCAGCCCAGCTTATACCTGCTTCATTACCATTTCACTGGAAAACTGTAGTACTGTTTCTTAAGCTGGGGCCCCAAATAACTCACATGACATGGACTTACCCCAGACCTGTTGCTTAGAGCCAAACCTGAGTTCAGCCAAAATCAACCCAACCAACCCACAGACCCATGAGTGGAAAAATAAATATTTGTTGTTGCAAACCATTGAGATTTTGAGGTTGTTTTGTTAAGTAGTATTATTTGTCGATAGTTACCTGAAATTTATAACAAAATGTTAACAGTGTTCTTCTTTGGGTGGAGGGGATATAAGTAGATTTTTCATTTTCCAATTGTACTTTTTGTATTTTCCACATTTTCTACTTTTAGCTTATACTATCTTTTAAATTAGACTTGGAAAAATAATATATTTGAAAAGAAGAATCAGAAGGAAAAAAAATAATGAAGTCGTTTCTCCTTCCCAATTCTGTACTTAAACTAGAATAAACTTGTTTACTTTCCACAGTACATGCAAGGTACAATCAACTAACCATTGAAAGTTTCACATTGTAAACGCTGTAAAAAAAAAATGTTATGTCTTAACAACCAAATCATTATGGGCTTGTCTTGGTGCCTTTCTTCTTGAAGGCTTCCCTAATTAGACAGATGCACTGGCCCGTCTTTCCTCCACTGCCTCTAAACCCATAAACCACACATTTCTGCCTTATTCTAACAACCTTTTCCATTTGTAAAACAAGGAAAGGAGAGACTGAAGGATCAATATGTTATTCAATTACCAAATAATTAGGGGTAAAGATTTGAAATGTAGCTCTTACAGTATTGAAGAATCCCACCATCTGGCTATTTATAAGCCATGGTAATACTCTGCCCCATTTTCTTACCTCATGTATCAGAGTAGAAAGTTATTTATCAATACAGCCCATGTCTTTTTCCATATTATCCCACATTATCTTCGATTATTAAAAATTGTGTCATACATATGTTTGCCAGCTGGTTATGTACAGCAATAAAAACATATCCCCTACAAGGACACGTTTGAAAAAATTAGTGACAACATGAATGAGCCTGGAAGACATCACACTAAGTGAAATAAGCCAGACTTAGAAAGACAAATACTGCATGATTCGCCGATATGAGGTACCTAAAGCAGTCAAACTCACAGAAGCAGAGAGTAGAACGGTGGTTGCCTGGGGCTCGGTGGGAGGGGGAAATGGGGAGATATTGGTCAAAGGGCACAAAGTTTCAGTTATGCAAGATGAATAAGTTCTGGATATCTAATGTACTGTGTGGTAACTGTAGTTAACAATACTGTATTATATACTTGATATTTGCTAAAAGAGTAGATCTTAAGTGTTCTTACCACAAAAAAAGCAAGAAAGCAAGAAGAAAGGAAAGAAGGAAGAAAGGAAGGAAGGAAATGGTAACTATGTGATGAATTTGTTAATTAGATTGATTGTGGTGATCATTTCACAATGTATTTAAAACATCAAGTTGCATACCTTAAATATATACAATTCCTATTTGTCAATAATACCTCAGTAAAGCTGGAAAAAAGAAAAGAAAAATATGCATGCATACAACAATGAATTAGGGAAAGATAAACTCATTGTAGTACAGGTTTCACACATTCCTTAAGTGTTAGAGCCTATTAAAAAATGACAAGAGGGCTTCCCTGGTGGCGCAGTGGTTGAGAGTCCGCCTGCCGATGCAGGGGACACGGGTTCGTGCCCCGGTCTGGGAAGATCCCACATGCCGCGGAGGGGCTGTGCCCGTGAGCCATGACCACTGAGCCTGCGCGTCCAGAGCCTGTGCTCTGCAACGGGAGAGGCCACAACAGTGAGAGGGCTGCGTACCGCAAAAAAAAAAAAAAAAAAGAAAAGAAAGAAATGACAAGAAAGACTCCTGTACAAAAATGACAATGTGACTGTGAATCACAGATAAGATATTCTAAAAGTAATTGTGATATTCAGTTTGGGGATTCATGTGTTTGACCCTAGGAGGAAAGACCAAGAAGAATCTGCATAATTAGTCCATAGTAGTCAACAGTAGTCCAGAAGAAAGAAATTGGAACAGTCATTGAAGTGCGGAAGGAGGCCACTAGATACGAAAACAAATCACACATCACACCACCAGCACCATCACCATCACCACCACCAGCATCACCACCAGCCAGCAGCAACAGGTGCTCCCTTCCCTCCTATAGCTAGGGACACAAAATTAGATACTACTCCTTTGAAGCAACTCTGATTCAACTAGGACAAAATATATTGCACTTTTATGCAAAAGTGCTCTGTAGTGAAAGAAATAATGGGAAACGAAATGTACTTTAAATGAGGAATTGCCTTACTAGGCTACTTTGCCTGTAGGTATGAAATTGATTTACATTGTTAAAAATCGCAGTCTTAAAGCTTCTCTCTTGGCAACTGTGATTACTCTTACAATGGGTAGGGCAATTTCAGAAAGCATTTATCTTGATTCACTTTGCAAAATGGTACAAAGAAAGCTGGAGAGTTATACAGTACACAGATGAGGAAAATATATGGAAAAGTACCATAATGTAAGCAATCAGTTCACAAGACACCACAGGGCTATCTACTGATGAAAATCAGAAACTGCATTGATCTGTGAATCAGTAGTCAGGCTGGAAGGCTGATTCAAAGACATCCAAGATGTGAGACCCTGAGCAGTTTATTCCAATGACATGCATCAACCTCTCTGTGAGGACTAGATGTAATTTTACCTCTATATGTCAGGTATGATTCTTAGCCCCAAAACTCATGACTCCAAGAAATAGAACTGCTTCTGTTTTTTATAAGTCGAACTTAATTTCTAACCCTGACCTTTATCCTTATTTGCTTGATCCTATTTAACAGATAAAAATTTACCCTCAGTTCTTTCCACGGTTTTCTGAAGGTATGGGAAGGTGGGGTGAGGGAGCATGACTTTTGTCATCTGACCTTAGACATGGCCCTCGCGATGCCCACTGACCTTCCCTCCCTCTCCCCATGGATTCAATATCCCCTTTCTACAGCCGCAAGGTCCAGAAATCTTTACTAGGCTCTTTCTGGACCTGTCTGACCAGATGCCCCCTGCAGCCATTTCTCCCCAGAGATACTATCAAAGGAAGGTGAAGGTCCCCTCTGCTCTCAGAAGCCAAAGGTATCTCTCAGCCTCTTCAGATCCATTTCCTCCCGGTCCCTAGAAAATTAAAATACCATTACTCCCTTGAGGATTACTAAATGTAACCTAGGATGTTTTTGAGAAGAATATGTGGTACATGTACAGTATATTATTTAACATCACAGTAGAGCTTTGGGCAGCATTACATAATCAAACACATCCATATTTCTGCAGTAAAATATGTGAATATTCACTCTGTGTGGATGAATAAAAAGATGGTCTCTCCTTGCCCAAGTCAGGTCTGGCCACCAAATACATGCGCTGCAAACTTAAAACTTTGGGTTTCATAATCACAGACAAAGATTGTGGATCTGTAACTGAATTTGAGCAAGTTAGATATGAGTCTGATGTAACTCCGCTATAGTGCAATAGAAGGTCAAAAAAGGAAGGTGATGTTAAGGGCTCAGAAGGTTTGTAAAGACATCACGGAGGAGAAAGCACTTGAACAAAGGCTGGATAACGTGTGGAATTTGCAAAGATCAGAAAATAAAAAGCATCCCATGTGAGGAATAGAAAGAACTTGATTATACTAAATATCATGTCATGAGGAAAGTGCAAACTAAAACAATACTGAGATAACACTATATACCTACTAGAATGTCTAAAATCCAAAAATCTGAACATATCAAATTCCGATGAGAATGTGGAGCAACAGGAACTCTCATTCATTGCTGGTGGGAATGCAAAATGGTACAGCCACTTTGGAAGACATTTCGGCAGTTTTTTTTACAAAGCTACACATGGTCTTACCATACAACTGTGCTCCTAGGCATTTATCCATTCGATTTGAAAGCCTATGTGCTCACAAAAAACCGCATGTGAGTGTTTATAGCAGCTTTAGTCATAATCCTCCCACACTGGAAGCAACCAAGATGTCCTTCAATAGGTGAATGCATAAAGAACTGTGGTACATCGGACAATGGATTATTACTGAGCAACAGAAAGGAATGAGCTATCAAACTACACAAAGACATGGAGGTATCTTAAATGAATATTTCTAAGTGAAGCTATCTAATCCAAAAAGGCTACATACTGCATGATTCCATTCATATGACATTATGGAAAAGGCAAAACTATAGAGATGGTAAATAGATTAGTGGATGTCAGGGGTTCAGGGTGGGGAAGGGTTGAACCGGCAAAACACAGAGGATTTTTTAGGACAGTGAAACGATCCTGTGTGATACTGTGATGGTGGATACACGGCACCACACATTTATCAAAACTCAAAGAGCTTTAAAGCACAAAGAGTCACCCTTAAAGGAGGCAAAAATTTTTTTTAATTGTTTAGAAGGTGAGAGGTTCCCAGGATAGAAGGTAGAATGTGACAAAATAATCTATTACAAATATATGAAACAACCTCATTGAAGAGGATGAGGGGGGAAGGTGCTGACTTAAGTCATTGTGGAAATGAGTGGAGTCTGTAAATGAAAGGCAAAAGAAACTTTAGTTGATCAAGTGGGTGGGTTAACAGTTCTGAAACCACTATCCATGTATGCTAGGATTGAACTATTAAGTAAACACATGGCAGATGTTGGGGCAAGGTTTCTCAGAAGCAGTTACAGATAAGCAAGGAGCAAAGGCTAGAGTGATCCATTTAGTAATGGATTAGAATTGAAGATATTAATATGAACTTATGCTTATCTTAATATAGATACAGATGGTTACCTATAGAAACATTTATAGATATATGCATATGCACTGGTTAGTATACACACATATACTTCCTTGCTCTGTCAGCTGACAGGGTCTAGAAGCAATGACATCCCAGTAGCAGTGAGTACACCTGGTGCCAGCTCTTGGTTTCTAATACCATTCTCCAGTCAAAGGAACCAGGGCCCCTTGGAGAACTGGCTGATTCCAGGACTGGGGCAGGAAATATGCAAGATAAGTCTGGAGCATCTTGTAGTGCCAGAAAGTAAGGAAGTAGAGATATGTCAAAGTGATACAGGAGCCACCTGGAAGAGCTCCCAGAGGTGAAAGCTGGAAGAATTTGAGCAAAAAAATAAATGAGGTAGTATTAGAATTATAACCAAGAGTATAAAGTAGATATTCATGAGTCCATACTACTGTAAATAAATGAGAGAATGAATAAGTGGGACAGAATAGGTAACTGACTCAAGCAGAAGAATTCCAAATAATTTATGCGGATACTTTGCCCTCAAGGGGAGGGCAAAGTATATGCATAAATTATTTGGAATTTATGTATGTATGACTGTACATAGTCACTCCCTTCCAAATAATAAAGTATGAAAGGAGAAAAAAAGAGTAACATTACCTCAACCAGGTGATCAGGGTTAACATCAACAGTGAAAAGTCATGGTGATAGTATGTATCCTTGATATGATATAAGAATGATACTTTACCTCTATTTTCTTCCTCCTAAAACCTAACAACACATGTAATCGTGAGAAAAACATAAGACAAATTCCAAAAGAGGCACATTCTACAAAATACCTGACCAGTACTCCTCAAAACTGTCAATGTCATCAAAAACAAGGAAAGCCTGAGAAACTATGACAGCTAAGAGGAGTCTAAGGAGACATGACAACTGAATGCAGTGGTATCTTGTATGGGATCCTGGAACAGAAAAGAGCATTAGGTTAAAAACTAAAGAAATCTGTCTAAATAAAGTATGGACTTTAGTTAATAGTAATGTATCAGTATTGGCTCATTAATTGTAACAAATGTACCGTACTTACATACGATTTTTTTTTGATGTGGACCATTTTTAAAATCTTTATTGAATTTGTTACAATATTGCTTCATTTTAATATTGCTTCATTTTATGTTTTGGTTTTTTGGCCGCAAGGTATGAGGGATCTTAGCTCCCTGACCAGGGATCACACCCGCACCCCCTGCACTGGAAGGCAAAGTCTTAACAACTGGACCGCCAGGGAAGTCTCTAGGATGTTAATGATAGGGAAAACTGGGTAAGCATTTATGGGATTCTCTGTACTACGTAATTTTTCTGTAAATCTAAAACTATTGTGAAGTTTATTTTAAAAAAGAACCTAAGTCCTGCATATCCCAGATTTTGAGGCTTTTATCACTTTGCTTTTCTCATTACTGTCATCTATTGTCTTCTTGGCCATATACCCCTCCCTATTAAGAGCACTCTGTCACCTGGCTAATCTTTATTCCAAGATTCTTCATCATCTTTTTTTTTTAATTTATTTCTTTTTCTTTTGTTTTTTTGGCTGCATCAGGTCTTAGTCATGGCACACAGGGTCTTCCTTGAGGCGCACGGGATCTTTCATTGTGGCACATGGCCTTCTCTCTAGTTGTGGTGTGCGGGGTCCAGAGCGCGTGAGCTCTGTAGTTTGCAGCACTCGGGCTCTCTCGTTGAGGCGCACAAGCTCAGTAGTTGTGGCGCGGGCTTAACTGCCCCACGGCATGTGGGACCTTAGTTCCCTGATGGGGGATCAAACCTGTGTCCCCTGAATTGGAAGGCAGATTCTTCACCACTGGTCTACCAGGGAAGTCTCCCAAGATTCTTCATCATCATGAGGCTCTTCAACATTCACGTGGACAACCCATCCAGCCCATGCCTAACACTTCCTCATCTGTTCAATTCCAATAACCAGCATACAGTTTCTATGTCAGTCTCTCACTTCCAGAGCCATCCAGTGTTACCTCCACACTTTGAATTTCTGACCACAGCCTACATCCCTCGCCCATTCACGTTCTTCTTCCATAGTTATAGAATCTCTGGTTTTAGCTTGACGTAGAGTCACCTAAAATAAAAACTACACTTCCCCGATTACTTTCTGCTACATGTGACCCATATGACTAAATTCTGGCCGATGAGTTACCACTTTTGTTATTTGTCCTTAAGTGGAGAGATCAAGTTCTTCTCTTATCCTCTTCCTCTCTCATGCTGGCTGAAATGTGTATATAACGGCTGGAGTTCCAACACCCATTTTGGATCATGAGATAACTATGGAGTGGAAGCCACATATAGCAGAGTCATCAGATAGAATGTTCCTGGGTCTTTGATACTATACTATAGTGTAACCAACTCAGCTCTGGAACTTTACATGAGAAAGAATTTCTATCTTGTTTAAGTAACTGTTATTTTGGGTTTTCATCGTTCCTAGTTGAACTTACAAATCAGTTCACTCCCTTATTCCATCAACCTCTCCTTGCCCAACAGCACAATAGTTAAGAGTAAGAGCTCGGAAATCTAACAGATTTGGTTTCACACCAGCTCTACCACTTCATACCTGCATGATCTTGGGCAAGTTACTTAAATGCTATCAGCATCAATTTCCTTACCTGTATCTTCCTTATTGTACCTATCTTATAGGGATATTGTGAGGATTTTACCGCATAAGACACATAAGGAGCTTCGTAAGCACCACTGTCCTTTGAGAATCTTGATTTCAGCTCCCATAATGCATCACTTTGTCTGCTCTTACTGGCATTCTCAACATCCTCCCTTCCTTGTCCTGCTGCATCTTTCTTGCAAATCCCCACCTTGGTCAGTGCAAGTCTTCTCAGTGCCCACACGACTGTGGGCTAACACGGTTATGCACATTGAGACCACTACAGATGTATGGTCTCCAGACTCAGCAGGGCTCTACTGGAGGCTGGGAAATATTTGACATCTGTGGCTGTGGCTAGGCACATCCATTCCCCACTGTATTTATGCAACTTTTCACTCTTCTCCTCAAGCCATCCCTAGAGGAAATAAACATGTTTATGCATCTTCTTCTTTACAGAAAAATTTCCCTCAATCCCTCATTTCTTTGCCTACTACCCTTTATCCTCTCCTCATCCTAGCTCCTTGAAAGAACAGTCATCACACTACCGCCTGAGGAAAAGGAGAAGATTTGACGGAGGGATATCCCTCAAACTCAACATGGCCAAAAACAACTCACCATGTGTTCCTTCTTCCTGAATCCCAGTCAATCCTGGTCCTGGGCCTGCACTCTTGAAGCTGAAACACTGGGTTCACCTTACACATTTCCTTCAAGTTCATGCAGGCCATTTCTTTCCCTTTCTTGCCTGGAATTATCATTTGGGCACACTCTTGTCTTCATTTTCTGTCTAACAAACAGGCCCTCACCTTTCATGAGTCATATGATACTACCACTTCTTTCAAGCCTTTTCTGAAGTCCTGCCGTCAGCCAGGGAGAACTATCTCTCCTTTGTGTCCCTACATTATGCAGATTAAAAACCACCACTTTTGCAGCTGGAACACTTGACTTATTTACATGTTTGTCTCCCTCTATCCAACTGTAAACCTCTGTGGGGATTGCTGTATTCTTTGTGCTTATGTTTTTTATGCTCAGTGTCCAGCACAAAACCTGTTACATATTAGGCATTTAACAAACTGTTGGGACTTCCCTGGTGGCACGGTGGTTAAGAATCTGCCTGCCAATGCAGGGGACACAAGTTCAAGCCCTGGTCCGGGAAGATCCCACATGCCGTGGAGCAACTAAGCCCATGCGCCACAACTACTGAGCTTGTGCTCTAGAGCCCGTGAGCCACGACTACTGAGCCCGCATGCCACAACTACTGAAGCCCTCACACCTAGAGCCCGTGCTCTGCAACAAGAAGCCCACACACCACAACAAAGAGTAGCCCCCGCTCGCCACAGCTAGAGAAAGCCCGCACGCAGCAACGAAGACCAAACACAGTCAAAATTAAATAAATAAATTAATTTTTTTAAAAAACCCTGTTGTTGAATGAATGGATAAGTCAGTAAAAAGTGAGCAGAGGAAGAGAACCTGTAACAATAGCAAACACCTATTTGGTGTTTCGTGCATTCATTCAATACCAATTTTTTGAGCTCCTGTAATATGCCAGCCATTGTCTTAGGCACTTGCAGTGAATAAAACGGACAAAAATGTCTACCCACAAGGAGGTTATTTTCTAATGAGAAAGACAGTCAATAAATAATATAAATAATAACTAAGCGCACTGTATAGCATGTTAGAAGGTAATAAGAGCTGTATGGAAAAAAGAGAGAGCAAGGCAAAGAGAGGTGCCAGTTGCAATAGTAAACAGGGCAGGCAGGGCCTGCCTCATTGAGAAAGCAAGATCTGAGCAAAGACTGGAGGGAAATGAGGGGTTTAGCCAAGGGCAAGAGCCCCCGAGGCAGAGGCAAAAGCTAAACCTTGAGGCCTAAGATGGGAATGTGCCTCATACAGTCCAGTGAACACAAGGAGGCCAGTGTGGCTGGGCCACAGGGAGCCAAGTGGGAGATGAGGACTGAGGGGCAATGGCAGGGGAGACAGACCATGGAAGGCCTTGTAGACCATTGTAGAGACTTCGGCTTTTTCTCTGGGTGAAATCATGTGCCATCGGTGGGTTTTGAGTGTAAGTGTGACATGATCAATTTAGGTTAAGAGATGACCTTGGGTGCTCTGTAGACAATGCCTTGTAGAGAGGCAAGGGCAGAAGCAGTGAGTCGGAGAGGAAGCTATTTCAGAAATCCAGGCCGACATGATGAGGGCCCAGAAGTGGTCAAATTCTGGTGATACTTTAAGAGGCAGCCTTTGATGTTGAGTGAGAAAGAGGAGTTGAGGATGACTCAGGTTTTTGGCCTGAACCAGAAGGAAGGCACTGCCCTAAAAGTTTTCCCTGTATTAACTCATTTAACCTCCGCAACGAGCTGATGAGGGAAGTAGTGCCAGGGTTCCTACTTTCAGTGGGGACACTAGGATAGAGAGGTCGTCCGGGTCACACAGTTCATAAGTGACAGAGCCAGGTTCTGACCAGGTGGCTGGTTCCAGAGTCAGTGCTCTCAGCCACTGCACCAAGCTCCCCTCCATGAAAGCAGCCTAATTGGATACAAGGTTCTTATAGTCCGTCAAAATGCAAAAAGACCAAGGATAACTCTCTCATCTGGGCAAAACTATTTGGGCCTGAAGTAGGATATTTGGCACAATAAAAAGAAAGAAAGGAAAAGATTCATGGGCACGATAACACAAAGCAAGCAGAAGACACGCTGACCAAGATTCGTGCGGCTTTTAAGATAGAAGGCAGCAGGTCTGCGCTCACGGCCTTCACATTCAGGTAGTCAGATGCTCACATCATGCCTACTGAAGTTGTAAGTACTAAGCACAGAATGTGCCCTTGGGCAGCCTGGGCACTTGAAGCCAATACTACTTTGTACCAAGCCTTCTCTCTTAGTAACCGGACTGTCCCCTAAATTAACTGAATCCTGTCGGCTTTAGAATATACACAAGGTACAGCAATATTTTCAAAATGCTGCAGCTTAAATATAGGAACAAATGCTCTTTTAGATGATAAGGGTGTTGCAGTTTGTAAAGATTGTTGGGCCATATGTGCAAGTACAGCCTGACCTGATACCAGGTGTCAGTGAAAGCCATGACCACACCCAGGTAGCCACATAAAAGTAAGAGCCCTCTGGTCTTCTCTCTGGGGCAGGCTGGTGTAACAGGACCCGTTGTGAGCCTGCTGCATTGTGATTGCATCTGCTGGAAACGTCTAGAAAAACTTTTGTCCCCACCTCCTCCCCAATCAACACATATACTTACGTCCTGAAGTGGAGGTACCAAAACCCTTGGTCTCTCTTGGGTAAGGATCCACCTTCTTTTCCTCCCCACTCAAGTCTGGTAGATCTGTATTCTTTGTGCTTATGTTATTTCATATGTTCACCAGTTACTACAGAAGGCTTTTAAATACATTATCTCATTTAAATCATACAACAATCCAGCAAGGAGAACTTGTACTATTCTTCTCATTTTACAGATGAAGAAACAAGCTGAGAGGTTAACTGGCTTGTTCAAGGTCGCTTGGCCTCGAATATCCATGCCTCACAGCTTCAGATTCAACCTCCTTTCCACACTCCCACGCTGCTTCTCTGAACTGTGCAGCACCTCTCAGCCTTGGTCAATCAGTCTCCAGATTCAACTCTCCCATCAGAAGCTCTCTCACATCAGCCTCTTTCCAGTCACACATTCCAGCTCTCTTCCCTTCACCCTAATCAACTAATTTATCTCTGCCTTGAGTGTCTCACGCCTCCACCCCACCCTACCAGGTGACTCTCCTTAAGGTACCACTTTAGTCATACCTCTCCTCTCCCCCAAATCCTTGAATGCTCCTATTTGCCTGGGGCATCAAGGGCGGATGCTGCAGCAGCACATCTCCAGTGTCAGAGCCCTCCTCCCTAGTGGCCTCATCTCTCTGTGACACCTACAGGTGCCTCACTCAATTTGGTCTGTTGGCCATTCCCTACACTTTCCTAATGCTTTCCTTCCCCTGGGCCTTGAGTTGTTATTTCTTTTCTCTTAGAACACCTTGCCCACTAACCCACTCCCCATTTTGACAATTGCACATCTTTTTTTTTTTTTTTTTTGCGGTATGCGGGCCTCTCACTGTCGCGGCCTCTCCCGTTGTGGAGCACAGGCTCCGGCCATGGCTCACGGGCCCAGCTGCTCCGCGGCATGTGGGATCTTCCCGGACCGGGGCACGAACCTGTGTCCCCTGCATTGGCAGGCGGACTCTCAACCACTGCGCCACCAGGGAAGCCCGACAACTGTACATCTTAAATACATGACCCAAATTTAAATACCTTCATGGAGCCTACCTGCTTGCTAAGTGCGGCGACCTTCAATCATATGGCACCAATCATACACTTCCCTGTAACATAATCTCCTCTGCCAGCCTGCAAGCTCCAGGAGGTCCCAACTATGCGGGAGGCATCTTTGTATTTTGTATCACTCTAATGTCTAGCACAGGGCTCCGAACATAACAAGTGTACAACAAATGTGTAAAATGATTTGGTTAAATGAATATTCATATTAAAAACCATCCATCCATGCAAACACATGCAGTTAGATTCCAAAATGAAAGACACACACATGTGCATGTGATACCACAAATTTATTATAATACACACACCAAAAACCAAACCCAAACTTTGACAGTATCCACAGAGTTTTCCACAGTCGTTAAAAGTAGTTAACAGAGATAAAGGATAATTGAAGAAATGTAACGTCATAATCTTATAATTTATGTAACAATGTAGTCTGCTCAGTTAAGAATTCTACTCAGTTAAGACTGTAAAATGGCAATGTCCCACAGATATTTAAAATTTTACATTTGCATTTATTTGTAATATAGATATAGGTTCTAAAGGATTCATAGAGCTTTATGTCATAAACCAGATTTTGCAGCTGGCCTTTTGGCCTTTTTATTTGTTAGGTAAGCAAACCCAAAGGCGAGAAGGTCCTGAAAAGTGGGATGAAACTCCAGCAGAAACTCTATGTGACCCACAGAGCTGTTTAATAAAACAATGCCCGTCCAATCCTACATCCAGTGATACCCATTCTAATCTGCTGCTGTTCGTACGGAGGTTACCTCTGCCAGCTGTGATTTCTTTTCATGTAACATTCTAGCTCTCCATTCCTATTCATATAATGTAGAATGTGATTCTGTCACATGTTGCTGTTAGTTCACAGGCACAGCAAACATTTTAAAGACTACACGGAGACAAGGAGGGGTTGTACAGAGCAGGGCAGAAAGTATGCAAGAGAAGAAACAAACTCTCCTGTTTTCTCTTCTTTTAGTTTTGCTTCCTTTTGGTCTTTACCCTACTGGGGTCTTTGGGAATTGTGTGTATGTGTAACAGCATCTACCGTACCTCCTCCTTTTAGCACTGGTTGGATTTGAAGAGAAAAACAGGAAAACACTTAAGGAACCCTGAGACTCTCACAGAGAAATAAATTAGAGCTGCTGTTTCTTTTAGCTTTGCTCTCCTGTTCTTTACTATTTATTAAAAAAAAATGAAATCTCCCCTTTTATTAACCCTCAGATTCTCATATTGTAAGCGAGTGAAGTCACTAAAGGCAAATAACCTTACTAATTTGCTGAGTGTGAAGAGAAAAGTCCATGGTACAGATTAATGGATTAGGAGGGAGACACCTAACTCTAGGAGTTTACAGTTGGTAAAAACTCAGGCTTTGTTGTACAATAAGTATCACTGTGTGTTACACAATTACTGGGGTACTAATTGCTTACAGTCATACAAGCATAAGCAATCCTTCAAAATCAAGTAAAATAGAACAAGAAAAAAAAACACTGTGGAAAAATTCAGAAATGTCCAAATATTGCTGTTTCTTGGGCAAAACTCTACTGATCAGTAATTGGGTTCTCCAACAAGAAAATATGACTGTTAGAAAGTAGCAATTTTAAAGAAATGAGAGCTATGCAAAATGAATTTCAGTCCCTCATTATATAGTTTATAAGTTTGAAAAAAAGAATTCCAGGCTGTTAATTAATTCATAATTCTGGAAAATATTTTTCCAAGCAGTGAATCTATAACAATAACTATTATACAGTCTCTCTCTTGCTCTCTCTCATTATGAGAGAGACCCTTATCACCAAATCTTCGCTTCACAAGCCACCCTTAACCCATCCCTGGGTGGTCTAAAATCATTTAGTGTGTGCCAGTGACATGAACATTTACACATCTAACCAATATATATTTAACCAAGATAATCCTTTAAACCGTGATATGAGAAAGTGACATTACAACACCACAGACAACTATTTTTTCCATTGATAAATTCACCTCTTTCCCGAAATATACAAAGTTCATTGCAAAATGGTGATAGCAAAGTGTTCATTAAGCCATCAGAACAAATCACCTTGTTTTCAAAATAATAACTTAACCTTAGTTTCAAGTGCATCAATGTATTACCCTAAAGGATTGTCACTTTTAAACAGTTTACACAACAAAAGCGTTGTGAGGAAGTCTTACAAGCAAAACTGGTGCCGGCTACTCGAAAGATCCATTAAAAATTACCATTAGTGATTTTAAATGATAACTGATCAAAAATACACTTAACGTTCACCCTATTAGCTCTTCAGAATGCGAATTTAAGTTTAGAGTAAATACAGTGTCTTCTGAATATAGTCAACAAGCAACAAAGCCAGAGCCCACAGTCAAAGGTTTCCAGACCCGGCAGAAGGAATCTACTGTACGGCATGGATCTCTGTCCGTGCTCAAAATATCTAACGATATTTTTCATCTATACTGGACTTCTTTGAAGAGTACTCTACTGTTTCACATCCTTCTTTCAATCTAACAAAATGTGTTAAATAAAACCTTTAGATTAGGTTTAAAAGCAGCTGAAAAACTGGCTGCTTTAGGCTCTAATTATCAGAAGACTGTTATCTGGGAGCTTTGGGCTCGCAAATATCAGAAACCCCAATAACTTATCATAAAAATACAAGCTCTTGGTTTTGAAAAATATACAAAATGCACTGCACATGGAAATATCTCTTGATTGTCAAGGAAGACAAGATATCAGTCTTATTCATAGATTTATGCTGTGCTTGAATTTCAGTGATCTTTGTTTTTGCAGATTCCATTTTTCACTGTTTTGGGTAGCCTCTGACCTTTGGTGTAAGCACGGTACCAAAAATGGAGAAAGAGCAGCAGAAAGATGCACCCGTAACTCAGAATGATGTACAGAAAGACTGGAAACTGGTACTTGCAATCCTCCATGAAAAAGAACTGGCCTATGTGTATAGTGACAATAACGAACTGGACCTAACAGACGGAAGAATGAAAAGTATTGTTTAGCTACGAAGAGTCACAATGGAGCAATTATTTAATGCATTCTTTGTCTGCTTATGTTTAAACACTCTCCAACCACATCCAGGCTACTGTTGGACAGGGAATTTTATCTTTCAATCTAGCCTCTATGGGAATGACAGTGGGTGGAACAATGTCAAAATGCAGATGGGAATTTGGAACTACTATTCAGTCCTGCCAAAGTGCACAGCTCCAGGGGGAGCTATGTAAATGTCCCTGGAGCAGGGCAGTGCAGCAGCCCTTTCACACTCAGAGAACCATCAGTCTCTGGCTTGAGTCCTTGACTGATGAAATGCATACAGGACCACTACCTTATGGCCTAATTTTCTAGGGCAGTTTGATTTCAAACATTCTGTCCTGTTGGTAGACTGGATATTTCCGTTGGTGGGGAGGGGAAAAAAAACATTCTAATTAGAGCCCCGCTTATTTTGTAGGAGCCAAAGCATCGCTAAGTCCACATATCTGCCACCGGTCCTCCACCGTCATAGATAAAAAATACATCCTATCTGCCAACTGCAGCAGAGAATCTGCAAGGAGTGAGAGAGCATTGGTGACCCTCCTAGCGATGCCCAAGGGCTCTGTGTTCTAGAACGTTCTACACAGTCTTAAAAGGGACATGTTTTGGGCTAACATCCAGATTTTTTGGATATATTTTTTCTCATGATTAAAAGGCAACATGCGTTCTGTGGAAATTTTGGAAAATAAAAATCTATACATAAAAATAAATAATGATTACCCACAATCTGTCCTGTTATAACCATAGTTAAGATTTTCACATTGTTCCTGTTATAATCATCAGCTTTCCTTGCATTATCTTTTTTTTTTTTTTTTTTTTCGGTACGTGGGCCTCTCACTGTTGTGGCCTCTCCCGTTGCGGAGCATAGGCTCTGGATGCACAGGCTCAGCAGCCATGGCTCACGGGCCCAGCCACTCCGCGGCATGTGGGATCTTCCCGGACTGGGGCACGAACCCATGTCCCCTGCATCGGCAGGCGGGCTCTCAACCACTGCGCCACCAGGGAAGCCCTCCTTGCATTATCTTAAGGAACTTTTAGAACATTCTTGTGCAGTAGATACAATTATTCCTCTCATTTTGCAGACGAGAAAATGAAACCTTAGAAAGTGTAAGCAGCATCCTCAACATTCTATGCAGGTGTGTTTGTGTAAATATTATCAACATATTTGAAAAAATAATGAACAACATGTATTCTTTTTGCTATATAAGTATTTTTCCACATTATTAAAAAGTTTCTACAACATTTAAGAGTATGTTAAGTGAAAGAAAAGCCTGATACAAAATTCTATATGCAGTATAGATGTTCTAATTTCTCTGCAATGAGGACATATTACTTTACAATCATAAAAAATGCTTAAAAAAGAAAGGACTTGTGAATAATTTTCATGACTTTGTAATATTCCCAAGCAGGAATTAAAATAATTTACTTCTTCATTTCCTTATGGTTGGTTATTTAGGGTGTTGTCACTTTTGTCAATATGTATATTACACCACCATTCTACACCTTTAATTCCCACAGTACTTTTACTAGTTGGAGGAAAAATAGACTTATAAATGTTAGGACTAGATAGGCAGGCACACAGGAAGGCTCATAATCCTCTCAAAGTTACATTCCCTCAAGGTCATTTAGACCTAGAATATGGAATGTCTAACTTCTAAGTTAATATTATGTATAATGAGGTTCACATAATTTTGAACATAAATATTTTTATTTTATATAAATGCATAAAATAGTATAAAGATACACACGCTAGTTTAGTTGTCTGAGCCTCTTGACTACCAAATAGGCTTTGCTTTCAATAAAGTTCCTGACAAAAGTTCACATAACAAAGAAAGGACAATGAGGGGATGCCGTAAGAGGCCAGACAATTTATATCCCTGTGTTTTGTAAACTTTGCTCTTTAGTTAGTATCCTCATTTACAAGGAAGACAAGGGACTCCAGTTTAGTTTAGTATCTGGTTTTAAAGAAAATTAATTACTCACAAGCTGTAATGATGTCAAATACTTTTTCCACCACAAATACTTCTGGTAGGCTGGTCCCAATGCACACAGTCCATAGTAGGAATACATGACTACATGTACAGCTGTATTTAGAAAGGCATGGAATGTTCCCAAACCACCTGGAAAAAAATATTGTAAAATAGGGGCACTGTTCCTTAAAATGAGACATATTTTTCTCTGAACGGAAATTTTAATATAATTATTTCTTTAATTTTAGTAGGAAGAAAAATATATATGAAATATCACTATTGTTAAATAGCTATAAAATTGGAGGGAGCTGGATAATACATCCAGTTAGTAAAACTAAAATACAAATCTTGTAGAATAAACTAGCATGACTTTATTCTGTGATATCTTAACCTGAAAATAGTCTTATGATTTGGGTTTACTTTAACAAACTAAGTTGACTTCCTTTTAAATATAATATATTGCTAAGTAATAGTAATCAAATTCATTTTTAGTGAGAATTAACATATATAAAGCACACAAAGTACACCAATCTTAAGTGTACAACTTGATGATTTTTTTTTTAACTTGACGACTTTTTACACATGTATACACCTATGTTACCACCACCAAATTCAAGATATAGAACATTGCTGATGCCACATAAAGTTCCCATGTGCCCCTTCCAAGAACATACTCCTCCCAATGTAACTGTTATTCTGACTTCCATCATCAACTATTAGTTTTGCCTGTTACAAAACTTCATATAAATAGAATTACACAGGATGTATTCTTTGTGGCTACCTTCTTTCAATCAACATACTGTTTTTAAGATTCAACCATGTGATTGCCTTTTTATTGCTGTGTAGTATTACGTGATATAAATGCATCACAATGTATCTATCCTCCCATTAAAAGATATTTGAGTTGTCTTCAATTTGGGTTATTATGAATAAAGCCACTAAGAATATTATTTTACATAACATTGTGTGGAATCAAATTAACTTTTTCCATTCTCAATAGTTTTCCATAAATACTTTTAGTGCCACAATTTTTTTTTTTTTTTGCCGCACTGCATGTCATGCGGAACTTCCCTGACCAAGGATCAAACCTGTTCCGCTGCAGTATGCAGTGGAAACATGGAGTCTTAACCACTGAACCACCAGGGAAGTCCAAGTGCCACAAAATTTTGGCAGTAAAACCACTGGCTTTCATTACCAAGCTGTCCTAAGTTTGCTTTAATCAATCATTGTTTTTCCAAAATAAACATTTATTAATTGTTAAATCATCTTTCCTTACTGCTTCTATTTGACTATTATCAATTGTGCCTTCCTATCCTGGTTTTCCTCTTCTAATCTCACCACATCTCCCACTGATCACTTTCAATTTAGAATAGAAGAAAAGGACCCTGGGGGGAATATAAGCAAAAATTGTTACAATTGTCTTTAGCTGGATCAGTAGTACAGTGGAAGGGGTAACAGAGTGTTCAGTTGATGGTAGGGAAAAAAACCAAAACTCTTCCCTAGTGTCTCTTTCCTAAGATGCACAATCTTGAAGAATCTTCATTCTTTATGCACAGCCTGATTCAGCTTAGTAATACTGACCTAGAATTTAAATTTTTCTCCAAAATATGCTATTTTATTTATTCTAATATTCTTTGATTTCAGAAATTAAGCAAAACCTCACAGATTTGCCTATGTTAGAGGAAGGGCTGAATCCATGAACACTATGAGTTATAGAAAGTTTAAAGCAAAATACAAATTTATTACTTCAACCACAATCTTCTAAGGAGAAATGTCATACAAATTGTTTCATGGAAGAAATAATTATTTTTTTAAAAAATCATTCATAATTGCAGCAATGCTAGATTCTTCTAAATACTTCTAAATACTACCACTGCCAAAGTACACCCTTAAAATACCTGTTTTAAATAATTACTTTTAAGTAGTTTAAATATTCCCCTAAAGTCTCTTTTATGCTATACTGTGCTTCATAAACTTTCCTAAGTAAATCAAATTTCAGCTAATCCTGTAATTATCACAAATTTCAAGTCAGAAGAAACTGAATTAATGAAGCTTATTAACAACCTCCCAGCTTTTATTATTTACATTTGGATTAGTCTTATTTCCCAAAAGAAACTTGAATCAATAAATTAGTATGGTATGAAAACACCTTTTCTAGGCTAATTTAAAAATAGAATAGATTAGGAGTCAAGTTGCTTAACATGGGGACAAGCCAAATACCTCTCAAGTCCATTTGTCTCACAATTACATATACACAGGAAATCTATTTCATGCTTGATAATGAACTACATTCGACTGAGCCTTTCTCACCAAGACACCTCTCCCAGTTTTTGGTAGAAGAGTTCTATTTTCCACTCAGAAACTTTCACCATTTAAATGTCCTAAAATGAGGCTTCTACGGACAGGAATTTAACAAAGCACTAGTGTAGCTAAGAGTGTTCAGTAAGGGTTACTGATCAAAATAAGCTATCAAATCAAATTAACTTGCTTATTTTCTCTAGTAATGATTATTTTCTGATAAGTTATTTTAATGTTTGTTCACAGAACAATCACATTTTAATTAGTAATGCTTTTCATATCTTCTTTGGAAGGCTTTTCTAATAAAGTATTTTCTAAGCTTGTTTTCTTCTTCATAATAGTTCTGAAAAGCAAACATCTCAGGATGAATTATAATTAGTACCATCACATTTTACTCCTTTGGTTTGGAAAAAAAATAAAGGAACCACCTGGGTAATTATCACAACTCTCCATATCTCTGGGAAGGAGTATATACATAATTAATATAAAAACCTGCCTCAGAAATATTTTCATCACGTTCAAAAGAAAAGGTGGATTGCTATTATCCCAGGGAGGAGTACAACAGGCAAACAGGAAATTAAATACTAGATAGATATCAGCTGTGCTCAAGTTTTTGAAAGGACAGTTTAAACTGGACAGTTTTATTCTAGGAATGAAAGCCAATGCCACACCACACTTCTGGGAATACCTCAGCTCTTGTTGCTGTGCTTGTCACTGAATAGATACCAGGTGTGCTGTACAAGGGTTTACTAGGTTCCACACATGAGACTGAGCAGAAGTGCCAACTCATGGAACATATGAGAGAGAAGAAAACATTATTTTCTACCACTTACATTTTGTAAAGCCGACGGGGAATTGAGGTGTGGACAATGAATCCACTATGAAGTGCTTAATGTACATGGTAACATTGAAAAATTGAGGAATATTATACGTTTAAATGTTCATTATTGAAAGCATTGCTTGTTTTTTAAATGGAAACCAGACTATCAATGGACTCAAAGAGAGAAACTAGAAAAATGCTCAACTCTATTCTTCAAATAAAATTTATTTTTTCCCATTATAGAACCAACAGATATTCAAACTAGACCACTTTTGTGTCGATTTCTCTAAATCACTGTTTTTGGGGTATTGTCTTCCTATACATTTTTAATCTATATTTATTTTTCAGTGTTGTAATAGAATAATCTGGTCTCAGGGAAGAAATCTGAATAAGTAAGTTCTAAGGGTGTGAAAATACCTTGTCTAGCATACTTTAAAAACAGAATAGTAAGAATAGCCATCTATTTCTGATAATTTAGGAGCCAAGCTTCTTAACAAAAGTTTGAGCTAAATGTCTTTCAATATCATTTGCATTTCACAATTATAAACACAAGACATCATAACCATTCTATTACTGGATGTTTAGGTATTTTCTAATTTTCACCAAAAAAAATAGTGTTAAGAAATACCACTGTAGAAAGAACTGAGAGGCACAATATACACGTGAGAGAAAATAAAAACACAGAAAGCAAAGAAAAATAATGGAGATTAAATAATATAACTACCTTCAATTTGTAAAATGGACACAGATGAGACTATCTTGTTATAATGTGAGTTAAATTTTTAAATTAACACATATACATTATAAGAAAAACAACTACATTTCCTTTAAAAAAAATCCTCAACAGATAAATGCCAATTTTGGGCAAGGAGCTACTTTACATGCTGGAAAATCTGATGCCCTTAGGCCAAGGTAGGGACAGCCCTTCCAGCTCCCCTAGGTTCTGCCATCTTCTTCTAGCCACTAGCTTATCCATGTCCCCTCATGCTCTGAGACATGCAGAATTTTTCCCCATGCCTAGAGAGTCTAAAACTCAAACAAGAGTTCCTCAATTGTGATTTCTCTTTCCTTTCAGTCTTACCAAGTCAGAAAACCCAATAGAGGTGAGCTCTTCACAGAAATGTTAAAGCTTTGTCTAGTATGGGCTGCAGGCTGACATGAAGACTTCTTAAATTGAAAAAACTAGCATACATAAATCCCCCAAACAACTTTTGCTAGTAAGACTATATCCTTCAGGATATCACTTATTTAAAAATTTATGATAGGTAAAATTACTTACCTTTCTGTATTCTCATATTCTAGATGTTCAGAAGCATAAAATCAAAACCAACTAAAGAACCTGTTTGCCAAGCTTTTGAGTTAAATTATTTTTGACCTAAAAACAATATCAAAACATCCTTTACTATGGTAGGATGTTTAGGGAAGGTGGGAAACTGCAATTCGACACATCTTTACAGCGTTATTAGGGATTGGGATGTGTATCAGTTTTTGGAAATTTGAAAGCAAAGAAGACATGGAACTTGAGATAAACATTCTAACTTCCTAGAAACACAAGGAATAAGTTATCTAACTATATTCCTATAAAGCCAAGGATTTTGCCATTTTATTTGTTTGTTAATTATTTATTTAAAAATAGTTATAGAACTATATAGGACAAGAATAAAATCCAAACAAAACAACTAAAGGATATGTGTAGAAGACTATACCTAAAGGTCTTACATATTAAAGAGTATTGGGGGGTGGAGGGGAGATCTAGTTAGGAGTCCTATGTTTATGTTTCAGATAATGAAAGTCAGAAGTTTGATCAAAGTGATTCTTTGATGTTTTGAGATTCTTTAAAATCACATTTAAGGACAGAATTTATGCTTATAGCATACAGAAACGTAATCAATTGTAACACATGATCCCAACTCTCCCTTGGCTACCTGCGGCAAATTTGACTCCAAACCACCAGGTCCATGGCATGATGGTATGATGGAAGACATGCAGGAAAGTCACTTGACTATTTTTCTTACGCAGAACAAAAAAGATCTGAAATAATTTAAAGAAAATCAAGTTCATATAAAATCATGCAATAATTTATCTAGTGTTACAAAACTATTGGCAAAGTGCAAATTATTCCACGTTGTAATGTGCTTTGAAAGAGTTGCCTTACAGAATGCCTGTAGAAGCAGCTGATTCTCCAAGAGGCAGCTCAAAAGCTAATAAGTATGAGAGAACTTGGGTACGATGCCTAGTCATGCAAGAATCAATAAAAAGGTGAAAAGATATTGAATGAAGATTTAAAAATCAAAGATATAAAGTGAAGAATATGACCAAAAATTACTGAAAAAATGTTACTGGTTTAAAAAAAAAACCCACGTGGATTTTGAAATATCTGGGGAAGCAGAGACTCTTAAGTCCTAGGACTGAATTTCTACACTGCTCCCTAACTAACACATCCTACCAAGTTAGATAAGGGATTAAGCAAACTAAAAGAGGACTTGTAGCAAATCTGAAGTTAGCAAATTATTATTAAAGAAAGAGGAAGAGGGAAATACTTGAAGAGTTAATTGGGGAAGTAGGGTGGAAAAGAAAGCAAAGCAGCTTGGGAAAAATGAGAAGGGCAACAGAGGCACCATCCAGATTGAATGTATCCAGTGGTTTACAGAAACGACAAACAAAGAGGTAGAAGAGGAAGGCTTTGTGGAGGGGGGGGGTTCAAAAACATATTCAAAAGCAGAATTAAATGTTCAAAAATATTCAAAATGCAGAAGACCAGTGATGAGTTAGACTTCTAAGTACAGGACTAAACAGAGTAGCAGAAACAAAAGCGTTCCTAAGAGTAGTTGAGAAATGTGGTTCAGGGAAGAACACAGAGCAGCAAGTTTCCTTATGGAAGCTGAAACTGAGAACATGCAAAGCAGGAACGATGAAGTCAAAATGCTTTTGCTTATGCACGTGGAGGAAGGCAACACGGTGCAACAGAAAAAGCCATAAACCAGCAATCTGGGGTCCTAGGTCCTAGTCAGTAGTGGTGTTCCTCTGGACAAGTCTTGTAACTTTCTGGCTTCCATTTCTCTTCAGATTTAGTGCTCCAGGCTAGGTCAGTGGTTCTCAACCCTGTCTGCATATTACAGTGACCAGGAAGGTCTGTTTTTTGTTTTTAAATAACCATGCCTGGTCTCTAACTCCAGACCATCTGATACCAAATCTCTGGGGGCAGGGCCCAGGTTTTTGTTTTCTAACGCAGTTAGGTCTCCAGCACCACAGCGGTTGAGAACCACTGGACTACAGCAGGGGTTCTTGAAGTGTGGACCCTGGACCAACAGCAATAACAGCACTTGAGAACTTGAGAGAAATGCCAGTTCTTGAGCCCCATCGAACACGTACTGAATCAGAAATTCTGCGGGTGGGATCCAAACACACGTGTTTTTAATGAGTCCTCCAGGTGATTCTAATGCATGCTAATGTTTGAGAACCACTGGATTCTACACTCACTAAATTCTCCTTTCTAATTCTAACATTACGTATAGCCAGCTGAGAAGGTAAAGCATACTGAAATTTGCTACCAGAAGTGTAGTGGTATATATTCTGAAGAGAGAAAACAAGTGTCAGTCTTAGGCCCCGAACTGATTCCAGATAAATGAGATCCACATGCCACAAAAACAAAATAAATAGCCAGCTTTCCTTTGTTTCTGGAAATAAAGGCGCATGGCTTTCTCCTCTCATCATGGATCCTAATCCATGGTACTTGCTTCTCCCAGGCCTAGCCACTCAAAGTCAGAGTTGATACTCAGGAAGGGAGAAGACCAGTAAACACGGACTTCAGAAAGGCAGATGGAAATAGTTTTGATGTTACCAAAATTACTGATATTCCAGGGAAAAGCTAACATTCTAGTATAAGTTTATGAATTTTGAAGCATTTATCTTCTTAAAGGAGTATGGATGACACAGTGCTTTGTTATAAAGAACCAAAGGCAACATATTCTCTGCTCTTTGCTTCTTGAACTTACTTCACAAAACAGCTGTCATCCATCTATATAGAGACATAGCTCTGTAGTATATGTGTTAGTTACATTCTTATCTTAACCAGGTGGTTGATATAGAAGAAAATCTTTTGGCATTTGCAAAAGATTGAAAAATAAGTTTATCCTATTCTCTAAAATAACTGACAATAAAAAGTAAAAGATAATATGAGGTCTGCCTGAGGAACAGAGATAACCAAAGTTATAAGACAACTGTACACTCACAGTTTATTGCTCTCATTGAAACATCAAACATTTACCAAATGTGGTGATCATATACTCACAGTATCTAAGAGCTCAATAAATTTGGAGAAGTAATAAAGCCAGCAGGTGCGTGCCATCTGCAGAAACACACATAGATATGAATTTATTTATTTATTTTTACATGGAAGAAAATTTTATTTTTTCTAATTTTGGCAAAATTCACATTACATAAAATTTACGATCTTAACCATTTTAGAGTGTACAGTTTGGTAGCATTAAGTACATTCACATTCTTGTGCAACCATCACCACCGTCTATCCACAGAATTCTTTTCCTCTTATAGGACTGAGACTCTGTAACCATTAAACAGTAAGTCCCCATTGGTGAATCCAGCCCCTGACAACTACCATTTTACTTCCTATTTCTGAATCTGATTACTCTGTGTACCTCGTATAACAGAATCATACAGTATTTGTTTGCCCCTTTGTACCTAGATTATTTCACTTAGCATAATGTCCTCAAGGCTCAACCACATTGTAGCAGTTGTCAGAATTTCCTTCCTTGTTAAGGCTGAAAAATATTCCATTGTATGTATATACCACTATTTGTTTATCCATTCATCCGCTGATGGACACGTGGGTTGCTTCCATCTTTTGGCTAATGTGAAGAATGCTATGAACACTGGCGTACAAATATCTCTTTGAATCCCAGCTTTCAATTCTTCTAGGTATATACCCAGAAGTAGAATTGTTGGGTCATATGGTAATTCTGTTTTTTGAAGAACCAGACATAAATTTACTTTTAAATCCAAGAAATTCACAAAGAAAAGCACCAGTTTTCATTTTACAGAAAATTACACACCTGAATTTCTTTGATTTTTTTTCTTGTAACTTTTAGCTTTTTCTCTCAACACATATATTCTGATAATTGAGTCACTTACTAATTCTGATTTCACATTCAGTGTTTACAAAGAGTCCAAAAAGTTTTAACGTTGATTTTGTGTTACAAGTTTTTCCAAAAAGAAACTTACCCTCAATGCTGTAGGCGAGTGTGAATAGTCAACAATTTCACATCGAAAGGAATAACCTGTACCCCAGCCAGACATCACAAACTGCAAGAGAGCACATGCATATTAAAGAAGGAAATATTTGCTCAACGGCTACAATGAAGGTAGTTTTGAGTATGTCTCTTCATTACATTCTCAGCTGAGTCAGCAGTCAGTGCAGAAGGAAAGGCGGGCTAGAACAATTACAAACCAGGAACTCGCTTGATATCAAAGCATCAAGAGTTTTCAAACCGATTCACTTTGTTATAAAGCAGAAACTAACACACCATTGTAAAGCAATTATACTCCAATAAAGATGTTAAAAAAAGAGTTTTCAAAATTTTAAAGTCACATTTATATAAACTGTGTACTAACTAAAATACCTATTTCTTGGAATGATTATTCTAATATAGTGGAGAACAAAATACTAAGAATGTTTTGTTTGAACAGCGAATACTGGTAAGTGCTTGACCTTATGTACATCTCTATGTGCTTGTGCACATGTCTGTGTACTCTCAAAGGGGTGACTAAGTCTGAAATCAGTCTTTTCTGATAATTTCTAGCCTTTGCAATTAGTCAACAAATAAATGAGCAAAGCAGCTTTCTCAATGTACTCATCTGATGGCTGCATCAACTGGGTTTTTCCTATCTCAGCTAGTGGATGTAACGTGAAGTGATAGTCCATAGCTTTTAAATCAAGATCGACCAAATACAAGACTCGCGTATTAATTTTGCTTTGGATTCACATGACAAGTAAGAGATGAAAATACTAACAAGAAAGTGCAGTCTGGCAAGCCTTAATTCCAACACACCCACGAAGTGACCTTAGGCTAGTGGTGAGAAGAAAAAGTCTATTGTTGATAAATCTGGACCTTAACTCAAAGATTACATTGACGTTCTTTCAGTTTGACGGTGGTAAGGTCTCCTTTTAAAACAGTACCTGAAAATGAAAAACTAAGGGTTCTAATTTAAAATTAACATTTATATTAAATGGCTGGCTTAATTTAGTGTTCTGACAATATGACCAGTTCTTCTCTGGAGTCCTATTCTCCTGAATGCCAACATCTTCCCTAGGATGTCTTCTTTCTCAGCATAAGGATTATATCATTTTCTATTACATTACAAGTTTGCACTTTTAATTACTGTTAAAGCTGAAATGACAACTTTACAGTAAATTAACTTCTAAAGGCAAAAGTTTATGAGGCATAATCAGAATGACATTTTAATGGTAAAAAGAAAAGAAATGAAGGAGAAAGAAAAACTACTTACACTGTGGTATTTAAAAACATTATCCTTTTTGATTGATACTAGCTCCTAGCTTGATTTGTAATATAAATTAATCACACTATTAACTTGGTAAATTATGAAATCTTGAGAATTAAGATTCAGAAAAGTATAAGACATATATCATGGGTGAGAAAAGTATCTTACAAAAACACGTCAATGAATTTTCTCAAAGGAACAAGGGAATGTGGTACAGAACTAGTTAAATCTGTTTTACAAAATCCTGATCTGTCAGTGAGCATCTTCCTATTCTTTTGCACTTAGACTCACTTCTGACTGATGCAAGTAACACTCTAAGTCCATCCACTCAGATGGGGATGACTGATTCCCCATGCTACCCTATGCCAAACAAGTGCTGCACCAAATAGGAGAAGCTGTGGGATGTAGCCTTCTTCAGGGTCTTCACTGGTCTCTCTTTATTTCTTGACTGGTGCCAAGTAACTAGCACACTCAAACCATCACTATAAAATGAGGCATGTGGGTTCCTTTAGTCTGATGTACTTCCTCTCACCTTACTCATATTTGCCCTAACATCCCTAGTAGAGGGGTTCACTCTGTAGAGCAAATGTAATTGTGCCCCACCCAATAAACCATGCATTTGAATGTGTCCTGGAGGTGATGTGCTGCTCAGCTGTCAAAAGTCTTTGTTTAAATAGAAAGTAGAACTTAATGCTTTCCTGATATTAAGTTTAAGAACATTCCAAAAGCCTGCAGAGCTTTTGACATATATGTCTATATTTTAGGCTTTCACAAAGGAAGAGTAATAATTTATATTTGGCAGGTAAAAATCCCCCAAACTGCATATAAGTTACTCTAGTATTACTGGTTAATGGGAGATAGAAACTCTCAGATTCAGATATTCTCAAACCTTTTATGTTGTAATTGCTAAAACAGAAACCAAAACTTACTGGTTATAACTGGATTCCTTGCAGAGAAATATATTTGGGGACATCACATTCAATGGTACAACCAGACACAGAGCATAAAGGGATCTGAGAGACAAGGTCAATCCTGACTCTATAAAATGAGAGAAGTGAGGCCCAGAGTATTTAGATGACTAGTTCAAAATCAGGTAGCTAGTTAGTAGTGCAACTGGGACAAACTAGTCCCTAGTCTCCTGGCTTCCAGGTCTGTTCTTAGCACTGTCCTATAGTAGGCAATATCCTATCTCTGATAACTTGCCCAAAGCATGTATTTTTTCTGCTCCCTAGCTCTATTCTATTACTCCTTCCCTTTCAGTTGCTTATGCTCCAGAAAGGAGAGTAAGGTGACCTGTGAGTTAATTTTGGAAATAAAGTAGAAGGCAGCAAAGGAAGTCCAGACTTCAGGAAGGCCGTGAGAAATGAGGCCAGAGCAGATTTAAGGTGATCTGATCAGGCGGATCCGTGGCAGGAATCAGGTTGGAAGGATGCATGTGCAGAGGCCATGGTGTCTAGAGAGGCTGGAGAGGTCATGCGAGGCCCTCCTGGGACCCAGCTGTGAGGAAGCATAGGCTATGCTGCAGAGGAAGTAAGTAAGGAGAATAGGATGAGGAAGCCAACCAGCATTGGAAGAGAAGCAAGAAATCCCAGAAAAGCAGGTAAGGGAGGATGGCTGAGACTTGTAATCAGCAGAGGGGAGAGAGAGCATACATAAGTCTGCTTTTGGGTCCTAGAAGTTCTCCACCTCTCTTATTGACAGTTAAGGGACAGCTTCCCTCACCTACTGCTTTGTATGAGTCTAAGTTCTCTGTCCCCAACAAAGCCCAGCTAAATCAAACCAAACAGTCTGCCACCTAACAGGTCATCAGGGCATGCAGAACCCAAAGCTGCTACCATGATGATGTCAACTCATTAGAGTCAGGATGAGCTCTGATGTCAGACCGACCTGGATTCAAATATCAGTCCTCCACTTACCACCTACAGTACTTTGAGTAAGTTATCTAATTTCTCCAACTCTGAGTTTCCTTAAAATTTAACATTTATGGACTCATTCAATCATCTTTTATGGCTAACTGCGTGCAAGTCCCTGGACTTAATTTTTCTCACCACCTGTGAGGCAGACTATACTGAGATCCTCTAAGGAGTTCAATATCTGGTCTATATGTAACAATTTTTTGACAAACATCTACTCTAGTGAGCTAAGTTTCTGAAATTTCTTAAATCTTGGAGAGTTACCCTTACAGTCATAACAAGAAACATCATGACAGACAAACATAAAGACTCAGGCAAAATTCTCCCGTTAGGAATACTGAAGACACTTGCCTCATAACACATATACACAGAAAAGAGTACTATGAAAAAATTGTACGTTATCATCGCTTTCTTGAGTTCAAAGGGCTTTCGATTCTCCATGAGCTTTGGTCCCAGGGATGTGACAAAATAGACATAGAGTCCCAGGATGACAGTTTGTGGCAGAGGCGAGGACATGAGGAGCCAGTCTTCAACTCTTGGATCTAAGAGAAAAACAAGGTGTAAGTGCACATCCATTTAGCCAAGAGATAACTGACAGTAACCAGTATTTAAGTGAGCACCTAGATCTTAATGCTGACGGTGGACTATTTGGTCAGTGATCACTGCTATTTTTAGGATGTGCCAAGGGAAATCACCAGGGATTGTGATGGAGCTCGAAACAGTGAGGCTCAAAGGGCAAAAGGAGGTAGTGGTTACCAGAACCCAGGAGAGAGCCATATGGAGGAGCCCCTATGGTGAGGAGCTGTGACCTTCAGTTGAGGGATTCAGCCAGCACGGCAATCCTGCAAATAAGGGGCCAGGGAAATCAATACCCCAGCCTCACCCTCCTCCCTCTCTCTCCAGTCACCGAACTGAACCAGAAACCAGAGGGCAGGGGAGCAAGCCCATGGATGTAGTTCATCCTGGTCATTCTACCAGGGGTACACAGTTGAATCTGAAGAACAGAAGATACCCAGCAAACTTTTTTGTTTGTTTTGTGTGTGTGTGTGTGTGTTTTTGCGATACGTGGGCCTCTCACTGTTGTGGCCTCTCCCGTTGCGGAGCACAGGCTCTGGACGGGCAGGCTCAGCGGCCATGGCTCATGGGCCCAGCCGCTGTGCGGCATGTGGGAGCTTCCCGGACCGGTGCACGAACCCGTGTCCCCTGCATCGGCAGGCGGACTCTCAACCACTGCGCCACCAGGGAAGCCCCCAGCAAACTTTTATCATCTGTCTATAACCACCAGTAACATGTTAGAGTTTCTCCATCCAGACATGCTTTTATATATATAAATGTTTGGTTTTGCTTTTTCTTAACTTTCTTCTTTCCCCAAGGAAACTGGGGGAAAGTTTTCTGTATACTGTATCATACAATTGAAAGGGGATTTAGCATCATTTAAGTATCTAAAATGTGGGTTCTAGGTGTCCAAAATGTGGGCTAATCAATCTGATATTTTAAACAAAAACAAACAAAAAAGTACTAGCCTCACAACCACGTAAAAAAGAAATTCACGTGGTCCCTGCTAGTTCCAGGCCATGAGAATTAGATCAATTAAAACTTGCAACTCAAGATGAAATGTGAATAATTCTATAATCTTAAGTAGTTCGGGTATAATTTTACTAAACTGCCTCATGAAGCCAGAATATTGTAAAGGAAAATACGTATGGACAAGTTTCCAAATACATCTGACTCAAAATTGAGTCTTGACTAACCTTAGGTTGCTAAGTACTATCATTCTTGTTAATTGGGAAAAAGGGTGGGGGGAATACAGCCCTTGCCCACTGAAACTGCTAATGATGTGGCCGATTACCAAAAAAACGTTGCATATCCCTTCAAGTCTGACTTCCTACCCAATGCAAAAATTTCTTCAGTAGACTCCACACCTGATGACTCACCTGGCCTCAACTTTATTACTGGAAAGTTCACATTTGATACTCAGATATACCAGGGCATGGCTGTAGCTATTAAAGGTGATTTATTCTATACTCAAATGTGCTTCCCTCAAAAATACTGACAGATGCCCTATCTCGAAATAATACATAAGCCAAAAGTCAGCTCTAGGAGGGACCCCAAGATATTTAGGAATTTAATGTACGACAAAGAAAGCCTCATAAGCAAGCAGGAAGGGAGAGACGATTCAGTAAATAGGAAAACTGACTACTTGGGAGAAAAATGAGTTTGTGCCTTACCTTGTATGCTATCCAAGCATGTCCCAAACTATGCAATATAAGAAAGCTATTTAAAGTCTTTCCACAAAAAGTGGGGAAAGGCTACTAGAAATGCTAGGTTAAACAAACAAGTGCCTTTCTGCATGATTTCTTAGTGCTTCATGTTTGTTGTGAATTGCCAAGATGAGAATGGTGGTATGCAGCATTCCCCAAACTTACTTGGCCATGTAGCCCTGTTTTTTTGTAGAATACTATTTAACACCTTGTGGAACTAACATTCTGTGGAGCACCGTTTAGGAAAGATAGCCCTTTGCCAAAATAAATTTATAAATGACGGACTTTTTCCATCAGTGGGTAATCCAAACCTTAAATATATGAACATCATAAACCATATTAATAGGTCAAGTTTTTACCTCCAATGAAATAAAGACTTAAAACCAATACTAAAAGAAGGCTTCTGGAAGAATGTTAACATTATCACCTTCAGATGGGGACAATATGGGTGATTTTTATTTTTTTCTTTTTCTTTATAAGGAATTTTAAATGTTTCTGTTATTAATGGACATCACGGGCATGATGGAAAACTAGTTTTTTTGGCTTTTGTTTTTGTCAGCAAAGGAATTCCTGAATCAGAAATATTTATTGTACTCTTTCATTAGCTCAGTGGTGGCAGGGGAGGGGGGAAGGGGTGGTACGCGGGTATCAAATGACATCATATTTCTGTTCTTCTGCTGGTAGCAGTAGGAGAAACAAAAAGCCAGGAAACGCATGCTGGGCTGGCTCATTTTATTTAAAAATGATTTAAATAAATCATTTTTCCTGTAATTTAACATTTTAAGCACACACCTTTTTTTAAGAATCCTGAGTGTGACTTTCCAGTTCTACAGATTTTTAAAAAAATCTTATCTTTTAGGAAAAGCTAGCTAATTTAATTTCATATTATTTTCAAAGCAAATAACAGAACAAAACACCAAGCTTTTTCATCCTATTTCAGTCTGCGCTCTGATCCTGGCTCTCACATAACTGACTTGTTATGTGACCTGAGGCCACCGACTTAACTTCTCTGTGCTTAGTTTCCTCATCTGTGAATTGGGCATAAAACAGCAGGTAGCTCAGAGAGGATTTAGTGAGTTATTTTGAGTAAAGAGCCTGGCACAACCTCAAATTGCTCAGTAAGCACGGCTACTATTATTTCAGCAGATCTCAGTTTTGTCAGCACAGCAGAATCACCTCTGGAATATTTATAAACCAGATAGCAAAAAAAAAAAAAAAGACTCGGCATGGGTCCCAGGCATCTGTATGTTGAGAAAAGCTGCCAAGGTGACCGTGATGAACCAACAACGTTATAAACCAGGGCTTCAGTGCTTCCTTCACCTACACTGAGGTCCTCAGTACTCCTCACTAGGTGCTCCGCAATAATCTTTTATGTGATTTCCCTGCCTCCTGACCCAATCTGCTATGTCTTGTCTCTATACAACTGCCAAATTCACTTTCTAGAAGTAAAGCTTTGCTCAGATTATTCCTCTGCTTAAATTAGCTCTCCCTGCTGAGCGAATAAAATTCAAAGTCCTAATATGTCCACGACTTTGATGACTGCTCACTGTTCCTGCCTTCTCTCTTGGCAACAGTGATACCTTTCTGAATAGGGAGCCCACTTCTGTGTGAGGCAGGAGGTTCCTGGTGATGAGACGTCTACAAGCCAGGTGTGGCTAGTGACTCCATAAGGAGGTTGTAGAGGGGGCTGCTCGACAATGTTTAAAGTTAATTCTGCCTCAGTCTGTGATCCCACAAATTACAAAAGGATCAGGGGTCAAGTGAATTCTGTTTTCCCTAGAGAGGGAGGGAGAGTTTCATGTACCTTGTATTTAGCATCGGAGTTGGGCTTAAGTGTTATGAGCAGAACCAAGATAAAGGCAGAGGATGGGAGGGCAGGCTGTCTGAGAGCCCATGACCCAGTGATTACCAAAGTTCTGACTTATTACTAGCCCGATAATGCTTTTCTAAGAGCGTTCTAAAGAGAGAGAGTACAGGAGAGTACAAGGGCCACATACATAGAATATTAATGAACTTTTCCACCAACTACTTTTAAGAGTGTGTTCACTTCTTAAGTAGCATGTACTAGCTCAAAGAGTACACCCTTTTAAAGGTATAAGCACCAATAAGATGAAGAAGCTGGAAGGAAAAGCAAACATGTACCTCTCATACTTTGTGAAGTACTAAAGGTTCAGAGTGGCAGCAAATCTTACTCAGACATTGTCTTCTTGCAAAAAAATCACAACTATGTCTGAAAAGTCATCATCATTATTATCCAAATGCAAGGAAAGTTGCTTTTCAAACATTAAAAATGTTATAGGGCTTCCCTGGTGGCGCAGTGGTTGAGAGTCCACCTGCCGATGCAGGAGACACGGGTTCGTGCCCCGGTCTGGAAGATCCCACATGCCGCGGAGCGGCTGGGCCTGTGAGCCTGCGCGTCCGGAGCCTGTGCTCCGCAAGGGGAGAGGCCACAACAGTGAGAGGCCTGTGTACCACACACACACAAACACAAAAATGTTATAGCATTGTTTCAAGGTTTGACATCTCATATCTAAGAATCACAATAAACCCTCTTATGGCTTAAGTATTAATTAAACTGTTTTTAAATTCTGTAGCTGTGGAATTTTCCACATGAAATAACTATGCATGACCACCACTTCTCTAGCAATCAGAAAACCAATGAATATCATTAAGTTTTCCAAAGTCTACTCAGGATTAGGGCCAAAGCCAAGAATACGCTTGAAATTCTTGGCACTTGATCATGGGCTCAGACCTTCAGAGGGTAGGCAAAGTAAAACCGGACTAAGATGGCCAGAAATGATTCCTAATGGCTCTCAGAGATCGATACCACACTAAGCAGAAGGAAAAAACCTCTCCAGTTACACGCGATAGTGTTCTCATAAAGTTATAAATCTCAACACAAAGCATTTTAACCCTTCCGGATTTTGACAGGAAAAGAAAATGTGGAGAAACTTTTTAAAAAAATGATATGCTATATTAAAAGTGTTTGAAGATGGAAATGCTCTATCAGTCATCAACCACCACCACCGGTTGTGTAGGGATATTTCCCAAACAACAGAGCATTTTCATGCGTATTGTCTGGTAGCTGCTGGATACCATTCTCATCTCTGTTTTGCTAACAACAAAGAAACTGAAACCCACAGACAATAAATACTTTGTTCAAGATCACCTAGCTGGTTCACAGTAGTGTCAGAACTTA
Source organism: Phocoena phocoena (assembly GCF_963924675.1). Taxonomy (NCBI): domain Eukaryota; kingdom Metazoa; phylum Chordata; class Mammalia; order Artiodactyla; family Phocoenidae; genus Phocoena; species Phocoena phocoena. The sequence continues at coordinate 47,984,264 of NC_089221.1, forward strand.
AATCTAGGTCTTCTCACTACACACCCCTACCCTTCCTCTTCTCTCAAGACTTTAAATTAGCTTAGCTTCAGATAGGTACCATCACCTGCCTCTTTCCCTCCTCCCCCCTGCACTGTTTGCAACACTGCTTCCAGGGTTCTCCTTGCCTCTCCCTAACCACCTCCACCCCTTTGTCGTTCCTTTTTCTGACCTAATATTACTGGGCTTTCCAATGTAAGTATTCCTAATAAAAAAAAAGTGTTGACCCATGAATAAAAGTGGAAGTGGAATTCAGAAGTAGTTCATCTTAAAACATTTTATACTTCTAGCACTATATAGATACTCATCGTCTGAGTTAGGATATGGATTACCTGAATCTCTTGGGTTCCTGCAATTGGGATAGTTAATAGCAAGAGTTGGATAGTAAGGGATCTATTCTTCCAAACGGGTCTATTTTTAAAAATGTACCCAAATCTACTTGGTTTTCAAGGTTAAATCATGAGAGTTCAGGTAGCAAGTTACACCTCTACTTTGAAAAGAAATTAAAATATTCATATTTTTTAAAATAAATAAATAAAAACCATTAGAACAAAACAAAAAAATTAGTTTTTAAACTACTGAATTTATGAGAAATACTGTAAACCTTCAGAGAAAGATGACCTCTAAAGAAACCTACAATTCTCTGCACCATACATAAGTTGAAAAACTAAGAAAAAAAATGAGAAAATATAAAAATTCCCTTAACTCTCCATTCACCAGAGTGAAGCTTCTTTATTTATGGGATCTCTTTCAGGTCCTTGGCATTCTTCAGGGGCAAAACTGTTAGGACCTTTTTCAGTGAAATAAGATTAGTCTTCAGTAGTCTACTGAGAAAGACAGCAATCATGAAACAGTGTATCTTTCCTGAAATCAGTGTAAATTGGAATATAATTTCAATTATGGTAGGTATCAAGAGGTGACACTTTTCCTCCTGGATTTGGTGAACATGTGATTTCTAATTGATGGGTAAGAACTAATCTGAAGTGGTGATGGTGGTGAATATGTGGAAAGTAATTCAAATGTGAAATGTCAGAATACTAATCCTAATCAGGAAACATAGGTTCTAATCTTTTCTGCTAACAACTGACCATGACGTTGGGAAGGTCACATCTCTGGGCCTCAGCTCCTCCAACTCTAACATGAGGAGGTAGCTTTCATGATACCTAAGTCCATCTCAGCTCTAAAATGTGCTGATTCCTGTCTATTTTAAAAAAAAAAATTACCTTTGTTATATTATTAACACATTTCGTAGTAGTTATAAAAGCAACATACATTTGTGTGGTTTAAAAACATCTAGACAGGGCTTCCCTGGTGGCGCACTGGTTGAGAGTCCGCCTGCCGATGCAGGGGACGCGGGTTTGTGCCCCGGTCCGGGAAGATCCCACATGCCGTGGGAACGGCTGGGCCCGTGAGCCATGAGCCGCTGGGCCTGCGCGTCCGGGGCCTGTGCTCCACAACGGGAGAGGCCACAGCAGTGGGAGGCCCGCATACCGCAAAAAAAAAAAAAAAATCTAGACAGACATAGATAAGGAAATAGAAATTACCCATAATCCTACCACACAGAGATAACTGCTAACCCTCACAAAAAAAATACATGTGGTATTTTATAAGCTGCTTTCATTTAATGTATTTTAAACTTCTTGCTATGGCATTAAATGTTCTTCAACAACATTGATTTTTACTTTTCTAATGGGCAAGGGGAGAATTACTCTGGTCCTTCTAGAATTACTCAGGGGTTACCCTAGGAAACACTCCCCATCCTTTCTGATACGCCCCTGGAGGCTGCGGCCCTTCCCACTCAAGAGTCATCCTGGACAGAGCCATTGTTGGCAGTAACTGTTATTTCCCTTAGGAGCATTAGGGCAGAATCAAGCCTAAGAGCCCTGTGCCTCCAAAATCACTTCTAATGGCTACTGAGTTGGAATGTACCATCATTTAAAAACCAGTTCCCTTCCTTGGATATTAAAGCTATCTTCACTATTATAAACATCGTAATGAACATCATCTGTGTACCTCTATCTTTGTACATATCTTCAGTGAAATCTTTGACACTTCATTAGCTAGTAATAAAAATCAGTATGTGGGGTGTCAGTGAGGGAGTGTTAAGTTGCAAAGTCTCTCGTTCTGTTTCAATGAAATCCTATTAAATATGGGAATCTGACAGGAAAAAGAAGGATGAGCCATAGTTAAGAAATTTGGTTACTTACCAGCATCTTTGATCCAATTACCATAAAGACGCACGGTCCTCGATGTAAGATCACTGAAGGCCATTTTCCACAGGATTTACTCGCCCTTACAATGGGTTCTTCAGTAAAACAAAAAAGAGATGTGTTTATGATCTATGGATGCAAATAAAGCCGTTTCTACTAATACAATATTAAAAATTTAATAGGAATAACTGGCAAAACAACAAACTTAGGGTAAATGCATTAGTGAACCACATTAAACCCTGATGCAGTTGCAAACATTTAAGACTTTTCATCATAAGGACAATGCTTAATTCACTCAAAAAGCTGATGTTCTATGTACGAGATGCAAAAGGAGTAGGTGATTCTAAGAACTGTTGTAGGAGCATCTATTTCCCTTTACGGAAACAATATAGGTCAGGAATGGACTGTACCTCCCATGGCAATGTTGAAGTAAAAACCCAGAAGAAAGTCAAGATGACAAACTTTCAGAAAAGATACTCTGATCCAGAATTTTTTTTTTTTTTTTTGCTGTACGCGGACCTCTCACTGTTGCGGCCTCTCCCGTTGCGGAGCACAGGCTCCGAACGCGCAGGCTCAGCGGCCATGGCTCACGGGCCCAGCTGCTCAGCGGCATGTGGGATCTTCCCGGACCGGGGCACGAGCCCGCGTCCCCTGCATCGGCAGGCGGACTCTCAACCACTGCGCCACCAGGGAAGACCTGATCCAGACTTCTAGCTGACCTTCAGGCGTAAGAAGATCTTCTATATTCAAGTGTTTATAATTTAATTGAAATAGAGGTAGAGAGAGGGAGGAAAAGATCTACAAGAGCCAAGGAGAAGTTGCCTAGTTTATCTGGACTGACGACAAAAACAGCCAGAAAAAGAAGTCTTTTGAAAAAGAAGGCCAATGAGGGAAAACTAGCTCTATCATGTATTAAAAGATATTCTAAATATTCAGTAATTAAAACAGTGTGACACTAGCACATGAAGAGGCAAACCAATGGAATAGAACAGAACATCCAGAAACACACCAAAAACTTTGGGGATTTTAGTACCATTTTTCATAAATTCTAAGATGTACACTTTCCCAAATTTTAACATCTCTGAAAACAGCACACACCTTACAAAGGAATGGTGCATCATAAAATGAATAGTAGGTTTGATTTCAAGTCATATGGTGGGAAGATGAAAAGTTCTAGAGATAGCTGGTGGTGACGGTTGCACAAAAATGCAAATATACTTAATGCCATTGAACTTTACACTTAAAAATGGTTAAAATGTTAAATTTTACATTATGTATATTTTACCACAATAAAAAATAAACCCTCTAGGTCTGCAACAGAAAAATTCAGACTTTATTCTAGCATTCTAAGATAAAGACATTTTAGAATATACATATATAAAGTATATATGTATTTTTTAAAGACATATTGTATATGATAAAGGTGACAATTCAAACCAGTAGGCACTGAATTACTGAGTAAATGGTATGGTACAACTAGATAGTCAACTGCAAAAAACAAGTTGGATCCAAAAATTATACTAAAAACCAAGATAAACTCCAATATATCAAAGATTTAAGTAAAAATTTCAAAGAACCATGAAAGTACTAGATGACAACAGGGAGAACACTTTTATAACCTTGGAGTAGAAAAACTCTTTTTTAACTTTGACTTAAAATCCATAAGACATAAGAGAAGACTAACAAATTTAACCATATGAAAATCAAGAAGAAAGGAAAAAAACCAAATGGCAAACAGAAAAAAATATATATGTTCAATTTAAAATACAGACAAGTGCTACTCTCCCCCATATATTAAGAGTTCCTAGAAACTGATGAGAAAAAGACCTTATAAGCCAAGAAAAAAATGGGCACATTTCACAGAAAAGGAAATACAAACGGCTATTAAACATACGAAAAGTTGCTTAACTTTAACCATAGTAAGAAATATACGGGGCTTCCCTGGTGGCGCAGTGGTTGAGAATCCACCTGCCAATGCAGGGGACACGGGTTCGAGCCCTGGGCCCGTGCGCCACAACTACTGAGCCTGCGCTCTACAGCCCGTGAGCCACAACTACTGAGCCTGCGTGCTGCAACTACTGAAGCCTATGTGCCTAGAGGCCATGCTCTGCAACAGGAGAAGCCACCGCAATGAGAAGCCCGGGCACCACAACAAAGAGTAGCCCCCGCTCGCCACAACTAGAGAAAACCCGCATGCAGCAACAGACTCAACGCAGCCAAAATTACAATTAATTAATTTTTTAAAAAGTTAAAAAAAAAGAAATCTACAATATTTTATTGCATTGGATGGACTAAAGTCCAAAAATTTTTATCAATCAGATGGGCCAAAATCCAAAAATGTGTTCACTCTGTTGGAAGGACTGTGGGAAACTCATACCTTGTTGGTGGGAGTGCAAATTAGTATAACCCTTGGTGCAATTTGGCATTATCAGTAAAAAAATTATAAACGCATAATTTTAAACCAGCAATCCTATTTCTAGAAACTTCTCCTATAGAGATATATGCACATATGCTCAATGACATATATTCAAGCTTAATCATTGCATCAGTCAGTAAGAGCAAAAGACTGGAAACAAGCCAAATGTCTATTAAAAATGGACTGATTGGTTAATGATGATATGTCTAACACCAGGAAATACCATGCCATTGTAAATAAGAATGAGGAAGCTTTCTGTGTGCTAACATGGAAAAATATCCAAGATAAATGTCTATGTGAAAAAAGCAAAGGAAGGGACAGAATTTTTTTATATATATATAAATTTATTTTATTTATTTATTATTTTTGGCTGTGTTGGGTCTTCGTTGCTGCCCACAGGATTTCTCTATTTGCGGCGAGCGGGGGCTACTCTTCATTGCAGTGCGCAGGCTTCTCATTGCAGTGGCTTCTCTTGTTGCGGAGCACGGGCTCTAGGTGCGCAGGCTTCAGTAGTTGTGGCTTGCGGGCTCTAGAGTGCAGGCTCAGTAGTTGTGGCACACAGGCTTAGTTGCTCCGCGGCATGTGGGATCTTCCTGGACCAGGGCTCGAACCTGTGTCCCCTGCATTGGCAGGTGGATTCTTAACCACTGAGCCACCAGGGAAGCCCAGGACAGAATTTTTAAATGACTACCTTTTATACAGAAAAGGTAGAAATGAAAAAGAATATAAATTTCCATTTATATATATTATCATACAAGGAACTCTGAAAAGATATCCATGGGGAAGGGATCGGGGTACAAACTGGGCCGAAAGGATGGAAGGAAGACCTTATACTGTTTGGGTCTTGACTCATGTGACTATATTACCTATACAAAAATAAAGAGTTAAAGTACTTTAAATAAACAAAAAAGAATGGAATCAGCTGCACTTTTGCTGGGACATCGTTGCTTGAACACCCACACACACTTGCACATAAACACAAAAGAGGGATTTTAATCTTAATGCCTCAAGGATCTGTCTACTCCAGAGGACCTCCCCAAGTCCAGGGTGGTATCTCAGCATGGCCTCTGATCTGATACATCCAGTGTCCTCAAGCTGAGTTCAGACTCAAATTAGCTACGGTGATGCCAGGAACTTGCCAGAGTCAGCCTGGACTCTGGTTTTCCTGTGGATGATTTCTGTAGAGAAGGTGTGATACGGGGGTAGGAGCAGAAGCTCTGGGATTGCAAAGACCTTGGTTTGAATCCCACCACTAACTAGCTGTGTGACCCTGGGCAAAATTAAAGTTCAATTTCCTTATCTGTATAATGGCAATTCTACAACCTACCAAGATAAAATAAACTCACAGAGTTGTTTGGAAGACTCTATGAGATAACATATATGTATAAAGTTTAGAGCACAGAATCTGATAAAGAATGAATATTCAATCAGAGTCAGACATTATCATTTGTAGAAATAGTTGTACCAATTTAAATGGAAAACATCCAGCCAAACTCAGTTGAATGGCAGTATATGGCACAAATCTAGAGAAAAGTCTACTACTTTCATTATAAGAGCTGGTATGTCACAAATTATAAATGATTCTTCCCTTGATGTTTTCCAGTGGTTTTGGTAGGAGTGCTTTAGACCACGATAAAAGCTACTTTCCAGCTCACCTTAACTACTGATGTAACAGACCTCGAGCCATTATTCTCATAATTAAACTGCCAAAATAATGCTGTTTAAATTATTCAGAATCAGAGTGAAAGATTCTACTTTATAGGGCATATGGTGGGCTTACATTTCAAAGTATTAAACTGTTTTCTGTGCAAGCCCTGCCTCCTCTTTTCCCTCCACTCATTCCACATAGGCCATTTTCCTCTCGCCAGCCCTCACTAAAGCACGAAGCCTCAAAGAAACCACAGTCTAATGCAGTTCAGTAATATTCACAGGCAGCAAAGAGAGCTGGCTTTTCTAATCCAAAAGACTATACAAGACTGAGATGGAGGAAGAGGGAGAAGGTCGTCAGAGGAGTAACTCACATGGGGGTGGGGGAGAGAGGGGAGGGAGAGACAGAAGTAGATGCCCTTCAAGCAGGTGAAAGGGCAGACTGGAGAGGCAGGAAAGGGATCTGTTGTCTCAAGCTTACTGGAGTGGAACTCTCTCACCGATCCTTTCCTCGTAAATAACCTGCCACCCAACAGTCCTTAACCCTTGTGGGCCCACCAGAAGAGAAGGAACCTGCATAATTGTGTAGGGATGGGGCATGGAAAGAAACCTGATCCATTTAGCTTGTTGGAACTAAATTGCTCAGAATTTCCTTATAAGCTGGGACAGTGATGGACTGGACGCCAATATTACATTATAGGGACTAGACTAGAAAACTGCTGATAAATAAATTGGGGGCAACCTGAGTTGTCCTATAAATACAGTGCTACCCCCGGGCTAGAGCCAGGCGTATCTCCCCCGTCCCAACCCAGACCTCCCCCCTTAAAAGGGACCCTTGATTGCTAGGCAATGGTACATAGATATGGGGAGAAACTTATTCTATGTGGTGAAGGTACAGAGATCTCTTCTAGCTGACAGCAGAACTAGGACCTTAATAACTGATTTTAAATACTCAATGGCATAAAATTTCAGATCTGGAGATGCCAAAATAGTCAGGGCTCCATGAATGTGAAGCAGAGACTTAAAACTCAAAAACAGTAGACAAATGACCAAACCTTCACTATGGGTGGAAGAGACAGGCAGGTGCTACAGGGGAAGAGAAAAAGGCTCCCTGCCAGAGCTCAGCCCATTTCCAAAGGCGTCAAATGCATGTGGCAGGATTAGAGTAAACAGGAGCTCACTGACAGGGAACTGGTGCTGCTATTTCATTGACCAGCACCTGCAACTAACCCATGAATTCCACTCCTTGTTTTGGACAGTATCACATGGCAACTGGACCACTTGGTAAAGAAGGGACTTAGGGACTTCCCTGGTGGTGCAGTGGTTAAGAATCCGCCTGCCAATGCAGGAGAAACGGGTTCGAGCCCTGGTCCTGGAAGATCCCACATGCTGTGGAGCAACTAAGCCCGTGTGCCACAACTACTGAACCTGTGCTCTAGAGCCCGCGAGCCACAACTACTGAAGCTCACGCACCTAGAGCCTGTGCTCCGCAACAAGAGAAGCCGCCACAATGAGAAGCCCACTCGCCGCAACGAAGAGTAGCTCCGGCTTGCCACAACTGGAGAAAGCCCACGTGCAGCAACTGAAGACCCAACACAGCCAAAAATAAATAAACTAATTAACTTTTTTTAAAAAAGGGACTTAATCTGCCCAGACTAGCTTCTTTAGACCTATATTAAAGATGTCAAGTTGAGAAATGTGCCTGACACCTACAGCTTACCTGGAAACTCTTCAAAGCCACATAGATGCTAACACCAGGACACAGAGTGAGCTTGAGGAATCTGATCACTTTGAGATCTATCTCAACAGGACTTACAAGGCAGCACTTAGCTGGGAGGACTTCTTGCTGGAATTTACTCAGATGGGGACATGACCTTAGGGTTGCCTGTGGTGGGAAGGACCTGGCAGGAGTCCAGAAATCAAAAACCATGGCCAACCATTTATAGGTGAACCCACATGTAAAAAGATTTGTCCAAACCCTGCAAACTACGCTGGGACATTCTCCCTGAGGGAAAGGAGGATAGAGGCAGCGTATGGCTTTCCTAGGGCATGCCTATCACCCCAGAGCAGGGCCCTATGATTTTCCCTTTCTCTTTTGATGTTTGGGAGGTTCTGGGCTCCCCATTGATCTCTGCTTTTTAAATCAGACATCAGGGACAAAGCTGCAAGAACACTTCTGGCTGGCCCCAGATGCTGCTCAGGGACACATAAACTGAAATGAGCTAAGGCAGGTACCAGCAGAGGGATGGAGGTCTGTAATGGAAATAGGGCAGCAGGGTACGAACAAAACAGCTGACCTGCCTAAGTCTGGGGGAAGGGGCTCAGAAACTTTTAAATGTATTAAAATGTGAGCAATGACTATAAAGTGATCATTTGTTGGTTTAAACCAGGGTTTTTCAACCTCATCTTTCTCCACATTTTGGCCAAACAATGCTTAGTTGTGGGGAGCTGCCCTGAGCAGTGCAGGACTCTTAGCATCAACCCTGGCGTCCACCCACCAGACACCAGGAACACCCCTTCCCCAGCTGAGACAACCAAAAAGGTGTCCAGAAATTGGTGAATGTCCCCTGGGGGGCAAAGTCATCCCTAGTTGAGAAGCACTGGTTTGAAGTAAACTACCGACATTTTTTCATCTAAATAAAAGTAGTTTGCTTCAGGGTAATCACTTTGGCAATTATATATTTATTTCAGTGATACTGTTGTTCAAAGCAGTTTTCGAGCTTTTCTTTACAAATCAACATCAGAGTTTTTCAGAATTTCATTTAACAGGCTTTAAGGAAGAAAAATCTTTGTCTACTGCTTCTAAAAATCAAGCTCATAACTAATCATAAGAATGGTTTTGAAGGTAAACGGATCAAGCTGAGCTACATATTGATAAGTGGGGGTGGGAATAGGGGAAGTGGAGGTGGGATTATCATAATTTACTAAGATTTTCAACTTACGGTTTGTAAATTGCAAAGGAACAAATCAAGAAATGTTTAGGGCTATGGCAATATTACTGGAATAAACGTAGAGTAGCCTGAGGTAACTATGTGGGAAGTGTACTTTCCAGCATATTATCCTAAATCCTTTTTCCCTTTTTCATTTATTACGAACGCAAATTAAAGAAAGTAAATCTAGAACATGAACAGACTCGGTGAAAAATTATTCCGTACAGATTTTCAATTTTATTAATTACTATATACATGTGTGTACTGCAATTACACGTACACACACACACACACACACACACACACAGCAGAAACAAAAAACATGTCATGTTCCTTACACTTACCATACAGGATTTTGTGTTTTATTTTAATGCTTCACATACATATATGAACTTGTGTTTCTCTTTGGTATTTCCTTTATCAGCTAGGTTAATGCAAATTGCCTTGGGAATGAAACACAACATAGAAGGCAAAAACCCAGAAAGTTTAATCCTAGATTCTGAGTTATAAAAGCTTAGGTACTTAGCCATACAGAAGAACTCAAGGGCACAGACAAGAGATCTAGGAGGAAACCTCTGAGGTTTCCATGCCTCCTAGCACAGAAGAGCATGCTTCAGGCTTGGGAAGGGAGAAAGTCAGAGGGAAAGCAATTAGTGCAGATTCAGAGAAAAGGGCAATAAGCCCTGGTGAGGTGCCAAGTAGTATTATGGAAACAGAGGAGAAGGGGTCAGGCTCTGCTGCATGTGTAGAGCGGGAACAGGTGGCTGATGGGGCCTTAGGCATCCATAGAGAGTTACTCTTGCTCCAGCGTGGTGCAAGGGCAGCAGAAAGTCTTCTGAGTACACTCAATAGATGTGGAAGTATTGCAGAAGAGCTGTAAAAAATGAAGGAATCATGTAGCTTAGCAACAACACAGACCTGTATGGACTAGTGGTCAAAGACCTGATAGGACCCTGGACATCTCAGGGGATGGCAGTGTGGACAGAGGCCATGGAAACTAAAGGACCCCTCCTTCTAACTTATACATAAGCTTTTTTCTAACTTGCTGAGAGGTGATGGAGAGAGGGGTGGTCACATTTAGAGTTGACCGAAATAGGTTCCTACCATGCCCAAAGAATAAAGAAAGCTTTATTAAAATTAAAAATTAAGCTATAACAAAACAAAATTTTGTTCTTATATGCTGACTTTGTCAAGGGAGGTTTGAAACCATTTACTTAGGGATGGGATCAGGTCAGTACAAATTTCCTCTCTTCTATACCCCTAATACAAGTGGCTGTCAGACCTGGTTGATTGTCATAATTACCTAGAGGGAGATTTGGATTCAGTTAGTATGTCTGCGGAGACTCTGATGATGGGCCAGGTTTGGGAACTTCTTAATACTGCATAAACCATTCTCTGACATGACAACACCCACAATATGAGGAATAGGCATGATTCATGACAAGGGGTTCAAAATGAATGTCACTAGGATATGATAAGGTATCTGGGTCAAGAAGGGCAGGAACAGGAGGTGCAATCAATATTGGAAAAGATTTCTCTGGTGATTCAAAATAATTTCAACAGATGTGAAATCTGGGAGATCTTTGAGTCAGCATACACACCCAGAATGTAGGGAAACTAAACTCCTATTTCAAGGGTGAAATAAGCTTGAAGTTCTCAAGCATTTGTGAAAAGAGGAAATTACTGCTACATCTGAGGTCTTAGGAAGTTACAGAAAATTAGAATATAAGCCTTGTCTTTTAGGCAAACAAAATTGATCAACTCAAACATCAAATAAAGATACTAAACGCCTAACTTTCTGTTTTTCAAATGGGAATGTTATAGTGTCAGGGACGATGCTTTCATTTGCAAGTAACAGAACACAACTCAAATGGCTTAAGCAGTAAGAGGACGTGTTATCTCATAGAAAAAGGAGTCCAAAGGTAGGAAAATTTCTTCTGAAATTTCTGTTTTGTCATTTTTGTGGAAAAAGATGGTGACAGTCATTCCAAAATATCACATTCTCATACACCTTCTTCCAGCGTAGTAAAAGGGTCTTTTCTTTGTGTCTCTTTTTAGGAGGTTTAAAACCTTTCCCAATGCTCCCAGAGGCCCCTTAAACACCCCCTCCCAGGATTGTATCAAGTGCCCATATTTTAACCATGCACTGAAAAAGGATTGGGCCTGCAGTGGTTTCTACAGGGTAATTGGTATTGTGCCGGCTCCCACCCCGCACGTGTGGGAAAGCACATGGCTTCAGGGAGGAAGCAGGAGCCTGAAAAAGGCAGAAGACTGATTAACCCACGAGGAGGAAAGGGAGGTTAGCTTTGAGAAACAATGTTTGCTTAAATTGTGACTTTAGGTGATTACTCTGGAGTGATAGTTCAGATATGAACGAAGGTCTGACAGGGAACCCATCCACCTAAGTGCTCTCTGCTCACCCTGGTGATGTGTGTTCTGGATAGACTAATCTTGATTGTTTTGTTTGTTTAAACAAAACATGATTAATAAGTTAAGCATGTTTTGCAACACCGTATAAGACTTTCTAGTGACTTTTACATGTCTGCTATTTGGAATTACCTTGTGCCACAGCCTCTTTGATGATACAGATAATATGCTGTAAGTCCATAAACACAGACAGCATAGAGCTGGACTCACACTTGCAATTGCTATTACCACTTCCACAAACTTAATGTTGTTCTCACTGGTATACAGCATGTTTGAGTAAAACGGGTGTTTCCCACTCCCAACAACAATGACACAGGAGTACATATTAACACTCTCTCTGTATGAATAGACTCAGATCTGCCCTTCAATCAGGTTTAAGAGCTCTACTTTCCATGTCAAGCAGGACCTCAAAACAAATATCCTTACCATCCCCTCCTTTCCTTACAATTCTATTATTTCATCTTGATTTTCACATCTTCACTTTCCCTTGAAAGAGGGACCTATTAAAATTAGATGCCTCCGGATAACATAACACTATATATGCATGACCCACCAGACTGGTTTACATTATATATATATATATATATATATATATATATATATATATATGCACATACACATTATATACATTAGATTACATTCCTGTTTTTGGCTCTGAAACATAATCCTGACTCATGAGTATGTACGAGGCAGACAGACTTTAGTTTAGATATTCATTTAACAACCTCAACATGTTAATATGACAACTTGTTAGAAATGAAAGCATCCTAGAAACCAATGATATTAGCAGAAGGCCCCACTAGGAGATACAATTCATGTAAAACCTTTAGCAAAATGCTAAACACGCTATTTATTGTGCTTACTATTACTCTTATGAAAACAGAGGGCTTCCCAGGCTAAGCAGAGTAATCAGTGTCTTTGCCGCATCTCAGGTCCCGGGACAGCATTCTGTAATTGGAGAGACAAGGCCAACTCAGAGAAGAGTCAGAGAACATTTAGGGTAAATAAAGGACCTGCTCAAATCACCAGCAGCTGTAAACTCAGTGCTAGGCAGTAGGGAATAGGAGGATGAAAATAGGGCCCTGCCCTCAGGCAGCCTCAACATGTGGGAGAATTCTAGAAAATTCGATAAATCTGAGAAGAGAAAAGCATCTGAAAAACTGTACAAATTAGATGCCTCTGGAAACTATAACACTATATATATATGACCCACTAGACTAATAGACTAAAGAGACCACCAGGACCAATAGGACTCATTTTTCTGTTAGAAGAAGTGATAAGTACCTCAAGGGCAGTTTAATTCCTATTTGTAATCTAAGTCCTAGTACAATTCCTTGAGTAAAATGGGTAGGTGCTCAATAAATATCTGCTGAATTAATTCTGAAGTATAAACTCAGAAAAACAAGGCAAGGCAAGGGGGCCAGACCAAATACTCCATCCCTTAGGCCTTCTTCTCTACTTTGTTTCAAATGAATGAGATACCCCTCTCGTTCATTTTCTCTTCAAACAAAAAGTATTTTTTGAGCATCTGTTGTTGTGCAAGGAAGTGCTGAACAGGATACTTTTAAAATACGGTTCCTGAATTCAAACAACCTTCAGTTTGGAAGAAAAAATAAACACCTAAACAGATACCCAAAATGCAAAGCAGAATGCAGGGTCACGTGAACAGTTCACACAGACAACTACAGCCTCTCGGAATGAAGGTTCACATCTGGGACATGTGACCCAGAAGAAATGCATAATGGAGGAGAGCATATGAGCTGAACCTTGAGTATAATATTTCAATAGGCAAAAGTGTGTGCACCTGGGACAGAGGAGAGGCGCACATCACAAGCAGAGGGACCTCCAGGGGAAAGTTCTTTCATTTGCTTATTCAACCAATATTCTTATGTATCTGTTATAGGTCAAGCACTGCTTTAGGTGCCAGTGATATAGTAGGAAACAAAATCAAAACCTTGCCTTCACAAAATTATAGAAAATCTCCAACTGCGCTTCCAGAATTTTGTTAGTCTGTTTTGATAATGCATAGAGTGAAAGAGGGGAACAATAGAAAGGTCAACACAGGAAAGGTAGATTCAAGGGTTGGTACTTGACTGTGGACGACCCAAAAGCCAAGCGAAAGAAGTTTTTAGACTTAACTCTGTTGACAAAGTAAGAGTCATTACAGGTTTCTCAACCGAGAAATATCTTAATCAAAGTGGTGCTTGAAAAGATTATCTGGGTAGCAGAGTCCAGGGCTGGGTGACTGAAGGTGTGGTTTGGAAGCAGGGAGAAAGACAATGCAGTGATTGCATTCTGTTGGGAAGAATCCAGCATAAGCATTGCTTCCTCTGAGATGCCACCCCTGATTCAATCAGTCCGGCTGAGGTGTACCACTAAGGTGTTCTCATAACAATTCATCTCATCTATGATAACACTTACTGCACAGTATTGAAAATGCCTGTTTATTAATTCTTATCTTTTCGCTCATCAAGAGGAAGAGATTAGGCCTAATTATCTTTGTGTTCCCAAGTGCCTAGACCACTGCCTGGCACGTAGCAGAAAATATTTGTGGCATGAAGTGAACAATCAAGTGTTATGGGTTGAACTGTGACCCTGAAAATTCATATGTTGAAATCCTAACCTCCAATACTCAGATGTGACCTTATATGGAAATAGGGTCTTTGTAGAGGTAATCAAGTTAAAACGATATCATTAGGGTGGGCCCTAACCCAATATGACTGGTGTCTTTATAAAAAGGGGAAATTTGGACATAGACATGCATATAAGAACCTAATATGAACATGAAGATGACCATCTACCAATGAAGGAGAAAGGCCTGGAACAGACCCTTCTGTCACAACCTCAGCAGGGACTAACCCTGCCAACCCATTGCTTTTGAATTTCTAGGCTTCAGAATTGTGTGACAATAAATTTCTGTTATTTAAACCACCCAGTTTGTGGAACTTTGTTACAGCAGCACTAGCAAACTAATACAGTAACTGAAAATGTTCAGCCAACTTGGAGAACCACCCAGAATCAGAGCTCAAGATTAAGGTCATCATTAACTGTAAATAAAGAGCTGATAACATGGGAGCAGAATACATTTCTGTGATAAATAATGCAGGAGGAAACACGGCAAAGGGCACCTTCTCAGTGAACACCCATGTTTATAAAACAGAAAGAGAAGCCAGGGAAAAACATAAAGAAGCAACAGTCAGAAACCTGCAGAATAAAGTTGCCTGGTAGAACCTCCCTCCAAATAATGAAAAAAAAAAGTAATATGAATCGTAAATAAATAAATAGCCACCAAACTTCACAGAAGGAACCAAATAAGGAAGGGACACAGACAAATGTTCTAAATTTCAAAAAATTTGTGGCCCAGGAAAGGCTCTGGAGCAGAGTAGCATCCATAGGACGGCAGAGCTCCTAACCCAACACAGCCTCTTCCCCAGCTGTACTGCTGTTGCAAAAGAGTCTGAGAATTTGCACAAGCACCCCCAAGTCTGAAGAGAAGCAAATGGACTAATCCTAATCTTTCCCTTCTCCAGCTCGAGAAGGGAACAATAGAGAGACTCTGATGATGGAGGCCCCACACTCAACTGGTGAGCGGAGAAAGGCGCCTGTCCCTTGGGAATGGCATACACCTTTAAGGTGGAGTGAATCTTGGTATAGATACTTAACAACACTTTAAAAGTGAGAATACAACCTGAGTATATGAGATGTATTTGGGTATACCTTATACCCAGAGATCTCATTCAGCCCTAAATCCCCTATCTACTAACGCCTCAACCCCACCAAAAATGTTCCAAGTACACAACTACCCAGTCCCCCAAACAAACAGACAAAAAGTCAGTTCATTAAATTGCAACTCATATTGGCTAGACACAGGAAAGAAAAGAATTTCATCACTATTCAGAACAAGAGCAATTTTTTTTCACACACACACCACTGTATTTTATTTTTACAAGAGATAAATCAACTGACACCAAGCATTGTAAATGGATGACCACAACAAGAGCAACAATGATTGCAATTAAAAAATATGGAATGCTTCACAAATTTGCGTGTCATCCTTGCACAGGGGCCATGCTAATCTTCTCTGTATTGTTCCAATTTTTAGTATATGTGCTGCCGAAGCGAGCACAAGAGAGTAATTCTTAAACTCTAATGTGCATTAGACTTTTCCTGAGATACTTGTTGAAAAGGCCTATTTCTAGGGCCTCCCCAGAAGGTGATCATATCATTCCAGGGGTCCTTCAGTTACAGGTAGGGAAACACTGCTTGTTAACACAAATGGATTTTTAAGTGAGTGTTTTAGGTACTTAAGAAAATGAAATAAAGCATTTCTTACAGTATGAAGGAAAATGTTTTTGGGCAGAACAACAGAAGCAGGATGGTCCAGTCTGGGGCAGTGCCCCTAGGATTTCCGCTCTGCTATGTATTAATACTTAATACACGCCTTCATTTCACACTCATGGGTGAAGACAGTGACATTAGAACCCCTTCTGAAGGGGAAGAGAGAAGATGAATTCATTCATTCATTCCAGGCTTTTCACACATATGAGTTTTTCTAAGCCTACTTGTTAGCTATTGTCTACTGCGTATCTAAACATCTGCTTAAAGAGATTCTGTAAGGAATTAATGATGTCAGAAATATTGTTCTGTCCAAAACTGACGATAGATTAGCCCATTATCATATACTACTATTCAGCTGAATCAATTATGGAATTATCCAAATTATATGCAATCCTACAGCACAGTATATATAACCAGTACTAGTGTTTCGCTCTTGTGCATTGGGATGTCCAGGTCAGTTTTTCACGGGTGGCATTCTATCTGGTGGGTTGGACATTCACGCCAAACTGGTTGTCAATTATTTTGACACTCTATATTTGGTAGTCATCACACTGCATTTAATTTTATTTGTAGTCATGTTTTTGTTTTGTTTTGTTTTGTTTTTTGCGGTACGCGCGCCTCTCACTGTTGTGGCCTCTCCCGTTGCAGAGGCTCCGGACACGCAGGCTCAGCGGCCAGGGCTCACAGGCCTAGCCGCTCCGCGGCATGTGGGATCTTCCCGGACCGGGGCACGAACCCGTGTCCCCTGCATCGGCAGGCGGGTTCTCAACCACTGCACCACCAGGGAAGCCCTGTAGACATGTTTTGCATCACTTAAAACTCTTGTAAGCTCTTGTGGAGTAGGGTGGGAGGGGTGTCTTATGCAAATTTATATCTCATACAGAAGTAAACCAGGGGAGGGGAGGCAAAAAAAAAAAAATCCATGGTATTAATCAATCAATCAATCAAGTAAATGATCAGAGCTGATGTTTACATTTTGTTGCACTGGCTAGCAGGAAGATCCAATTTTCTCAGCTTCAAATTAAGTTAAAGCGTAAGGAAATAAGCCATATTTATCTGTAAATATCTCACATGACAAGGTCAACTTCTCAATTACTTACAGTCTAATTGGATTTATTTATGCTTTTTGCCTTTTACTGAGAGGCTGTACTTGATCATCTCAAAAGATTTCCTTTAATGGGATTTGATTCTGAAAAACTTGAGGAATGTGTTTTCATTAAAGGTCAGCTGTACTTTTTTTTTTTCTTTTTAACTCTAGAAATAAGATTACTTGCATTTCACTCATTTGAATTGTGACCTTTTAATGAAATCCTCGTGGCTTGAAGGAATTCCCCTGACAAATAAACCACAGCGCGTGCAGCACCATCTTCTAGAACTGCCATATGTCCAGGAATAAGAAAAGATAAGCCTGTTTTTATGAAAGTTAATACAGACGACTGTCAGTTGCCAAATTCTTGATCCTGTGAGACGTGTAGTGTTTGATGAATGTCTGAGTAAAGTGCTGTGTCTGTGGGCGTCGTGGTGTCCACCGCACCCTGTTGCGATGTGAAATTAAACAGAAACCTCAACGTGCCTACTGGTGTCTCAGTGTCACATGGAAGGAGGCCAGGCTCCACCTTTGGGGTACCAGGTGCTACCACCAGTTCTGACAGACTTAAAAACTTGAAATTCACTTCTGAGGGAAGCTACTGAAATGCAGAATTGAGAATTGCTGGTTGGGGAGAAATAGCATTTAAGCTCATAAGTTGTGTTTGGAAATATTATGTATTATATAGTATAGAAGCTTTAGCTAATTCTGAGCTGTAGAGTCTGTGATCCCTCCAAATAAAATTTAGGAATATAACTTTGACTCATGCTTTTATTAAGTGTGTTGATCTTACACCTCTCAGTCAAACATCATTCACAGAATTCTCGTAATGCTGAGGATAGTAACAATGAAGCCTCTTTTCATTACTCTGTAAAATCCCTTCCCAGCCACAACTGTCAACCTACCCTTCTAATGACCCTAGCTCTTCTTTATTCTCTTCTAAGAATGCTTCTCTATTTATCTAATCTCAATCTTAATCCAAGACAAGTTCTAGGAAAAAAGGAAAAATGAGAAACATAACAAAAACTTAAAAGGAAAGAGCATAAAGTAGCAAAAGGAGCCTTGCCAATATGTTTGACAACAGAGAGCCAAACTTACTGTTTGGTATATATTTAATTTTCATCATAAGACATGTGTTGTGATAGGAGAAAGTTTAACTGTTGTGGCCTGTGTTGGTAAATCAATAACAACAGCGACAAGCCCCTGGCCATGCTGGGACACAATCCAAATGGAAAAAATAAGGGCTAGGCCTATGATAATGAAATAAGAGAGAGGGACTGTTCTTGAGTAGATCTGACATACTGTGATTCATCACGGTGGAGATTCTGGACCCTACTGTCTCTAAAGGGTGCTTGATGGAGGGTGTGACTGTTCTCAAACAACCACCCCTCTTGGTTAAAGGTGTCCTTGCTCACAGGAGCCACACACAAAGGTTAGAGACCCCCCTTTTGCTATACCCAAAGGCTTTTCCTGAGTTCTTATCTATGCTGATTTCCCTGCCATCCCACAATTCTGACTTCTTCCTTCCTTCCTGAAACCCTAACCTCGGCTGTCAGAACATAGCACTTTTCTAACTGGCCTCCTGCCTTTCCATCGGTCAGCTCTTTATCATTTTGTTCTGCTGGTTCCTTTCTTCACGCTCCTGCACTGGGGCTTTCTTTCTCAATCTGCGGGATTTTCCTGTTATCTGCCTGCTCTTACTACTATGGTAATGACTTTCAAATCTACATTCTGAAAAAAAAAAAAAAAAAAATCTACACTCTGAGCTAACCTTTCATGTATGCCAGAGGCCGCTATTTGCAACTGCCCATAAACATTATAACTTGGACATACCACTGTCACAGAAAACCTAACTAATCCCCAAAGGAACTCATCTTGCCCAACTTCTACTTTCCACCAGTTGGCTTCTTTATCCAATACCTACACCAATGTTAATGGCTTGACTTTTCTTCCGATATAAAACACCAGACTCATCTTTGACTCTGCTCTTTCATCTCTAACTTGCAAACTGCTACAAATTAATTTGATTTTTTTTTTTTTTTAGATGAAACCTTTCTCCACCATTTTCATGCTAACAACCAAAACTCCACTTCACCCTGTATTACTGCACCCAGGCTGGGACAACGCCTGCCTCCATGCTTATTTCCTTTAGATTCATGCTTAGGGTTGATATTATTACCAGAAAAAAAATCAGCCTCAAATACCACTTTTATTATATTTTCTCCCTCCTCAAGAACCTACAGTGACACCCCATTACAAATCACATCAAGTCCCAAGTTCTCAGCTCCGTTATCTGATTCCAGTTTACTTCCCACCACTCCCTACTACTCTAACGTTAAAATCTTTCTCTCCCTCTCTCTCCCTCTCTCCCTCCCTTATTCCTTCTCTCTCTCTCTCTTTCCAGTAAGCTATTTCCCACCTGTCCTCTCCCCTCCCCTCTTAACCTCAAAAGTTATCAGCTGTTTGGTTTTGCTCCTATCACATTTTTTCTACTAACAGAAATGGGGACTTAGAAATTTCAGAGGCTGCTTGTTAAAAAACCATTAGTCTAGTTGTATAGTACACAAGGATTTGTAAAGAGGGGAAGAGGCAGATAAAACCGGACAGTTAGACTGAGGCTGAATAATGACTATCCCTAAGGGCAAGTGTGTCTTATTTATTTATTATAGCTCTCAGGTAAAAACACTGAAACAATTGTGAAATAACCACAAAGCATGAACAAGTAAAACAAAATACCAAGGTCTCCCTTGTGACCACTGTGTATGAGATTTGTAAGGACAAACACTTCCTGCCACGGGAACTCAGCCACTGTGTGTCTCAGATGAAAGCAGTTCCTTTGCTTTCATAAATTAACCAAGAGGTTCAAAAGCAAGATGGCAACAAGTTCTGCTAAGCAACTTCTCTGACAAAGGTCGGAAAGACCTTTCTCAGTTGCCCAAATCAACCCGTGCCAACCTGGAATCCTCATTATCAGGGATTTTTGCAGTTAAAAAGCTGCTTTTATTAAAGTTTTAAACACTGGTACCTCTGAAAGGAATGCCCTTTTAATAATGAGTTATAGAAGCAAGCAAATCTATGAAATGGGTCGGTTAAACCTTAAGCAGAAATTCCCAAGGAAGAAGCAAAACCACAAATGACAGTCAGCTATCTCATTAGACCTCAGTAGTTTTATTCAAAAACTGAAGAGGTATTAACAGATCCTGTGAGGAGATTTGCAGGAAGTTTTCTTGAAGAAAGAAAGGGAGCTGACCCAGCATACCACAGGCAGTGCAACTAGGCACATCTGAAATCAACTGTTGCCTCGTCCTGAGGCAAGGGAGTAGGGCAAGCTGCTACCCAAGTTATCCAAGAGAATAACAACAGAATAACAACAGTGTCCACTTATCAAGGGCTCTGGGTCAGGTCCTGTGCTAGATGTGTCACTCACATTATCTACTTAATCCTCATACCAACCCTAGGCAAAAGGTATCATAATCTTCAGGTCACAGATAAGGAAACTGAAGCTGGAGAGACGTTAAGTAATTTGTTCCTGATCACACAGTTACTATGTTGCAGAGCAGGTATTCAGAGTTCAACAGGACCCTAGTCTATGCTTGTTTACTGCAGCACACAGCTTTCCAATGTGGAGAGTCCTAAGACGAGCAAGATGGCAAAACATACTTAGGGAATCAACCAACATTTATCAACACCATAGCAGGCCCTATGCTGGGATTCCGAAGCAGACCAGACAAGCGCCCACTAGGATGGCTATCATCAAAAAGACAGACAAGGACTTCCCTGGTGGCGCAGTGGTTGAGAATCCGCCTGCCAATGCAGGGGACACGGGTTTGATCCCTGGTCCGGGAAGACCCCACATGCTGCAGAGCAGCTAAGCCCGTGCATCACAACTACTGAGCCTGAGCTCTGGAGCCCGTGAGCTACAACAACTGAGCCTGTGTGCCACAACTACTGAAGCCTGCGCGCCTAGCGCCCGTGCTCCGCAATAAGAGAAGCCACCGCAATAAGAAGCCCACGCACCGCAACGAAGAGTAGCCCCTGCTCACCGCAACTGGAGAAAGCCCACACGCAGCAACGAGGACCCAACGCAGCCAAAAATGAATAAATAAAATAAATAAATTTATTTTTAAAAAAAACAGACAATAACCAGCGTTGGCAAGGATGTGGAGAATTTGGAACAATCATACGTTGCTGTTGGAACTGTAAAATGGTGCAGCCACTGTAGAAGACAGTTTAGCAGTTCATCAAAATACAGGCATGCCTTGTTTCATCAGTCTATATTCTATTTTGCACACATATTGTGCAAAAAGCACACATATTGTGCTTTTTACAAAATGAGGTTTTGTGACAACCCTGCGTTGAGCAAGTCCTATCAGCGCCACTTTTCCAACAGCACTTGCTCACTTCGTGTCTCTGTGCCACATTTTGGTTAATTCTTGCAATATTTCAAACATTTTCTTTATTACTGTATTTTTTATGGTGATCTGTGATCAGTGATCTTTGATGTTACTATGTAATCATTTGGGGGTGCCATGAACCCCACCAAGATGGCAAACTTAATCAATAAATGTTGTGTGTGTTTTGACTACTTCACCAACCAGCCATTCCCCCATCTCTCTCCCTCTCCTCAGGCCTCCCTATTCCCTTAGACACAACAATATTGAAATTATGCCCATTTATAACCCTGCAATATTGTGAACCTATCAATACAATGACCCTACAATGGCCACTAAGTGTTCAAGTGAAAGGAAGAATTGTACATCTCTCACTTTAAAGCTAGAAGTAATTAAGCTCAGTGAGGAAGACATGTTGAAAGCCAAGACAGGCTGAAAGCTGGGCCTCTTGGGCCAGTTGGCCAAAAGTTGTGAATGCAAAGGAAAGTTCCTGAAAAAAATTAAAAGTGTTACTCCAGTGAACACATAAATGATATGAAAGCCAAACAGCCTTATTGTATATATGTAGAAAGTTTTAGTCGTCTGGATAGAACATCAAACCATCACAACATTCCTTTAAATCAAAGCCTAATCCAAAGTAAGTCTCTAACTCTTTTTAATTCTGTGAAGGCTGAGAGAGGTGAGAAAGCTGCAGAAGAAAAGTCTGAAGCTAGCAGAGTCTGGTTCATGAGGTTTAAGGAAAGAAGCCATATCCGTAACACATTGTAAGAGCACCAGGTGAAGCAGCAAGTGCTCATACAGAAGCTGCAGCAAGTTCTCAAGATCTAGCTAAGATCGTTAACGAAGGTGGCTACACTAAACAGGTTTTCAATGGAGACAAAATAGCCTTATATAAGATGATGCCATCTAGGACTTTCACAGCTACAGAGGAGAAGTCAATACCTGGCTTCAAAGCTACAAAGAACAGGGTGACTCTCCTGTTAGGGCTTAATGCATCTGGGGATTTTAAATTCAACCCACGGTTCATTTACCATTCTGAAAACTGTTAAGAATTATGCTAAACTACTCTTCCTGTGTTCTATAAGTGGAAAAACAAAGCCTGGATGACAGCCCATCTGTTGAAAACAGGATTTACTGAATATTTTAAGCCCACGATTAAGACCTACTGCTCAGAAAAAAAGATTCCTTTCAAAGTATTAATGCTCATTGACAATGCACCTGGTCACCCAAGGGCTCTGATGGAGATGTAAGATGAAATTCATGTTGTTTTCATGCTTCCTAACACAACATCCATTCTGCAGCTCATGGACCAGTGAGTAATTTTGACTTTCAAGTCTTAGTATTTAAGAAATACATGCCATAAGGCTATAACTGTCATAGTGATTCCTCTAATGGATCTGGGTAAACTAAGTAGAAAACCTTCTGAAAAGGATTCACCATTCTATATGCCATTAAGAGCATTTGTGATTCATGGGAAGAGGTCAAAATATCAACATTAACAGGAGTTTGAAAGAAGTTGATTCCAGTTCTCACAGATGACAAGAAAGCGTTCAAGACTTGAGCGGAGAAGTCCCTGCAGATGTGGTAGAAGAAGCAAGAGAACTAGAATTAAAAGTGGGGCCTGAAGATCTGACTGAATTGCTGCAATCTCATGATAAAACTTTCATGGTTGAAGAGTCGCTTCTTATAGATGAGCAAAGAAAGTGGTTTGTTGAGATGGCATCTACGCCTGGTGATGATGCTGTGAAGATTGCTGAAATGACAACAAAGGATTTAGAATTACATAAACTTAGTTGATAAAGCAGCAGGGTTTGAGAGAATTGACTCCAATTTTGAAAGAAGTTCTACTGTGGATAAAGTGCAATCAACCAGAATTGTGTTACAGAGAAATCGTTCGTGAAAGAATCAATTGATGGGGCAAACTTTATCGTTGTCTTATTTCAAGGAAATGTCACTGCCACCCAACCTTCAGCAACCACCACCCTGACCAGTCAGCAGCCATCAACAATGAGGCAAGACCCTCCACCAGCAAAAAGACTATGACTCACAGAAGGCTCAGATGATGGTTAGCATTTTTAGCCACGAAGTATTTGATAATTAAGATACGTCCATTTTTTAGACATAATGCTGTTACACACTTAACAGACTACAGTATAGTGTAAACATAATTTCGATACGCACTGGGAAATGAAAATATGACTCCCTTTACTTCCATATTCGCTTTATTGTGGTGGTCTGGATCTGAACCTGTGATATCTCTGAGGTATGTACGCCTGTAGGTTGTGACAGTTCTGTTTAAATTAGTGAAGGTAATGTAAAACTGAATGCAAACTGAACAACAGAGGTCCCCTCAAAGTCTCAAAAACACAGTTGGCAAAGCACTTACTAGGTTTTCCAGCCCTGCATAGAAGGGTGTTGTGAATGAAGGTTTTAAAAGAAAGAATCATCTCTAGAGAGGAGAACAGAATTAGACATTTTTGCTTTAATTTTACCAGTCTTCTCACCTAGAGAATCCACTTGCACATTTACTCCATCTTGGCTTTGTCTACATATATGATCAATTTTAAATGAATGACTTGGGATTCTAGTTTATGAGCCAGTTTCTTGGGTGTGGCTGGCCTTGTATTAGCTCACTAGACCCTAAGAATATACTCCTCCCCACCAAACACATGAAATGATTTATGTATCTAGATATCCAAATTGGCCAGTGTGAGGACTGTCCATAGCAACCACATACAGACACGGCTTCCAAGAGAAGTGGGCAAAATCATCTGGAAGACCTTACTTTGCTACAGTGATCATAATTTTTATTTTTTTTGCAGTATGTGGGCCTCTCACTGTTGTGGCCTCTCCCATTGCGGAGCACAGGCTCCAGACGCGCAGGCTCAGCGGCCATGGCTCACGGGCCCAGCTGCTCCGCAGCATGTGGGATCTTCCCGGATCGGGGCACGAACCCACGTCCCCTGCATTGGCAGGCTGACTCTCAACCACTCCGCCACCAGGGAAGCCCAACAGTGATCATTCTTAACATTAAGTGGAAAATTCAGCGCTGGAGACTCACCTGCTTTACTTCTCCTAAAATCCCTATCCCATGAAAAGCATCACATGGACACACTGCAGCTAACAGAAATTGTAAGTGGACCGTACAGGGTGTGTGAATTGATAACCTTAAACTCAAAGCACATAGACAGTTTTAAAGGGTGGCCTTTAAATATATGCTAGCAAGCTACTGTAATGAACTGAAATCAAGACTCCTATTATATTATACAATAACCAGCCTACAGGACTTCCCCTAACAGTTGTGATTTTAATTGGATTAAAGAATTTCTAGCATGTTTTCCCTCTAAACAACCCACATGAAAATACTTGTCATTCTTTAAATGCTTTTGTTCACTCCCTCCTATATAGGCACATAAAACTATGGAAAATACTAGCCAGATAAAAAACATATATCTAGAATCACAGAGCTGAGAAAGAATTTAAGAATTATCTAAATCTACTCCTTAAATTCAGATAACTAAATAAGCAGATGAGTATTTTATTTTTCCTTTAGCATCGCTCAGAGTGAAATCAGAAAAACCCTGGAAAAGTTATCTGTCTTTGCTTAGTCTTTTCATTGGAAAGCAAGAACTAAAAACGGTGATTTAGGTTTGCTAAGGCAGAGATGGAAAAATGGAGTTATGTTGCAGCCTAGAAGTTATGTCGGTTTTTATCTCAGATCCATGGAGTAAAGAGACACCTCGGGCAGGTCTGAGGCATGTCCTGGAACAGTGTGGGATAATACTAATCATAAGGCCAGAAGCTGTCTGAGCTCTGACAACTTGCTCTAGACCTGAGGTCTGGGCAATTTTAATCTGAGTCGCTATTTCCTAGCTACAAAATGGAGGTAATATACACCCCTCAGGAAGGTTTTGTGAAGTTAACTGCATGATTAACCTTAAGCACTACACAGTCTAAAGGCCTTACTTCAACAGATTGGGATCAATAAGCTAAGATGAATTCCTGGAGGCCATGGAGTGAATGTTATTCACGTGAATCCCAGCACAACCCACAGCACTACAAAGTTAATTCTAGACAAACAGGCCAAATCACACCATAACAGGATTCTGAAACAAGGTCAGCTCTGGTCATCTCAACATGTAGCTCTTGGAAAAATATACAGTGACAGTTCAGCTCCTCTTCAAGTTGTGATACTTTAAAAATTTGAAAGATTAACCAGTATATGCAGGAACTTATTAGCACATGATTGATAGGTATGCATTTTCAATTACTGGAGAAAATATAGATGATTCAGTAAATGAAGCTAGACAAATGGGTAACCAATTGGCAACAAATAAATTGGAATCTACAGCTCATACCAAAATAAATCTCAGATGCATCAAAAATTGAAACATAAAAAAAATGAAACTATAAAAATACCTGGTGACTGAGGGAAAACTCAGTAAAGGGTACACAAGATCTCTGCACTAATTCTGTGAATCTACAGTTATTTCAAAATAAAAAGTTAAAAAAATACTTGGTGAACCTGAGATAATTATTTTATAATACTGAAATGAGGAAGACCTTTCCAACTGTGACAGTTGGAAGTTTGTAAAGATGTAAAACCCACCTAAAATTAAATATTTGTGCATGTCAAAAGCCTAATTATATACAAAATCAAAAAACAAGTCAAGGGCTTCCCTGGTGGTGCAGTGGTTGAGAGTCCGCCTGCCGATGCAGGGGACATGGGCTCGTGCCCCGGTCCGGGAAGATCCCACATGCCGCGGAGCGGCTGGGACCGTGAGCCATGGCCGCTGAGCCTGCGCGTCCAGAGCCTGTGCTCCGCAACGGGAGAGGCCACAGCAGTGAGAGGCCCGCATACCACAAAAACAAAACAAAACAAAACAAAACAAAAAACAAGTCAAACAAAGAAAAATAGATGCATCTCATCTCCCAAAGGGCTAATTTCCTCAATATATGAAGACTCCCAGCAATATTTTTTAACATCTTTATTGGAGTATAATTGCTTTACAATAGTGTGTTAGTTTCTGCTTTATAACAAAATGAATCAGCTATACATATACATATATCCCCACATCTCTTTCTTCTTGCGTCTCTCTTCCTCCCACCCTCCCTATCCCACCCCTCTAGGTGGTCACAAAGCACCGAGTTGATTTCCCTGTGCTATGTGGCTGCTTCCCACTAGCTATCAATTTTACATTTGGTAGTGTATATATGTCCATGCCAGTCTCTCACTTTGTCTCAGCTTATGCCAGCAAATTAATAAGAAAAAAGCCAACAACTTGACAGAGAAATGGATAAAATATATGAATAGTTTATAGAAAAGGAAATAGAAATAACTCTAAAAAAGATATCCAACCTCACTCAGCAATGTAACAAGTTCAAAGTTAGAGTGAAATACCATTTTTACTTTATTACATAAAGTCTGATAACATACTTTGCTGGCCAAGGTACAGCAAAACAGGCACCCTTGTACATTGCCGGTGGGACTTTAGACTGGTACAACCTCTGTCGGAGTGATTTGGCAATATCTGTTGCTATGCAAATATTCTAGGTATATACTGAACACTTGTGTGAAAGGTACACATAGAACAGTTTTTACAATTTTTAATAGCAAAAGAAGTGGAAACTAACCAATGTCCACCAATGTGAGACCTGTTAAAAAACTGCCATATTCATACCAGGAAACACTATGTAGATATAAAAAGGAATGAAGTAGCTTTTTCAAAGCTGCTATGGAATAATCACTAAAAACCATAATTAATGCCAGGTACAAGATAAATACTTCCTTATCTCTGGAAAGGTTGGTAAGATATTGGTAACAATGGTTACTTATCTTAATAAAGTTAAAAATTAACACATCATCTATATTTATTAATGTTTCCCAAACTTTATGGCCACACATAAAAGGGAGTGAGCCAAGCAGTAATGACCATAATCACGTACTGAGTCCTTGGTATAGGGTTTGAAGCTAAAGCATGCTAAAAAAAGATTCACTAAGCAGGGAAGAGCACATTATCAAAACAAGTCAAACTCACCAGTAGATGGTATCGATTTATAAAAATTTGATGTAGACATCAATATACTGAAAACCAGCTGACAGAAATCAGGTGTCATTTATCTTTGTAGCTCACTCACTTCCTCATTTCCCAACCTAGCATACACTCTTAAAACAAAGCAGGTATTCAAATGTTCATTAATAACTAACAGATTGAAAGGATGACTGGATGGGATAGATGGATAGATGGATGGGTGGGATAGATAAAAAGATGGATGATTGGAAGAAAGAGTAGATATTGAAGGACTGTGATCTCTCTCTGCTCCCGTTTCCTTCTGACACTGGGCCAGCCTTAGTCTCCTTATGCTCCCCTATATAAATGGGAGGTGCTGGAATTTACAAATAATTAAGAAACATGATGGTAACCTCCACACAACTCGGTGGATAATTACTAATAGAGTTGGCAAAACAATGCTCCCACCTTTCCCCACCCCTCCGAAATGTCCATGCCTTAATCCTTGGAATCTCTAAGGGACTCTACAGATCTAATTAAGGTTACAGACCTTAAAGTAGGGAGATTATCGTGGATTATCCAGGTGGGCACAATATAATCACACGAGCCGTTTCAAGCAGACAACTGTCTCTGGTTGGAAGAAGAGAGGAAGACAGAGAGATTGGACGCAGAAGGATTCAGTGCACTGTTGGTGGCTCTCAGATGTAGCAGCCCACATTCAAGGACTGGAAAGAACTCCCCTAAGATCTTAGGCAGCTCTTGCTGATAGCCAGCAAGGACACACGGACCTCAGTCCTGAAACCACAAGGAACTGAATTCTGCCAGCAGCCTGAATGAGCTTGGAAATGGATTCTTTCTAGAGGCCTCTGATAAGAGCCAAGATAGCCAGCACCTTTGAAACACAGAGCAGAGTGATCACCCTTGCCAACCTGGACTTCTGACCTACAGAACTATGAGATAATAAATTTGTGCTGTTTTAATCCACTAAGCGTGTGATAATTTGTTATGGCAGTAATAAAAAATGAAGACTTCCTGTTCAGCTTAAGAATCACTTGTGGAGCCTGTTCCATGTGAGGCCCTGGGCCAAGTGTTTAGGGTAGAAAAGTGGGCCACGTTCTCAAGGAGCTCGCAAGCTCAGAAACCATTAAACAATGCTATGATACAGTTTAGCACAGCACACTGCAGGAGTACAGAGAAGGGTACCTAACTGTGTGACGTCCTCAGATGCTTTACTTACTACTCCTCCAATCTCTCCCTCCTCCAATGAATTGGACCACCAACCTTCTTACAAGTCAGAAACGGAAAGCCATCCTAAACTCCACTGACCCCTCCAGACCTGTGATTTATATCATCCTAATAATACTTCTCCTAAAAGTCCCTTCTCTTTCCCTCACCCCCATTTCTTCCCCCAACCTCTGACTGCTACTTTCTGACCTTTATCATCTCTTACCTAGATTACTATAATGACCTCTCGATTAACCTTCCTGACTCAACAGCCATCCATTTCCCCAAATCCATTTCCCCCAATCCACCAGGGTCATTTTTCCAAGGATTAAATTGAGCATGCCATGTTCCAGCTCAAAATCCTTCAAAGACTGCCTGCAGTTAAAGTCTAACTCCTTGGCTACTCTTAGCAACCCCTCTAAGTTCTACTAGAGCCAAAACTGTCTCTGCTTGGCTTCTAATTCCAGTGCCTAGGAAGGGTCTGGCACATAGGTGTTTCTTGGAAAGTATTTGCTGAGTAAATAAAATCAACCCCTGCTGACGCTGCAGCCTCACTGCTTCCCTTTCAGCAGCCCCTGTTCACTATGCTCCTACTACCCTAGCCTTCATAGTCCCAGCCTACTCCACCTTCCCTCTCGCTTTATGCTCCACCTTCCCCTCATGGCTAAAAAGCCTCGTTCACCTGACTGGTAAGCAGATCTCATTTTTGTTAAATTTTGCCCTCCTCTAACAGGGTTATGCTCGTCTTACAGCTCTGTCTAGTCTCTTCTGAGCCCCTGATATAACTGTCTCCTCTTCTACCACAGCATCTGCGGCAAACCCTGTAGTACAACGCTCCTCAAAGCTGGCCTGTGGACTGGTGCTGGTGTCCAAATGGTTTATTACCATTCTGGTCCAAGGTAAGTCCAGAAATCAGGTGTAAGTACTTAGAAATGTTTATGGCAACTTGACATTGCAGGGACATCCAAGTATGTGATACTTGTTGAACAAGGTATACACCAGTTTGGATGTTGTTGAATTAGTGTGGTGAGTCACACGTGGTGCAAACTGTATCTTAATCATGTGCAACAGGACCACTTATTGGTCCGTGATAGAGCAAAAACAAAGAACAACTCAATTGGTCCACCATCACAGAAAGTCTAAGGAGCACTGCTCTAACTCACTCAGGTACGTTCCCATCTTCCACCTTTTGGGATGTTGTTGGCTGCCTGAGACAATGCAGATGTTCCATAAATCTCAGTGAATAAATTAATAAAGATGTGACTGATAAGAAGACTTCCTAGAGGACATGAGATCTGAGCTACTTCTTAGTGATTGGCAGGAATTGGGCACTTTGGGGTAACAGCATGGGCAAATGCACTGAAGAAGAAGTGCAAATGAGGAATAGCAAGAAAAGATGGTAGGACTTCCCTGGTGGCACAGTGGTTAAGAATCTGTCTGGGGACACGGGTTTGAGCCCTGGTCCAGGAAGATCCCACATGCCATGGAGCAACTAAGCCCGTGCACCACAACTACCGAGCCTGTGCTCTAGAGACCGCAAGCCACAACTACTGAGACTACGTGCCACAACTATGGACGCCCACGTGCCTAGAGCCCATGCTCCGCAACAAGAGAAGCCACGCATTGAGAAGCCCACACACCGCAACGAAGAGTAGCCCACGCAGCAATGAAGACCCAATGCAGCCAAAGATTAACTAATTAATTAATTAACTTTTTAAACAAAGAAAAGATGGTGCATAGGCAATGGAAAGTTTTCAAAAGGTGAAATATTATGCCGAAGCATAATGATGTCGAAGAGCTCAACCAGATGGTTCTGCCAGAGTCCAACCACCCTGACCCCCTCCCTCAAGCTTACCCCAGCAGCACCCTCTCAGTAAGCGTGTGCACGCCTTAGCAAAGGCAGAGGGAGTCCCTGAAGGGTTTTAAACCAGTGTTGTGACCTAGCTCACGAAGGATGAATGTCAGGGGGTGAGAAAGGCAGGGAGACCAACTAGGATTTAACTGCAATCATCCCAATGAGAAATGCTGAAAGCCCTCAACAAGGGCAGAGATAATTTAGTGACGTGCAGTGGTGGTAGACACAAAGTCAAGAAATATTTGTGAGGCAATACAGGAAGGGCTTGGTGATTCGCTAGACAGGATAAAGACACAGGGTAGCGTGACTAAAGTTTCTGGTTTGGTGGAGTGAGTATGTGCGTGGTGGTGTCACCAGAGGAGATAAGGATCACAGAAAGAGGAACAGGTTTAAGAGACAGGGAATTCATAAATTCCAGTGTTACAAGCCTGCGGGACATTCAGGTGGAGATGGCCAGCAGGCACTTGGGAGAAAGGTCAAGGCTGCAGATACAGATTTGGGAAGCTTTCACATCTAGATGGTGATTAAAACCAGTTGTGGATGAATGAGAAGAATAGCGGTCTAAGCATTTCTCCAAAGAAGATATACAGATTGCCAACGCACACATGAAAGACTGCTCAACATCATTAATCATTAGAGAAATGCAAGTCAAAACTACAATGAGGTATCACCTCACATCAGTCAGAATGGCCATCATCAAAAAATCTACAAACAATAAATGATGGAGAGGGTGTGGAGAAAAGGGAACCCTCTTGCATTGTTCGTGGGAATGTAAATTGATACAGGCACTATGGAGAAGAGTATGGAGGTTCCTTAAAAAACTAAAAATAGAATGACCATATGACCCAGCAATCCCACTACTGGGCATATATCCTGAGAAAACCATAATTCAAAAAGAGTCATGGGGCTTCCCTGGTGGCGCAGTGGTTGAGAGTCCGCCTACCAATGCGGGGGATGCAGGTTCGTGCCCCGGTCCGGGAGGATCCCACATGCCGCAGAGCGGCCGGGCCCGTGATTCATGGCCGCTGGGCCTGCGCGTCCGGAGCCTGTGCTCCACAACAGGAGAGGTCACATCAGTGAGAGGCCCACGTACCGAAAAAAAAAAAGAGTCATGTACCACAATGTTCACTGTGGCTCTATTTACAATAGCCAGGACATGGAAGCAACCTAAGTGTCCACTGAGAGATGAATGGATAAAGAAAATGTGGTACATATATACAATGGAATGTTACTCAGCCATAGAAAGAAACGAAATTGAGTTATTTGTAGTGAGGTGGATGGACCTAGAGTCTGTCACAGAGTAAGGTAACTCAGAAAGAGAAAAACAAATACCATATGCTAACGCAAATATATGGAATCTAAAAAAAAAAAAAAAATGGTTCTGAAGAACCTAGGGGCAGGACAGGAATAAAGACGCAGACGTAGAGAATAATGGACTTGAGGACACAGGGAGGGGGAAGGGTAAGCTGGGACGAAGTGAGAGAGTGGCATGGACATATATACACTACCAAATGTAAAACAGATAGCTAGTGGGAAGCAGCCGCATAGCACAGGGAGATCAGCTCGGTGTTTTGTGTCCACCTAGAGGGGTGGGATAGGGAGGGTGGGAGAGACAAGCAAGAGGGAGGGGATATGGGGATATATGCATATGTATAGCTGATTCACTTTGTTATACAGCAGAAACTAACACAGCATTGTAAAGCAATTATACTCCAATAAAGATGTAAAACAAACAAATCTGACAGAAACATCACCCTGAATTCTTAGCATCGCACCATCTGTGTTTCATCCTTTTTTTTCCCCTCATGTGTATTCCTTCATTTGTTGAGCATCTCCCCCATGGTTGCATATAAACTTTGTGAGAGTAAAGAAAATAAATAAATAAGTACCAGGGATGTAATATACAATGTGATAAATATAATTAACACTGCTCTACGTTCCATATGAAAGTTGTCACGAGAGTAAACCCTAAGAGCTCTCAACACAGGGTAGAAAAATGTTTTTATTTCTTTAACTCTGTATATAAGACAATGGATGTTCACTAAACTTATTGTGGTCCTCATTTCAGGATGTATATAAGTCAAATAATTATACTGTCAGCTTAGAGCTTATGTATGTCAATTATATCTCAATAAAACTGGAAGGGGATAAAAAAAAAGGGAGGTGTAAGAGAGCTGATAAACCAGAGGCTGTGGTTCGAAGCAGGGATATTAGAATTGATGATTTTTTCTTGGCACATTTCCAGGTGAAGAGGCCCAGAGATGTGCTATGAAAGCAGGCAATTACAGTCTAGTAGAGCTTATCACAGTTGGGTCAGACAACAAACTTTGTCTAATGAGGCTACTCGTAGTTGGCCTCTGAAAGGGTTTTGAAGTCTCCCAGAGAGAGAGAGGATGGGGAGATGCCAAATCAAGTCAGATGCCAAAGTCCACAATGTGTGTGGGACTGAAGAGGGAAATGATGGGCAAAGAGGTTTAAGAAAAGCAGAGAGCAAAGCTGGAGAGGGAGGCATCCAGAAAAGGAGAGTTTTGTTTTACTTGCCCACGGAAGTGAAAAAGTAAGTTTGATTCAGATGTGGCAATGGGAAGATAGGGGAATTCTGGCCAGTCCATCCAAATGCGTAGTACCTTTGAATACGAGAAAAATCCTCCATTTCTCTCACCCCCAACATCAAACCCATCAGCAAATCCTGACAACGCTGTCTCCTAAATATATTTTTAGAATCCAAGCACTCTTCACTCTACTGGTGGTCCAAGTCACTTTTCATCCTACCGGTGGTCCTCCCTTATCTGAATGACTGCAATAGCCTCTCAACTGGTCTCCCCGATTTCACCTTTGTCCATCTCCAATGTATTCATCACACTGAAGAAAAAAACAAAACAAAATAAAAACACCCAACTCATGTCACTTCTCTGCTTAAAATGCACCAATGTCTTCCCACTTCACTCACACTAAAAGTCAAAGTTCCTATAAGTGGCCCTGACTACCTCTCTGACCTTTCCTCCTCTCACCTCTTCTCTTACTTAGCTAGTGTCAGCCACACTGGGCTCCTTGTCCTTTCTTGAACACGCCAAGAACAACCCTGCCTTAAAGCATCTGAAACCACTGTCCCGACAATGTGGAATTCTCTTCTTGCAGATACCTGCATGCTCCTTCACTTTTTTCGGATCTCTGCTAAAATGTCACCTTCATCATCCCATCAACATGCACTTCCCTGTCTTTATTGCTTTATTTTTCCCCATAGCACTTTTCATCATTATTTTTATATATTTCACCAACATTCTATATTTATTTGTTTATTGTCTGATTCCCTCCACTCCCCAGTAACACTCTGGAATATGAGCTCCTCGGGGGCAGGGATCTTTTTCTGTTCTGTGCATTGCTGCCTCTCTAGCACCTGAGATGGTGCCTGGGATGTGTCAGACATGCAAATATTTGTTGCGTGGATGGATGGATGAACCTTTTCATAAGGAGTGTGTGGGCATGGGGTAAGGGGAAGAGCCATGATTCAGTTATTTTTGGCAGGTGATAGCACTGAAGATATGATAGTTTGAACACAGTGGAACAGGGTTTCAAAGGATAAAAGATAGAGCTGAAGGTGTGGTTAACAGTAGGAGGAGACAACAGAAAGGCTGCAATACCTAGTAAGGTGTATCTCTTATAGGCAGTAACCAAGAATCACGAGAGGAAGGGTGGAAATCAACTGACCTCAAATACTTCGCCTTTGAGACAAGCCAGAATTGGCAGTAACAGGTTCATTCTGGGTGGGGATGGGAATAGGGAATGGAGCCTCATCAGGGGAGGGAGATGGTACCCAGAGTAGATGGGTAGGTCATGTGGATTGATGACTCCTAGAGAGAACAAAAAATCTGAACATAGGGAAAGTATTATAACACACATGTGCATAATAGCACACATCCCTAAAATATACAGAGAAGCCCATAAAAGGAAGAAAAACAAATCGTCCTCAAAAAGAAGTGTGGATAAGAAAAGTAACCAACAGTAAAGACTAAATTAATTCATCCCGCTTTCTATTTCTGGATACAATTCATTTATCCAGCCTCATCCAGGACTGCAGCGTTCCATAGAAGTGAATGTTTTAGATACGGAAATGCTTATCTGTAGGTGTAATCACTTCAAAAAGTGCTTCTGATAGAAAAATATAAAACATTTTTTAAAAGATTTCAACCATCTTATACACTGAAACTTTCTGGATGATTCAGGGATATTAGTAAGACCAGCAGTATCACAGCACTGCTCTCTGGGCCTATCCATGTCTACAGCTATGGACCTTTGCCCTACACTAAAAAGTTCCAAAACCTGTGTTTGCTTCTGATGTATTTCCTGTCTCCTCCCTATTAGCTTGTTAGCCACTACATTGTCTGTTAACAGCATTCCTGGTTCTATAAGACTCCATTCTTTCTAACTTGCTGCCCTTAATCTGCTATGGGATGAGAAACTAGATAAACAATGATGCTGGAATGTTTAAAATAATGCTATATGGAAAAATAAATAAATAAAATAAAATAATGCTATATGGGCTGTGATTAAAAACCAGAGGATCTCCCTATTGGTCAAGTACAGATTTACTCAATGGACTTCAGGACACTGTCTTCTCTGCTCAGGGATGATCTCCCTGCTTTCTTACTGATTTTCAATAGCATTTTGCAAATGAAACTTCATAATAAACGGCCCCTGGGTTAGCAGACTTGTTCCTGTATCTACACCATATTCTTCATTCAGTTCTAATAAAATGTTATTAAGGTGTCTCAGTGCTGTTTCACAAATTAAAAAGTAACACAGATTGAGAACAACAGAGGATCTGCATTTATTCCATGTCTGCAAAAGACATCGCCAATTGAGAACAAAATTTATAATTTGATTATTTTAGCTGAAGAAGAGGTTTTCCCAGGGAAAAATACAGTTACATTCCTAAGCTAGGAGACAAATAGATTTAATGCATAATGTATGTAAAATACAATACATTTATAATAAAGTATAGTATTGCTAAATAGCATTACTTAATTTTTAAGTTAAATAATTTTGATATGAATGATTCTAGAATTAACAACTTAGAAAGACAAACATATCCCCCCACTATTTATCTGGATAGAAAAATAGAGTTTAGTTCAATATTATCTCAGTGTGGGCGCCTCCAGCTATGACCCTTTCAAACAATAGCTCAACATCAAAGAGAAGTTGCAAACCAATGCAAGATTAAAACAATGACTGCCCTATAAAAGTGGTCACAGCAAATATTTACAAATGTCTTTCTAAATAAACAAAGAAAGACTTTTCCTTTCTAGTTAGTTTTACAGGAAATACTTAAATGATTTCCAAGGATTTTTCCCTTGGTGGGGGAGGAGAGGCGAGGGAGAAATTCTAATGATTCTGGCTTTATCTACCATTATGAGTTTCAACCATCTGATCTTTGAAATACATCAACAATTGCTAAATCTCTAAATACCCCATCATGAAGGAATTGCCCAGAAGAAGCCACTGATTAAAAGTCTCAAACTCTACAAATGAGCATGTAATTTGTTCACTTAACCTGCAATGATTACCAAGGAATAAAAACAAAGGAATTACCAGTATCTCAGTCAAAACCTTCCTCTGATCCAGTTTCTCTAAGACCAATTTTGACACCACAATCTACCCATGTTTCCAGGCTCCAAACCTTGGCCTCCTACCCTTCCTTCTTCTAGATCTTCCTTTTCTTCATATTTCCTTTACTTTCTCATTCCTTTCCATCCATACAGCAGACACCTGTCCAGGCTCTGTGCTGGACCAAGGGATCAATCTTCCCTGATTCACACCCTAGTTTCCTCTCCACTGACAGTGACAAGCCAGCAACCTGAATCGTCCAGCAATTCTCTTGGCCAAGTAAATTTTCTTGCTATTCTCTAAATTCTCTCTATTACACCCTCACAATAACTGAAATAGGAATACATTCATCAGAGACTTTTAGGATTTTGCTTTTTTTAAAAAAAGTTATCATGTATTCTTAAGAGCATAAAGATTATTTCTACTACTCATAAAAACCCTCTGCTTTATTAATGTAACAGAGTTTATGCCTAAAATTGTCTTGTTTTTATTCTACTTCAGATAAAGTATTTATAGCTTTAGGAAAATATATTAAATGTACATAGTATGGGACCTTATGAGAACATTTTAAACTGCTGACTTGGAACTTCCCTGGTGGTGCAGTGGTTAAGACTCCACCTGCCAATGCCAGGGGACACGGGTTCGATCCCTGGTCTGGGAAGATCCACATGCTGCGGAGCAACTGAACCCATACACACAACTACTGAGCCCGCGCTCTAGAGCCTGTGTGCCACAACTACTGATCCCTTGTGCCACAACTTCTGAAGCCCACACACTCTAGGCCCGTGTTCCACAACAAAAGAAGCCACCACAATGAGAAGCCGGTGCGCCGCAACGAAGAGTAGCCCCTGCTCACCGCAACTAGAGAAAGCCCGCACGCAGCAATGAAGGCCCAACGCAGCAAAATATTTTTAAAAATAAATAAATGAAATAAACTGCTGACTTTTATGTACCCAGTTCACACTTTTGCCCTGTACTAGCCCCCAAAATAGACGAGTTTAAAAAATTCATTTGGTACAGGTGGACACTGCATTTTAAATTGAACACCGAGAATGTAGAAATAGCAAAGTTATGGAAATATATTGTCAGATTATTTAATAACATATTAATACTTACCTACATGAAATAAGCACTGCTAAGTAAGTTTCTGTTGTTTTTAATCTTTTCTTATAACTGTTTGTATAGTTTGTTAAGTGGACTGTATACCATCCTATTAGCCAAGAATTTCTAAACTATTGCCCTTTTAGTCATAACCTGATTTATAAGTATTTTTTAAACTTCCTGCTGATTGGATATTTGATGGCATTAATGGATTATTTTTAACTTTTTAGGTGTGATAATGGTACTGTGGTAATTTTTTTAAAGTCCTTATCCTTTGGAGATACACCAAAATATTTACAGATGAAATAAGATTAGCCATGATCCTGGGTGATGTGTACATCTAGTTCATTATAGTATTCTCTCTGCTTTTATAAATGTTTGGAAATTTCCATAATATGAGTTTTTAAAACAAGAAAGAAAGAAAATTTCCATGTTAAAAATGCTTTTAAGGTGGTGGTGGTGGTTGTTTTTTAAGTATACTAGGAAATGGTTTGTTCTTCAACTAAGTAGTTCCCAATTTTTTTCCCCAAGAAAAACTCTGACAACCTTTGAAAAAATGCCTACAAGAGGCTGCAAAGTAATTTACCAAAATGTTAGCAATGGTAATTTCTGGTTGGTGGGATTATGGGTGATGTCTGTTTTCTTTTTGTTACAAGTTTGTTTTGTTTTGTTTTTTTGTTACAAGTCTTCTATATTTCTAAAATCAGCATACAATCTATTATCGTAGTTAGAAAGTAGTCTAACTTTTCTGATTATGTGAAAGTATGATTTTCCATGTCAAGCATAGAGAATCTATCTATATCATAAACCTTTTTCCTATATTTACCATGAAAAATATTAATGAAAAACATGAACACAAAAGTCCAGTTATCCATGCACAAAACGACCTTGGTACGACAGCAGGATGGAAAGGGTGAGTTTTGACCGTCACCGGGGAAATGTGTGCTAAAGAAGGTAATATTGGAGTGATAGAAAGATTGGGAAGATTTTTGTCTCATTTTCGCAAGACAATCTGATTGATGAATACAACTGAGTGCTCATAATGGATCCTCTAAGAGCAAATGATCCAGGGGAGTCAGGTGTTTCTGGGAATGTGATAAAAGATATCTTACGTGATTTTCATTTTAAGCTCGGCTTGGGCAGGGTTCATGCCTGAATATTGATACGTAGCTACAGTGTTGTTTTCTCATATTTTTCTTTTAGATGGGGAGGGAGATAGAAGAGAGGAAAAGTTTCTCTCCATCCTTGAATGAGAGGTAACAGCTGATGTGTTTTTGACCCTTTTGGCCCCAACATCATTCTCTCTTTCTCCTGCCCCACATCACTTTATTTGGGGCAGAACAAGTTGCCTATTCACCATGTGAGACCTCGCTCACAAGCACAATTCAGGGCTCCTGAGACTCAGTATCAGAAACTATAAGGTCCTTGGGGGAAGAGACCACATCTCCATTCACTTATTCAATAAATATCTGGGTTACCCACTATGTGCCAAGCACCCTTCTTGACATGAGGGATACAGCAAAATCCCTATTCTCATACAGTTTACTTTCTTGTGGGAAGACACGTAAGTAAACAAAGATAAACATCAGACAAATGTGGCAAAAGTTATGAAGAAAGGAAACATGACAGACTGATGTGATAGGGTCACCAGAGGCAGAGGGCAGCAACATTAGAAGGGTAGCCAGAAAGCTCTAGAACATTTGAGAAGATCTAAGGGCAAACAGTCCTGCAGGAGACAACAGCAAGGGCAAAGGCCCAGAGGCAGGGACAAACAGTTATGTCAGAAAAACGGCAAGCAGAGCACAAAGAGGGCGTGGATGCTAGCTAACTCCGAGAAGTGGGCATGCAGGGCCTTGAGGCCTCAGTGAAAGAGCCAGGGTTTTATTCTATGTACAAGGGGAAACTATCAAAGACTCTTTGCTGTTGTTGTTGTATAACTATTTTTTTCAAGATTAAATGTGTTTATTTCCAGTTAGTGGAATCAATGGTATATTAGATATCAGCACTCCAAGCTACACGTATGTATTTGCCTCTAAACCTTCACACGTTGTCAGTTTCCATTCCTCTAACATTCCATCACTGGGCCTCCTACTTCTAGCAAAATCACAGTTCAAATGTTTTAAAAAAGTAAAAGCAAGATGATCACCACATTGTGCTTCCAGTGCCCCCAGAAGGATTATAATTGTTTTAAATAAATGTTTATTGTTTTCAATAAAGGGGGAAATTGATAACATGAGCACTATTAATGGCATGACTAGAAGAACAGAATACAGATTAAAAGAAACATTTTAGGCTGGACGAGTTAGTTTCCCCTTAGCAAAAACTTCACATAATATCATGGATATGATGTCAACATTAAATTGTTCAATTTGTGGGCCATACACTTAAGTGTATGGGCTAGTACATTTCTGCACTAAAACAGAAGCAGTACAAGCCTTATGTTCTACCATTACACTTCCAGATTTTTCCCTTATTAATATACCTGCCAACCTAATGATCCTTGCATGCATTAGAGTTTGCTTTTGTAGTTATGTTTATTTTCCCCATCCCTCCTGCTCCCGTAAACATTGCGGTGCGAACTCTTTGCCCAATTTTATGAGAATGTTGCAAAGGACAGTCCTGTGCCACCTCGGGACGGGAATTCCCCGTCCCCTCGCCAGGCTACACATGGATCAGTAATATTGATCACATCTCATCTTACATGCAGACACTGCTCCCTTAATTTATCCATGCCAGAAGCATGCAAGTCAGCAAGTATGCATACAAAAATGGAATTAAAAGGAAGAAAAAGCTTTCTTGTTAAAGCCTATTGTCCTAGAAGAAATCCATTGCTTTGAATTCACTTAAAGCCTATACACACGAAATGTGTTTCTTCTGAGAACCTTGTCTAACTCGTGTGTATGACTATTTTTTTAATTATGGTAAAATACACATAAAATTTACCAACTTAGGGCTTCCCTGGTGGCGCAGTGGTTGAGAGTCCGCCTGCCGATGCGGGGGACGCGGGTTCGTGCCCCGGTCCGGGGAGATCCCACGTGCCGCGGAGCGGCTGGGCCCGTGAGCCATGGCCGCTGAGCCTGCGCGTCCGGAGCCTGTGCTCCGCAACGGGAGAGGCTGCAACAGTGAGAGGCCCACATACCGCAAAAAAAAAAAAAAATTTACCAACTTAACCATTTTCAAGTGCCCTGTTCAGTGGTATTAAGTACATTCATATTGTTGTGCAATCATCACCTCCATCCATCCTAGAACTCTTTACATCTTATAAAACTGAAACTCTCATCAGAGGCTTTTAAGCAAAGCAGTGACATGATCTGACTTATGATTTAAAAATTAAGTTACTTGCTTGGTAGAGAATTGATGGTAGGGAGGCAGCAGGATTAGGAGTTTACTGAATCGATGGATTCAGGATACACTTTGGGGATGGAGCTGACATGACCGCTGCTAATTTGGATGTGGGCATGAGATAAAGAAATAAATGAGAAGAGGAGTTGACTTCTAGATTTCTATACTCCAGGGTCTAGCACACAGAAAATTGCCTATGTTTATTTCATAAATGAGTGAATATTGATTTAACACTTAATAAGTAGAAACCTTTCTTCCCAGAGAACCAGGAAAACAGAAATGAAAACTACCATGGATGAAGGAGATCTCTCTTTTCTAGGGCCTCACTATCGGTACTATGTCCTTATAACATGGATAAAGTCTACGCAGTTGGTTCATGTCAACATTATATGTCTAATTCCAACATTAACATTAAAAGCTAATCCTTGTATACAATAAGTTAAACTTCATTAAGCATTTTATATATTTTATTTCGTGTCTTTCCTAAATCAATAGCTTTTAACCTTTGAGACTATGGTGCTATGTGCTACCTCCCTAGAGATGACGTGTATACATAAATCTGATGTTTTGGAGAGTTTATGGACCCTCTAATGTCCATCCATAGACCAATCTCAGGTCTAAAAATACCCTGATCTACCTAATGTGAGTTGTATATCGTTATAAGAACCTAAACTTTATTAGCCTAGCCCTGGCACCTTTGAAGAAATGCTTTCAAAGGGTTTACCTTCATTCATGTCCATAATAAATGAGTTACCAAGAACCAACATTAATTTACGGGACTTCCCTGGCAGTCCAGTGGTTAAGATTCCATGCTTCCCCTGGAGGGAGCACGGGTTTGATCCCTGGTCAGGGAACTAAGATTCCAAATGCTGTGTGGTGCAGCCAAATAAAAATTTAATTTAATTAAAAAAAATTTTTTTAAAAAGAACCAATGTTAGTTTAAAGAATATCTTTCCATCTTTACCAAAACTATTATTGAAAGTATTATACATGAAGTGATTCAAGATCCTCTTTATAAGAACCTACCTCATAAATAAATCCCTTTTACAATTCATTTCTAGGGGAAAAAAATACTACCTTAAAAATTGATGTTCTGGGCTTTCCTGGTGGTACAGTGGTTAAGAATCCGCCTGACAATGCAGGGGACACTGGTTCGAACCCGGTCCAGGAAGATCCCACATGCCGCGGAGGAACTAAGCCCGTGCGCCACAACTACTGAGCCTGCGCTCTAGAGCCCGCAAGCCACAACTACTGAGCCCGCATGCCTAGAGCCCGTGCTCCGCAACAAGAGAAGCCACTTCAATGAGAAGCCCGTGCACCACAACAGAGTGGCCCCCTCTCACCGCAACTAGTGAAAGCCCGCACACAGCAACAAAGACCCAAAGCAGCCAAAAATATTTTTTAAAAAATTATGTATACCCCATAAATACGTACTTTACCTTGAGACATATAAGTATGCATTCACTGCCAACTTTCCAAAGTAGTTTCAAGATTTTCTTTGAGGAAGAATTCCTCCCCGATATTTTTCTCATGTAAACCATACTCAGAATTTGTTTTCTACAATTTCCACTTTTAATGTTCTAAGTGGATTGAAAACTAAAAAACAAAAACAAAACTTGTAAAGCAAGCTCAGGATATTATCTTTCAAGTTTTCACAATTTTCTCTCCAATTCTTTACAGTTCGTTCTCCTGCCCACTTTTTAAGGCACTCACTTTTATGGAATCTTTTCAGAGAATTCAACATTCCTTTCACAGAAGCAATAATACCCTTTCCCTTTTGCACTTTAAAGATTTACACACATTTAAATTATCTAATCACAATAACAAGCATAACTGGCACCAACAAGTTTGCAATAAATACAGCCACCGAGCCAGCCATCAGAGCAGGGAACAGGCTGCTAGGAACTGGTGTTCATCATGCCTGGGCAGCATTTGGTCTGCTTTTTGGGGAAATGAGAAGCATGGGCTCGTAGGGTCGACTGGTTAGATGTCAAGAGGATTGTCTTTGTATTAGGATGAGCCATATGCAATTGCCAATATACAAATATTTCTCCTAGAGAAACGGCAATTGCATGTGTTCAACCTAATATTTCTAGTTTTTAATTTTAAAAATATTAACTATATTTAATGTTTAATATCACATCTATTATCCTTTTTTCCCCCTCCCTTTGAACAATGAATAGTGGTTCTCACAACTTCATTTTTTTTTTTTTTTTTTTTTTTTTTTTGCGGTACGCGGGCCTCTCACTGGTGTGGCCTCTCCCGTTGCGGAGCACAGGCTCTGGACGCGCAGGCTCAGCAGCCATGGCTCACGGGCCCAGCCGCTCCGCGGCGTGTGGGATATTCCCGGACCGGGGCACGAATCCGTGTCCCCTGCATCGGCAGGCGGACTCCCAACCACTGTGCCACCAGGGAAGCCCCACAACTTCATTTTTTAAATTCCATGTTTGCTCAGGAATAAGCTATTAAATAATCAGTCATTAAACTCTGGTTTCCTAAGAATGTGACTTCTACCTTCTTTCTTTCTTCAGGTTAAAGTCACACCTGCTAGAATTTCAAAGAAATTCTTCAAAGGCTGAAGGTATAAGCGTGTGCCTTCTAGTGAACTGAAGGGTAAAGAGCAGAGGGATGAAAATGTGAGGTCAGCATTCATTAGTTTGTTTGTTTGCTTCTCAGACATAAAACATTTTGGCTCACGGGATCCAACACAGCACTCTCTGCCTAGAGAAGGCAGGAAAAAGGAAAGAAGAGGAGAGGGCAGGGAAGCCCCATACAGACTTAGGATAAGTCCCCCTTAAATACAAGCAGCCTTTCCTTTTGTTCTGTCCATGTTATGTCACTGAATTATGATAAGCAAACAAATACATCACAAATGTGCTATTAAGACAAAATCCCACAATTGGGGATGGAAAGGAAGGAGCAGAAGAATGGAGGGGCTGTATTTAGTTGAGGGACAACTAGCCAAACCCTCTTTTTCTAGTTCTCACATTTCTACCACTGACCCTAAAAAGTCTAAATCTTACGTTTATGGTTGTCCTTATGCCCTCACAAAACTATCGTTGGATATCAGAGCCCTAGTGTCTCTCATACCCTCTAAATCATCAACCCACTGAGTTAGTATGCAGAGGGGGAAGAACCTGAACATTGTAACCGTAGCTGGGTTTAAATCCTAGCTTCGCACTTGTAACCGTGTACCCTAGCTGAGCACCCTTTCTGCTTCTTCACCTGAGCACCTTTCTTCACTTTTCTGCACCCATGTGTGCTGTGAGGATTCTGGTGCAGACCTTGCTGGCTTTAGACAATTCCTGAG
This sequence comes from Phocoena phocoena, assembly GCF_963924675.1. NCBI lineage: Eukaryota > Metazoa > Chordata > Mammalia > Artiodactyla > Phocoenidae > Phocoena > Phocoena phocoena. The sequence goes on from NC_089221.1 coordinate 48,028,175, forward strand.
AAAATGCACAGAAAGTGCCTGACTGCAACTATGACTGATGTCTAAAAGATGCCCAAACGTTTCACCTCATGATTTTCAGCAAGCAGGTAAAAACTTAAATGCAGGCTTGAGTTTTCTATAAACATGTGGCACAAGATCGTTTTATTCCCAAATTGTTATGTGCACTGAGCATCATCAAGATATCTCATGTAAATAGTGAAGGTAGCTGTCCTTTCCAGATCAGATAGAGAAAGGAGATAAAGCCTCCACGGCAGAAAGGGAGGTTCCAGAAAGGTTAAGTTGCACATGTAGACAGGTGCTTTCAAAATACAAATCTTGGGCTTCCCTGGTGGCGCAGTGGTTAAGAAATCGCCTGCCAGTGCAGGGGACACAGGTTCGGGTCCTGGTCCGGGAAGATCCCACGTGCTACAGAGCAACTAAGCCCATGCACCACAACTATTGAACCTGCGCTCTAGAGCCCGCAAGCCACAACTACTGAGCCCGTGTGCCACAACTACTGAAGCCCGTGTGCCTAGAGCCCGAGCTCCGCAACAAGAGAAGCCACCGTGATGAGAAGCCCGCGCACTGCCACAAAGAGTAGCCCCTGCTCGCCGCAACTAGAGAAAGCCCGCACGCTGCAACGAAGACCCAACGCGGCAACAAAGATCCAATGCAGCCAGAAAAACAACAACAAAAAATACAAATCTTAACAGGTCCCTTCCCTTCTTAAAGGGCTCCACTGGCTCCCCATGGTCTGTAGGATAAAATCCAAAATCTTTACTAGGTGAATCAAGGCTCTCAGTAAGTCAGCTGTGCATACCTAGGCAACCTCTTCTCACACCCTCCTCTGCAGTGATTTTACAGTGTTTCCAATTCTCTGAATGCACCTGCATGCTCTCAGCCTGAATTTGATTTCCCACCCTCGTCCCATTTCTCTGCTGCCCCAACTCCCAGTCTTCCTTCTTTCGGCTCAGGAGGACAACTTTGTCTGCCTTTCTCTGCTCGGCTTCCCCAAAACTCTGTGTTAATCACAGTTTTCCACACTGTACTCTAAGTGTTTACCTCCCTTGAACCCACATAGATCTGGACGGGCTTCAGCACCCTGCCGACTACTTTGCCTGACGCAAACTGACACTCAAATGTTTGTTGAGTATGCAACTTCTGAAACTCCCCGATTTGGGCTAGGTTTTGCTCTATACCTTATGTTAGAGGGGACAAAGGAGCTGGGCTGCTGGTGCTCAAGGCCTGTGCTGCTTCTCCAAGTGGATGAAGATTTGTCTTTAACATGGCACATTTATGAGTTATATGTTATATGGTAACTTAGTTCCTCTGAATAATGGTCTGTTTAGAAATATTTATCACTAACAAAAAGGATAATTTGACTTGTCAAGGCAATAACATGTGCTTTTAATATATCTAAATCAATTAGGAATAATTAAAAATCTCAATTTTTTCAAAAAAGACCAATCTTATAAAGTGCTAAATTTGCATTAGTGTTCAGCTATTTCATAACATGTGAATGGTCCAAATTGGATGAGTCACAGAAATACATATAAGATATATTCCTCTCTAAAAATGTGTTTATGGCATGCTTCTTTCCATGCTATATGGTGTGTTTTATTGAAACTCAAGATTAGTCCTCAATTTAACATGATACTGTATATACAAAGGCTCCAAAATTATTTGTTTGGTAAACAGCATTCTTCTATATTCTAAAGCTGATGTTTACACATGTAGCACACCAAGGAGAATAAGCAATTAAACAAACTAGAAAAAGTCTTATTTCTTTTTTTTGTTTTGTTTTTGTTTTTTTTGTTTTTGTTTTGCGGTATGTGGGCCTCTCACTGTTGTGGCCTCTCCCGTTGCAGAGCACAGACTCCAGACGTGCAGGCTCAACGGCCATGGCTCATGGGCTTAGCCGCTCCGCGGCATGTGGGATCTTCCCGGACCGGGGCACGAACCCGTGTCCCCTGCATTGGCAGGCGGACGCTCAACCACTGCGCCACCAGGAAAGCCCAAAAAGTCTTATTTCTTCGACTCGACCAGTAAGTACCTGAGGTCAGAGGCTTTAAGTATATTCCACTGTCTAGCATAAAGAAACAAATCCCAATTTGTAAAATGACATAACTGCAAAGGTAAGCATTACTGTGACTTAAGTTGTTTATAACTGTTGCTAATATACCTATCCAAAAACGGAGGATTAGTTAAGGAAATTACATTATAATTTTTAGAATATAAGGCAGACAATAGGAGTTTTGGAAAATACAGGTGAAAAATGCTTACTATGTATTATAAGGAAAACACAATATACTAAAATTCTATATGTAGTAGGATGTAGGAAAACATGCATTTAAAAAATGAGAGAGGGGACTTTCCTGGTGGCACAGTGGTTAAGAATCTGCCTGCCAATGCAGGGGACATGGGTTTGATCCCTGGTCCAGGAAGATCCCACATGCCACAGAGCAATTAAGCCTGTGCGCCACAACTATTGAGCCCGCATGCCACAGCTACTGAAGTCCGTGCGCCATAACTACTGAAACCCGCACGCTCTAGGGCCCATGTGCCACAACTGCTGAGCCCGCGTGCTGCAACTACTGAAGCCGTGTGCCTAGAGCCCGTGCTCTGCAACAAGGAAGCCACCACAGTAATAAGCCCGCGTTCCGCCACAAAGAGTAGCCCCCGCTCGCCGCAACTAGAGAAAGCCCACGGGCAGCAATGAAGACCCAACGCAGCCAATAAATAAATAAATAGAGAGAGACAAAGGTAAAATGGCAAAATATTTAGTCTGGTCGACTCACACTCAGGGGGTCAAAACTCTCTTCTTGGCTCGCCAATCTCACCGTTTTGGTACCTCCTTCCAGTTTTCTTTTCTCCTCTCCTCAACCCTCCCCAAACACAGCCAATTCTTCCTCGACAATGCCTCTCAGGATTAGTCCAGGCCCATATTACCTTATACAGAGGTTTTGAGAAAAGATTCCCATTTGGCTTTTCTGCAGTCTCATTCAACTATCATATCTACTGCCAGAAGAAGACAGTCATTCTACTGCTAAATATATCTACTGTGGTAATCTCTTCATTTATGTTTTATGCATTTTTGTGTATGTGTTATATTTTTCAATGAAATTGGGTTTTTCTTGTAACTCTGTGTGGCTTCATATTTTGTTTGGCTAGGATGAGGTTAGGATTCATGGCTCTCTGCTGATATGGCTCTACTTCCTTACCCTTCTAAATGGAATGTTTAGCCAGGGTAGCTGGGTTCCTATCTGCAGCAATGGAGTTGGCAGAGGCTTCCCTGCCCGTCCTCTACAAAGCCTGCCAGGTCCCCCACGTCTACCAACGCATCCTTAACACCCTGTAAAACCCAGCTTAAAAATTTCAAAAAGGTTTACACCATTATTCAACCCACGCAATATATGCTACATTAATTCATCTTGCATCATATTCTGCAAACATTTATCAAGCAACTACTAGTTGTAAGGCTTGAAGAGTTAAAGTCTTAAGTTGTTAACAATCTTTCTGTGGACCATGAACATTTATGAAAGAAGCTAACCAACAGTAAAAAGAAAAATGACATAAGTGATAAATGAATGTTCAGGAGTAGGGAAGAGGGAGACTGGTGAAGAGGAGTAGGGAACAGGGGTGAGAATGAGGAAGGCTAGAAGGAAGAGACAAGGTAAAAGCCAACAGAAGAGGTTTCATGATTGGGAGAAGTGTGATGTGAGACTTGACTGCTGTTTTGCACCTGGGTGACTACAATAAAAGGGAGGGAGGCTGACATAAATGACGCTAACTAGAAATGCTTTGGGGCAAAGCAGGGCAAGTCCAAATGGAATATTACAGTATGCACTGACATATGCTACACTAAAACTGAATAAGATACATGGAAAGCACAGAATCTTTTCTTTCTTTTTTTTTTTTTTTGCGGCACGCAGGCCTCTCACTGCTGTGGCCTCTCCCATTGCGGAGCACAGGCTCCGTACGCGCAGGCTCAGCAGCCATGACTCACGGGCCCAGCCGCTCCGCAGCACATGGGATCCTCCTGGATTGGGGCACCAACCTGCGTCCCCTGCATTGGCAGGCGGACTCTCAACCACCGAGCCACCAGGGAAGCCCCCAGATACATGGAAAGCACAGAATCTTTAAGTGGGTAAGTAGCACTGATAACCTAAGTAACAAAATTCTATGAAAAGAAAATCTAAATGAATACAAAGTCACACAAGAAGGAAAAGAAGGACCTGAGACTGAGAGCCTAGTCAGTGAACATGAAAAAGCACAGGACTTCAAGAAAGTAAGGATGAAGAAAGGAACTCTAGGTGAGGCAGTATGTACAGTGGTTAATAGCCTCAACACTGGACCAGGGCCCCTGAGTTGGAATCTCCTCCTGCTACTTGTGCGTCCTGGGCAAGTTCCCGTGTCTCAGTTTCCTTATCCGTAAAATGATAATGTTATCATTTATTTACCCCCATAGGATTGTTGCCAGGATTAAAAGAGTTGATACAAGTTCTTAGAACAGTGCCGGGCACAGAAGCATTCGATAAATGTCTGCCATTGGGGGGGAAATATTTTTTAATCGTCGGTGACCTTGAGGAGAACAATTCCTGGCCAGTGGTAGAAGCAGAAACTACAAAATAAGGGAATTAACAAACAAGTGATGGCTAAGAAGCCGGAGGCAACCCCAAAGTATCGAAGACTCTTTCACAGCAGTTAAGCAATACAAGCGAGAAGTGAAATAAAGAGTAACCTGCGAGTACAGGGTTAAATGAAAATGCTTTTCGAGGGAACAGCTCAGCAAGAGGAAAAAGGCTTGGCTCGCTAAAACTATTCTTCAGTCTTTGCGCGACTTGTTTTCCCAACCACACAGCGATTGGACAGGGGTAGAGACCATATCCTTCCTGCCGCAGCTTTCCCAAGAGCGTTCTCTCGGCATCCGGTAAGTTTGAATCAGCGCAGGCTGATTAGGGGAGAAGGCCCATTTCCTAACCAACGATACCCTGTAAGATGAAACAACAGGCTTTCCGATTTCCATCTCCGGCACGACCTGTTCCACCGCTGTGTACTCATCACTCTCCTCAGCCAGCAGCTGCCGTCGGGACAGGATGCAGCTCGGGGAGCCAAAGAGGCAGCGCCCGCTGCAAGAGCAATGCCCCAAGTTCATTCCGGCCTCGAGGACACAAAAGCGCCCCGGAGGGGAAAAAGCAGAAAGAAAGGGGCTCGGGGATTCTGGGGGGGTGGGGTCCGGGGGGGCGAGCGAGCCCGAATCCAGGAGCTGGGAACGTGACCTCGGAGGTCAAGGTCGAGCAGGTCCCTCTCCCTCCCAGTCCCACCCGCAAGCACCTTTGTCCTCCCGCCCGGAACAGCTGGGCCCTGTCCCGCGGGAGCGCTCGGGAGAGGCTCAAAAGCCCAGGGGCGGCGCGGACCACCGTCCCTTTGGGATGCTGGGGGAGGCGGTGGGTTCCCAGAGAAGTCGCAGGTGAGCGCGGCGGCCCCTCCCTCCAGCGGGAAGGGCTTCGACCCTGGGCACCCAAAGACGGCGCGGCGACAACTTCCGAAGCGCCCGCCAGAGTCCAGGCAGGGCCTGGCCGGGCTCCCGAGTCTCCGGGACCCGTATCCCACTCCCCGCGCGCCGCGCCCAAGTTCTTTCCACTGGGCTGCTCTCGACCCCTGCCCCCGGCGTCTCTCTCCCTCCCCCCATCTCTTCTCCTCAGCGCCTCGGAAAAGTTTGGCCCCGGCCCACCGGCTGGGAGCCCCACACTCACCCGGCGAGGAGCTGAGCCCAAGTGCCCGGGCGCGGGCGCAGAGGGCGGCGGCGCTAGCGCGGAGCTCCTCGCAGCGGGCCCTGCTGCCCCGGCAGCCGACTGAGCTGGAAAAGGGGCGGAGGCCGCCGGGTGTCACCTGCCCGCTCTCCCACCCCGCCGCGTGACGCCGCGGAGCGCCGCCCCCTGACCGCCTGCCGCCGCCGCCGCCGCCGCCGCCAGGTACTCGCGAGGGACCGCGGGGAGGAGCCTCCCTCCCGGGAGGGATCGACCGGGAAGGGCGCGCGGCCTCGGTCGCCCCACCTCCGCCTGGCTCGGCGCCCCGCAGCTCGAAGCGCGGCCGGGACTGGGGACCGAGGACCGCTCGGGGAGATCCAGACTAATTACATTTCTTTCTGAGCACAAATGTCATCACCTGAGGTCATCTCGAGGCTTAACATAAAATAGTGTGAAAACTGTCGTCATGCATGACTCAGGATTGAGTTGCAGAAAAATCTGAAATGAGGAAAACCTGGCCCAGGGTGAGGCTGGCGGCGGAGAGGGAGAAAAAAGGGGAGTTCTTGCTCCTGAAAAGGCTATTCGGAGGGTTAATTCATTATCTGAAATGGAGGCCAGACCCAACGGCGGCGAGAGGCCCAATTTGGGTCAGCTCCATCCCCTGCTTATTAAAAACTGGAGAATTGCCGCAAATATTGGGGAGTGAAGGGGGCTTTTAGAGCAATGAAGAGGAAACTGTATATAATCTAAGTTAACTTTTCTGCCCTGGTTAGTAACAGCTGCCGCTGCAGCCAACACACTCTGGCACACTGACTTTTCCTCATCCACGGCTGGCTTGAGCGGTGGGGTGAGGATGCATGTCAGGCGTGTGTATGCGCGCTCCATTATTTTTTACCTTACCTGGCTTTGTGTTTGATCATGAGCCTCCTAACCGCTCTCATGTTTTGGAATCCTGGCATCAATAGCTGGAGGGCAAAATAAGAGTTACTTGTTACTTACAAAAGAAGTTACTTGTTCAGGAGGCAAAAACCAAGAACTAGAATTGAGTTGTCTTCTAGAAACTGGAAAAATAACCTCAGGGATTGCAGTCCTGGCCCATGCACCTCACAAACCTGGCCTGTGAGTTTGTGCTGTGAGTTTTAAGCATGAAATCACAACAAAAGGGTCCAGACTACTGGGGAGGGAGGGTAGGAAGAACACTCAGTGGGCCACAAGCATGTTTTCCTCACATACAGGTAGTTGCCTACCATCACCTAATCCTACTGCATCAACAAGAGATTTTAAATGTTTTATACAAAATGTTGAGAGCCCCCCCTAGTAGCCATTCAGGAAAAAAAAGAAAAAGAAAAAAAACATGAAAGCTCAAATTTAAGAGAATCCCAGCTTCAGTGAAACTAAAGATTTCTCCTTCCTTTTAGATAAACTTTGCTTTCATAATAAAACCATGTCATTTAGTAGTCTTGGCTACTGGGAACTAGAGACAATTGCTTAACAATATTTGTCTTTGCATTTGTCACTATCTGCCCATCTATATACAATTATGAAATTTCAAGTATGCAAAAGATCAAATGGATTCATTCATTTAACAAATATATATTCAGTGCTTTTATGTTCCAGGCTCTGAAGATTCAACAGCTAACAAAACAGACCAAAAAAAAAAAAAAAAAACCCTCTGTTCTTGTGGAACGTACTTTCATTTACCTTCCTTCTAGTTGGAGATGACAGACCCCAGATGAATAAGCAAGTAAAGTGTGAGTGTTCATGTAGTGATAAGTGCTGTGAAGAAAAGTAAAGAAGGAATGGGGATAGGGACTTCTGGAGGTGGGGAGGTGAGGAGTTGCACTGTTAAAGTAGCTAGCTAGGGAAGTCCTCAGGTGAAGGAGGCATTTGAGTCAAAATTGTACAGAGATGAGGTGGCAAGCCTGTGTGTCTATCTGGATAACAGCATTCCAGTCATCGGGAACTGTAAGGCTAACAGCCCAGGGCATGAGCGTGCCCCAGATGATCACGTTCACAGAATGGCAAGGAGGCCAGAGCTGTTGGAGTGGAGTGGAAGGTAATATCAACAAGATCTCGCAAGGATCTGATGTGGGGTGTGAAAGGCGGGACATAAAAGGTCAAGGATGACTCCAGGGTGTTTTCCTCTATCAGCTGGAAGGAGAGAGCTGCCATTTACTAAGAAAAGGAAGACTGAGAGAAGACAGTTGGGTGGGGGTTCATCAGGAGTTGTTTGTGGGACTGATTTAATTTAAGATGCCTATTAGATATCCAAGTGGGAATGTCAAATAGGAAGTTGGTTATACCAGTCTGGAGTTCAAGAGAGAGGTCTGGCCTGGTGATATAAATTTGGGAGCTTCCACGTGATATTTATTTATTCTCTGGTCTGAAAATGGCTAAGAGCACCGTGAGTGAGACTAGAGAAGAGGTTTCAGAACTTCATCCTGGGGCACCCCGCTATTAAGCCATCAGGGAATGAGGAGGAATAGTCCTGAGATTTGAGTAAAATCAGGAGAGTGTGGTTTCCTGGAAGGCAAGTGTGTTAGTCAGCTATTGCCACAATAGTTCTGTATAACAAATCACTCCATGGTCAGTGGTTTATAGCAGTATACCTGTTCTCATGCCCATGAGTCAGCAGATTGGTTGCAGTTCAGTAGATCTAGGCTGTGCTCAGCTGGGTGGCTCTGCTTTAGGTTGCAGATTTAGCTTAAGTCTGTCCCATGTGTATTATTTCTGGAACCCAGATTGAAGAGTCAGCAGCCACCTGGAGAAGATCAACTGGGGTACAAGAGGCAGTCCAAAATCCACATGATTTGTGAACCTCTGCTCACATTATTGAAGCATGTTTAAGGCCTCTGCTCACATCGGGTTGGCCAATATTTCATTGGCTATAGAGTGGGTCACATAGCCAAATCCAACATCAGAGGGGAGTGGGAAGCATATTCAACCTACAGTGGAAGGGTGAGGAGAATGAGTATTTGCTGAACAAGAATCCAAACTTTTATCATAGCAAGGGAAGAAAGTGTTTCAAGGTGAGGGAAGTGATCGCCCAATAAGCTGGGAACCAAAATTGGCCCTTGATTTAGCAATATGGAAGTCTTTGGTTGACCATGACAGAACAGGTTTGGAGAAACAGAAGGAATGAAAACCCACCCCATTTGGGTTTTCAGATCTGAACATGCACATTCACCAATAGGCAACAGAGGGAAGGTAGAGTTATGGGCAAAGATTGGGGGGAAGTAGGAGCTTGTGTTGATAGATTGTTTTAGGTCAGATTTCCCAGAAGCAGACCTGAGGCAGAAAGTTGTGTGCAAGCGATTTATTGAGGTCAGTAGGGATCCAAAGGGATCTGGGTGAAATAATAATATTGTTCACTATGCAAATGTTAATATTTTCCAAATTTAGCTTATTTTTATTATTTTTTTTTTTTTTGCGGTATGCGGGCCTCTTACTGCTGTGGCCTCTCCCGTTGCAGAGCACAGGCTCCGGACACGCAGGCCCAGCAGCCATGGCTCACGGGCCCAGCCGCTCCGCAGCATGTGGGATCTTCCCGGACCGGGGCACGAATCCGTGTCCCCTGCATCGGCAGGCGGACTCTCAACCACTGCGCCACCAGAGAAGCCCTGATGTTTTTTTTTAAAGCAATAAAATGTTACAGTTAAAGCGCCACCCTATCCTAATCCTTTTCTTTCTCCCAAAGGTATCCTGAAGTAGCTATGTATCATTTCCATGCATGTGTTTATACTTTCATTAGTATATCTATCTCAATATATACTGTAATTTTGTATACGGTTAAATTTTATGGAAATAGTATCATACTGTATGTATTCTTCTACAACTTTGTTTTTTACTCATGTTGATTCATGTAGCTCACTCATTTAAATACTATAGAGTATTCTATTGTATAACTAAACCATTTATTCATTTGCCTTCTAATGAACAAAATTGGGTTAGTTCTAATTTTTCCCTCTGGAGACAATGTGTCAAGGAATATACAAGCAACTATTTTCTTGTACACATGGAGAAAAAGTTCTAGGGTTTATACTTACAAATGGAACTGCTGGTCATGGAATAGATTGTTCTCTTCTACGGACATTTGCTGTTTTTTGGCTGCCCTGTATCTGAATCCTCTGTCTATATTTGAGGAAGTTCCTATTATGACTTCATAGAGGCAGAGCTCACCTCCCGTTAAAGAAGCTGAAAACGCATGATACTCACTTTGCCACCCGCTTGGGCAGCTAGAGCTCACAGTTGCCGCAACTCCCTGACAACCCTCCTCCCCAGGATTCTGAAATTGAAGCTAGAGACACAAGAAGTTGTGTTTGCTAGTGGCATGGGTGGCTTCCCAGACTGATTCACTGGCATAAATTTAGCTCTAGTTTGTCGGCAAAGCTTGACTTTGTTCCTACATTTTCCAAGCCTATTATCCAGCGTTTGTGGAGATTCTGTAAGCTCTCAATATTTTTCAATAAACACCTTTTATGTTTAACTTACTTTGTTTCTATTTCTTGCAGCTGAGGACCCTGACTGACAGACTGTCCTTGACTGATAGACTTTGCTAAGTGGTGCCAATTTACACTAGCACCACATTGTATTAATAGTTCCCGTTTCCCTAAATCCTTGCCAACATTTGATGTTTTCAGACCTTATATTTTTCCCAGTCAGATGGGTGTGAAATGATTTCTCACTGTTTTTTCTTTTTTGTTGTTGTTCCTTTTTTTTTTTTTTTTTGATGTGGAACATTTTTAAAGTCTTTATTGAATTTGTTACAATATTACTTCTGTTTTATGTTTTGGTTTTTTGGCCACGAGATATGTGGGATCTTAGCTCCCTGACCAGGGATTGAACCCAAACCCCCTGCATTGGAAGGCGAAGTCTTAACCGCTGGACTGCCAGGGAAGTCCCCTCACATTTTTTGTTTGTTTGTTTGTTTGTTTTTGGATATTAAATTGCATTCAGTTTAAAGTATCTCGGAAGAATGTTAACTCTTTTATTTTTGGTCTGGACATAGAGGTACACTGCACATTAATTCAAATCACAGATGATACTAAATTGGGTGATGATATGAACACCCAGAGAACACAAACAGACAATAAAAAGAGATCCACAATGAAATAACCAAACAATGTTCACACTTCTTAATGCTATTTTGGATATATATATGGAGAAACACCTGAACACTGATTTCTAATAGCTGGAAAATATTTTCTTCATGACTACCTTACAAAGAAACTTGTGGCTGATAGAAATAAAAACAAAGTAGGTACAAATTTATAATAACGAACGGTATCAAAGAAAGTTTAACAAATGTGATTAGCATATACTGAAGCATCCCATCAGAGTCTAAAGAAGTGAATGTTCCTTTTAAAATAATCTGTTTAATCAAGCTGTTGTATTGATGCAGAAAAATCATCAATGTGGGGAGATATAATCAACCGGTAAACAGAAGTTTTAGTGCTGTTGTAAGTAGAAATAGAAGAATTACGTGGAAAGAGCGTAACAAAATTTAAGTTCATAAATGTCAAAAACAGAAATGTGATCCAAGGCAAGGGAGAGATGCTTCATCACTAAACTATTAGAAAAGTGGAAACCAGTACGTTATAAAGAGAACCGAAGAGAATGCATATCTCTGTCATTGATTTCTCTAATCTATATTTCAGTTTGGATACATTTTATTAGTTTGTTATATTGCTAATTTTGAAATGAAATTATTATAGGCCCTGGTTAGAATTTCTCCATTAATATTATTATAAAATACAAAAGGATGCCACATAATTTCTGTATTGACCAATTCTTCTTGCTTTCGACTTCTTTATACAATGTAAAAAAAATTGAATGTGAATCACCATACTTATAGTCAGGTTCTAAGAGTTAGATAAAAGCCTCTTGGAGTGGATCAGAAAGTGAAGCAGGCTCTAAAAATCAGGAGCTCAGATGAGTCACTTAAACTATTCTCCAGTTAAAGTTTAATGCTCTTCACACTCACTGAAAGTCCGTAAATTCAACCTGTGATTATGAAATGCAAACTCTTCGTCCCAGCAACAAACAACACATCAACAAAAAACCAGAATAAACCACATCTTTAAAGGTTATTAACAAGCCATTTAGCATGCCTCAAGATCAAGGCACAAATAAGGGAGCGTGGTTATTCCTTGGTTTGGGAGGTAGGACTGAACCTCAAACACAGCCACTCACGTGCTTCCTTGTAGTTATAGTCACACACACATAATACCAACCAATCCATCATCAACTAAAGACAAATCAAGTGTTTATTAAAGTAATATTAATGGGCTTCCCTGGTGGTGCAGTGGTTGAGAGTCCGCCTGCCGATGCAGGGGACGCGGGTTCGTGCCCCGGTCCGGGAAGATCCCACATGCCGCGGAGCGGCTGGGCCCGTGAGCTATGGCCTCTGAGCCTGCGCGTTCGGAGCCCGTGCTCCGCAACAGGAGAGGCCACAACAGTGAGAGGCCCGCGTACCGCAAAAAAAAAAAAGAAGTAACATTAAATTTTAATTAATATAAAGTCATATTAAAAACATTAGACCATTTTCACCTCAAATTTTACTTACTGTTTCCTAATCTGTGCATATTTGTAAACCTTGTTGGTTTTTTCCTTCTCCTCCCTATCTTCACCCTGGTCACCCGGCCTCCCTTGCCTCCCCTCTCCCTCGCCTTGCCTCCCCTCCCCCTCCTCCTCTTCCTCCTTCTCCTTCTTCTTTCTCACTCTCCCCCAACCCCTCTCCTCTCCCGCTGTATATACCTTTGCAGAGATGCTCATCCTGTTGAGGCGGGAATCAAAGACAGCACTCACTCAGAATCAGAACTGCAAAAGCCACACTGAAGTTCCAATTAAGCAGCAAGGATATGGAGGAAGGGCTTGGGGTCCTATTGTTTCCCCTTTCTTCTTTTTTTTTGATGTGGACCACTTTTAAAGTCTTTATTGAATCTGTTACGATATTGCTTCTGTTTTATGTTGTGGCTTTTTGGCCACGAGGCATGTGGGATCTTAGCTCCCCAACCAGGGATCGAACCCGCACCCCCTACATTAGAAGGTGAAGCCTTAACCACTGGACCACCAGGGAAGTCCCCTCACTGTTGTTTTAGTATACATTTTCAGGATTCCTAGTGATACTGAACATCTTTTTGTATATTTTTTTTTAGTCATTGAGATAGTTTCCTTGAATTCCTTTTTCATATCATTTGCTTAGAAAAATAAGCACTGGCTTAGTCATATGTACTTATTTTATATTTTTTTATTGACTTGCCCATTGTATGTTTTATAATATCTTTTCTCAATATAGGACTTATATTTTAATTTTACGAGGAGTCTTGTTATTCTTAAGTCTTAAAAAATTAAATATAGTTAAATTTATCAATATTTGTCTTATGCTTTGTGCTTTTTGCCTCTCAAATAAAAAATGGTTTCTTTTTCTAGGTTATAAATGTACTCATTTTTGTTTTCTAAAATCTATTTTTTTTCTTATTAAATTTAGATCTATAATCCATCTGGAATTGTTTTTAAACTGGTATGTTTGAACAGGTAATACATTCACATGCCTTGCATATCAAAAAGTCATACAGTGAAAAATCTCCCTGTATCTCATCTCTCATTATGCTTTTCTGATATACTTTGAGAGATTAAAAATAATTTTTTAAACACAGCATATTCTTCCTGTTTCTGTCTTTTTTTTACACAAATAGTAAATACTATACACATTGCTGCACCTATTTTTTTCACTAAACAATATATATTGAGATACTTCCATAAAAACCTTATTCCTCTCTGTGTTGTATGACTCTACCATGATTTATTTAACAAGTTTCCTATTGATAAATATGTAGGTTGTTTGTAGTCTTGTGATGTTACTATCAACAGCTAACACATGTATAGTATGTGCCAGGTACTGTTGTAAGTACTGTTTATATAGATTAAATCATTTAATCCTCATGCCAACCCAAAGAATACGTACTATCATTACCTCCATTTTACAGATGAAGGAACCAAGGCACAGGGAGATTTAGTAACTTACCAAAGAACATAATGTTAGTAAGTGGTAGAGGTAGAATTTAAAACCATGCTCTAGCCTTCAGACTCATCATCACATACAGTGCTACAGTGAGTACCCTTGCATACACTATGTAAGTTCCTAGAAGTGGACCTGCTGGTTCAGAGAGTAAGTACATATGTAATTGTGCTAGCTATTACCTGTGTATAGTCTTGCACTAATGTACACTCCTGACAGCAATCTATAAAAGTATCTTTCCCCCCCATAGCCTTACCACAGTTAAGGTAACATTTGTTATCAAATGTTCAGATGTTTGTCAATTTGATAAATGAAATACAGGAGATTGCTGTAGTTTCCATTTGTGTTTCCCTTAAGGTGAGTGAGATTGAGCATCTGTTTCATATGTTTAAAAGTCATTTCCATTTCTGTAGACTGTTTCTATTCTCTAGTTTTCTATCAGGTTGTGGCCTTTTTTTTTCCCCTTATCAATTTCTAGGAGTCTTTTAATATATATGTAGGAAGATTAGCCCTTTGCTCTGATATAAGTGGTAGGTATCTTCCCCCCTCCCTCCACATTTGTTAAGATCTCACACACATGTCTTTCTCTGTAAGCTCTCTGTTCTATTCCACTGTCTATTTGTCTTGCCTTGGATTTTGTCTTTTACTCTTCTGCGTAAATTTTAAGAACAGCTTTCTTTTTTTTTTTTTTTTGAACGAAAAGCTATGTTAGTATTTTGATTTGCATTGCCTTAAAGCTTAAACATTTATTTAGAGAGAATTGCCATCTTTAGAATATTGAAGTGACCCATTTATGAGCATGATATTATTTCTCTATGTAAATCTTCTTTGTTTTTTAATAAAGTTTTGATTTTTCTCTGTTTTGGTTTTTCGCATATTTTGTTAGATTTATTCCTAGGAACCCTATAATTATTGTGGCTATTATGAATAGTATATGTGTTTCTAAGTTACATTTTCTAATTGTAAATATAGGAATGTTATTAATTTTTCTGTAATTATTGTGTATACTTCGTCTTTATTAAACTCTGTAATTTGTAGAATTTCTATGATTTTTTAACTGAGACAATAATATCTCCTGTGAATAATTATAATTACTGAATCCTTAACCTGCAACTTCTTACTCTATGTCACTCAGTTACGGATTTAACTTTTACCAGTGATTCACAAACTTTCCTGAGAGCGAGGATTATCAGGATGTTGTTAAAATGAAGATTCCTGGAAATGTGTCTCCAGAGATGCTGATTTAGTAGGTCTAGATAGTGGGATACATAATCTGCATTTTAACACACACCGTATATGATTCGGCTATAGTTGCCCAGAGAGCTGCAGTTTGGGAAACTTCTTACATATAACCTATCTCTTCTGATATTTATTATTGCCTCCCCAATGAAATGGCAGAAATTTTATCTAATCTCTCTTGTATCCTTTGCACCTAGAATAGTAGCCTTCCAACAGTAGATGCTAAATAAGTGTGCAGAAGGTAAAAAGGAATTTTAGAAAAGTCATTGGAAGTACTTTGTGTGAAGCTGCTATTTAAATGCTTTAAAAATGTTTTCTCATGTGCATTTTATATACATTTAATAGATATCTTTGGGACTTCCCTGGTGGCACAGTGGTTAAGAATCTGCCTGCCAATGCAGGGGACACTGGTTCGAGCCCTGGTCTGGGAAGATCCCACATGCCGTGGAGCAACTAAGCCGGTGCACCACAACTACTGAGCCTGTGTGCTGCAACTACTGAAGCCTGCGTGCCTACAGCCCATGCTCCACGACAAGAGAAGCCACCGCAATGAGAAGCCCGCACACCACAACAAAGAGTAACCCCCATTCGATGCAACTGAAGAAAGCCCAGGTGCAGCAATGAAGACCCAACACAGCCAAAAATAAATAAATAAATAAATAAATTTAAAAAAATAAAACAGTAAAAGATATCTTTGGGACCTCCCTGGTGGTGCAGTGATTAAGACTCCACACTCCCAATGCTGGTGCCCCAGGTTCAATCCCTGGTAAGGGAACTAGATCTCACGTGCATGCCGCAACTAAGAGTTCACATGCCACAACTAAGGAGCTGAAGAGCTGCAACTAAGGAGGCTGCAAACCACAACTAAGGAGCCTGCCTGCAACAACTAAGACCCGGCGCAACCAAATAAATAAATTAAATAAATAAAAATAACAAAGATTTATAAAAAAATAAATGAAAGGTAACTTTGCTATCATCAGAGGAAGAACAATGATTGCAATGTGATAGGTACATTGACTAGGTGACTACCAACCCTTACCCCAATGTGTCTATATCTTGCCAAGCTTAATGACATAATTTCTTTTTGGCGCTGAAAATGCAAGCTATGAGTTTCAGACAAATCATTTTCTTTTTGGTATCCTTCTGTGCAGATATCTAAGACGTCTATAAAATTTATATCCCCAGGACAGGATATAAGTGAGATATGGAATGCAAATATCCCTTAAACTATCATAAAAATCAGTATTATAATTATCTTCCTATAAACCCCAATCATTTGAAAATATTAATACAAATGGTTTTCCACCGTGAAGGATTGTCACTTACTGTGATTATGACATTAGCTATGATTAATTTGATTTTAAATGTTATGGAATTGATTTGTTTTGTTTTTTAAATAAATTTTATTTATTTTTGGTTGCATTGGGTCTTCATTGCTGCACGAGGGCTTTCTCTAGTTGCAGCAAGCAGGAGCTACTCTTCATATTGGTGCACAGGCTTCTCATTGTGTTGGCTTCTCTAGTTGCTGAGCACGGGCTCTAGGCGTGTGGGCTTCAGTAGTTGCAGCACTTGGGCTCAGTAGTTGTGGCAAACGGGCTTAGTTGCTCCATGGCATGTGGGATCTTCTCAGACCAGGGCTTGAACCCGTGTCCCCTGCATTGGCCAGCGGATTCTTAACAACTGCACCACGAAGTAAGCCCTGGAACTGATCTCTGAATCAACTGTATTATCTGAAACTAAAGTGCAGTGGTTTATTTTGTGTATTTGACGAATATCTTTTTTTAAAAAATATTTATTTATTTTGGCTGCACTGGGTCTTAGTTATGGCACATGGGATCTTTAGTTAAGGCATGTGAACTCTTAGCTGTAACATGCATGCGGGATCTAGTTCCCTGACCAGGGATCAAACCGGGGCCTCCTGCATTGGGAGCACAGAGTCTTACCTACCGGAGCACCAGAGAAGTCCCTCAATCAATATCTTGATATCACAAATTCCTGTGAAGGCCAAGTCTAAATAATATTTAATTAAAATTCTTATATATTTCATTTCATAATAAAATGTTTCTCAAATAGATAGGAGAACTATCATAATTTATATCTTATTGAATGACTAAATAATATACCATCAAGATAAAGTATACTTTAATGATGTGCTTGAAACAAAACAACAATTAAGAAAACAAAAAATTTTACATAGTAAAACCATTTAGCAGTCATGATTCTTTTGGAATTTTTAACATATACTATATTTGTACTATGTTATTCTAAATTTTATGTATTGGTAACTGTTCAGTGTACCTTGTAGGTTTGTTTATTTATTTAGGCTGTGCCGGGTGTTAGTTGCGGCACGTGGGATCTTTGTTGCCGCCTGCCAGATCTTCATTGCTGTATGCAGAATCTTCAGTTGCAGCACACGGTATCTTAAGCTGTGGCATGCGGGATCTAGTTCCCTGACCAGGGATGGAACCTGGGCCTCCTGCACTAGGAGCACAATCTTAACCGCTGGACTACTCGGGAAGTCCCGTACCTTGTAGGTTTACAAAACAATTCAGCAGATGGAAGCTCTGTCTTCTTGGAGGAGTTACATTTGTACTTGGTTGATGTTTCACAAACTTACCTGATTTGCATAATCACTGGAAACAAATGTTAAAAAACACAGATTTTTTTAGGTCCCTCAAATAGTGGTCCAACCCTACCTTGGACAGCTATGAAATAACCAATGGTAAGAATCTTGATCAATTTTCTCTCTCTCTCTCTCTCTCTCTCTCTTTAAACATCGCATATATTTTTTCCCCTAGATATACCTGCTACTGAAGCGAGAACTTGTATAATTTATTATACATTCAGGATGACTGGGTAATCATTTAATTTTTGTGAAAGGCTTATCAATCTGAGATAAGAGAAGAAACTAAGGACACTTCTATTAATAGGGTATCACATAAGATTTTGTAAAAATACTAGATTCATCATTACATTTTAAATCCTATGTGATACACTAACAGTTTAAAAAAAATTTTGTTGCTTTTTGGGTATTTTCCAGGAGACTGCTACTATAAGAAAATTGTAATAAGTAAGCAGAAAGAGGCACCAGGGATTATGTTCTATCAACATGTGTGAACCTTAGCTGCCTACAAGAATATCAAAACAATCAAATTGTCTTTAATTGAAATGCGCATTTTAAACTCTTACTGGAATGTTTTTATTTTACAGTTTCAGGATATCTTCCTATGGGTGTAACCTGTAGTCAGTTAATCAACGTTTACTGATCATTTGTCATAAATGATAGTACAGGCCAGCTCTGAAAATCAGACTGAGTGGAGATGGGCATATATGTGTTAGTGGCTAATTGCTAAGTGAAGAAAAGATGTATATTGCTTTATATTATCCATATTTCTTTTTCTTTCGCACAGATCATTAAGAGCTGACTGTGCACACAAATGTAATTTAAAAGGCGTATCTTCCATCTCTCTTGTTCTTGGTTTTACATATCCATTCTGTTGCATGTAAAATGAGTTCCCTATCTATTTCTAAATGATAAAGCAATTGCGCAGATAAAGTAGTCTAGGAAATGCGTGTGGAGCAGTTGTGGACTATATTCCTCAAAGCAGTTTTTTAGTCCTTTGGTTTGTTACAACTTCATTCATTTCAGCTTTTTTCTTCTAGGCTAGGCTGAGGGAAAATTAGACTTTTTCAGAAAGCTTAAAGAGTTGCAGGCAGGTAAGTGAAAACAGTGGTGGGCACACAAATAGCCAGCTCCTTGTAATTTAAAAATCTGCAAAGGAATTAGCTCTTGGTGCATTGAAGAAAGGTCTTGGAATGTGTGGTGATGAAGAGCATACCCGTTCACAGCTGGAGCAGAAGATGGCTAGCTCTTCACTAGGTCAGCTTCTTCTTTCTCCTGGGTGCACAGAGGGGCTCTATTCCCCAGCCTTCTTTGCAGTTTGGGTGTGGCCATATGATAGAGTTCTGGCCAATGGAATTCGAGCAGAAGGGCTTGGCATTTCCTGGTCTGGCTCATTCATACTTACCAAGTAAGATCCTTTCTGCTGCAGCATAAGGAAGCCTTATGTTGAATGTGGTGGAGCCACAAGATGGTGGGATCCTAAGTTCTCAAATTACCATTTGGAGGAGAGGGATTTTATATGAGCTGTAAACAAACGTATATTACATTGTCTCAGAAATTTTGTAGTTCATCTGATACCACAGTTAGCCTGCCCCAACTGATATAACAGAATAGTACTGTTGGTCAAGGATTTTACCTCTCAGCCTGCAGAAAGCAGGAAGTGGTTGCCTCTTCCCTTGGCCTCTCTGGTATTTGCTGGATAAGACCTAGCAACTTCTTTGGCATTCTACTTTGGACAAGTTTTCCTAACCCCACCTTTGTTATTGAAATTGCCTCCTAACTAGCTCTCTGCTTCTGCTGGTGCCCTCCTCTACAGTTTATTATCAAAACAGAAACCAGAGTGACCTCATGTCATTCTTTTCAACCCTCTCCAAGCTCTCCATTTGTTTCCGAGAAAAAGCTAAAGTCTTTTTTTTTTTTTTTTTTGTGGTACGCGGGCCTCTCACTGTTGTGGCTTCTCCCGTTGCGGAGCACAGGCTCCGGACGCACAGGCTCAGCGGCCATAGCTCACGGGCCCAGCCGCTCCGCGGCATGTGGGACCTTCCCGGACCGGGGCACGAACCCATGTCCCTTGCATCGGCAGGCGGACTCTCAACCACTGCGCCACCAGGGAAGCCCAAAGCTAAAGTCTTTTTAAAATAATTTTAATACTATATTTTATTTAACTCAATATATCAAAAATTTTCATTTCAACATGCAATCACTATAAAAATTATTAGCAAGCTATTTTACATTTTTTATAACTGTCTTCAAAATTCAATATGTGTATTAACACTTAAAGCACACCTCCATTTGACTGTCTACATTTCAAGAAGCTAAAGTCTTTTCAATGACCTATAAGACCATTTCTGATCTGCCACCTCTCCTCATACCCTCTCTGTCCTTCTCTCCTAACACTCTCCCTTTCCCTTTACTCTGATCTAGCCTCGCAGATTTCCTTGCTATTCCTTGAACAAAGCAGGCATGCTCTTGCCTTAGGGCTTCTGTGTTTTTTCCCTCTGCTTGGAATGCTCTTCTCCCAGACACCCCCATGGATTGTTCTCCCAGTCTTTGTTCAGCGAGCCTTTTCTGGGCACACTATTTAAAATGACAACTCCTTAACACTCCCCATCCCCTTCCCTCTATTATTTTTCTCCGCAGCACTTAGTACCTTCTAACATGCTATACACATTTTCTTTTTAACGTTGTTCACTGTCTGTTCCCCTCCACACTCCTCTTAAAACGAAAGCTCCATGAGAAAGGATTTTTGACTTTTTGTTAAATTGCCAGCCTACAGTAGTACTTGGCAAATAATAAATAATAGATAAATTTTTGCTGAATGACTGAATGCTCTTATATAGATAAGCATCGTGTGCCAGAGGAGCACTAAAGGGAAACTCCTAATTCACGCTGGGATCTGGCAGGAAAAAGTCTTCTGGAGAAACTTACTCTTCTTCCAGGACTGGAAGCTGATGCAGTTGCTGAGCACATGAGCCGATGGTCACATTTTAGTCCTCCTCTTAACTGACCTATCAACATCATTTGACACAGTCGTGACTGTCTTCCTGAAGTGCCGTCTTCACTTGCCTTCCGGGGTACCACATTTGCCTGGCTGTTCTCCCACTTTCCTGGCCATCCCTTCTCAGGCTCTTCCACGGCATCTCCCCCCTCTAAATGTTGGAGCGCCCAGGGTTCGGTCCTGCTCTTCTTCTCATCTTTCTACACTCATTCCTCAGGGGATCAAAACTTTAAAAAATATCAGGGCTTTAAATGCCATCTGCATACTGATGACTACAAAACATACATTTCTAAATGCTATCTCTTTCCTGAACTCCAGATCTGCATATCAGGTGCCTACTGGGAGAGCCTTTTGGATGTCTAAGTATCGCAAAGTTAAACGTCCACGATAGAGCCTCTGATATTTTCCCCTTGCCATGTGTTCCCGACGTCATTTAATGGCAGCTCTGTTCTTTCGGTTGCTCAGGCCAAAAGCCTCGGAATTATCTTTGATTCTCCTCTTCCTCTCTGCCAATTCTACCTTCACAGTTTAACCAGAGCCACTTCTCACCATCCCCACTGCCAGCACCCTGGGACTGCTTGGATTCTTACGAGCCTCTTTGCTTCTGCTTGTTGCTCCTCTTCAGCCAATCCCCACACTGACACCATGTGATCCTATTTAAACCTAAGTCAAATCATGTCTCTCTTCTGCTCAAAACCTTCCAATGACTTCTTATATCCCCTCAGGGACCTGCAAGGCCTTTCTTAACCTGACATCATCTCCAACCACTATCCCCCTAATTACTCTTCTCCATTTAGCTGTCTTGCTGATCCTTGGCTATTCCATGTATGCTCTTGCTTCAGAGCCCTTGCACTTGATATTCTTTATCTAGAATATGTTCTTTCCCCAGATGTCTGCTTAGCTAGCTCCCTCACTTGCTTCAGTCATTACTCAAAATTTATCTTTTCCAGTGAGGATTTTCTTGGCTGCCCTATCTAAAAATTTAATGCGGGTTCCTGCCCCCCACTTCTCATTCCCTTTTGTCTTTTTTTCCTCCTTTGCACTTTTCGATAATGTATCTTATTTTCATATTTACCTTATTTATTGTCTTTTTCCTCCACTTCAGTATAAGATCATAACTCTCACCTTTTAAAAGATGCATCTCTCTCCTCCCATTTCCATTTCTTCAGTCACAGTTTTAAAGTCATGCTAGTAACACTCACTCACAATGGAAGTGTTTGAGCATAGCAAAGGATTTGGTCTGTTTTGTTCACCGGCACATAGCTTGTGCTTAAACTCGTTATAATGAATGGATCAAGAATTAATTAGATCCAGTAAAACTGTTTCCTTAGCGAGTAAGTGTCCTTCCAAACCCAGGTAAAAGGGGTCAAACTCATAGTTTGATACTTTCATGTTAAATGTAGGAATAAGTTAGTAATTATTGATAATGATTATATATAACATTGTAAATCTTAAATATCTATAATTATGATAGATACTTGTAATTATAGATAATATGAGTATTTAGGGTTTAAAATTTTAGTATTCAGGAGAATCAGTCATATTAAGGAATTCGACAGATCAGGTTTATGATTCCATTTTGAGTTTTTCATTGAATTCAGACTCACGATTTAAAGGTTAGAGATGTAACCATTTAAAATCTTTATAGTCAGTATTAAATGTCTGAAATGCAAAGTTGTTTTATTGCATTTGTAAGTTTAATTTACTGGATTTATAAGAGATGTTGAAATTATTGGAAGCTTTGCATGTTCATTTGTCTGGTAAGGTATTTGAAGTGCTTAAAAACATCAATTATTAAAATTATCAATGCAGGGGGACCTTGAAGATGGCGGATGAGTAAGACGCGGAGATCGCCTTCCTCCCCACGGATACACCAGAAATACATCCACACGTGGAACAACTCCTACAGAACTCCTACTGAAGGCTGGCAGAAGACCTCAGACCTCCCAAAAGGCAAGAAACTCCCCACGTAACTGGGTAGGGCAAAAGAAAAAACAGAGACAAAAGAATAAGGACGGCACCTGCACCAGTGGGAGGGAGCTGTGAAGGAGGAAAAGTTTCCACACACTAGGAAGCCCCTCCGCGGGCGGAGACTGCGGGAGGCGGAGGGGGGAGCTTCGGGACCGCGGAGTAGTGCACAGCGACGGGTGCGGAGGGCAAAGCGGGGAGATTCCTGCACAGACGATCGGTGCCGACCAGCACTCACCAACCCGAGAGGCTTGCTGCTCACCCACCGGGGCGGGCGGGGCTGCGAGCTGAGGCTCGGGTTTTGGTTTTGGACGGAGCTCAGGGAGAGGACTGGGGTTGGCGGCTTGAACATAGCCTGAAGGGCACCACGACTAGCCGGGAGGGAGTTCGGGGAAAAGCCTGCACCGGCCGAAGACGCAAGAGACTTTTTCTTCTCTCTTTGTTTCCTGGTGCGCGAGGAGAGGGGTTTAAGAGCGCTGCTTAAAGGAACTCCAGAGACGGGCGCGAGCCGCGGCTAAAAGCGCGAACCCCAGAGACGGGCGCGAGCCGCGGCTGAGGGCGCGAGCCCCCGAGACGGGCGCGAGCCGCGGCGGGAAGCGCAAACCCCAGAGACGGGCGCGAGCCGCGGCTAAAACCGCGGACCCCAGAGACGGGCGGGAGACGCTAAGGCTGCTGCTGCCGCCACCAAGGGGCCTGTGTGCGAGCACAGGTCACTCTCCACACCCCTCTTCCGCGGAGCCTGTGCAGCCCGCCACTGCCAGGTTCCCGGGATCCAGGGACAACTTCCCCGGGACAACGCACGGCGGGCCTCAGGCTGGTGCAACGTCACGCCGGCCTCTGCCGCAACGTCACGCTGCCTCTGCCGCCGCAGGCCCGCCCCGCACGCAGTGCCCCTCCTTCCGCCATCCCCCAACCCCCGGCCTGAGTGAGCCGGAGGCCCCGAATCAGCGGCTCCTTTAACCCCGTCCTGTCTGAGCGAAAAAACAGACGCCCTCCAGCGACCTACACGCAGAGGCAGGGCCAAATCCAAAGCTGAGCTCCTGTGAGCTGTGAGAACAAAGAAGAGAAAGGGAAATCTCTCCCAGCAGCCACAGAAGCAGCGGATTAAAGCTCCACAATCAACTTGATATACCCTGCATCTGTGGAATACCTGAATAGACAAGGAATGATCCCAAATTGAAGAGGTGGAATTTAGGAGCGAGATCTATGATTTTTTTCCCTTTTCCTCTTTTTGTGAATGTGTACGTGTATGCTTCTGTGTGACATCTAGTCTGTATACTCTAGCTTCCACCATTTGTCCTAGGGCTCTATCCGTCCATGACTTTTTTTTAAAAATTCTTTTTCTTAATAATTAAGTTTAATTGTAATAACTTTATTATACTTTACCTTCGTTCTTTCTTTCTTTCCTTCCTTCAGACAACGAATCACCCCAAATTGAGGAGGTGGTCTCAGGGAGCAGGATTTATGATTTTTCCCCCTTTACCTCTTTTTGTGAAGGTGTATGTGTATGCTTCTGTGTAAGATTTTCTCTGTATAGCTTTGCTTCCAACATTTGTCCTAAGGTTCTATCCATCCCTTTTTTTTTTTCTAAATATATTTTAATTCAATAACTATATTATACTTTATTTTATTTTTACTGTATCATCTTTCTTTCTGTCTTTTTTTCCTTCTTTCCCTCCTTCCTTCCTTCCTCCCTCCCTCCCTCCCTCCCTCCTTTCTTTCCTTCTTTGCTTCTTTCTTCCTTCCTTCCTTTCCTCCTTTCCCTCTTTCTTTACTCATACTTCTACTAATTCTCCCTACTTTTTCTCCCTTTTATTCTGAGCTGTGTGGATGAAAGGCTCTTGGTGCTCCAGCCAGGAGTCAGGGCTCTGCCTCTGAGGTAGGAGAGCCAACTTCAGGACACTGGTCAACAAGAGACCTCCCAGCTCCACATAATATTAAACGGTGGAAATATCCCAGAGACCTCCATCTTAACACCAGCACCCAGCTTCACTCAACGACCAGCAAGCCACAGTGCTGGACAACCTATGCCAAACAACTAGCAAAACAGGAACACAACCCCACCCATTAGCAGAGAGGCTGCCTAAAATCATAATAAGGCCACAGACACCCCAAAACACACCACCAGACGTGAACCTGCCCACTAGAGAGACAAGATCCAGCCTCATCCACCAAAACACAGGCACTAGTCCCCTCCACCAGGAAGCCTACACAACCCACTGAAACAACCTTAGCCACTGGAGACAGACATCAAAAACAACGGGAACTACGAACCTGCAGCCTGCAAAAAGGAGACCCCAAACACAGTAAGATAAGCAAAATGAGAAGACAGAAAAACACACAGCAGATGAAGGAGCAAGATAAAAACCCACCAGACCTAACAAATGAAGAGGAAATAGGCAATCTACCTGAAAAAGAATTCAGAATAATGATAGTAAGGATGATCCGAAATCTTGGAAGTAGAATGGACAAAATGCAAGAAACAGTTAACAAGGACCTACAAGAACTAAAGATGAAACAAGCAACGATGAACAATGCAATAAATGAAATTAAAATCACTCTAGATAGGATCAATAGCAGAATAACTGAGGCAGAAGAACGGATAAGTGACCTGGAAGATAAAGTAGTGGAAATAACTACTGCAGAGCAGAATAAAGAAAAAACAATGAAAAGAACTGAGGACAGTCTCAGAGACCTCTGGGACAACATGAAACGCACCAACATTCGAATTATAGGGGTTCCAGAAGAAGAAGAAAGAAAGAAAGGGACTGAGAAAATATTTGAAGAGATTATAGTTGAAAACTTCCCTAATATGGGAAAGGAAATAGTTAATCAAGTCCAGGAAGCACAGAGGGTCCCATACAGGATAAATACAAGGAGAAACACGCCAAGACACATATTAATCAAACTGTCAAAAATTAAATACAAAGAAAGCATATTAAAAGCAGCAAGGGAAAAACAACAAATAACACACAAGGGAATCCCCATAAGGTTAACAGCTGATCTCTCAGCAGAAACCCTACAAGCCAGAAGGGAGTGGCAGGACATACTGAAAGTGATGAAGGAGAATAGCCTGCAACCAAGACTACTCTACCCAGCAAGGATCTCATTCACATTTGATGGAGAAATTAAAACCTTTACAGACAAGCAAAAGCTGAGAGAGTTCAGCACCACCAAACCAGCTTTACAACAAATGCTAAAGGAACTTCTCTAGACACGAAACACAAGAGAAGGAAATGACCTATAGTAGCGAACCCAAAACAATATATAAAATGGAAATAGGAACATACATATCAATAATTACCTTAAATGTAAATGGACTAAATGCTCCCACCAAAAGACACAGATTGGCTGAATGGATACAAAAACAAGACCCTTATATATGCTGTCTACAAGAGACCCACTTCAGAACTAGAGACACATACAGACTGAAAGTAAGGGGATGGAAAAAGATATTCCATGCAAATGGAAACCAAAAGAAAGCTGGAGTAGCAATTCTCATATCAGACAAAATAGACTTTAAAATAAGGACTATTAAAAGGGACAAAGAAGGACACTACATAATGATCAAGGGATCGATCCAAGAAGAAGATATAACAATTGTAAATATTTATGCACCCAACATAGGAGCACCTCAATACATAAGGCAAATACTAACAACCATAAAAGGGGAGATCAACAGTAACACATTCATAGTAGGGGACTTTAACACCCCACTTTCACCCATGGACAGATCATCCAAAATGAAAATAAATAAGGAAACACAAGCTTTAAATGATACATTAAACAAGATGGACTTAATTGATATTTATAGGACACTCCATCCAAAAACAACAGAATACACATTTTTCTCAAGTGCTCATGGAACATTCTCCAGGATAGATCATATCTTGGGTCACAAATCAAGCCTTGGTAAATTTAAGAAAACTGAAATTGTATCAAGTATCTTTTCCGACCACAACGCCATGAGACTAGATATCAATTACAGGAAAAGATCTGTAAAAAATACAAACACATGGAGGCTAAACAATACACTACTTAATAATGAAGTGATCACTGAAGAAATCAAAGAGGAAATAAAAAAATACCTAGAAACAAATGACAATGGAGACACAACGACCCAAAACCTATGGGATGCAGCAAAAGCAGTTCTAAGGGGGAAGTTTATAGCAATACAAGCCCACCTTAAGAAGCAGGAAACATCTCGAATAAACAACCTAACCTTGCACCTCAAGCAATTAGAGAAAGAAGAACAAAAAAACCCCAAAGCTAGCAGAAGGAAAGAAATCATAAAAATCAGATCAGAAATAAATGAAAAAGAAATGAAGGAAACAATAGCAAATATCAATAAAACTAAAAGCTGGTTCTTTGAGAAGATAAACAAAATAGATAAACCACTAGCCAGACTCATCAAGAAAAAAAGGGAGAAGACTCAAATCAATAGAATTAGAAATGAAAAAGGAGAAGTAACAACTGACACTGCAGAAATAAAAAAAATCATGAGAGATTACTACAAGCAACTCTATGCCAATAAAATGGACAATCTGGAAGAAATGGACAAATTCTTAGAAATGCACAACCTGCCAAGACTGAATCAGGAAGAAATAGAAAATATGAACAGACCAATCACAAGCACTGAAATTGAAACTGTGATTAAAAACCTTCCAACAAACAAAAGCCCAGGACCAGATGGCTTCACAGGTGAATTCTATCAAACGTTTAGAGAAGAGCTAACACCTATCCTTCTCAAACTCTTCCAAAATATAGCAGAGGGAGGAACACTCCCAAATTCCTTCTACGAAGCCACCATCACCTTGATACCAAAACCAGACAAGGATGTCACAAAGAAAGAAAACTACAGGCCAATATCACTGATGAACATAGATGCAAAAATCCTCAACAAAATACTAGCAAACAGAATCCAACAGCACATTAAAAGGATCATACACCATGATCAAGTGGGGTTTATTCCAGGAATGCAAGGATTCTTCAATATACGCAAATCTATCAATGTGATAAACCATATTAACAAATTGAAGGAGAAAAACCATATGATCATCTCAATAGATGCAGAGAAAGCTTTCGACAAAATTCAACACCCATTTATGATAAAAACCCTCCAGAAAGTAGGCATAGAGGGAACTTTCCTAAACATAATAAAAGCCATATATGACAAGCCCACAGCAAACATCATCCTCAATGGTGAAAAACTGAAAGCATTTCCACTAAGATCAGGAACAAGACAAGGTTGCCCACTCTCACCACTCTTATTCAACATAGTTTTGGAAGTTTTAGCCACAGCAATCAGAGAAGAAAAGGAAATAAAAGGAATCCAAATCGGAAAAGAAGAAGTAAAGCTGTCACTGTTTGCAGATGACATGATACTATACATAGAGAATCCTAAAGATGCTACCAGAAAACTACTAGAGCTAATCAATGAATTTGGTAAAGTAGCAGGATACAAAATTAATGCACAGAAATCTCTGGCATTCCTATATACTAATGATGAAAAATCTGAAAGTGAAATCAAGAAAACACTCCCATTTACCATTGCAACAAAAAGAATAAAATATCTAGGAATAAACCTACCTAAGGATACGAAAGACCTGTATGCAGAAAATTATAAGACACTGATGAAAGAAATTAAAGATGATACAAATAGATGGAGAGATATACCATGTTCTTGGATGGGAAGAATCAACATTGTGAAAATGACTCTACTACCCAAAGCAATCTACAGATTCAATGCAATCCCTGTCAAACTACCACTGGCATTTTTCACAGAACTAGAACAAAAAATTTCGCAATTTGTATGGAAACACAAAAGACCCCGAATAGCCAAAGCAATCTTGAGAACGAAAAAAGGAGCTGGAGGAATAAGGCTCCCTGACTTCAGACTATATTACAAAGCAACAGTCATCAAGACAGTATGGTACTGGCACAAAAACAGAAAGATAGATCAGTGGAACAGGATAGAAAGCCCAGAGATAAACCCACGCACATATGGACACCTTATCTTTGATAAAGGAGGCAGGAATGTACAGTGGAGAAAGGACAGCCTCTTCAATAAATGGTGCTGGGAAAACTGGACAGGTACATGTAAAAGTATGAGATTAGATCACTCCCTAACACCATACACAAAAATAAGCTCAAAATGGATTAAAGACCTAAATGTAAGGCCAGAAACTATCAAACTCTTAGAAGAAAACATAGGAAGAACACTCTATGACATAAATCACAGCAAGATCCTTTCTGACCCACCTCCTAGAGTAATGGAAATAAAAACAAAAATAAACAAATGGGACCTAATGAAACTTCAAAGCTTTTGCACAGCAAAGGAAACCATAACCAAGACCAAAAGACAACCCTCAGAATGGGAGAAAACATTTGCAAATGAAGCAACTGACAAAGGATTAATCTCCAAAATTTACAAGCAGCTCATGCAGCTCAATAACAAAAAAACAAACAACCCCATCCAAAAATGGGCAGAAGACCTAAATAGACATTTCTCCAAAGAAGATATACAGAATGCCAACAAACACATGAAAGAATGCTCAACATCATTAATCATTAGAGAAATGCAAATCAAAACTACAATGAGATATCATCTCACACCAGTCAGAATGGCCATCATCAAAAAATCTAGAAACAATAAATGCTGGAGAGGGTGTGGAGAAAAGGGGACACTCTTGCACTGCTGGTGGGAATGTGAATTGGTTCAGCCACTGTGGAGAACAGTATGGAGGTTCCTTAAAAAACTACAAATAGAATTACCATATGACCCAGCAATCCCACTACTTGGCATATACCCTGAGAAAACCAAAATTCAAAGAGAGTCATGTACCAAAATGTTCATTGCAGCTCTATTTACAATAGCCAGGACATGGAAACAACCTAAGCGCCCATCATCGGATGAATGGATAAAGAAGATGTGGCACATATACACAATGGAATATTACTCAGCCTTAAAAAGAAATGAAATTGAGCTATTTGTAATGAGATGGATAGACCTAGAATCTGTCATACAGAGTGAAGTAAGTCAGAAAGAAAAAGACAAATACCGTATGCTAACACATATATATGGAATTTAAGGGAAAAAAATGTCATGAAGAACCTAGGGGTAAGATAGGAATAAAGACGCAGACCTACTGGAGAACGGACTTAAGGATATGGGGAGGGGGAAGGGTGAGTTTTGACAGGGCGAGAGAGAGTCATGGACATATACACACTAACAAACGTAGTAAGGTAGATAGCTGGGGGGAAGCAGCCACAAGGCACAGGGATATTAGCTCGGTGCTTTGTGACAGCCTGGAAGGGTGGGATGGGGAGAGTGGGAGGGAGGGAGACGCAAGAGGGAAGACATATGGGAACATATGTATATGTATAGCTGATTCACTTTGTTGTAAAGCAGAAACTAACACACCATTGTAAAGCAATTATACCCCAATAAAGATGTTTAAAAAAAAAAAAATTATCAATGCAGTTTAAGGGAATTTGAATAGGTTTGTGAATAGGACTTACGGTTTAAGAGAAGCTGAGTTCTACAGTGAGATACCACTCACACCTACTAATATAGCTATCATAAAAAAGACAGACAATAACAATTGTTGGCAAGAATGTAGAAAAATTGAAGTTGGAACTTTCATATGTTGCTTGTAGGAATGTAAAATGGTGTAAGCACTTTGTAAAACAGTCTGACAGTTCTTTATAAAGTAAGATGCAGTATACCTGAAACTAACACAATATTGCAAATCAACTATACTTCAATAAAAAAAGGTAAAATGCAGAGTTGACATATGACTCAGCAGTTAAACTCCTATATGTATACTCAAGAAAACTGAAGACATATCTACACAAAAACTTGTACACAATGTTCATAGCAGCATTATCCATAATAGCCAAAAAGTGTAAACAATCCAAATGACCATCAACAAATGAGCTGATATAATGTGGTATATCCATACAATGGAATATTATTTGGCAATAAATAAAGCATGAAGTGCTGATGCATGCTACAATATGGATGAATATTGAACACATTATGCTAATTAAAAGAAGCCTGTTACAAAAGACCATATATAGTAGGATCAATATATATGAAATGTCCAGAATAAGAAAATCTATACAGACAGAATCTGTAGAGGTTGCTTAGGGCTAGGGATTTTTAGGGGATATGGGGAGTGACTGCTAAGGGGTATGGGATTTCCTTTTGGGGTGTTGAAAATGTTCTGGAATTAGCGGTGATGATTGCACAACTTTGGCAATACACTAAAACCACTGAATTGTTTATTTTTAAAAGGTGATTTTTTTAAATGGTGTGTGAATTAAATCAATAAAAAAGAGAGAAGTTGAGTTCTTTAACTTCAGTTTATTGATATGTCATGCTGAAAATTTACTAGATTTACAAGTAGAATAACAAGATTTATGCGATGAATTTGCTGTATTAAATAAAACAAGGTTTTAAATTTGCAACTTTAGTAACTTTATTATTAACTTTAAGCCCAGTCTTAAAAATGCAAAAATGTCTTAAAAATGTAAATTTGCAAGGAAGCTTGTTCTGAGTAACTCATTCATTTGAGACAGTTCTAAGCAGAGAGGTTAGGAGGAAAGAGGAAGGAGAGTATATATGAATACAGAACAGTACAACAGGCTCTAGGTTAGATGTGCTTATATTAAATAGTAAAGAAAAACACAAGCTTTTAAAAAATGTCAATCAAAATGGATCTTGAGAAATACATGCTTTAAAACTCTTTCCTGGGACTTCCCTGGCGGTTCAGTGGTTAAGACCTTCCACTGCAGGGGGTGCAGATTGATCCCTGGTAGGGGAACGAAGATCCCACATGCCATGCACAGTGAAACAAAAGCTTCTGCGCTTTCCTTTGGTTTTTAATATGCCCTTTAGAGCCACACATAAATCTTTATACTATAGGACTGTTCTTCAGACATTGAATGATAGTTGTCATGTCCACAGCAGACTTTGTTTTCTCTGGGTTAAATGGCTCTTGATCCCTTTGGTCATTTTCATATGACTTGATTTCATGTCTCCTGCTCATCCTAATTGCAAATGTACTGCAAGGAATTAGAAACGAGCCACAATACTTTATATGCGATATATTTTTTCTTGTTTATGAATCTTACATGTCTATTAAAGTAAATTAAGAGAGCACTGGCTTGGTATATTAGGCTTCTAGTTAACCACCAGATTTTGCCTCACAGTTGTGAAGTTTACCTCCTTTTCCAATTGGTATTTTGGACTTGTGTCAGGAATGCGTTCTGCTGCAAGTAACAGAAAGCCTAAAGAGAGGCTTAAATAATTAGGGGTTTATTTTTCACACACATTAAGAAGACCAGAGGTACATATTGCTGGTATATTGTTAGTTCAGTGGCCTAACAGTGTCAAGCCCTATTATCATTGCCATTCTCTTGTCCTTTCTTGTGTGCTTGTCCCCCATGGCTGCAAGTCAAATGTCACCTCTGATACTGAAGGCAGGATGAAGGAAGAGAAAGAAAGAAGGGTGCCAGTTGTCTCTGACCTCTTTAGAAGTGCAAAAGTTTCCCCAGAGAAGTCCCTGTATGTTTCTACTTATGTGTTTCCAGAAGTGTGTCATCTTGCCATTCTAAATTGCAAGGGATGTAGGGAAAGTGAGTATTTAGCTGGATACATTGATTCCCCAAGCAGAATTTGGGTTTCTCAAGAAGGAAATGGAAATAGATATCGGGTAGACAAAGAACAGTGTCTGCCACAGGTCTTCAGAGTAGGATTTGACATTTTCACTTTCAATTAATTGAATTTGGCATATCATTTGTTCCAAGCTGTTAAAATAATTTAGATCCTATGTCTGTCATCCATGATATTTGTCATACCTCATAACTTAGTGTCATATGCAAATATCACCACTGCCACTAATATCTTTATTAAAGATCTGGTGCTGAAGAAAACAGGGCTGAGAATGGAGCCCTCTGGCTCCTGATCTTTTGTCATAAAAATGTGTAGATAAGCCTGGCATTTACAAGGTCCTCAATAAATATGTTGAATGAATAAAAGTTGTAATGACAAATACCTAGAAATTCGTTTCGAGATTGGTTTAATTGCCAAGCTATGTTACTTCCCTGAGCAACATGGGCTGTTGGTTTATGTTGAATCACTTCATTTCTTCTTTTTAATGAAATGTTTCACAAATTTTTGTGTCATCCTTGTACAGGACCATGCTAATCTTCTCCACATACAATAAAATTCTCCAATTTTATTGTATGTGCTGGTGAAGCAAGCACTGAGTCAATTCATTTCTGGTAGCCTCATCAAAAGCATGCCACAAATTAGTATGGATATATTTCTTCCCTGTGTCATCACCTGGTAAGGAGCAGGTGAATGTCACCCCTGAGAATACATGTGTTAATACCTGTAACTTCCCTCTACCATAATAAATCCTTTTTTTCCTCTTGCATAAATGTTGAAACATGAAGACATGTAGCAGATCTCTTGTTCATGATGGTCTATTCTTTTATCTACATAAATGGTCACAAGTAGTACACTCAGGTAGGATGTAGACCACTTTTTGACTCTCTAGCCATAAAAATTTTTGAATTGTTAACATCTAAAAATTGTATTTTCCCATAAAAATATGGATTTTTTCACTTCTCTTGAATAATTAGCATTTCTAGTTTCAATAGGCCCACATTCACACATGGTCTAAGTTAGCTGGAGCTGAGCAGTCATATGACATGGGCTGTTAGTTGTTCTCTTATATTTGTTTTCCTTTTTGTCAACAGTAATTGAGTTCCCACTTTTTAGCTGAGCACATGGCCACTTAAAGACCCAGCTTCCTTTTCAGTTAGGTCTGACCAGGTGTTCTGGCCAATAGGATGTTACTGAAAGTGGTGTGTGAAAGAAAGAACTGTCCTCAAAGGGAGGATGCCGTCTTCTTTGTTCTCCTTTTTCCTGTTCGGTGGAATGTGAATATAATGGCTAGAACAATTTTGTTGTATCTCAAGGGGGAAGATGCTGATAGAGGATGTGAGAGCAATAAGAAAGTACCTAGTTTCCTGATGATCTCAGAATCAGCATACTGCTGAGGACTGCCTTCCTGGACTTTTATCAAAAGAAATGAATTTATATTTTATTTAAGCTATGTTATTTGAGTTTTCAGGCAAATCTAATCCTAATTCATAAAAGCTACTGCCTTTGAGCAGGTATTCTCAGGTTTATCACAAATCCCACCACTATGTAATAACTCCCTAATATTGACCACGAGTTGCCATTTATCGTCATATCACACTTTTTCTCACCATTAAAAGTGGAAAAATGAAAAACTGACATAGTCATGTGTTTCAAAGGAAGTTGAAGAGCATATGTCATTGTGGAAGTAGAGACTATTTCTACATGACTAATACTGCACACCAACTACTAATGCACACTGTATCAAATATGACTTCAGAAGCTATTATGAAACCAACCACAGTAAGAAATATACCCAGAAAAGCAAAGACATGTTAATGACAAACTTAATGAATAACTTAATGGACTGAAAAGAAGGATTGGAATTACAGCAATGATAATGGTGTAAAACGTATTAAGTAAAAAAAAATGTTCTTGGCATTAAAACCTTTTGCCAGTGATGGGTTTATGAAAAGGTTGATTGCAGCAGAAATTGTGTCCTGAATAGAAACTAACATTTGCAAATATAAGTTTAACATCATGTAGTATTTCTTACCATGCTGAAGCTGGAATGAAGGGATTTACAGTATGAAGCAGCATGAAAAGGTTAAATCATTTACAGTTTTTTCCCCTTCCAGCCAATGAGTGTACAGATATAAAAGATATAAATACCACCCAAGTAGCTATAGTCATTTGTGGTGTCTGGAAGGCCTTAAGTGTTTGAATTGTTTTTGAACTTTGTGCCAGTAATAGGCATATCACAACATTATTTTTGCATGTTGAGTGAAGTGGGTAAACAGGGCCGCAGGAGGTGCTTCAGCAAGTCAGAGCTAATCCTGGACTTGTTTTTCAAAACTGAAGTCCATGCTGGCAGTTTGCACAACTTATACAATAATATGTTTATTTCATAATTAAATAAGAATAAAATTTAATTTAGAAAAAGAGAACATAAAATGAATACAGCAATGAATACTCTGAAATGAATGTGCTACCGTGGTTTGAACCACAGGAGACACGCCAATGCTTTCCTTCCTTGGTGAATTGTATGCAAAGTAGATGTGGTGTGAGAATGAAGGGATTTTTTTTTTTTGGATGTTTCTAATAAATTGGTTTGTGTTATCTAAAGAAAGTGTCATCTGAACCCACCAGTGAAGATTTATTCAAAGATTGGGACTCTGGGTGACATTCACACTCTATTTCTCTACAAGTGTGTTCGCAATCAATTACACAAACCAATCATTCCTTTTATTCATCTAATTTCTAACCAAACCGTGCCTTTGGGAAACTCACTATCCACAAAAAAATCTGGCTTTAATATGCAGAATCATTTTCCAGAAATTTAAATGATGATTACCCCTTGTGGAGCTAAGAACTGAATTCTAAGTTATTTGATTTTGAAATTTATAAAAATAAACTTAGATCATTTTGCCTTTTCTCAGCTAATATTGATAATATGAATAAAGAGCTAAAAAAATGGAAGTTAGTAAACTAAAGCGTAGCTCCAAAAACTAACCAGGAACTGAATTCTATAAATAACTCAGATATTTTAAAAATGCAAAAAAAAACCAAAAACCAAAAACCTGAGTGAGGAATCTATGTTTTGGAAAAACCGTATCTGTGAAAACCTTACATTATTAATTTGAATAATATTAATATTGCTCACAGATGAAGAAAAATGTCACATTTCTCTGGTTCAAGATAAAAAAATAATGAATTATAGAAGAAATGCATAACTAAAATATGTATTAGTATTTGAATTTATATCAAAATTTAATCTCTAATCATATATTTATGTTACATGCTTATAGCAAAGTGCAATAAAAATAAATGATATAATTCTCATATTTGATTCTTGTTACACCACCCCTTCACTCATTTACCATGTTCTCCTGGCCTTCGTAAGCATTTGAGATTGTGAGCCGTCGTCTTGCCTTTCTTGCATTCCTTCTGGATACAAAGATAATCAGTGCCCTGAGCAGGTAAAATTTCCAAAAATATTTGTCATTTTTCCATAAAGGGGGTAGACAAGAAAAGAAAGGCCAGAACTTTAGAGCCAGAGGCAATGGAGAAATTCAGTGTAACCATAATATTAGCAGGTGGAAATGGGCTAGAGTTGGAGAAGACCACGTAAAGAAATCTGAACTCAAAGTTTCATAAAGATCCCCTAATTTTGTTTGGCTATTGAGATTCACATAGCAAGTCTCTGGTATAACAGCAGCCCTCTAAAGGATTCAGGGAGGATCTACGATAGATGTACAGACCAATAGCAACCTTAAGAATAGGACACTTTGCCATTGGGTGAGAAGAAAGACTACAAGATTAATGCAATACCCAAGTTGTTAACTAATATTTAATAACAAAATTTCATAAGTAGTAAATTTTAAAAATAGCATAATCAATTAAGCATTTTATCATTTGCAAATTATGAGTGAAACTGTTGTTCTGCACTTAAGTGCTTGGTAATGGTGGTGTTCACTAATAACTTACACATATATATGGCATCTTCTATTTGCCAAGCAGTGTTCTAAGTACTGAGGATATAGCAGTAACTGGAACAGACAAAATCCCCGCCCTCATAGAATATACATTCTAGAGGGAGAGAAGGATAAAATAAATAAACAGACCATGTCCTGAGGAGGTAAAATTTGAGAGAATTTGACAAGACCTCAGAACCCAATAATTATGAGATTTTAAGTAACAAGAGTTCTATTAGCTGAACAATTATTATATGTAAGAACTTTATTTCATTTATCTTTACAACTCTGTAAGGTGTATTTTATTCCCTTTCCACAAATGAAACTAGCTCAGGGAGGCTAACTTGCTAAATCAAGTGGTGGTTCCATAATAATTTGGATGGGAACTTTACAAGTTTCAGTTTAGGCAAAATACATGTTAATTCCATTAAAATTTGAGTGTTTATTCAGTATAATTCATGAGCCTTTTATAAAGACACTCTACCTTTGCCTTCAATAAACTTCAGTTAGCCTTGAATATAAACCTCTACTTATTTATGTATTTCACACAGTGAATACCATTTTAAAATGCTTTCTAAATATTACAATGTGTGATTTTGGAACAGGAATGAATTTGACAATTTTCTACTCCAGTTTTCTGTCCCTTCTTTTTTTTTTTAACTAATGGAAAAAAATAAAGTAAAAAAATAGTATTCAAATTTCATATGTTTACTTGGTAGTAAAACTAAGATGAAGACTCAGGCCTTCTGATTTCCAGTCTATTTTTTATTATTTATTTCTTTATGAAACCAGTACATTTTAAAAATAAACTTACCATTCCTTAATGTTCATAGTGATCATCACTGAGTTTTTGTTTTTTTTTTTTTTTTTTGTGGTCCGTGGGCCTCTCACTGTTGTGGCCTCTCCCGTTGCGGAGCACAGGCTCCGGATATGCAGGCTCAGTGGCCATGGCTCACAGGCCCAGCCGCTCCGCAGCATGTGGGATCTTCCCGGACCAGGGTACGAACCCGTGTCCCCTGCATCGGCAGGCGGAATCTCAACCACTGCGCCACCAGGGAAGCCCACTGAGTTATTTTTAATACATTTTTTTCTACAGTACTTACTGAAACTCAAATTTTTTCATACATAATATATAAAAGAAATTAAAACCATACAATAAAAATAGTTAATAGCTCAATTCTCAAAGACCTATTAGGAGTACTATTTCCTCATTTTAGCACAATATTAACAGTACATTTATATAGATGATACACAGTTTCACAGGACAGTGGATAATGCTACTATACAGCTGAAGAGAAGCTGGAGAGTGGAGTGTGAGCCACCTGGGAAGTAGCAGCTCTCCTGTTCCTGCTGGTGTTTGAACAGGAATGGGTTAGCAGGCCCTAGTTTAGTACTGTTGCTAACTCTTGCTGTAATGATTAGATGAACAAAGGAGAAGTGGCTTGTGCCAATCACTCTTGTGCCACAGTCAGACAATCATTAGTTGCCTTCAAGAGCTGACCACCAGTGCCTAGGAAACAAAGTCACTGGTTAGGCCCAAGGCTACAGATTCTCTGCAATAACCACTGGACAGACCGTCAAGGCATAAAAAATAAGAGGAGCTTGAGGAATCTGGTATTAAACACTGACTTGTGTTTTTAGTGATAAAATAACAAAGCAAGTTAAGATTGTGACATTTATTTAGTTCCAAGCCTAGGGAGAGCAAAGACTGGGAGAGCTGTATTAACCCACTAGTACAAAGTTTATGGGCATCCTCATAAGGATAAAGAAGAGTGGTTTGTCAGGAGGATACAGGGCATTTGTAGATTCCTACACACAGAGAATTAGAGAGGTCACAACACAGTTGTTTGTCTTATTATTTCCCTTAGATTTTTTCTATTTTTTAATTGTCCAATTTTAAAAGCAGCAAAATAAAGAACTAGATGGCAGCAAAAGAACTATGCCTCCCGTATTTAAGGATGTTGCTGATATTCTAGTAAGATAGACAAGCTTGCCTTACCAGAAATGACTTGTAATAAATTCTAGGCACCAGGGTTTAGTACAATGATCAAGGCAGCACAGAAGGACTATACATATTTTTTGCAAAGAAAAGCCATATTCATGATTGAGCTTTGTTAGATATGTCCCCTAAATTTAATATTTTTTCCAGAGCTAAAACAGAAGAAACAACTCTGTTAGATTTAACCTTCAGATGTCTAGAACCTTCATCACAATACAAAGCAAAGTGATTATTTTCCTTTCTGTAATTAGCTTTCCCTGCTATACTTTTTGAAAGGAAAAATCTCAAGCATGCTAGGCTTTTTGCCAATTTCATTTCTGGCATGGTTTGACTGATTTTAAGTTTACTGTTCTAATGATACTCAAGAGTTTTAAAATTCAGGCTCAGTAAATAGGATCTGAATATAGAGAAAAAGTTATGTTGGAAAAAAGGAAATTTATCAGTGTGTTTGTTTATAAAAATTATAACTTACAGAAATTCTTTTCTAATCTTCAGTAGTTAACCATTTTTATGGAAACAACCAAGTATTAGTATATGACAGAACAGTAATGAAGTATGAATTAGAACTATGCAGCCATTAGGTTTAGTGACTTTTCTTTGAAAGATAATTGAGATGAGTTTGTTGAGACAAACTGGTTTTATTATTGTCTCACTGAGACTTTAAATAACAGAGCTAAAGGTTTTTGTTTTCTAGTGTCTTACCAATAGCAGGCTCTCTATACCTTTGTGTCCTTTACTGAAGAGTCTTCATTTTGAGGTTATTTTTATCTGTTAATACAACTTTTACAGTTTAAGGGTTTGTCTTCAGAGCTTTCTTTAAAGGTTTTTATCTAGTTTAAATGGGGCTTTTTAGTATAAACTGAAGAGAAAGCATGCTTCAGTTGAAGATATCTTTTTTTTTCTCTATTAAGGAATTTCCTCAATTAATTGTAAAGAAAAGACTTGGCAGGAAATATAAAAAGCTTATCTAAGATGCTGTTTTTGGACTTCCTGTTAAAACATAGATTTAGGGCTATGTCAATAAAACATGCGTGTTTATTCTTTCTATATATTTTTAAAAACTAGGCATTTCACAGGTGTACCATAAATGACTTTAAAACTGGGATGAATTTGAGGTGCAGTAAACAACTGGCATATGTGTCCTTTGAAATATGGCAGGATACAAGCACTTTATATGACTAAAAGACACATACTGTTAGCCAAGTCACCATGGAAGGAAAATCTATAAAATGTAAAAGGCAATGGAGAGAAATTGCAGGTGATTACTACCTTTGTAATAGGTTCATTGATATATACTGTCAGTAAGATCGGACAAATACCAATTGAATGAAACAATTAAAAAAAAGTTTCAAGTAGAAGCCTCTATAGATCGTTCCTATTTCTCCAAGTGTTTAAAAACAAAACAAAACAAAGGTGTAGGGTTGGGAGGAGAATAAAACAATAATTAAAGTCTCTCCTGATGATCAGTCAGGCCTGAATTAGTGACCTCACAGGTCAAGTGCAAAATCTCGAAGTACAGAACAGAAACCACAAAACAAGTTTTACTGAGCACCTACTAAGTAGCAGGAACTGTTCTAGG
Organism: Phocoena phocoena; assembly: GCF_963924675.1. Lineage (NCBI taxonomy): Eukaryota > Metazoa > Chordata > Mammalia > Artiodactyla > Phocoenidae > Phocoena > Phocoena phocoena. The sequence continues at coordinate 48,067,959 of NC_089221.1, forward strand.
ATTAAAAAAAAAAAAGGTGAGCAGGAAGGATGAGATAAGACTATGAAGGAGAGAGTAGAGTAGACTTTACATGCAATTATTAGGTCATGCAGAGAAGGAAAAAAAAAAAAGAGGAGAAGCAACAATTAAACAAATATTAGAAGAAAATATTCCTGAGCTGAGAGAAGGCTTGAGGCTTCAGATTGAAAGAGCTCACAAGAGGTCCAGGAAGTGAGGGGGGAGGGGTAGACTTATCAGACATCTGATAAAATTAAGGAACTCTAAGGATAAAAAGGAAAAAAAAAACCCTCATAGTTGACAAGCTTTTAGCTATAAAGAACGAGTTCCCCACAAAGGGGAAAAAAATCAAACTGGTTTTATTATAAAATCCTAGTCTGCAATAATAGAAGCTAGAAGACAATGGACGTAATAGTTACAGGCTAATGAAAGAAAAGGACTACAACCCAAGAATCCTACCCAGCAAAATTACCATTTCCTCTGCCAGAGGAAAAGATGATATTCAATAACTAAAGTGTATCACCCAAATACATTACCTAAGGAGGATATAGTGTAGTTCACGATCTTTACCACTGTACATGTGGCCCTAAACAGGGGAATGGCTGGAAGCAAATGGTACATTCACAAGATGGAATATTGTGAAGTTAATAAAAAGAATGGCTTCGTGTTTGTAGCTGGGATTTCTTCTAAGACACGCAGACATGGAAATGAAGGATAGTTTATACTCAAATATCCCTAGAATCAGGAAGCATGGCACACCATGCCATGAAGAGCCACACGGGGAAGGACCAGGATCAGTCAGGAGGCAGAGAGGGAGAGGGTGCAGCATGGCCTAGAGTCTTTATTAACATTTTCTGTGGGAAGGAATGGGGGAGGCAGGGCAGGTACACTGAGTAAGTTTGGGATTGGATTTTTTTTTTTTTGGGGGATTGGATATTTTGAATAATTTCAGTAGACTGGGCTACAGGGCTGGTTCCCAGCTGCCTGGTACCTGGCTCTGGGGTGGGTTAGGGCAGGGGGAATACTGGCTCGCGTGTGAGAATTTGATAAAGGGGATGGTTGGGGGTGTGGACTCTGGATTGGTTGTCTTGTACACTAAAGGCATGCTTCCAGGGGCGTCCTTTGCTATCTCTGGGAATTAGTTCTGGAAGGGGCAGTGTCACCAGGATCGATCAAGGATCCAAATGCCACAGTATCAAGGATACAGAAAATAAGAAAATGTAATCAATACAATTGGCCCTGTGACGCTCTGGCATCATATTAAGGAATCCCTGGGGGTGATACTAGTGGAGACTTTTAGCGAGCAGGGCATAAGTTGCACTAACACTGTAGAAAACATTTTACTAAGAGAGTAGAAAGGAAGAACACAAGTAGAGGTGTAAGGAGTCCTTGCAGGCCAGCCTATGACTAGATTTTCTATTTATATGGCATTAACCAAGAAATAGGAAATTCTTGGGGTCTCCAACAATATCTAAGTGGAGTTGGAAAGTGTGCTAAAGGTATGATATATCAAGATAGCAGGTCCAGCAGTTGTTCTGTTGGACAGTATGAAATGATACATTAGTAAAGTATATGTAAGATTAGTGGGATTGTGTGTAACCAAGGAGAAAGAGTGGTTGTGGCGATCATGGTGGGAGGCACAAGGTGAGAGTAGGAAAATGCCTTGGGAACTAGGTGGTCCTCTCCCCAAAGTGCTGAGGGATTTGACTAATATGAGGCAAATGCCTCCAGGGAAAGCAATAATCTCCGTTAATTTAGAACACAGATAGCAGTAACCTCTACTAGATTTCTCTTTAGGCACAGGTATGAGGGGTGTGCCTTTTGGCAAAGAACAAGGAGTAGGATCATGGGCTAGGCAGACAGTAGCTCAGAAATGTAATGGGATCCCTAATATCAAAGGAAGAAAAGCAAAAATGTCCTGTGTACAATTTGTGCCTTAGGAGAGGCAACCCATGTGTTGCTGGAAGCGAGGCTTTAGTGTCAGAGTGAAGTCATCTCCAATGATGGGCACTTGGAGTAGGAGATGCCCTCTGGGATACGGGGCTGGGGTATCCTTTCCCAGAGGGTATCCACTCGAGGTGATGTGGGGTCTCACATTTACCATGTTTGGGTCTTCAGACTGTAAATTAATGAAAGTATACAGACTAATAGCAATAAGACCAACAGTCAACAGGAAGATAAGCAGCTGCACTGAGAGGGCTTTTGTTTTTGGTGGAAGTTTCAGCTCAAATGGGTCCTCTATCAGGTAAACAGCTGTCTAGTATATGGACAATTTGGTTAATGCGCCCCTTGATCTGGCCTCCAGCCCTTCTGGGATGAAGGAATGATAAAACATTTATAAAGATATGGGAAGACATTATAAAAAGGGTCTCATTTACAAGGAGTCTTTATATACACGGAGGCAATGCACATCCCCTTTAAATATAAGGGGGAAAGAAAACTTTTATAAGTTGGTGTGAGGTGTAAACTGGCCAAGGGCCCTTGAATTAAGAGAGATTAAGGCCTAGAGCAAGATAGAGACCCATTTAGGGGTCCATTTACCTGAGTGGAATTTGAAAAAGCTGTGTGAGACCATTATGTCTCTTAATTAAACTGGCTATCTGATACCTACAAGGGATGTGAGAGTTCTATTGAATACCTTTTCCAAGAGATTAGCATTGTGTATTTTTAGAAGAAAAATGTATATCTTAGTTATTAACAATAACATCTGTAACTCTAAAAGTAGTATGGCGTGCAATTGGAAAGGCCTTGTATTGTGGCCTAAATATATATGGAGATGTGTGATTTTGACTTATATTTTGGACATCTGTGAGGCAAGAGAGTCCCAGTTTTGTTAGTTTTTTTCTCCCTTAAAGGGACAATTTTAGGCAATGACCCAACAGTTTATAATAAAAGTGAAATGAGGCTACTTGTTGGCCAGGGCATCCAGAAGTTTGGTTGAGTGTGTTGTTTCTTGGGTCCCATCCATTATTAGGGACATCCCGGCTAAGAGATGGAAAACAGCAACATTTCATTGAGCTCCATCATGTATGATGGTTAGCAGTGCCATGCATAGCCTATGTAGTCCCATTGCTGTTCATTCAGTTAACCCCAAGTGGATTCTGAGCAGCCAAGTGATCTGGGGGAGGGATGACATCCTCCAGCACCATGGCACTTAACAAGGGACTGAGGACAGGGGAAGCCACCTCCTCCTGCAGGTGGAATATGCCAGAGGGCTCAGGTTCAGCTCCATCCTGTCTAAAGAGGCCTTGGTAGCTGTGCTGAGTTTCTGGTGTATTGTTTCTACGACTCAACACTTAACAAGCAGTTGGGTATGAAAGGTCACAGGCTCAGAGTATGTGAGAGCCTCTATTTTCCAGAGAGCTCAGCATGTATTTTATTTGTTGTTTTAATGGAGTATAGTATGAGGCTGAGAGGGCAGTTTCTTGCATCGTAAGCCCTTGGACAACTTATGGCCATCCTACGTGGTCTAGAGATTCCAGGAGGTATGACAAGAGGTTGCCAAAATTTCCTTGGTGAAAGAGTCCTTCAGGGCACTAACGGGAGTACCTACTGATTTTAATTTGGAAGTAAAATTTGTAAATAAAGAATATGCTGCCTTCAGAACCCCTAAAGTACTAAAACATGTTGGACCTGTATACCTTAAATGTATATCAAATAAGTCTCCTTGGAGGAGGATGTCATCAATGTAACATCACACCTGTGCTCCTGGAAAAAGGTGGATGCAGTTGAGATCTTGTCTGCCTAGATTGTGATGGCAAAGCTGCTGAGGTACCCAATAGACAGTCTGGAAAAGGTGTATTGTGTCTCTTTGAAGTGAAGGCGAACAGCAGCTAGAGGCTGGTGAAATAGGCACTGAACAGAACATGTTAGCCAAGTGTACAGGGGCAAAATATTTACAGGTTATTGACTGAATAGAATCAGTAATTTCAATAATATTGGATATTCAAAACTACAATGGGGTACCATCTCACACTGGTCAGAATGACCATTATTAAAAAGTCTACAAATAATAAATGCTGGAGAGGGTGTGGAGAAAAGGGTCTCACACTGTTGGTGGGAATGTAAACTGGTGCAGTCACTATGGAAAACAGTTTGGAGGTTCCTCAAAAAACTAAAAATAGTGTTGCCATATCATCCAGCAATTCCACTCCTGGGCATATACCCAGACAAAACTATAATTCGAAAAGATACATGCACCCCTATGTTCATAGCAGCACTATTTACCTAAATGTCCATCTACAGATGAATGGATAAAGAAGATGTGGGATAAATAAATAAATATATATATATGTGTATATATATATATATATACACACAATTAAAAAGAATGAAATAATGCCATTTGCAGAAACATGGATGGACCTAGAGATTATCATACTAAGCAAAGTAAGTCAGAAAGAGAAAGACAAATACCATATGATATCACTCATATGTGAAATCTAAAATACAACACAAATGAACATATCTACAAAATAGAAACAGACTCACAGACATAGAGAACAGACTTGTGGTTGCCCAGGGTGAGGGGGGTGAGGGAGGGAAGTATTGGGAATTTGGGATTAGCAGATGCAAACTATTATATATATAGGATGGATAAAATATAGGTCCTACTGTATAGCACAGGGAACTATATTCAATATACTGTGATAAACCACAATGAAAAATATGAAAAAGAACATATATATGTATAACTGAGTCACTTTGCTGTACAGCAGAAATTAACACAACATTGTAAATCAATTATACTTTAATAAAATTTAAAAGATATAACATTGGATATTGAGTATGGGGGCCCCAATGGATGGGACCACATCATTAACGTTGTAGTAATCCATCATAAGGTGGCATTTTAATCTTATTGCTATATAAATTCTTTAATATATTCATTTAGTATATAAATTTTGGATTTACAATTACATCAAATTATAAAACTTTGCTTTAATATTATATTTATGTATATATTATTCAATTACCTTTTATTTTCTGTTTTTGCTTTTAAATCATTAAGTAATCTACAATTAGCATTATGTTTGCTAGATTGGTGTTTGCTTAGTACCTAAGATTTAAAGTTCCTGTTTTTTCTCCCCTTGAGCTTGTATCCACCTAAAGTGGCACTCAGTTTTTCTGTTCTCTTCCTGTTTCAGGCTTTTGCACCCTGAAGGTGCAGCCTTTACTTTCTTTTTCTGGCTAATAAGAGGAAAAAAGGGAGGCTGAAGGGGCCAGGTGCTTCTGGGCAACTTACCCCCGGGACTGCCCCTGTCCATGGAATCATCAGTCCCTTCCTCACACTGCCACCTTTTTTTTTTTTAAAACTTACAGAATGGCTTTTACCTCTAGATGACTAAAACTTTTCCTTTTTTTTTCTGTTGGGTGTTTACCTGATAAGCTCCTATTGGTCGCTAGTGGCCTCTCTGTAAGCAGCAACCCCCTTCTCTAGGGTGTCCTAATCAACCTTAGAGGGGCTAGGGTCTACATCTAGGAAAGCAACGGTGGCATCAACTTCACCTTTCACATTTTTTGTTTTGAGCATGAGACTCTTTGCATGTTGATAAGCAGCAGCTCTTATGAGGGCCCATATGCATGGACCAGGGCTTTGTATGTTTAAAATTAATTGGATCAACTCTTCAGGTCTTGGTGGGGGACATGCTGGAACCTGGTGCTCCTTTCCCCTCCTCTCCTTCTTCATTAAACACCGAGCCACGGTCTCCAGGGATGGGACCTCTTATACCCTACTAGTGTGGGGAACGGATTGCTTGTGACAGCAGGAAGCAGACATAGCAGAGAAGCTTGTGACCTGAACAATGCTTGTGGGGAGCCATGATCTCCTGAGAAGGCCCTCACACCAAACCCACAAATGGCCCACAGCACACAGGTGAGTGCTCAGGTGGAGCCATCTCCGACTACTTTGAGGAACAGGCTGAGATTTGACTCAGAAAAGCTCAGAGGGGAAAAGGAAAATGGTTTATGGATGCCTACAGGAACATGTAACGTCGCAGACACGAGGCACTGATAAGGCCTCACTGGTTGTTGGCGCTGCCCAGTCAGTGGATTAGACTCATCCCATGGCTCTAGGAGGGTAGTCATTCCACATCCCCAGCAGATGGATCTTTTCGAAATGTACCAGTTACCTATGTGTATTTGAAGTTTGGAGAAAGACTCCTTTTTTCTTAAAATTAAAAAAAAATTCCAATTTCAATAGCATTCTCAAAGATTGTTAAGAATCCTCACCAAGTGAGAAAAAGTGAGAGTAAAATGGTCAGGGCTTAAGAAGATCAACTATAAAGTAAACGTATGGAAAACGTTTGGCCAGAAAGGTCTGATATGAGGCCTAACACACACTTAAAAACTCAACAACTGTATACTTGGTATTCAAGCTCACAAAAACCTCTTTAGCCTCCTATTGATAGAATCAGAAAGAAAGGGAATATAAGATTAGGTTCATGATAATCACTTGTGGGTTATGACACAAGAAGAGTGGAAAATAAAATGGAAAATTTATGACATTTCATGTTTAAGCCAAATTCCCTGCCAGGATATTTTCTGCTTTGATGAATGAAGTAGGACTTGGTCACATCTTACACAGATTCATAGAAGAGTAGTTTAAGCTGCCATCTGATGCATTAAAATAAAGGAAATATGGTATCTTCCCTAAGTTAAATACCTCCTGTGATGCACTTTTTAGATTGTGGAAGGCAATGAGTTCAAGAAAATGTAACATAAAGCTAGATAACGGTTAAGTAAATGAAATCATTGCAAAAACGGAATACATAAATAATAATAAACAAATTTTGATGTTAACTTCTCAACTATACTTTTTGATATAATCCTCAGTAAAATCATTCTTGAAAGTGAAAATGAGCAAGGTGATGGTACAACCAGCAGAAGAAAGTCAGTGCTGATAACCTCTACGTGCTCATCCTCTAAGACTGCATCTTATTGTTCACACAATCTGCTCAAGTTACCACAAAGGGGCTACCATGACCTGTCTCCTTCTACTATAGCTATACGGGCTGCAGCAGACAACAGCAACTGGGATCAAGGAGACATGTTCTGATTAAATAAACTATATGGAACTCTGTTGCAGGATTTCATGCAACCATTAACTTCATTTTAAAATAAAAGGAAAAAAACCAGCCAAATTCAGGGCTAATTTAGCTGTCACTGGACAGTTAAAAAAATAAAACAGTCCTGTTTTGAAAGTTTCATCAATAGAGACAAAAAGGTACTAAGAATGATAGTCATCCTTCCTCATCACTGCTGCTCCAGGCATCTTCAAATGCTGGATTTAACTGTGCTCTGGTTGAAGTCTAAAAAAAAGGGGCAAAAAAGAAAGACTCAATTATTCTACCTCATAATTTTAGGCTCACAATATAGTTATGAAATATATCAGATAAAAAGCAACTAGATTATTTTTGAAGAAACTATATAATTGTTAATTTCAAACCAAAAGTTAACAAAAGAAACACCCCGCATACAATATAAAATAATGTAACTTCATTTTAAATAGACATATCAGACTTTATCTAAATTATCTGTTTCCTTCAAAGTAGTTACCTCATACACACACACAGACACGCACAGACACACAGACACAGAGACACACACACGTTGCTGTTGCTATTACTTAAGGCATTTTTACACCTCTTTGGAGTTACCTGGAGAAGAGGGCACATTAATATCCATGTGGCTAAGCCTGGACTCAGGTCTACAGTCTGACTTGAGAGCCCAAATTATTAATGTGAGCAACTTTTTACTGCTTGGATGGACCTGATTTTTATAAATAAGCAAATATCCACATGTGGGGAATAAGGTATTCATCAAACAGAGTAATATCATTTTTGGTATTAAGTGGCGAGGTTTATGTATGTATGTATGTATGTAGCTAGGAAAGCAGTTGAAAAAGACAGGTAAAATGTATTGGAAACGGTAACATTTCGTCATTAGCACATAGGTTTCCCTGGGAGATTTCTGTGAAAGAGAACATGCATTAGATGGTATTTATCTAAAATAACAAAACATCACAGTACTCTCACAACTTTAAAGCTGTACCTAATAAACATAATCAGCAACAGAGGAATTTTAATTACCTGTGGTATTTCAAATCAATTCACTTGTCTGGGGAAATTTTTTGAATGGCTAACCTTCTTATTCTTTGGCAAATGATTAAAGGACTTTAAAATGATCTCTTTTTTGAGTATCTGGGCATTATGAGCCACGTGTGCTTCCTACTCTGCAGCTTTTATGTCTGCTGCCAGTTTGTTCAGACTCCAAATCCAATAATGTATTAGTTCTTAGATTATTCTTAAATTATCTTAGATATATTACCTTTTACAACACATAGCAGTATTTTATGTTATGGGTAGCCCCTATTGTATGTCTGAGAATGTTCATTTCCTTTTGATGAACATGATGATTTAGACTCTTAAAATTCAAACAATGATAACAGTAGAAAAAGTGGGTGTTTGCAGTAAATTCCCCAAGTATCAGCCAGGACAGTCAGAAAACAATATGTGAATTTAGGTATTCTTTATAGTTGTTAAAGCTTAGATCTGAGTCCATTACTTAATCTAATGGTGGTATTGTCACCATTACTAAACCTAATATTGGCTATTGTCACTTAGTTGCACAAAATTCCATTATACCTGGTGTCCAGATCCAAAACTATTACCAAAGCTCAGCAAACTATTCACTTATTTCTAGTAGCAGTCCACTGATTTGCAAGAGTAGCATACTGAAGACTGTTCATTTATTCTTTCATCCAAGTGTTTAATGAATTTCCTACCTTTCTGGGTTTATAATTTAACTACCAAGTTAGGTTATTTAGTGACAGTTTATTTAAAGATGTATTATCCTTAGGGGTTAGGTGATTATTGTTCCCTACTCTAGCTCTAAAAGCCTTTAACTCTGCCTTAGATATCTACCCCAAAATGTCCCTGGGTAGATGAACCACACAAAGGCCATGCCTTCTAGTTTCACTATGGAAGCCAAATATGTAACCTATTAAACAATTTAAATTTCATTTTAAAAATCAACAGAGAAGCAAAATTATATTTTAATGTAAATTATTGTTGCTATGGTAAGCAAACAAAAATAAGTGAAAATTGGAAAGGCAGTTGCGTATAAATGTTACTGTTTATAGCAGTAAAGGATAACAATATGAATATATTACAGTATTATTAGAAGTATATTTTATTGTTAAAAAACACAAATAAAACATCTTACTTGTAACTGAAAGCTTCAGTAAAAATATTATATATGATGTGGTACACATATACTGTTTGAGACCTACTGATCAAGTTAACTACCATCTATTACTTCAGTTTTCTCTACAACATCTCCTCCTAGTGGACATTCTTTCTATGCTTGAACATATCCATCCAGCCTGCCTGTTCTACTGACAGATAGTTGTGAATGTTATGGAGACAGGGAAGCATGAGTTTAAAGGGGATCTAGTTCAGGTCCATGTAACGGGAAGGAAGAACAAAACCAAACTGGACCATCTTCCACACATGCATCTTGATAAATTCTAAATTTCTTACTGGTAATTAGTGGAAAATCTTTATAGGTAGAATATAGGGTTGTCTCAATATAGCAAGTGATTATACATCTACACAAGTGGTAAATAAAACAGCTACATATTGTGTAACTGTCAAAATAAAGTAAGATTCTTGATGAGAGGTCAGATTTAAACTGTAATATAGTCACCCTAGAGATCTCAGACAGGAAAAAGTGAGTAGGAGTTACATAGGCTTGCTTTGATTGTGACCAAATGTTAGGAAGAGGGGGCAAAAGGAAGGTAGATTCCTCAGAATATAACAAAACAGCCTGCCAATTAAATAATAGGATTTATGCTTAAAGACCATAAAACCTGCCCCTATTGCCCAATGCCCTTCAATTTCTTATGGTAGGACTAAGTTCCTCCTCTATCTTGGATATCAGAAGAAAACACCCCTAAGGGATTGTATCTTGGTTGATGGAGAAGTAAATCTCATCTCAAGGGTGGATTTGAAAGGAAACCTAAGAACAATTTTGCTTTGATGATTCTGATGTTTGAAGATATCATAAACTTGTCTCAGATAACTAATGAATGGCAGAACTGGGATTCGAACCCAGTTACCAGTATTACTATTATTTAGTTTACCTGAAACCACAGACGAAGTGAGTGTGTGAGTATGTGCATGTGTATGCTTTGTTTTGTGTTAAGTTGCCTCTCTGGGGAACTGCAGCAGTCCTTCATTTGATAGGTGAGATGAAAATACTTTTAAATATGAGTTAAATAGTAAATATACATGTAAGGAACAGGGTCTAGTGTAGACAGATTGGGATCTGCATCGTGATCATATTCATGTTCTACCTACATTCACAGAAATCTTTCAAACTAAAATTTTGTGGAAATAATCTTAGCACTTACCATTTTATATTAATTTGAGAATGGTGTCTATCTTAAAGAATACATACAGTGCATTTTAAAAGGTAAGGTTTCATAGCTCTAAAGCTTAACTACAAAGCTAACCTATTTTTTGTGTACCTCTGTTTGATTTCTACTTATTCAGCTTAACTTCCCATATACAAAAATTCTTCTAGATGGGGAGTTCAAACTATCACTATAACTATATAATGAGGAAATAAACCATCAGAGTCACATACTCTCTTTATAAAATAAGCAATTTAGTTTTCTTCTAAATCATATCCTTTTTTCATACGTAAGTCAAAGATGATTTTTTTTTTTTTTTTGGCGCTGGCCTCTCATTGTTGTGGCCTCTCCCGTTGCGGAGCACAGGCTCCGGATGCGCAGGCTCAGCGGCCATGGCTCACGGGCCTAGCCGCTCCGCGGCATGTGGGACCTTCCTGGACCGGGGCACGAACCCGTGTCCCCTGCATTGGCAGGCGGAATCTCAACCACTGCGCCACCAGGGAAGCCCAAAGATGATTTATTTCTAGCTTTTTTTTTTTATAGTTTTCATTTGGTGAATGATTGTTAAACTTTCTAACATGGCCTATAGTACTATGAGCTGGATTTAATGTATATAGTAATTCCCAAACAGCAGGACACAGTAATTAAATAATAATGCAAAATCAATGGCTGAACCAAATTATTTGAACATATTAAGCTTTGTACAAAAAAAATTCAGTATTTAAAGCAGGTGTACACTAAAACTAATCAAAGCCATAATAAATCAAATTAGACACATGATGAAATCTGGAAGATTTCACCTTTAGATAGCTTGACAAAAAAGTAAAAAAATTCAGAGACTACTACCTAAGACCAGAAATCATGTCTTATTTATCTTTGTTTTCCCACCACATTTTTCAGGTTCTTTATTCACACTGTCATATTTGTACCAGTTTATGCTCTGAGATAGGCACTAACAGACTGCTGGTAGAAGTGTAAACTGATAAAATTTGATAGTGTGAATAAAGAACCTTAAATATTATGTCATACATGATAACTCAAGAGGTAACACTACTTCTAGGAATCTAACCAAAGAAGTAATCAGAAATGTAAATAATTTTTGAACAGATATTTACCTTGATGTGTTTATAATGATCAAAAGAAATGTCTTCCAATAGGAAAATATTTGAGTAAATTATGGTAAATAAATGACAGAATGCTATATTATTAAAAACAATATTTACACATACTTATTAATGACATGGAAAAAGTCTTAAGCAGGATGCTAAGCTGTATGTTCAAGCATAATATTAACCATGCTAAAAAGTATGCACAGGAAAAAACAAGAATGAATTAAATCAAAATGTTAATAGTAATTAATAAACTTCAGAAATTTATGTTCTTCTCTTAATATTTTTTTGAATTTTCCAAATATATTACAGAGGCAAATTAATTTTACAATCACAAAACAGCAAGAAATGCTTTAAAAGTTTCTCTCATATAAAGTAAATTAATAAAAACTTTTTTTATGATTTAGAAGTCACTGTTCAATTTGTATAAATAATATTTACCTCCTCATCATCAGGAACTGATTCATGTAAGGATGGTATCCAAGCAAGAATATTGCAGTCTCTGCTACCGCTATAAAGTTCCTATAACACAAAGCAAAGATGTAATTGTAGGTCACTTTAAAGCTGGTGCCAATCTGAAATAAATGACATCAATTTTTAAATGATTATTTCTTAGGTTAGATTAATTAAGATTAATTCTATTTCTACTCCCCAAAGAAACTGGGCTGATGTTTTTTTCTGTTTGTTTAAGGTGTAGTAAAGACTTGTTTTGTATTTAAAAATAGTATTAGGATATGTTAACATGTTGCTAACATGTTAAAATTCACAAAAACAATCACTGTAATTTTTAATCAATCATAGTATCCTTTTTTTTTTTTTTTTTTTGCAGTACGTGGGCCTCTCTGTGCTGTGGCCTCTCCCATTGCAGAGCACAGGCTCTGGACACATAGGCTCAGTGGCCATGGCTCACGGGCCCAGCCGCTCGGGTGGACTCTCAACCACCGCACCACTAGGGAAGCCCCATAGTATCCATTTATTTCAAGTGTCAGAGAAGGAGAAAAAAATGGAAGAAATAAATTCCGTCCTTTTCTGTCAATAACTGAGCTTTAATAAAGACTTCAATGAAGAAACCATACGAGTTTCTAGCTAAAATAGACCAAAAGTTCAAAAAAAGAACTCAACTAAAGAGCATTAAGACATACATGCCATGCTTGCTGAGAAGCTTATTTTATAAGCAGCTTGGGCTGATGCACAGTCAGTGTCAATGTCTTTATGGATATGCTGCCTGCACATGCTGAACAATGTTCATTCACCTCCCCACAAAACTTCAGAAATGTTATATTGGCTAGTACTGAAAATATTCCTATGTGGCAGTGAAACAGATACGCTCCCATACAGAAGGTATAAATTGCTATAATCTTTTCAGAGAATGAAATCTCAACATGTGTCAGAAGTTTCTGTATGCATTTCTAGGAAGTCATGCCAAAGACACACATGAAATTCAAGGATATTATCATCAATATTATATTTATAATAACAAAAATAATAATAATTTTCCAAAAATTATTGTCCAGGGTAATGATTTCTAAATTTATGCTGCATTAATATGATGTGATATTATATAATCACTAAATTTACTTTTGAAGAATATTTAATGACAGTGGAAAATATTCATATTGTCAAGAGAAAGGAGCAGGATATAAACCAAATAGTCGGGGCTTCCCTGGTGGCACAGTGGTTGGGAGTCCGCCTGCTAGTGCAGGGGACACGGGTTCGGGCCCTGGTCTGGGAGGATCCCACATGCTGCGGAGCGACTAGGCCCGTGAGCCACAACTACTGAGCCTGCGCGTCTGGAGCCTGTGGTCCGCAACAAGAGAGGCCGCGACAGTGAGAGGCCTGCGCATGGCGATGAAGAATGGCCCCCGCTCTCCGCAACTGGAGAAAGCCCTCACACAGAAACGAAGACCCAACACAGCCATAAATAAGTAAATAAATAAATTTAAACCAAATAGTCATAGTGTGAAAAGAAAAAAACAGGATGTAAAATACTTGGTCAATTTTTAAAAAAGCTACTAAGCAAAGAGGAAGGGCTAAAAAGAAAAAACAGCAAAACGTTAAGTGGTTATAAACCTCTGACTGACTAAATGTTTATTTTTCTCACAAATATATTTCTACACAAATATTTCTAACACTATAACTTTTTTTTCCTGTTCTGGTATGAAATTATTTAGTCTTACTGTTACTCATCTCAAAAGCTATTTGAGGCATGGTACAATTACTATTTTTCTAAAAAAAATATGTAAAGGTTCTGGGTAAAGGGAAAATAAGATTATGAAGTGATTTATAGGAAATATAGATATAAAGAGAACTAAGTAAATTACATTTAGTTACACATTATCAGATTTCCTAAATGGAACAAAATTCTACAGACTGCACTGTTAAATCTAGAATGTATGGTTACACTAACTATGGATGATGCAAAGATATTTTCATATGCTCAGTGCCCTAGAGCAATTTAGTTTCCTGAGAAGATATATACCCAAGATACACTAAGGTCAGATAACTTTGTCTTATGTTTCCTCATGATTAAATTCAGGTGATATATCTTTGCCAGGAATATCACACACTTTGATAAATTGATTAAGCTGATGTATGCCAGTCTTCTTCAAGGTAAAATTACTCATTTTACCTTTGTAATTAATATTTTGTAGGGTGCTACCTTGAGATTATGTAAATTCCTCATCAGACTTTCAATTTATTACTTACTAATAGCAGAATGGACTCATGGATCCCTATTTTAGTCAAAGGGAAATAATCAGTTATTATCATTATTTATTTTGATGTTGGGTATATATTTTCAAATTTTTACATTTATGATAGAATTACTATAAATATCAATTTTATTTTCAGATAGTGGGTTGTGTGTAACATGTAATTGGTTAAAAGGGTTCTGATGCTGAATGGAGGCAAAAATACTACTCTCCTTTACTTTTATAATTTAGATTTATAATTATTTTCCTTTTCAGAAATCATAATAGGGATAAGAGTTGGAAGCTTTCTGATGTAATGCAGTGATTCAAATCTTTCTTAGGGCACAGCACATATAGAAATGGTATTTGTCACACTTCCTTGGTGGTGTAGTGGTTAAGAATCCGCCTACCAATGCAGGGGACATGGGTTCGAGCCCTGGTCCGGGAAGATCCCACATGCTGCGGAGCAACTAAGCCTGGACACCACAACTACTGAGCCCACGCAGCACAACTACTGAAGCCCATGTGCCTAGAGCCCGTCCTTTGCAACAAGACAAGCCAGCGCAATGAGAAACCTGTGCACCACAACAGAGAGCCGCCCCTGCTCGCCACAACTAGAGAAAGTCTGTGCACAGCAACAAAGATCCAATGGAGCTAAATAAATAAATAAATAAATAAATAAATAAATAAAAGGAATGGTATTTGCCAGGAGGCAACTGGCCCCAGCTCTCTGGCTATCCTAGGCTTGTCCCAGCTATTCCAGGGACTGAAGGCAATCAATTATCTGGACATACTTTCAATACATTCTAGGAAGCTCTGATTTGGTGGAAAGCAACAACTGGTAGTCAGAATACCTGTGTTAAAATCTTGGCTGTGTCTCTAAGTGACTCTGGATAAGAAAAGAGGTACTGTATTCTAAGAATTTCTTTGAATGGATAATCATGCTTTGTCAATCTACTTGCAGATTTGAGGCAAGTCACATCACCCCTCTGGTTGCCTTAGTAGCCTTTTCCCAGAAGTAACACTAAAAATATTTAATAATTGGTACATCAGGACACTGGCCAATCCGAAGAGATACTGGACATAGAGAGGGAGCAGGGTCTGAAGGTCCCTCTTAGTTACTGGGTCTAGGAGGCCCCAGGGAAGGGGGTGAAGCTGGAAGTCACTTAGGGGGCTTAGTACAACAGCTATGTAACAAACAGCAGGATATGAATTTGAGTATTTTAATAATGGATACTGCCATGCTGATGTGTGCTGGCTGAAAAACCAGCCCTGTATATCTTACTTCATAGCGTCAGACACAAATTAAGTAATGAGTATTAATGAATGAATGAATAAGGTGATAAAGTCCCTCCTAGCTCTAATAACCCATAATATTCATTCTTTCAGTATTTAATTTTCATGAGCCTCATTTTCGTTATCTACGATGCAGGGAAAATACCAACAATCTTGCTACATTAGGGACTCATTTAAAGGAGCATATGAGGTAATCTATGCAAATGTTCTATGAAAAAACCAATCTGCTCCATTGGTGAGATGAAAGAGAAAGCTTAGGATGTTAAACAAACAAAAACCATAGGTATTTAAGAAATTATGTATGTTGCATCAACACTAAAGTAAACTTATTAGCCATTGGCAGAAAATAAGAAAAATATAAAATTTCAGACATTCACACATACGTAAATCAAGATACACAAACTATATTTTGAGATGAGACACATATGTTCCATTTTTTTCCCGAAAGCTCATTTGCAAGAAATTATTTTAATTTGCCAGAGATTTTCAACTGCCAAATAAATGGAGCCCATATACAAAAGAAAGAATTTATCCAAGTTGCACAGTATTATACTGATTCACAGAGACTTCCTATGCCACCTAAAAAAAATCTATCCTCTATTTAATAAACTCTAGCTCAGATGTGGATAAAAAGTATAATTCCTTAGAATGAAATTGCAATTTACTCTTTTATATACAACTACTCTGGCAAGCTAGCTACCTGAACATTCTAAATTCCCCTAAATATCATTCTTACCTGGAAATTAGACTGAAATACACAGCAGTCAACACTTTTATAATGTCCCTTAAGCATAGTTATCTGTTCTCCTGAGTAAACTGTATAAACAGCAATGGTGCTACCATATGGTACAAAAACAAATTCTGAACTGCAGCCACAGGAGACAGTGAATTTCAATCCTTTTCTACTGTCATTACATACTTTTCCATAGTTCACCTGTAGGATGTAAAAGTATAAAGTTACTTAAATCTGAATTAAAAAGACAACAAAGATAGGAAAAAATATTTACTTAAAATATTCTACTATAGAAATGACTCTAGTAAGTCTAAAAAAAAAAAGATCAATGTCCTAATAGGAATAAGCCAATGACATAAATGTACATTTCATATACGAGGGCAACATAAATAGTAAAAAGACCCACAAAAACAAATGTTCACATTTCAACTGTGATAGAAATAAAAATGCAAATTAAGGCAACCTTGAAGAATCATTTTAGACCATGTAGCAAAAATTTTAATAAACCATTGAGACATTCAATACCAGTACAAGTGAGAGGTAAACGTGTAGGTGGCACCACAATTTGATCATTCTTTCTAAAAGACCAAATGGTTTATTATGCAATAAAATATAAAAGTATACTTTATGTGTATATATATATATATACACACACACACACACACACACGTATATGTATATACTCCCTCCAGAAAAAAAAATTAAATATATACACACATACATATATAATATATATATATTTTTGGAGGGAGGATAACTTTCTTTTTATTTATAACATTTTAAATTATGATAAAATACACATAACATAAAACATGCCATCTTAACCACAATTTAAGTGTACAGTTCAGTGACATTAAGTATATTCACATTGTTGTGCAACCGTCACCACTATCCATTTTCCATCTTGCAAAACTGAAACTCTGTACCCTTTAAACAACAAAGACATTATTCCTTGACCTAGTAACTACTACTGGGAATTTATCTTAGGGAAATAATTAAACAGCAAAAAGGTACATGCCGAGAGGAATTCAATTCCACACTATCTAGAATGGCAAAGTAACTGAGAATAGATGTAAATTCCTAATAGTGTTATATTAACTCTACAGTTTATATAGAAATTAAAAAAATCATAAATATGAAAATGCAGAAAATAGGGATAAAAGCTAAGTATAAAAAAGCAAAGAACAAAAATACTGTGTATACTACAATTGCAGCTTCTTATAAATAATTATATATTTGGGACAAAACCAAAAATTCTACACCTGTAAGTCAAAGATGCAAGACCAACAACATCAGCATCACCCAAGCAGTTAGAAACAAATTCTAGGCCCCATCGCAATCTACTGAACTAGAATCTTCATTTTAACAAGATCCCTAGATGTTCTGTAGGTCCATCAAAATCTGAGAAGCTTGGGGATAAAGGTTTACTTCCTGGTGATAATTTAGATAAGAAGCTTAGGGTAAGTGTAAAACCAGTATCTAATCATTTAGGAATCATGAGCAAGCAGATCACCAATATCTCCCTTCACTATGGCTAATAATGGAGTTTAAACAGACAGTGAGTGATTTGCCTTCTTCTTTTTCTAAAGGTTGGGTGGGAGTATGTGTGTGTGTGTGTGTTTCTGTGTATAAACAAACACTGAGGCTCAAATGGATATATGCTGATAATTGTGGATACTACATTCGGCTTACCCACCCTCGAGGTCAACATGTGACAGAAATGAGCATGTGTGTTCAACTATCTCAATGCAGCAGCGGTACAGCGAAATGTTAAAACATTAAACTTATAATCAGTAGACTTTGGTTTTTGAAACCCACTCCACCCCCTTTTTTTTTTTGCCTCTTATGAGTAATGAATGATTTAACCTCTGAGTTTCATTCTTCTAATCTGTTAAAAGGAAATAACATCATTTACCAGAGTTATTGTGAAAAATAAAATGAAATAATGCAGGGACTTGCCTGGTGACGCAGTGGTTAAGACTCCACACTCTCAATGCAGGGGGCCCGGGTTCAATCCCTGGTCAGGGAACTAGATCCCACAGGCATGCCGCAACTAAGAGTTTGCATGCCACAACTAAGGAGTCCGCCTGCTGCAACTAAGACCCAGTGCAACCAAATAAATAAATAAATATTTTTAAAAAAATGAAATAATGCATAAGAAAACACTTAGGATATAGAAGTATTCAGTGAGTCCTTAGATTTATTAATTCCTATATATTTAAAAGAATAACATTCCCTCATTTGTGTCTTTTGATCCTCCATGCACAACAATTTGTAGAATAACACTGTGGGGTGGGGAGGTGGGGTGGAGAAAAAACACAAATCTCAACTAGCAATTCTCTGTTCCTCCTGGAAAAATTATGAACTGCTAGAATGTGATGGTCTTTTTCACACATCAGAACACCTACCTACAAAACCTACTTTCTTTCCACTATACCACATTCCTTCCCAAATGTGAACTGGAAAATGTTCAATGAGGTATAAATACTGAACCAGCTAATTAACTTTTGTCTTTGTCCTTAGGCGTTCCCCTGCAATCCATCTTGCAACTTATTGTCCTATTAATCTTGGTAAATCACTGCTGTGATCAAATCACCTGTGGGCTCAAAACTATCAATATATTTTCAATGCCTATGGAATGAAGTTCTAGTAACAGGTGAAGGAAAGGAGAGATCTACCAATTACTAAGTGCTTAGTGTCACACACTGTGCTAGGTGAAGCTCCCCATTTTATGACTATAAACACTTACCATAAAAAGCAGTATGTGACAAATATCATGCTATATATTATGAAAGTATTGAAGAAGAACAGGCTACTTTTGGTTATGATGTCTTAAAGGTGGTATGTACAGTCTTTGAAAAGATTCTGATAGGGGAGGAAAATTTCATAGATGTGGGATAGGATGATGGCAAACACAGTTCCCTATCTTATGAATCCCTTTTATTGTCCCAGGAAATATATACATCTAGTCACTGAATAAATACCTACAGTGATGCCAAGATTCCATCATAAGGCAGCCCATTTCACTGTCAAACAACTATCAGCATAATTAATAATAATGACAGGTAATGTTTACTAAGTGTTAACATTTGCTGTAAGTATCAGACAATGTGTTAAATATTTTACACGCATTATTGCATATAATATGCAAAACAATACTATGAGATAGGTAGCATTATTAAACAAAAAGAAAACACTTAGAAAGGTTAAGTATTTCGATCAAGGTCTCTTGGCTAGTAAGTGACAGAATCAGAAACTGAAATCTAGACTATACTAACCAAAAAGCACTGTGCCACACTGTGGTAAATTATTTTTCTTTAATTCCACTAAGTGATGATCACAGTCTACTGTAATACAAGTGAGCACTGGGTACTCTGGAAGCAGGTAAGCTAGACTAGAGGAGTTAAAAAGAGATTGTGCCTGAAATGAATCTTGAAAGCTGAGAAGCAGCTAGGACAGGAAGGAGGAGACGGTATTCCAAAGCAAAGGCAGCAGTCGATGCAAAGAATGGAAGAGTGAGAGAGCATATATTTAAGGACCTTTAAGTAGCTCAGTATGGCTAAGGACACGGGAAAAAATGGGGAAGTGGCAAGATATAAAGCTAGTGAGTTAGAAGGGACAGCTTATGAAGACCTTGTGCACAACAGGCAAAAATATTCAGTTTTCATAACCTGAAAGTTTACTGAGGAAACACTTTCACTGGGAGATGAGTTTGGGAAAAGTTAGACGGACGTTAGAGTAATTAAAGAGAGACCATGAGGGCCCAAAGTGAGGCTGGAAGGGAAGAGAGCTAAGAAATAAATTACGAAGAAACAATTAAGAGGACTTGTAAATGATTTAATAGCTGGGATAAGGGAAGGGAAGAATAAAGGATAGATGCCCACTTTCTAGCCATTGGTGACTGGGTGAATGATAACACCAATAACTAAAACAGTAAACACCAGAATAGCTATTTTAAAATTTTGTTGCTGTGCCAAAAGCTGTCTCTCTGTGAATTTTCCCTGTAGGTAGAGTTTTCTGTACTCTAAGGGAATGGTTTCCAGAGTGCAGTTGACACCTCAAAGAGTCTGTAAGATGATCCATTAAGGTATGAGGGGAAAATATGAGAATTTCTATTTCATTTTTAACTAAAAAATAAGAAATTAAGCTTTAATAAAATATATAGACTCACAACAGTACGTGTATATAATTTATAAATAATTATACATATATTGGAAGCATGTACTTATACATTTTTCTTAAATTATAAGGGTACTACCAATAAGGCAACACCATACAATAAAAAGTTATCATTTATGATATGCCTATTATTTAGCAGGTACAGTACTACTCTTAACATACTTCCATTTTGCCCTTACAATTACTGTTTAGGTACCTAATAATCCTGATTTACAAGATGGAGACACTGAAACTCTGACCATAGTCCTTCATGATCTCACCTTAAATAAATTGCCTACTACCCAAATTACTATATGGCAGGGCTGAAATTTGCTTACTATTCTGTCTGACAGCACTTTAAGTGTTTGAATACAGTGTGCTTCCCCTGAGAGTTACTTTTTCTGGGATCAATGTCCCAATTCCTTTAAGTGTTCTTTGTAGGTGAGTTTCTGGGCCACTTTAGTATTTTTGCATGAATGACTTTTCCTTTGATCAAGTCCTTTTTAAAATGTATTATCCATTCTAAACACACTATTCAAAATATGGGCTTACTAGCAAAAATCCATAGAGTATGAGTATCACCACCTTCAAGATGGAGAGAAAAATGGAATAAAATCACATTAACAATTTATGTATGTACTCAATACCATTTATTTCTATCACATTCACCTTTGATGCACATGTAACCTACTTTTCCAAAATGACCCTGTCACTTCTCCACTCAAAAGCCTTGAGTGGCTTTCTATCTCACGCATAGAAAAAGCCGAAGCCCTTACCAAGGGCTACAAGCCTGTAAGCTCTGGTGTCCTGTTCCTTCTGTTGCTTATCTCCTATTACTCTCCCCTTTGCTTACTCTAGTCTAACACAAGAGCCACATACATGCTCCTTGGGTATCCCAAGCATGATCCTGCCTCAGGGTCTTTGTACTTTCTTCCTTCCTCTTCCTGGAATGCTCTCCCTCCCAGATGTTGGATAGCTCACTCCTTCATTTCCTTAAGGCCAAATGTCGTCTTCTGAGTCAGACCTAGCCTGACTGCCCTAGGTAAAACATAAACTCCAGCTTCTTAATATTTTCTATACTCCCTTCCTTGCTTTTCTTTTCTTTATAGTACTTACTGCACCAAATATATATTTTACCCATTCATCCATCTATCCATTCATTGATTGATGAATGTCTTTCTTTCTCTCCCTGGAACGTAAGCTCCACAAGGATAAAACTTTTCTATGTTTTGTCTATTCCTGTATAATACTGCCTGGAAAATAGGAAGTACTCAATAAATTCTTATTAAACAAATGAATAAAATGAGAAAAAGGAAGGTGTGACCTGATTAGGGACATGGCACAATATAATGAGTGGGAGATTCTAAATTAAAATTTGCAATGTCTGAGTTTTTAGCCTGAGACACGATGGAGAAGCATTTCATAAAGAATAAGAGGGATTAGCAAACCCTAAAGTAATCTGGCACAAACAATTCTGACCTTAAAGTTAGTTTTTAATAATAAAAGTGATACCTAGAATATCTAAGAGAGAATTAGCTAGAAAGGCTGATTAAAGAAAGGAATATGATTAATATTAATATGAACCTTAAGGTAGTTAATAAATGCTTTAAGGGGTCTGGGTATAATCAGCATTATGGCAAGAGTAGAATCTAGAGTCAAACTCTGTTGCTTTCTAGCTATGTAAATTCAGGCAAGTTACCTAATTTTATGTCTTATTTTCCTCATGTGTAAAATGGGTGTTATAAGAGTAACACCCTTCATAGTGTTGATGTGGTGATTAAACAACACCATGTATACTCTGGCACATATATTAAATGTTAATTTTTATTAGCGTAGTAACTGGCACATAAGCTCTCAATAAATATTAACTATTAGTATTATTGCCAAATTATAAACTTTTGGTAGCTTATTCTGAAAGTGACTAAACCAGAGGTACATCTGGTAAGGACTATAACATAAATTTTTAAAAAGACTAAAAATTAATTACCACATAAGAATCTAGCACTTGTATGGAGAGGGTGTGGAGAAAAGGGAACTCTTCCACACTGTTGGTGGAAATGTAAATTGGTGCAGCCACTATGGAAAACAGTATGGAGGTTCCTTAAAAAACTGAAAATAAGAGTTACCATGTGATCCAGCAATCCCACTCCTGGGCATATAATGGGAAAAGATGAAAACTCTAATTAGAAAAGATACATGCAGGCTTCCCTGGTGGCGCAGTGGTTAAGAATCCGCCTGCTAATGCAGGGGACATGGGTTTGAGCTCTGGCCAGGAAGATCCTACATGCTGTGGAGCAACTAAGCCTGTGCGCCACATCTATGGAGCCTGCGCTCTAGAGCCTGTGAGCCACAACTACTGAGCCTGCATGCTGCAACTACTGAAGCCTGTGTGCCTAGAGCCCATGCTCCACAACAAGAGAAGCCACTGCAATATGAAGCCCACACACCGCAACGAAGAGTAGCCCCGGCTCGCTGCAACTAGAGAAAGACCACGCAGCAATGAAGGGCCAACTCAGCCAAAGATAAAATAAATAAAAATTAAAAAAAAATAAAAAAGACTTAAAAAAAGAAAAGAAACATGCAACCCAATGTTCATGGTGGCACTATTTACAATAGCCAAGACACAGAAGCAACCTAAATGTCCATCGACAGATGAATGGATAAAGAAGATGTAGTATATATATACAATGGAATATTACTCAGCCATAAAAAAGAATGAAATAATGCCATTTGCAGCAACATGGATGGACCTAGAGATTATCATACTAAGTGAAATGAGTCAGAGAAAGACAAATATTATATGATATCATTTATAGGCAGAATCTAAAAACTAGTACAAATGAACTTATTTACAAAACAGAAACAGACTCACAGACATAGAAAACAAACCCATGGTTACCTAAGGGGAAGGTGAGGGGATAAATTAGTTGTATGGTATTAACAGATACACATTACCATATATAAAATATATAAACAGGATTTACTGTATAGCCAGGAAACAATATTCAGTATCTTGTAATAACCTATAAAGAGAATCGAAAAAAAAAGATATATACATATACATATGTATAACTGAATCACTTTGCTGTACACCTGAAAGTAACACAATACTGTAAATCAACTATACTTCTATTAAAAAAAAAGAATCTAGCACTTTTAGAACACATCTATTCCAATTACCATATGTTTTCATACTATAATATTCATTTTGGATTTTTATTTATTTATTTATTTATGGATGGCTGCATTTGGTCTTCATTGCTGCGTGGGGCTTTCTTAGTTGCACTGAGTCGGGGCTACTCTTCATTGTGGTGCGCGGGCTTCTCACTGCAGTGGCTTCTCTTGTTGCGGAGCATGGGCTCTAGGCACAGGAGCTTCAGTAGTTGCAGCACGCAGGCTCAGTAGCTGTGGCGCGCGGGTTCTAGAGTGCAGGCTCAGTAGTTGTGGTGCACGGGCTTAGTTACTCTGAGGCATGTGGGGTCTTCCTGGACCAGGGATCGAACCCGTGTCCCCTGCATTGGCAGGTGGATTCTTAACCACTGCGCCACCAGGGAAGTCCCTCATTTTGGATTTTGTTTAAAAGTCAGATATAGTATAAAATTTGACTAACTTTATAGCTTTAATTTATATCAGTTGTTCTCAATCTTTTATTCTTCTACAATATACTTGAGAGAGATGGCACGCTCCCATTATACACAGTGGCTCAGTAGAGCAATGATTCTACACTAAGTGGGGAGAATGTGGTGGGGTGAGGTGGGGTGGGTTGTCCTGAGTTGAGAGTTACTAGTTCACATAATGGAAAAATATTATATAAAGAAAGCTGTGACTTAGAGGCAAGAAACAAAGTCAAATCTACAGAAAAACACCAAGTGTTAAGTCACAGATTCATTTCTTTAACGTAGATCCAAAACATTCAAGGTACTTAAAATGTCTTACTAGTGTGTTTTCTCCATTGGAACTATTCCAGAGCCTCATTCGATTATCTGTACCAACAGTGAGGAGGTGAAGCCCATCACTTGTAAAACATAAGCCATTAACTTTCCCATTATGAGCAGTGTTTGCTGCAATGAAAAACACAATTCAGTTTATCTGTTCTTATAAATTCAACACACACTTAATGCTTGATGATATAGTTATTTAAACATATTAAAGGAAAACTATCTGAATTATCTAAATATAAGTTGATTATATTTAAAACTAATCATCCCTTTGGATTACTTGAACATAAGCTATATAAATTAGAACCATAAAAGCAGAGGAAAATAGGAAAAGCAAAGGGAGAAAATCCTGCCAAATATAATTTTTCTTCAGAGAGTAAGCTGTGCTATCAAACTCAATTAACTGCATAAACTTACCACTAAAATTTTAAATTGAAAATTAAACTTCTTATATATTATTTCCATTTGCAATCTAAAAATCATTCCATGGACTATTAAAAATCAATAATACTAAAAAAAAGAAAAAAGCAATAATACTAGTATTTGCCACTTAAAGAAGTGTTATAGTCTCAGTCAAAATTTATATTACTTTTAAAATGAACAGGTTTGAGAAAGCATAATTCTCAATAACCTGATTAATTTAATTTAAAAGATTATTAAAACAATCATAGGTTTTATATAGTTCAACCTAATGTATTTCTGGTCCAAATTTAATTCTGAATCAGAATTTTAACCTACACAGAAATTAAATTCTATTATAAAAATGCAATCGAGGTACTTTGTCACCTGGATTGCAGTGGACTCAAATTAAACACAACTTGCAAATTTTGTGACAAAATGGACACAAAAGATTACCATTTCTTTAATTTACTGTAACTTCCTAAATGGCACTGAATTTGTATTAGTTGGCCTCATGTGAGGAAAAAATAAAATAACAAGTTAATCCAGAAAAGTTTCTACATTCAAAAATTCAGGGGCAGAAGAAATGCCATACTTACTTGTATCTTTTAGTTTCTTTCTTTTTTTTTTTTTAAAGGCCACACCACACAGCATGCAGGATCTAGTTCCCTGACCAGGGATCAAACCTGGGCCCCCTGCATTGTGAGCACAGACTCTTACCCACTGGACCACCAGGGAAGTCCCCTTACTTGTATCTTAAAGAAAGACAACCATAACTTATATATACTACCAAATGTAAAACAGATAGCTAGTGGGAAGCAGCCGCATAGCACAGGGAGATCAGCTCGGTGTTTTGTGACCACCTAGAGGGGTGGAGTAGGGAGGGTGAGAGGGAGACGCAAGAGGGAGGAGATATGGGGATGTATGTATAGCTGATTCACTTTGTTATAAAGAAAAAACTAACACACCATTGTAAAGCAATTATACTCCAATAAAGATGTTAAAAATTTTTTAAAAATTTTTAAAAAGAAAAAAAAAGCTCACTGGAATCCTTAGTTAAAAAAAAAAAAAAAAGACAACCATAATTTAGTTGATGTAAATTTAGAAACTGATTTGCTGTGAATGCCTTTTTTAAAAAAACATAAAATCTACAATTTGTCAACATACATTTATTATTTGGTTTCAATTCAAAAATTTCAATATAAAAATACTATCAATGCCATATTTCTATATTAATGTGTTTTTCATTACCTGATTCAACTGCTTGTGACTTTTCCCCATTATGCTGATCAAGAGTAATCAAACATCCGGACGCTCTCCTCACATCCCATAATTTTGCTTTACTGTCAGCACTGAGAAGACATAAATGTTACATTAACGTGTATAGCTAGGATAATAACTGTACTCCTCACCCGCCTTTCCAGTATTATGGCATACAGAGGTCTCAGTATATTAGCACAAATGGATTTGTACATTTGGATGGTTGTACTTTTGCCTTTCCAGCAAGTATTCAATAGTCAATAGTAGCACAAAGAAGTGAAAAAATAGAAAAAAAAAAAAAGTAAATCACAAGGATGGAATTCTGCTGTTTCTTCTGTTGTTTTTAATGACATGAGCATCCTCCTCTCCAAAGACTAGACAGGCTTAGAGCTTTGTTCCTTGGCAAATTTGTTACTATATCTGTTCTACTGTTTGTTATTCAAATGTTGCCTAGATAATCAAGCAGTGAACTAATTTCACTTTGCTGAAGAATCCATTTGGTAGGAATATGGTTTTTCTTTTTTTATGAAAAAAATTAAGAATAAGGTGAATCATAAGGACAAAATATTTTTATTTGGTTTCCTGTACTCAAATCAATCTGCCAGATATACAAGAAATAAATTTAATGTCTCCTAGAAATTCGACACTTATTTTCATTTTATTTCAAGTGAAACGAAAAATGGTAAAACCATGATCATATATCAATTTCAGCTTCTAAACTACTACTAAAGAAAATATAAATCAGTTCAACTGATGCTATCATATCCTCACAAAGCCCTCAATAATATTCTAACCTGTTGGGTTTATCCAGGTCATTTTAATTAGAAAGAGTATTATGCTGCATTTTATAAGCTTATGTCTCATTTATAAACCTTTTAAAAAAATGTCTATACAGGGTTTATCTCTTCCCATAACTTTGGTTATTTTCACAGATCACCATCAAACGTAGCCAATTAGAACAGTCAGCAAAAAGTTAGCATTTCCCATTGTCAATTTGGTTTTCTTTCATTCCAGCTGGGGAATAGGTCTGCAATGGGAGGAGTCTGAGGACTTAAGTCTCTTCTGAAACAGATTAGATATGCACATAACTAACTCCTAACATTGACTACTAGGTCCATTCTGGTACTGATTCAAATTCCTGGGGTACTCTGAGAATTGAAAGCCTCAGTTTCCCTCCTGATTTGAGGAAAACCCAATTAGAAACAAACAATGTAAATCCAGTCGAGCATGGACCCACAAATAGTGCCTAGCTCCTCACCTTCACACCTCTTTGGCCAGCCTTCTTATGGCTACATTCTAGACTTTGTTCTACTTCAGAAATCATAAATTTCAATATCACATTCTGCAAACTATTAACAGAAGCTTCTTTGAGGAATAAACTGTGACAGAGAGGAAGGGCTGGTTGCTTTACGAATATTGAAACATTTCTTTATAAGACTAATAAAAGTAGTTTTTGTAATAATTCTTCTGCAAAAAGTTTTATTAAAATGTCTATATCAAAATTTGATTGCTACTTCCTGTCCCTTCAGTTTTTAAATTTTCTTATCAACACTCATGCTTCTATCTCATTAGGTCCTTGATCCTTCCTATAAGCCTTTTGGTGATTTTATTTCCTTCCTTATACCTGTGACTTGAACGATTTTTAGACAATTGTTAAGTCTGTGTCATTCAATGTTTTGATTTCTGTGGCTTAGTACAGCTGTGGGCTACACCTTCGATAGAGCACAAAATACTGACCAGCAATCCTATGTGCCCTTAATCAGCTCCCTCTTCCATTCATTAAAACTGTTATTCCAAATCTTTAACTACCTTCCCTGAAAATTGCATCCCATTCCAGTATTTTCAATAGATGACATCAAGTTATACTCACTAAAAAACAACAGAGGCCACTGGGTTCACATTTCTTGAGCTTCTCTGCCAAAGTTACAAATTTAATTGTATTCATGCCTTTTTCCTCCTTCCATTTAGTTTCATGATGCCCTTCATGTGTCAAATCAGTGTCCCCTTCTATTGGGACCCTTGATATTACCCTCTCTTGTCTAGTCAAGGTCCTGATATACCAATTATTCCCTCCATTTCTTCCTTTTAAAAAAATAATTAATTTGTTTATTTATTTATTTATGACTGCGTAGGTTCCTTTCTGCTGCACGTGGGCCTTCTCTAGATGCGGCGAGCAGGGTCTACTCTTCGTTATGGTGCATGGGCTTCTCATTGTGGTGGCTTCTCTTGCTGTGGAGCACAGGCTCTAGGCACATGGGCTTCAGTAGTTGCAGCACGCAGACTCAGCAGTTGCGGCACATGGGCCCTAGCGTGCGTGGGTTTCAGTAGTTGTGGCGTGCGGGCTTCAGGAATTGTGGCTCATGGGCTCTAGAGTGCAGGCTCAGTAGCTGTGGAGCATGGGCTTAGTTGCTCTGCAGCATGTGGGATCTTCCCAGACCAGGGCTCAAACCTGTGTCCCCTGAATTGGCAGGCAGATTCTTAACCATTGCACCACTGGGGAAGTCACTCCTTCATTTCTTATCTTCACTAATTTCTCTGAAGCGATACTTTTCCGTCAGCATTTAAATATGTAAGACTCTTCCTTTCAGCAAACAAAACCCCCAACCCCCTTGATCCTCAAGAGTTAAGTGCTTTTAACACAACACTGTAAAACAATTATACCCCAATTAAAAAAAAAAAAAAGAAAAGAAAAAGAGTTAAGTGCTCGTTCTTTTTTCCCATATTATACCTACCAGAGACATATCTCTATTAAAGCATTTTTCAGGATGTTCTGAAATCACTGATTTTTCTGACTATACCCCCTCATTAGACTATTACCTTCTTGAAAGGACTACGCCTGTGTTACCTCTGTGTCCCTAGCACAATGCTTGGCACATGATAGGAGTCATTAAATGTTAGTAAACTGAATCAATGAGTGGATGAATGTGCTGAATCAGATTCAAAATAATTTTGGGTTAAAGAAAATGAATTAAAATGCTACTATTCTTAAATTGACAGTGTTACACTTTTGTAAGCAAAAATGACACAACACAGTTGTTTCATGGGTAGTACGAGTAGATTTGCATTGCTACATAGATTCTGTTGTTTGCTCTGTTTTACAAAGTGAGCACCTTCAAGATAGATAGTCAGGATTAAGATTATGATGCAAAGGAAGATTTCTTTGGGTGATATGAATTAAAATCTGTAACTCAATTATCTTATTTTCCAGGACCTACTTAGCAACTAAATATGCGTCTAACATAAAAACAGTCTTTCCAAAATGCTTATCATCAATTATTAACTTCAAAACCAAGTAATTTGCATTTTACCTTGCAGTTGCCAAGATATACTCATAACGCGGTGACCAGGAAACTGCCAATATTTCTTGTCTGTGACCTGCAAAACAACTGTATAAAATGACTTGCAAAATATTTGAAAAAAATCAAAAGATACAGTACAATTAATTTTGTCAGATTATGAAGAAAGCATAAACTAAATCTTAAAAATAAATTGATACAATCATGATTTTTTTCACATTTATAATAATCTATATTTAAATATTAATGTGAAGTCTATGGGGCATTTCTCACAATGCTATTTTATTATAAAAGGTCTGGGTTTGCTTTGCAAAAAACATTCAGAGCAAGTGAGTCTGTCTTTTTAAATACAGGTGTTAGCCTAGCAAGTCTATCCATTAATAAGTGATATAGCTCAAGCTTACTTACTTATCTCTACAACAAAATCCCTGCAACAAACCACCATATAAGATAAACATTCTAAAGAATAAAAATGTTCTCTAAGTTTTCAGAAAGTTATAACAGAAAAAAATTATTTTAAATGATTGTAAAAGGCATTTATATAAAAATTTTTATCTAGAAAGCACAAGTGATAAGTTCATAGGATAAGTGATTTCAGCATTTTAATTCACTTACCTATTCAAATCATATATTTTCATCTACCTAGCTTATATTCATAGAAATTCATGATAATGTAAAACAAATGTTATCCATCTCACCAAGTTTTCCTGATATATTTATTATGTGTTTCTCAGAGATGAATAAAAATAGTATATCTGAATTACATCCTATTTTTTCACTGTTTAGAATTAGATGATCTAATACTAATAAAAAAGTAGCAAAAATAATTTAAGCTAGTAAAACTTTACCGAAGTATTATTTCAATACCTTTTTCTAAAATATTTTTATTGAGAAAAGAAGCACCTAAATATTAAGAATGTTTACTCAGCCAGAACAATATTAAAAAATGCTCATGGAGACAAATGTACTGATGTAAGTTTCATAAGTAGTTCATTTTTTTCAATGTAGAAATAACACACGGTTTTTGAGTTAGACTTTCTATATTCTTTGAGCTTCCCCTTGGCTACTGTACATAAAAATGTCTCCTCAATAGTTTAGTTTTATAACAATAATGCACAAAAGGATCTTTAATTCCCTGCTGACTTCTAACAACTAGCACAAAATACATCAGTCATGTCACTTATAAAGAATACATTGTTAATAATGTTTCACTTTGTTGAATGGTTTACTCAAAGTAGTTGTTGTTTCAAATACCCTGTAGAATGTGGGAACAAGATCCAGACTTTAAGTCACAAAGTTGTACTTTGGGCCCTCTAGTACCAACTGTAAAAACAAAACAAAAAAAATAGTTTAAGATAATTTTACTATAAATCATCACCAAAAGGAAACAAGAAACTACCCTATGAGTGATGACATACTCACTGTATCCATGCAGAAATATAAAAATGTATGCTAATAATATACTTTAGTTATTAATGTTTATAACTAGAAAAATTCATTTTATTTTAATAGCTTAGCTTTTCCATGGTAATGATATACTTCTAATCACTAGTAACAGATTCACAGAAACTCTGGACACAGACTGAGTGGACCTCAAAGACAAGTTAGTGCCCAAACTCTTTAAAGATGAAGCAGCTGACTGATGTCTGGAGGTGAAGAGATTCATGAAGTGCCACAGAAATAATATCACAGGGACCTGATACCTGATACCAGAAAAACATTTTTTCTTCTTCACACATGAAAATTTTTGTTGCAGGTGCTTTCATAAAAATGGATGTTTAATTTGAATCACACATTCTAGAGAAAAGGAAATCATTTCCTTGTTTCACTGTGTCAAAATGAAAAAGCTGCCAAATTTTGTTCACGTAAAATCTTTGAAACTTTGGTGATTTAAAAGTAACTCTTTCATGTACCACAATGTTCATTGCAGCTCTATTTACAATAGTCAGGACATGGAAGCAACCTAAGTGTCCATTGACAGATGAATGGATAAAGAAGATGTGGCACATATATACAATGGAATATCACTCAGCCATAAAAAGAAACGAAATTGAGTTATTTGTAGTGAGGTGGATGGACCTAGAGTCTGTCATACAGAGTGAAGTAAGTCAGAAAGAGAGAAACAAATACCGTATGTTAACACATATATATGTAATCTAAAAAAAAGAAAAAAAAAGGTTCTGAAGAACGTAAGGGGAGGACAGGAATAAAGACACAGATGTAGAGAATGGACTTGAGGACATGGGGATGGGAAGGGTAAGCTGGGACGAAGTGAGAGAGTGGCATGGACTTATATACACTACCAAATGTAAAATAGATAGCTAGTGGGAAGCAGCCACATAGCATAGGGAGATCAGCTCCGTGCTTTGTGACCACCTAGAGAGGTGGGATAGGGAGGGTGGGAGGGAGACGCAAGAGGGAGGGGATATTGGGATATATGTATAGCTGATTCACTTTGTTATAAAGCAGAAACTAACACACCATTGTAAAGCAATTATACTCCAATAAAGATGTTAAAAATAAAAAAAAAGTAACTCTTAAGGGAACAGAAATGTGCTTTCTTAATCTTTGAATCCTAGCCACTGTGAAACCTAGCACAGTGCCCAACTTGTACAATATCCGTTAAACTGAATACAAAGAGTAATACACACTTTTTTTCAAAAGAATTGTGATCTTCATCAGGGTTAAAATGTTTATATCAAAACTAACTAGATATTAAAAGGGAGAAAGTTTTCAATATGTTAAAAAACAACATATGTACAAACCTGCTACCAAACAGTGCTTGGTGGCAACTGGAGACATATGATGACTATAAACTGTTTCTTCAAAATTAAATACATCTGCAATCTGATAATCAAAAGACATTTAAAATAAGTGTAAGTTCTAATTACAATCACAAAAGCAACAAATTTTCTATTTACTTATTTTCACAGTTAGCAATTTTTTAATTGACTGTTAGCAATTTATTTATTTTTCTTTAATAAATCTCAGAGATCAAGATAAGACAACCACTTGGTTCACCATCTTCCCTTCCGCTCCATTCTGAGGGACTTCAGCATCTACACAGGTGATCTAGCCAGTACTCTGCCTCTCAGTGCCATACAACCTCAGCTACCACACCCAGAACATTCTCATCACCTAGAACTGCTTCTCCTTTGAAATCACCTATTTCAGTTATATATGACCAAATTTTATATAATTCCAGGTCCCCCCCGCCCAGCTACCTACAAGACACCCCAATAAAGCCCAGAAGTCCTATCAGTTCCTTTCTTCACTTCTTTTCCTTCTTCAGCTTGGATTCCAAGTTTCAATGCTTCAACTGCCAATATCTTTGATGTTATCATTGCATTTGTCAAGACCTCAACCTGACTCCAAACGTCTGCCTTCCGTGTACCTATATCCAGGTTTAACTACACAAGAGGTCAGCAAACTTCTTCTGTAAAGGGTCAGATTGCAGGCTTTGAGAACCAACTACTCATTTCTGTCACTGTAGTGTCAAAGTGGCCATAGACAATAAATGAGCATGTCTGTGTTATAGTAACACTTTTTTTTTTTTTTTTACAAAAAGAGTCCATGAGAAGCCTTGGCCCAGAGCCTAGACTTGGCCTATGGGCCGCAGTTAGTTGACCTCTGCCCTATCCAGGTGAAGAAAATCTTATAATAGAGAAGACTAGTATCACCATAAAAGATCATTCATCTCAACTGGGCTTTAGTACTGACTGCCGGTCCTACAATTTCAATAGCATTGTCTACAATATTTGCAGCTACTTCAAACCTTCGCCACTCTCCACAAAAATCGCCACTTCATCACTACAGGTGATCTGATCTTTCATTCCAAAGAGAAAATAGGAGCCATTCAATGAGAATTTCCTTATTGTCTTAACAACAAACTTATAAACACATTTGCTTCCGCTTATCTTTTTTCCTTCTTCATTCCTGTTATCATGAAAAAAATGATCCTTCCTCTTATTTAATTTCCCCACCTATGTTCAGATCACTTTCAGCGCTGTCAGAAATCTCACCCTATACATTATTGCCTCTATCTCCCGAGTATGTATAACTGCTCTCTCCCTACTGGCTCGTTCCCATCAGCACTAAAACATGTTCAAGTCTCTTTCATTGTAACAGCACTCCCCTCCCGAAGACAAAAAAACAAAATCCTTTTCACCCAAATTCCTCCTAATCTTCTTCCTCCCCCTTTAAATCCAAATTTTGGCTGTCTCTAATTTCTTATCTCTTATGTATTTCTCAACTCACTGCAAACTTATTTTTTATCTCCACTACTCCCGCTCTCACCACCCTGCCAATACCACTGATAACCTTCTATCACCAAATGTAGTCTTTATCTTACCTAATCTGTCAGTAGCATTCAACACAGCTGACTATTCTACCTTCGTTAAGACAATCTCTTCCACTGGCTTCCATTATATCACATACTCCTGATTTCCCTCTTATTCTCTCTGGCTAGGCCTTTTCATTGTCTTCTGCAGGCTTTGTTGTTCCTTCTCCTGTCCTTATAATCTTCCTCAAGGTTTAGACCCCTCTCTTTAACTGCCACCTATATCCTAGTGACTCACAAATCTATATTTTCAGTTTAGACCACACTCCCAAATTCCACCTAGGTATAGCTCAATTCCTGGATTATCTCCACTTGGCTCTACACCTTAAAGTTAAATAAAGAAGACTCTAGAGAAGACATTCCTCTAAGCCACATCATATGCTCAAGCTATTAAAACATGCTCATGGAAAACTGAGATGAAGGTATGAAAAGTACCTAATATATACATTAATAGGAAAAACTAATGATGGGAGTGGAGGATGGAGAAAAGGACAGTATCTTGCCTTCTTTATTTTTCTTTATACATAGCAGAGGCACAATTGTTTCTTACTGAATGCTTTCAAATTTATTATTAATAAAATACTGTCAAGGCTTCCCTGGTGGCACAGTGGTTGAGAGTCTGCCTACCGATGCAGGGGACACGAGTTCGTGCCCCAGTCCGGGAGGATCCCACATACCGTGGAGCGGCTGGGCCCGTGAGCCATGGCCGCTGAGCCTGAGCGTCTGGAGCCTGTGCTCCACAACGGGAGAGGCCACAACAGTGAGAGGCCCGTGTACCGCAAAAATAAATAAATAAATAAGTAAATAAAATAAATAAAATACTGTCATACCTTTATTTCAAACAGAATTATGAACTCATGGAATACTGTTTTAAGTTAGCAAAACATTTATGTTTAAAGAAAATTTAAATCCAAGATGTCAGAGTTTTAATAGAAGTCAATGTTAAGGAAAGAAAATGTAAATGTATGGCTTATTAATTTTTAATTAATTAAATAAAAAAATTTTAATTAAAAGCCATACTTTTAAATGAAGTGTAACATACAGAAAAGTACACAAAAATCATAAGTGTACAGCTCAATTAATTTTCACAAAGTGAATTTTCACAAAGTAATGGCCACCTTTATTGAAAAATAGAACATTACAAACATTACAAATACCCCAGAAGACTCCTTAGAACCCCCCCCTTACAAATCTCACCAAGAAAGATAACCATCATACAGGCCTCTATCATCATTAGATTAGTTTTGTCTATTTTTGAACCTCCTATAAGGGGAATTATACATTAGGCACTCTAGTTTTTGGTTATTTTATCTAATATTATATAAGATTCATACATTTTGTTAATACAGAAGTATTCCCTTGTCATTGTAGGAGAGTACTCTGATGTAAAATTTGCCAGATTTCATTTGGCTGCTAATGGACATTTGAGTTGTTTCCAGTTTTTGGTTATCATCAACAGTGCTGCTATGAACATTCTTACAAATATCCTTTAGTACACATATGCATGCATTTATATACCCAAAAGTGTAACTGCTGGGTCAGAGGATATGCACATATTTGGCTTCAGTCAATACCAAATATCTGTACCAATTTGTGATCTCATCAGCAACATATGTAATGTGTGATGATGTTATCATCAACCTCTTTTAAGTTTGGCCATTCTGGAGGGTACAGAGAGGTTGATGATGTTATCATCAACCTCTTTTTAAGTTTGGCCATTCTGGAGGGTACAGAGAGGTATCTCATTATGTATTTAAATAACACATCCAGGTGCACAATTAATAAAGTTGAACACTTTTATTTATTGGCTATTTGGATATCCTCTTTCTTGAAGTGCCTATTCAAGTGTTTTGCCTATTTTTCTATAGGACTGTTTTAATTTTTGTTGACTATATAATCTGTACATCAGTCCTTTTTCAAACATATGCATATGTCAGATATATCATGCCATTCCATGGCTTACCTTTACACTTTTGTAATAGTGTTTTTTGATGACTAGAGATTCCTAATTCTAATGTAGCTCAATTTATCTATCTCTGCCTTTTTGGTTTGTAGTTTTTGTGTCTTTAACTGTCATAAGCCACAAACACATTTTCTTTTTTCATTTTTAAGCTGTATCATTTTATCTTTCACATTTATACTTGTAATCCACCTGAAATTGACTTTTGTGTCTGGTGTGAGGTAAGGGTCAAAACTAGTTTTTAAATATGGATACCTAGTTCATCCAGGACCATTTATGGAAAAGGTTATCTTTTCCCCAATTCACTGCAGTGTTATTTTTATCATAAACCACATCATTATAGAGCTATGGGTGTGTTTCATGATTCTCTATCCTGTTCCCCTGTGTGTGTTTGTTTTCACTTGTACCAATATCACACTGCCTTGATTAGTATAATTAATTTATGGTAAAGTCTTGGTTACAGGTAGTGAAGTCCTCAAGCTTCATTCTTCAAGAGCGCCTTGTCCCTCTGCATTTCCATATGTATTATACATTAGAATTACCTAGCCAGTTTCCACAAAAGAATTCTGCAAAGATTTTGATCAGAAATGCCTTGATTCTATAGATCATACTGGGTAAAATCATTATCTTTATAATATTAAGCCTTCTAATTCTTTTCTTTCTTCTTCTTTTTAGAATTGAGGTATAGTTGATAAAATAACAAAGTGATTCACAGTTTTTAAAGGCTACATTCCATTTATAGTTATTATAAAATATTTGTCATATTTCCTGTGTTGTAATATATATTCTTGTACCTTTCTTATTTTATACATAGTAGTTTGTACCTCTTAATCCCCTATGCCTATCTTGCCCCTCCCTCTTTCCCTCTCCTCACTGTGGTAACCATTAGTTTGTTCTCTATAACTGTGAGTCTGTTTCTTTTTTGTTATATTCACTAGCTTGATGTACTTTTTAGATTCCACATATAAGTGATATCATACAGTGTTTGTCTTTCTCTGTATGACATTTCACTTAGTATAATACCCTCCATGTCCATGCATTTGATGCAAATGGCAACATTTCATTCTTTTTTATGACTGAGTAGTATTCCATTGTATACACCACATCTCCGTTATCCATTCATCTGTTGATGGGCAGTTGGGTTGCTTCCATATCCTGGCAATTATAAATAATGCTGCTATGAACACTGGGATACAAGTATCGTTCTGAATTAGTGCTTTTGTTTTTTTCAGATAAATACCCACGAGTGGAACTGCTGGGTCATATGGTAGTTCTATTTTTAGTTTTTTGAGAAACCTCCATAATGTTTTCCTCAGTAGCTGCACCAATTTACCTTCCCACCAACAGCACCCAAGGGTTCTCTTTTCTCCACATCCTCACCAACATTTGTTATTTGTGGTCTTTTTGATGATAACCATTCTGACAGGTGTGAGGTGATATCTCATTGTGGTTTTAATTTGCATTTCTCTGATGATTAATGATGTTGAGCATCTTTTCATGTGCCTGTTGGCCAGCTGTATGTCTTCTTTGGAAAAATGTCTATTCAGGTCTTCTAACCATCTTTTAATTAGGCTTGTTTTTTTGATGTTCAGGTGTATGAATTGTCTATATATGTGAATATTAACCCCTTATCAGTTATATCATTTGCAAACATTTTCCCCCATTCTGTAGTTTTCCTTTTTGTTTTGTTTATGGCTTTCTTTGCTGTGCAAAAGCTTTAAGTTTAATTAAGTCCCATTTGTTTATATTTGCTCTTATTGCTTTGCTTTAGGAGATAGATGCAAAAAAAAATTTAGTATGATTTATATCGAGAATGTGCTGAATGTTCTGCTTTCTTTTAGTTTAATGGTTTCCAGCCTTATGTTAAGGTCTTTGATCCATTTTGAGTTTTTTTTTGTATATGGTGTTAGAGAATGTTTTAATTTCATTCCTTTACATGTGGCTGTCCAGTTTTCCCAGCACCAGCTATAGAAGAGACTCTCCTTTCTTTTCCTTTATTTGGCCATGCCATGGGGCTTGTGTGGTCTTAGTTCCCCGAGCAGGAATTGAACCTGGGCCCTCGGCAGTGAGAGTGCAGAGTCCTAATCACTGGATCACTAGGGAATTGCCAATACTGTCTTTCCTGCATTGTATACTCTTGCCTCCTTTGTTGTAGATTAATTGACCATAAGTGCATGGGTTTATTTCTGGGCTCTCCATTCTGTTTCACTGATCTATGTATCTGTTTTTATGCCAGTACCATACTGTTTTGATTACTGTAGCTTTGTAGTATAGTCTGAAGTCAGCGAGCGTGATTCGTCTAATTCTGTTCTTTCTGAAGATTGTTTTGGCTATTCAGGGTCTTTCACGTTTCCATACAAATTTTAAAATTATTTGTTCTAGTTCTGTGAAAAATGCTCTCGGTATTTTGACAGGGATTGCAATGAATCTGTAGATTGCTTTTGGTTGTATGTTCATTTTAACAATGTTAATTCTTCCAATCCATATACACGGTATATATTTCCATCTATTTGTGTGTTCTCCAATTTCTTTCATCAGTGTCTTATAGTTTTCTGAGTACAGTTCTTTAACTTAAGTAGGTTTATTCCCAGGTATTTTAATTTTTGATGGGATTATAAATGGAATTGTTCCTTAATTACTCTTTCCGAAAATTCATTGTTAGTGTACAGAAATGCAACAGGTTTCTGTATATTAATTTTGTTTCTGGCAACTTTACTGGAATTCATTGATGAGCTCTAGTAGTTTTCTGGTGGTGTCTTTAGGATTTTCTAATGTATAGTATCGTGTCATCTGCAAACAGTGACAGTTTTACTTCTTCTTTTCCAATTTGGATTCCTTCTATTTCTTTTTCTTCTCTGATTGCCATGCCTAGGACTTCCAAAACTATGTTGAATAAAAGTGGCGAGAGTGTGAATGTGACATATCCCACCATTTATTTAGGTCTTAATTTCTCTCAATAATATTCTATAGTTTTCTGTGTAGTGTTGAGTGGTCCTGTACACTTTTCAATTTCTTACTAGGTATATGATGACTTGTGCTGCAATTATAAACTATATTACTCTTGAAATTTCATTTTATAATTCTTTGTGCCTGGAATTCAGATACAACTGACCTTATATTCAGCAATTTTGCTGAATTTTCTTATATTATAATTTGGCTAAAGTTTCCTTTGGATTTTCCATGTTTGTAATCATGTAATCTGTAAATGCCAGTTTAAGGAATTTCCCGTTTATTCCTACTATGTTAGGAATTAAAAAAAAATCACGAATGGGTATTGACTTATATTAAGAAGTATTAAATAGTTTCCTCAATAAAATGGGTATAGAGAGAATGTACCTCAACATAATAAAGGCCATATATGACAAGCTCATAACTAACATCATACTCAACAGTTAAAAGCTGAAAGCTTTTCCTCTAAGATCAGGGAGAAGAGAAGGATGCCCACCCTTGCACTTTTATTCAACACAGTGCTGGAAGTCCTAGCCAGAGCAATTAAGCAAGAAAAAGAAATAACAGGCATCCAAACTGGAATGGAAAAAGTAAACCTGTCTCTATCTGCCCATGAAATGATATTATACATAGAAAACCTTAAAGACTTCACCAAAAAACTGTTAGAATAAACAAATTCAGTAAAGTTGCAGGATTCACACTGTTAAAAAAAATCAGTTGCATTTCTATACACTAATGATGAACTATCAGAAGGAGAAATTAAGAAAACAATCTCATTTATAACTGCAGCATAAAGAATAAAATACCTAGAAATAAATTTATCTAGGGAGGTAAAAGGTGTACACTGAAAACTATAAGAAACTGATGAAAGAAGCTGAAGACACAAATAAATGAAAAGATATTCCATACCAGTGGACTGAAAGAACTAACAGTGTTAATATGTCCACAGCACCCAAAACAATCTATAAATTCAGTGCAATTTCTACCAAATTCTCAATGGCATTTTTCTAGAAATAGGAAATAATAATCTGAAAATTTGTATGGAACCACAAAAGACCCCGAATTGCTAAAACAATCTTGAGAAAGAAGAACAAACCTGGAGGCATCACACTTTCTGATTTCAGACTATACAGCAGTCCCCTTCTTATCTGTATTTCACTTTCCTCGGTTTCAGTTATTTGAGGTCAACTGTGGTCTGAAAATATTAAATGGAAAATTACAGAAGTAAATAATTCATGTTTTAAATAATACACTGTTCTGAGGAGCATGATGAAAGTTTGCTTGTCCCACCTGGATGTGAATCATCCCTTTGTTCTGTGTATCCATATCATATATGCTACCCACACATGAGTATAGGTAAAAATATAGTATATACAGGGTTGGTATATACTATAACCACGGTAATTTGATAGTATCCGTGGTTTCAGGCACTCAGTGGGGGTCTTGGAATGTATCCCACATGGATAAGGGGGGACCACTGCATTACAAAGCTATAGTAATCAAAACATTATGGTACTGGCATAAAAACAGACACACAGATCAATGGACCAGAAAAGGCAGTCCAGAAATAAAGCCAGGCATGTATGGTCAATTAATTTACGACAAAGGAACTAAGAATATACAATGGGGAAAGGATAGTCTCTTCAATAACGATGCTGGGAAAACTGAACAACCATACGCAAAAGAATGAAACTGGACCACTATCTTACACCATGCACGTAAATTAACTCAGAATGGACTAAAAACTTGAATGTAAGACCTGAAATCATAAAAATCCTAGAAGAAAACATTGACAGTGGTCTTGGTGAAGACTGTTTGGATTTGATACCAAAATCAAAGGCAACAAAAGCAAAATTAAACAAATGGAACTACAGCAAATTAAAAACCTGCTGCACAGCAAAGGAAACCATAAACAATATGAAAAAGCAACCTAAAGAGTAGGAGAAAATATTTGAAAATCATGATAAAGGGTTAATATCCAAAATATATAAAGAACTCATACAACTCAGTAGCAAAAAACCCAAACAATCCAAATAAAAAATGGGCAGAGGACATGAACAGACATTTTTCCAAAAATATAAGAATGGCCAAAATGAATATGAAAAGGTGTTCAATATCACTAATCATCAGGAAAATGCAAATCAAAACCACAATGAGATATCACCTCACATCTGTTAAAATGTCTATTATCAAAAAGAGATAAGTGTTGGTGAGGATATGGAGAAAAGGAAACCCTTGTGACTGGTAGTGGGAATGTAAATTGGTGCAGCCATCATGAAAGACAATATGGGGTTCCTCAAAGAATTTAAAATAGAACCATATGATACAGCAATCCCACTTCTGTGTATATATCTGAAGGAAATAAAATCACTGTCTCTCTCAAAGAGATAGCTGCACCCTCATGTTTTTTGCAACATTATTTATAATAACCAAGTCATGGAAACAACCTAAGCGTTCATCAACACATAAAGGGATAAAGAAGATAACACACACACACACATACACACACACAGGAATATTATTCAGCCATGAGAAATAATGAAATCCTGTCATTTGTGACCATGGACAAACCTTGAGGGCATTATATTAAGTGAAGTCAGGCAGACAAGGACAAATACTGTATAATATCACTTACATGTGGAATCTTAAAAAGCCAAGCTGATAGAAACAGTGAATAAAGTGATTACCGGGGCTGGAGGGTGGCAGAAATAGAAAGATGTTGGTTAAAGAGTATAAACTTCCAGTTATAAGATGAATAAGAGAAGGGAGAAGTTTCATAGGGAAGGGGACCTCAGGCAGGGAACATAACACATAACATGTGTTCAGAAGGCAAAAGGAGATCAATTTAGTGGCAGTACATCATTTAGGTTGAAAAGAGGTAGAAGCTAAGGTTGAGCAAGTGGGAAGTGAGGTTATGGAGAACTTAGAATGCCAGGCTGAATTTAGACCATGGAGTCACTAGAGGTTTTGTGTTGAGACAGGATGAAACTGCTTGATTCTGATTAATTCTGGGGTAAACTTGCTGTGGAAATGTGGAAGAAAAATAATGCAGAGAAACCAGTTAGGAGTTTTTAGGAGCAGTCTAGATGTACAGTGATGGTGAGGGAAATAGGAAAGGGAAATCTGAGAGTTTGAAGGAAGAATTGCTAGATTTGAGGACTAAATGGATGTGAGGAGCCATCATGTTCACTTCAGTTTGGAACATGTTAAGTTTGAGAAGATGACACTACATTTAAGTAAGAGAGGTTCTGGGCTTCCCTGGTGGCGCAGTGGTTAAGAGTCCGCCTGCCGATGCAGGGGACACGGGTTCGTGCCCCGGTCCGGGAAGATCCCACATGCCGCGGAGCGGCTGGGCCCGTGAGCCATGGCCGCTGAGCCTGCGCGT
This sequence comes from Phocoena phocoena, assembly GCF_963924675.1. Classification (NCBI taxonomy): domain Eukaryota; kingdom Metazoa; phylum Chordata; class Mammalia; order Artiodactyla; family Phocoenidae; genus Phocoena; species Phocoena phocoena. Next base: position 48,109,885 of record NC_089221.1, read on the forward strand.
CCGGAGCCTGTGCTCCGCAACGGGAGAGGCTGCAGCAGTGAGAGGCCCACGTACCGCAAAAAAAAAAGAAAAAAGAGAGGTTCTGAAGACAGGTGGAGACATATGGGACTAGAGCTCAGGGAAAAATTAGCATGAGAAAGAAATATAAATTTGATCAAATATAAAAACTATTATCTACTGTCTACCTTTACTAAGCTATAATGTTAATAACTTTCTTTTCCTTTAAGTCTTTTGGCCAATAGGAGATAAATCCAATTTTCTTCCCTACAACACTAGACCATAGTAGTTTTTGAATAATAAAGCAAATAATAATAATAGCTAATGGTTTTTGAGCACTTACTATATGCTAGGCACTGTTCCAGGTACTTTACATATATTGACCTAGTTAATCCTCACAACCATTCTATAAGGTACAATCATTACCCCCTTTAGAGATAAATACAGAAAGGTTCAGACAAATATCACATACAGTCAGCAGCAGAACCAAGATATGAACTCAAGCACTCTACGTCTCCTTAACTGCTATACTAATTTCACATCTACCATATGACATCTTAGCAAATAATCACACTAAAATGGTTTAGGATTAAGTTCTCATTTATCGCACAGAGCAACTTGGAAAAGTTTTTAATGTACTTACTTGTAACGTATTTGTATCCCATACTTTCAGAGTTTTATCAAATGAGCTTGATGTGAACATGCCAGTGTCATGAGGATACCACTGTACAGTCTCCACACTATATTTGTGAACATCAGGATGGCTTCTACAAAACAGTAATCAAAATTTAGAGATAAATGATTTATTTGAGTTTCAAAACTGATAATATATTCACGAGTAGCAGTCTCAGGAACGATGATATGAATGGCCAAACCTAGATCACATGCCATGTCCTAGCTGTCTAGAGAAAGAGAATATCTAGGCATCTCTAGTTTTAAGCTTTCACAGTATGATGTGGAGGGCTGCTTCCTACTAAGGCTTATAAAATGAGAGACTTCTGATTTCAGTACTATATCCTGGAGGGATCAGCCAGCCACACTGGACCGCTTCATGGAGACAGTGATTTTTCCTTACAGGAAGAGATACCTATTCTGGTTTTGGATTTGCTTTTCCTGGCCATCATTTTCTCAACACCACCATTCTTAGAATTGTTGCCTCACATACTTCCGTGGTGTCCCACACAGTGTTGCTTCTGATTAAGAACCCTACTTATACAACAAAAGAATGCAACTGGTAGATACCCATGAGATTCACTACTCTTATGTAACACATCACCCATAGAATCATGATCTGTTGAAGACTCAGTTATGACATCAGTTACAATATAGCACCTTGTGATGATGATGTGCTATCCTGAAGGATGCAGTATATGCTGTGAACCAGTGATCAACACAGTATGTATCCTTTACTGAATCTTAATTGAAAGACACTGGCTGTTTAGGAACACTTAAGAGACAATGGTGGGACATTTGAACACCAACTGTATACTTAATATCAGGAATTATTATAGATGTGAGATAGTGGTAGTGGGGTTATGCTTATAAAACACCTTTTACCTTTTAGAGATACAAATAATTATGAATGAAATGATATCCTTCTGAGATCTGCTTCAAAACAATCCTCAGAGTAGCTGGGTAGGTTGGGGTAAAGATGAAACAAGACTGGTTATGACTGATAGCTGCTGAAGCTGGGTGATGGGTACACAGTTCATTATACTACTCTCTATTTTCATGTATGCTAGAAATTTTCAATAAGATAAAAGTAAACAGAAGACTACTGCAATCCTATGCAGATAGGACCATCATGAGTTCTGATTCCTTAAGGTGAAGGTCTGGATTACAATACAGAATAAAGGGCCTTGACACATGTGGTGCTACCTGAAGACCTCAAGCTGGCCTTGAGACAGCTGCAAAAAAGGACTGTAGTACCTATTCATATTTCCTTACTTTCTATGTCATGTATATACGTATATATTTTAACTAATTTCCTCTTTCTTTCCTCTTTTTCTTACCTCCATTATTTTATATAGGTTAATTATACAATTGAGCCCACAGGTTGCATAATCCTGATATAAGATCACGTAAAACCAGTGGAAAAATAGACATTATCCTGAACTGGAGATGGATGTGGTAAATAAACAGACTTAGGGTCATAGCTCTTCGGGGAAGGGGATAATTATATTTTTTTGTCAAATAATGGATACTTGCATTAGGTCAGGCTGAAACTTTTTTTTTAAAAGGAAGGGTAGGTATGGAAAGAAAGGTATATACTGATATTGGACAGCCAAATGGGTGGACTGTAGTGGACATGCGCCCTTTTCTTGGCTGAACATCCAAACTTCCTTTCGGGGGGAAATTCCCTTCGTTTTGTTGAAAGGCAGGGCCTTGCCTCTTGTTACATAAAGCAAGGGGCTCCAGATACTCTCTTTCCCTTGCCCTTGGCAGTGGGGGCATGAACATGTGTCCTGGGCTTCATCAATCCTGGGACTCTAAAACTCCAGCTAGTAATGCAAACCAAGGATAGTTAGCAATTATTCATAGCTGTGGAGTTGAGAATCTGTGTTTGTGACATGTAGCAGAACCCAAACTAAATTGTTCCTGTGGTGTGACCTTGACTGTGTTCTCTTGTCCTAGTTTCTCTTGCTTTTCTGCTCATTTTCTACATTTGATTCTTCCACCTTCCTGACATTATGTGAGATATTAAATTTCTTTCCAATAAATTTCTGCTTAAGATAAACAGAACTGATTTCTATTTGTTCCTAAGGATCTACACAGTGATTTTCCAGTTTTAAATAAAATAAATCTTTAATGTAGTGATCACAAATAAAAGCTCACCTATATTTTAGATTTAAAAATAGGACAAAATATTGTATTATTCTCCTACTATGTATGATCTGTCATTCTCATTCACATTTAATAAAAATTTGGGTACAGGAATCTTTTTGGTGCTCAGAACAAACACATTAAGTAAAGCAAAAATAAATATCAGGAAACAGTCTAAGCCACATTAACTTAGTAACAATTTTTATTGAAATTACTTTTTAAAGTTAGATTATAAAGTCTTTGAATGTAAAATGCTACTTTAACTCATTTTGTAAAGATGCTTACTATATGCCCATTTACCAAAGTCATGGTTTTGAAGTTAAGAATTTGAATCTAAGAAGAATGTCATAATAAAGTAAGATTGATATCCTAAGCATTTACTTGACATCACACACCGGAAAAGCAAATCATAGCCACTCGTGGAATAACATTACATAGCAGGTGGTATATATAAAAATATTATTTTAACAGTGTTAAAATGATAGCTAAGATAGAATAAGACAAAGATAAATTTAATTAATGACTGTCTTACACTTTGGAATTTAGAGTTTTTGTTTGTTTGTTGGGAGTGGGAGTGGAGGGAATATAAAATGGTGTAAGTCTCTTAGGAACCAAGTTCCAAAGTAATTGAAGTGGTATCTTGTTTTGTACCAAATGTACCTATAATTATATTGCTTCCTATTTATATGATGGCTTTACAATTTTTAATATGCTTTTTAAAAGACAGTATTTCATTTAAGTCTTACAGAAAACTTACAAGAATAATAGGGCAAGTATAATTATCTCTAAGACAAAATAGTTTTGTCAGAGGCTCAGAGAAATAGTTTCCTTAAATCTGTATTTCCAAAGTGAAGCACCAGAGCCAAGAAACATTCGTAAATCTCCTCACAAATATTCCATGAACTTATGCATCTATCTAGTGCTTTGGGAACAGCTTTAATACAGAGTGGTTGCTGATATGAATGTTCATGAAGTTTTTCCTCTTGAAAACATTTTTTCGACACCTATTCTCTCTGTTAATTCAAGGTCTCCTCAAAATCAGATCAAATACAGGAAATGAAAAAGAATTAAGCGATGATTATGAACAAATTAAAACAAAATCACAAAACACTTTATTAAAAACTTAAAAATAATTCTCACAAGATTGGAAAGCCAGTAAATAGTCAAAAAATTCAAGACAAAGAGAAGTATGTTAAGTTAGGCAGCGTTGAGTAAATAGAGAGGTAAGAAAGGGGTGTGTATGTGTGTGTGTGTGTGTGTGTGATTGTTAGTACATTTATGGCTTCTAGCTGTTAATCTTTTTGTTCTATTAATGATAGTTGAAAAATCTAATTTGTGTTTATATTTAGCTGGAAAGACTCAAATGAGTCTTATGCTAAGTAGTCTAAGAACTAAAATTAGTTACTGAGGTGTGCTATGTAGGTGGAGAACAAAAAGAACATAACCAAAAGTTTTTTCATGTTTTGCATTTGATGCAAAAATAGTCAAATGTTTATAAATTCATGAATTACATTTTTAATACACACCTGCCAATGGAACACACTGCTTTACATGTGTAATAAGGTTGTCTGCTGGAGTTCTCAAGATCATAAAGCACCATCACACCATCTGAACCACCTGATAACATGCTAATAATAAAAAAAGTTCACATTATCATTTTATATAGTTCATTTATTACCAAGTATTTCTGAAAATTACTGACCTACAAACTCAAATTTATTATGCCCATAAATACAGAGTAAATCTTCATTAGTATAGGCTGAAATAAACTAAAATTTTTAATCTAATATTTGTGGAAGAATGAGTATAGAATGATTCAATCTGTGATCAGTTAAAATTTACCTTCATGATTCCAAAAAGAAAGGACAGTAGAAACAAGATGGCAAAAGATACTTCTTATACAAGGAAGTGAAATGTTACAAAGTCATTTTAAATGGCCTAGTTATAAATGGAATCAGACATATCAGTTATTACTGATGCTAGCTATATGACCCTGGCAAGTTACTTCACCTAAGGTTTTTCCTTTGTAAAAAGTGGGACATTTTCACCTAAATCATAAAGTTGATACAAAGATAAGTCATATGCAAAGGGCTTTTATACTGCCTGGCAAAAAATAGGGGATCCGTAAGTGTTAGATTTCTTCCCTCCATTATGAATGCATTTACTCAACTCATTCAATTTTGAGCTTCTGCAATATGCTAGGTGTTATGCCAATTCAACTATGAACAAGACAGGCATGATTCCTGACGCCCCAGTTTACAATCTAATAGGGAAAACACATAGATTTGTGAATTTAATTTATATATCTATATATGTAAATATTTTTGCATCTACATAAAGTATTGCTATTTGTTAATATTACTGCTCACCATCAATTCTGGTGCTGTCTCTATTCATTCTTGTTCTGATTTTATTCTCTGGTAGATTCTTAAGAAAGGCCTAATGAGAACAATACTCCCTGAATTCTTGTATGTTACTAATAATTAGTCCCTTTGTACTTGAAAATTAGTCTGGTTGGATATAAAATCCTTGACTCACATTTTATTTCCTTGAACATCTTAGAAAAGAAACTTCATTTCTTTGAGCAAAAAGCTCAAAATCAAAGTCTGGTTACAATATGATTCTCTTTCCCTTATATGTAGTTTCAGATTTTATTCATTCTAGGAATGTTTCCTTGGAATATAGTTTTAGTCTTTATTCCATTCTGTTCCTTTGGGTTTCTTCTCTGGAAACTCTTATTATATGTATGTTAGATCTTCTTTGCCTATCTTCTACATACATCTGTATCTCAAATACTTTTCCTTTCTCCATTTCTTTTTGATTTTTAAATGTTTCCTCTTATATTTTATTTGCTTGTGTTCCTTATGCTTTAGTCTTCATTTCTGAAACTTTCTTTTCTAATTTTTTCTTGAGTTTGATCATCTCATTTTTCCGTTTTTCTAATTCCTACTTATGTTACTCTTTCATACACTGTATCTTTTAAAAATGACTTTTAGGGACTTCCCTGGCAGTCCAGTGGTTAAGACTCTGTGCTTCCACTGCAGGAGGCACAGGTTTGATCCCTGATTGGGGAACTAAGATCCCACATGCCACGTGGTGCAGCCAAAAAAATAAAAAATAGAAATGACTTTCAGCTAGTTTTAAAATATTAGGTAGTTATCTATTTTGTGGGCATATCTTTCTGGCACAACTACACTGTCTAAAGGAACATTATTCTATTTATTCTCTTTGTTCTTAAAATAATTTTGTATGGGCTTTGATCTTAATCCTATTCTTTTGCTCATTTTTATGTAAAATTAATTTTCTTAAACTTTTAAAAGGGAGGCTTCGTTTATAACAATATTTAAAATTTATATATCTAGAACATCCCCCTCCTCTTCTTTTTCAAATAAGATGCTCAAAATATGGCAGCTAACTTTCAGAGATTTCCTGATTTTATTCACCTCCCCAATTTTTATCTGATCCACCTTTTTCCCTTGTTTCTTTCTATTGTCCCTGTACTGCTCACTTTGGATTCTATTCCAAACAGTTTCTCCTCAACGTAGGGTTCTGTCCATTAGGACATCTTTAGGTGATTAGCTGGAGAGATTATACGGCCTACAGTACTCCAGCCCCTTTGGGTCTTACTGTGAATCCCTTGAACAACTAGAGTACACAATCCTTTCCCAGTTTCAATGTTGTAGTCAAACTGGCTTGCTGAGCTTTCAACTACCTGTCAGTTATTTTGAGTTATCAGGTCTATTAGATGCCCCAGTGGTTTTTATTGCCTCCCCTGGTATAGATGCTGATACCACACTGATTTTGTAGTTTTCAGTGTTTTGCTCCCATTCATCCATATTTTGTGGTTTGTGGAGATATTTGATCACTTATATTTGTTATGAGTGTTGTACATTGGTTTTTTATTTTGCCATCTTTAGTTTCTTTGCTATTTATAGTACAACATAAAGAGCTTGTGTCAGAAATGAACACACTTCTTTCTTCACTGAGATAGTCTTGCTACAAAAAAATATATAGCTTATCTAAACTGTGCGCTTAGTGACTTGTACCACATTCTGGTACAAGTGCCTTATCTTGTTGTGAACCAGATACAAAGGGTTCATGAACTAGCAGCATGTCCAAGAAGCACTGATTTATAGACTTGTTTTAAGAAAAATTCAATATCAATTTGTAGGACAATTAGGTTAATTTAACAGTACTTCTTCAAAGTTCTTTGCTAAAATAGTTCTAAATCTAATTGATGATGGGGCAGTAAAGAAATACAGCAAGTAATGCCATGCTGAAGGTTTTTTTTTTTAATACTCAGTGTTAGCTTCATTACAAAATTTTGTGGTTCAGTTACTCATTGTGTATACAGAGAAATCTTTGTAAATTTTAACAACTACAGCTTTTGTTTTGGTTGATAACATGTTGCAGCTTGTTTGAACATAGTTTTGAGTTACATGCGTACCATAACAATTCCAAAAACATTTTCTGCATATTTGTACTTTGTGAAATACTGTTTTTTACCATGGCATTGCATGTATTATCAATGTAAAAACAATTGTTTTCAAAGCTGAACTTTTAGACTTAATTTAAATTGTATTTACAATAACATAAGATGTTTCATCTTTGCTAGAATGACTTCCAAAAGCTTTCCTTTGATTACATTAATTGGGTGAAAAAAATTGAAAATTATTGTAATTAACTGACTTCGTAGTTGAAGTATCTGATGGCAATGATGTTACCTAACTCTACGGTTATTACCCTGCTAATAAAGTGAACACAGTAAAAGACAGGACTTGACGTTTTTATGTGGACAAGAAAACTCGGTACCAAAGACGCATGGAATAAACTCAGAAGAATTTAGAAGACATAAAAGAAAATTCAAGCTTCACAGGATGATATACAAATGTACTTTATGTAGTTGCACTTGTTAAAATGTTTTCAGATAGACTTCTTCAATTAACTCCTAACTTTGGAAATAAATGCTTCTTTACAAGATTTATGTATTCTAGTTTTCATTCTGGTTTTCCGTGGTATAACTACAGCTCTCACAATGGTTGGTAAATATTAACAAGTATTTTGAGCAAGTTACATGTGAATTGATTTTTCTGAGAAAAAGAAGACCTATATTTAATTTTCCATTAAACATTCATTTTGATTTTTATTTCTCTTTTCTGCCAAAAGGGTTTAATGCAAAATACAAGTCTTAGCAAACAATGAAATAAATAGTTGTAGAATTTTACTATGAAAAAGGGGGAAAAGGGGGAAACCACTGTAGTGAGAATCTTGACTTTTCTGTATATGCTCTGCAAAGACTCCTCAGTCTGTTATTTCTCACACATATTTAATGCACATGTAATCTATAACTTCCCACATTTCTCACTAAGTCTTCCAACTGGTAGCCTGCTGGATTCATGTACTTTACAGGTCAAACAACTGATCACTACCCCAAATGACTGGCTGGAGTACTGAACATTTTTTTCTACCAGCCCCTAAGACCAAAAGAAATCAGCTATCCCTTGATGCTCATATCTGGATTATTTTATAAGCAAATTTAAACTTTTGTCCACTAGATGTCCTCAGCTAAGTTTAAGTTATCAGAATTTAACTTTTTAACCTGTCCTTAATTGGAGGGTGTTATGTTGAGCCTGGAAAAGGTCAGGAGGAAGAAAAGAATTATCACAGGTCATCTTTTAGATTTAACCATGTGTTAAAGTGAGCATTTGTTCACTGTACATGTTTCTCATATACTACTAGGTGAGACCATGACAGAGGCTGGAAATAAAAAACAGATTTCTATTAAACCTACTCTGGCTTATTTTAATGCAAATAATAATACTTCATTATAATATAAAAATTTGGGGGCAAATGCTAAACAGAACATGGTAAGACAAACTTTTCTTTAGTTACTTTTACACTTGTCTTAATTATAGACCACATGAAGGGTTTTGAACTTTCTTGTAAGAGTAATGTGGGGTAGATGAGTTTTAAGTGGGGGAGATGCCACATTTTTCTATGCACTTCAGCTGTTGTATGGAAAATGGATTGAAAGGAGTAAAAGTATAGGTGATAATTCTTTTGATTAACAACAGTGGTGGCAACCATTTACAGTATGCCATGTCCTATGCTAATCATGTGATACATATTATCTCAATTAATCTTCACAACAAACTTGTTAGATTTTGTTCTTACATTGTATAGCTAAAGGAACTGTGAATTAGAAAGGTTAGATAAATTGCTCAAGGCCACATAGCTGATGAATATGAAGCCAGGAGGAACTCAAACACAAGTCTGGTGTGCTTCAAACTTAATTTTCCAAAATATACTTCTGCTTTTTATATTTGTTTTCCCAGCAGACTCCTTGAGAGTAACAACTCTGTTTTGAAATAGCAGCTAAAGACATACCTCAGCACTTACACACTCTCTGCATCCAAAAAAGTTCAGTATTAGTTGATTTAACAATGAATATATTTATATTAAAGTAGTTTGGAAATATTTGGCAACATTGCATAGGTTCAATGTTCTGTATTTATTTGAAATTAATAATGCCAGATTTAAAATGCTACAAATTTAGAATTTTTATTAATTTTTATGAAACTTCAGAAAATTAATCTGAAAGCAAGATTTTACTGGATCTCACTTAGGAACAAAAATGATTATATAATAAACTTACTATCTCCCTTCAACAGGGTCAATGTCAAGGGTGTTAACTCCACTGCCATGGATCCTTTCAACATCTCTGTCTTTGTTTAACTCCAGTCCCAAAACCCTGCAAAACATAAAAATTAAAAGGAGGAAAAGGAAAAATAAAATTAAACAATAAGAAAGTAATTTAACATTAAAATGTCCTTATTTCACCAAAATTACATGGAGTCAAAAATCACAAGTAATGCTTAAATCTCCTAACATACATCCAAAGGTATTTACAGATTAAAGAACTTATACAAATTTTTAAAATAACAAGAGTACTAACAGTTACATGTAAAGAATTTCTCCTGAAGCATTGTCTTATCTCTTATTTAAAGGGTGTATTTTATTAATTTTTAATTTAGATAGCTAGAAACTGAAACAAATTTTCAAGAACAAAAAGTTAAATTCTGATAACTTAAGCTTAGCTGAGGACATCTAGTGGACAAAAGTTTAAATTACAGTTTAAAAAAAATTCCCTTGTTTCTTAAGCCTTATAGAAATATAAAACGAGCATGTTCAACTCAACAATTAAGCACATTTAAATAAATCAAATTAAATATAAATAATTAACAAGTACTCTCACAAATGAAGACGAATGAAATTTCTGATATTCAATAACTGTAAACCATCATTATCTTGGTGAGGACGTCAAGATTAAATGAGTTGAAACATAAAAAGTGCTCATAACAATGCTCAGCATATAGTAAGTGCCTAGTGAGTGTTAACTATTAGAAGTTGTCTCAATCTTTTGGATGTCAAAAAGCATTTACATTAATTTAACCAAATGATCTCTAAATTCATTATTGATCAAAATAATGTTAATTTAAATAAGATTTTCCCCCCAGTTTTACTGAGAAATAAATGAATACATATCATTGTATAAGTTTAAGGTATACAGCATGATGGCTTAATTTACTTATATTGTGAAATGATTACTACAATGGGTTCAGCTAACATCTATCACCTCATATAGATACAACAAAAAGAAAAAAAATTTTTCTCCTTGTGATGAGAATTCTTAGGATTTACTAACAACTTTCCTATATATCATACATCAGTGTTAACTATAGTCAATATGTTGTACATTACATCCCTAGTACTTATTTATCTTATAACTGGAATTTTGTACATTTTGACCACTTTCCTCCAACTCCTCCTGCTCCCACCCCCTCCCTCTGGTAACCACAAGTCTGATCTCTTTTTCTGAGTGTTTTCTTTTCTTTTAAGAGTCCACATACTTAAGTGAAATCATATAGTATTTGTCTTTCTCTGTCAGACTTATTTCCTTTAGCATAATGCCTTCAAGGTCCACCCATGTAGTTGCAAATGGTAGGATATCCTCACTTTTTGTAGCTAAATAATATTCATTCCACTGTAAATATATACCACAACTTCTTTATCCATTCATTCATAGGTGAACATTTAGGTTTCCTTGTCATGGCTATTGTAAATAATGCTGCTATGAACACGGAGGTGCAGATATCTTTGTGAGTTATCGTTTTCATTTCCTTTGGATATATTCCCAGAAATGAAACTGCTAGATCATGTAGTAGTTCTATTTTTAATTTTTTGAGGATCCTCCATTCTGGTCTTCCACAGTGGCTGTACTAATTTACAAATCCCACCAACAGTGCACAAGGGTTTCATATTCTCCACATCCACTCCAGCATTTGTTATCTCTTGCCTTTTTGATAATAGACGTTCTAACAGGTGTGAGGTGTTGTCTCACTGTTTTTGCACTTCCCTGATGACTAGTGATGCTGAACATCTTTTCATGTACCTGTCGGCCATTTGTATATCTTCTTTGGAAAAATGTCTATTCAGGTTCTTTGCCCATTTTTCAATTTTTTTTTTTTTTTTTGGTATTGAGTTGTATGAGTTCTTCATATGTTTTGGATATTAACCTCTTATTAGATAAATGGTTTGAAAATATTTTTTCCCATTCTGTAGGTTGTCTTTTCACTGTGTTGATGGTTTCTTTTGCTGTACAGAAGCTTTTTAGTTTGATGTAGTCTCACTTGTTTCTTTGTTTCTGATTTTTTTTGCTAAGAGTGCTTATTCCATGTTATATCACACTGTAGTTGGTAGGTATGCAGTAACCAAAACCCACCCTATATTGGAAAAAAAGCTGTTGAAATGGACAAAAGTTTCACATCATGGCCCTGGTGTTTATCCTACTGTTCACAGTTTGCTTTCCGTTGGCCTAAGATCCACCCCTCCCCACTCCTCCCCACCTTTGGAGTTCTTGTTTATTTTTGGTTTTGTTGCTTCTGCTTTAAGTGTCATATCCAAAAAATCATTACCAAGGCCATGTCAAAGAGCTTTATTCCTATGTTTTCTTCTAGGAATTTCATGGCTTCAGGACTTACATTTAAGTCTTTAATCCATTTCAAGTTAATTTTTGTGAGGGGTATAAAATAGGGGTCAAGTTTCATAAAATGAGAAGTTTTAACCTATCAAATTATCATAGTTTTCTTTTAAAAAATAACAATGCACAGTGCTAGGAAAGGTACATACTGATATTTTTATGCAGTGACAGTACTATTAATTCCCATAAACATTTTGGAAATCATTTTAACAGTAGCAAGTGTCTGATTTAAAGATATACAAGTTCCTCTTTTTTTCTTGGAAGACAGTTTAGCCTTAGATTCAAATATCCAGTCTAACACTTACTACTTGTCTAACCCTGATCAATAATAAAAACAGCTAATATTAATTAAGAGCCTACTATTTGCTGACATTGTAATCACTTTATTAAGTGTCATAAATGGTAATCCTAAGTAGTAACTTTCCCAGTGGTAGATTACATTATTAAACACTTTGCCTGATTATAAAACTAAGACAGGGCTTCCCTGGTGGCTCAGTGGTTGAGAGTCCGCCTGCCGAAGCAGGGGACACGGGTTTGTGTCCCGGTCCGGGAAGATCCCACATGCCGTGGAGCGGCTAGGCCCATGAGCCATGGCCGTTGAGCCTGTGCGTCTGGAGCCTGTGCTCCGCAACGGGAGAGGCCACAACAGTGAGAGGCCCACATACCGCAAAAAAACAAAAACAAAAAAAACTAAGACATAAGTAATTTGCCCCAAATCACATAATTGGTTGAACTACATCTGAACTCTGACATTTTTTTCTCCAGACCATTATGCTCTTCTACCATTTCTAAACTTCAATATTTCACCAGAAAATATTTCACATTTTCTCCACTGAAATGCCTATTTCCTCTTAAAATATTTTTCCATCTGATGACTTTTCAAATTATAACAGTAATATTTGCATCTTATAACAAGTAAAATAGTATCATAAAGACATGTACAAAGAGAATCCCCTCCTTGAGCTCCCTCTCCTAACAGTGAAAACATGGTCTCCATTATCATTAATATATTTATTTGATCAATCCCCCTGTATGTAACCAATCTCCCAACTCCACTACTGCCCCGTCCTCCAACAAGGATGCTGCTGACCAGGTTTAGGCTTTGATCTCTGCTTCTCTCAGCACCCTGATCAGCTGAACTTGCCTGTCTCCATCTCTGGACTACCTCCTCAACCTGCTCAGCCAGTGAAATCTCACTTTCGGCCAACCTAATCCCTGCCTTATAGGTAGCCTACCTCTACCCAACCTAAATACTTTAGGTCTGAATTGTTTGGGAACCAGAAGGAGGGGTTAAGATGAAGGGAAAGGGGGAGGGTACTACAATAGGGAAACAGGGGTGGGGTTTGTGTGGAAGGAGGCAAGGTGTGCAAAAAATAGTTAAAATGGCAGGCCTGACACTGCTATCTTTAGAAAGGGCTGCTTGCAAGACTGGCCCTTACCTGCCTTCTGGGATTTCAGGAGGGTTCCCATCATTTCTGGATAAGAATGGCTCACTGTGCCCAAACTAATATTTGGAGCAAACAATGGACATTATGAATACCTACATTCCTTCTGGGAGTCTGGAATTTTGGTACATGCTAAGCAGAAAGTGCCTATGTGGCCAGTTCTCAATTAAAAACTCCAGGCACTGAGTCTCTAATGAGCTTCCCTGATAGACAGCTTCACCTAAGCTGTCACAATTCATTGCTAAAGAAATGAAGCTTATCTGTGTGACTCCACTGAGAGCTTGTGCCAAGCTCTTTTCCCTCCACTGATTTTACCTTGTATACTTTTGCTGTAATAAATCACAGCCATGAGTAATTTGGTGCAACCGTATGCTGCATACTGAGTCCTTCCAGAGAATCCTCAAACCTGGGGGTGGTCTTGGGGACACCCCCCACACAAAAGCATAGAAGTAGAAGGAAGAGGGGTAGGGAGAATATGGGAGAAAAGAGGGAGGGGAGAAAGTGAAGGAGAGAGGGTGAAGGGGAAAGGAGTGAAAGAGAAGAGATATGGGAGAAGGCAGAGGAAACTGGGATAAGCAGGGTAAGGAAAAGAGCGAGTCCTTTTAACTTTTTGTTTTAACGTCTTAAGATGGCTTAAAAATTTTATATCCTTTCATCTTCTTCAATGATGAAATACTTTCATTTTTATTTTTTTAGGCTATGACATTAAAAATATACATTTATTTATCTTCTTTATTTTATCTTTGGCTGTGTTGGGTCTTCGTTGCTGTGTGCGGGCTTTCTCTAGTTGTGGCGAGCGGGGGCTACTCTTCGTTGCGGTGTGCGGGCTTCTCATTGCGGTGGCTTCTCCTGTTGTGGAGCACAGGCTCTAGGCATGTGGGCTTCAGTAGTTGTGGCATGCAGGCTCAGGACTTGTGCCTTGCGGGCTCTAGAGTGCAGGCTCAGTTGTGGCACACAGGCTTAGTTGCTCCGTGGCATGTGGGATTTTCCCAGACCAGGGCTCGAACCCGTGTCCCCTGCCTTGGTAGGCAGATTCTTAACCACTGTGCCACCAGGGAAGCCCTGTAATTGCTAATTCTTTAAACACTGAATTAGAGGTGATGGTGATGTTCTCATTAATTAATTTACTTCCAATTTCTTTAGCTTATGATCAAAGAATATGACCTGTAAAGATGGCTACCTTTTTGAATTTGTTAAAGTTTTCTTGGTAGCCAAGTACATAAAAATGTTGGTAAATGTACCACTGACATATAAAAAACATGCACATTCTCTAAGAGATGTAAAGTTATATATGTCTATTAAATTTGGTGTGTTGTTTATCCATTTCCCCCATATGTATGTATTCTCTCTCTACTATATCAGGACCATTCTGGAAAAGAAACTAGTGTCAAATTTTCTTTACATTTTGCTTTATATATTTAACTGTTTGAATACATGTTTTATTACACCAATTCATCAATTGTGCTTCAAATAATATCGTCTATTACAATGTTTGGTGCTTTTAATCAAAAATCTCACCTTAACTAATATTAACAGTGACTTCTGCATTTTGTTGACAATTGTCTAATATCTTTTTATCCTCTACTTTAACTTTTAATATTTAAGAATTTTGTAAACTAGTTAAAAATATTTTAAATTGAGGTATTTCTGAGCAACAGCTTTTAGCTATATTTTATTTAAAAATTAATCTGATAATCTGTGCTTCTTAATGGGAGGAATCAGCCTGTTCACCTTTGGTATGACATCTGATATACTTGATATTATTTATTGTTTACTTAATGTCATAGTTCCATCTTTAACTTTTCATTTTGCTAGTTCAATGAAGTTGCTGTTCATTCCCCTTTGCTAATTTTGAAGCGTGTCTAAAAAGATCTTCATCAGCCATGTTGTATATTTCCAGCTTGTTTATTATTATATATTTAGATTTAACCATACACATACTACAAGGTTCACTGCTCTTCTCTGTTTCCTCTCCTCTTCATCATTTATGTACCCTGGGGCCTTGTTCAAATACATTCATTCATCAATTAATGTTGTTCCTTGGGTATTTTTTCTTGAAGGGGAAAGGGGTGAAATATTTCTAGGAATTTTAGCATATGCACAATATAGGACAGATTGGCTAAATTTGGATTCCTGACTTGCAGTCCTTTTTTCTTGTTAGTAGATATCATTCCAGTCTCTAGAACTGCTAAGATGTCTAATGTCAACCTGTTTTTCTTTTATGAATAAATTGTTTACCATTGGAAGCTTTTAATAATTTTTTTCTCCATTCCTAGATATATTTACTAGGGTATTTTTAATTTTATGTCTTTTTCATCAATTCTATTGCACTTCAGTGAACCTTTTTAGTCTGTCAATCTAGTCTCTGCTTGTTTGTTTTGTTCTCCCTCTGGAATTATTATTGCCTCTGGGGTCTTCTGGGTCTACTCTCCAAATCTCTTATCGTTTCTCTCATACTTTTTATACTTGCTTTGTGATTTGACATATTTCTTTCGTTTGATCATCCACTTCATTAGTCAATACTCAAAAGTAGCCACTCCAGTTTGAGGTAAGATAACTAGCACACTTTACCCATCTCCCTAGAAATACAACTATAAAATGTGAACAAAATGCATGGAATACCTATTTGAGGACTCCAAAAAGTAAATAGCAGCAACTGGACTGGGGGAAACACCAAATCCAACATACCACCAAAACAATGGCCAGTTTATTATTTTTTTCTCCTCTGCTACTTCCTGGCTGGAAACCTGGAAGTGAGCACTGTGGCACAGACAGAGAAAGTGCCAGGAGTAAAAAAGGGAACTCCAATACTCAAGGATATGCAGAAATCACCCATCTATATTTTTTCTCTCTTTTCTCCATTCTCTTGCGGCCCAGCCCCTAGGCAATCTGATAGCAGCACTGGCATGGCTGGAAATAGTGACCTGAGGGAGTCAAAACTCTTGGGGAAGGAATCTGTTTTCTCTGTTCATCAGAGCTCTGATCCCAAGAGAGTGGGTCCAATCACCATTGCTTTCTTCCTCTGTCTTCTCACTTACAGGCCCAGAACTGGGCCCAAACACATTCGTGTATGGTAAACAGGGTAACTGAGCCCAATGTTTCCAGCAGGAGTACCAAAAGGGAGAGTCCCAGTGATGAGAGGTACCAGAAAGATCACTGAGAGAAAGAAGCTCAGGAAGGCAACCTCATAAAGCTATTTATGAACTCCAGGACTCATCACTGGGCAGAGCATGCATGGAGCTAACCTTAAGTAGCATACAAAAGATTCTGAAAACTAAACTAACAGAGTACCACTCAGGTAACAGACTACTGAGTGGCACACATTGGGGGCAGATTTGAAATGGCTTTGAAAACTGAATTGACATTAGAACCATGGCAAACATAAGGAGATAAGAACTTTCAGCCTGAACCTAACTTCGCCAATTGCTTCTTAAAACAAAAATATCAACATTCTTCATAAGACTGAAAAAAGACCCAGAGTTTCATGACATTACAAAATGTCCAGGATACAATGCAAAATTACTCTGCATATGAAAAACCATGGACATTTCAACTTGTATGGGAAAAGACAATCAGACAGACAGCAAAGCTGAGGTGACACAGATGTTGGAATTATCTGACAAAGACTTCAAGGTAGCCATTAAAATATGCTTGAGCAAGCAAATGCGAACATAATTGAAACAAATGTTAAAAAAGGAAAGTCTCAGCAAAGAAACAGAAGATATAATTAAGAACCAAATGGAAATTTTAGAACTGAAAAATGTTAAATTATTTTTCATCAAAAATCTAATTTTCATTAAAAACTATTTTTCTGATAGACTAAATTGCAGATTAGAGATGACAGAGGAAAAAGTCAGTGAACCTAAACACAGATCAATTGAAATTACACAATTTAACAACATAGGGTAAAAAGACTAAAAAAAAAAAAGAAGAAAGAAAAGAAAAGAACACAGCCTCAGGGACCTCAGTAACAATTATAAAAGGCCAAATGTCATCAGAGTCCCAGAAAGAAAGAAGAAAGTGGTATGTAAAAAATATTGGACAGAAATAATGGCTGAAAACATCCAAAGTTTGTGGAAAGATATAAATCTGCAAGTTCAAGAAGCAGAATAGACTCTATGATAAACCCAAAGACGTCCATGCTCAGACACATTATAATCAAACTGCTGAAAACTAAAAACAAAGAAAATTTCAAAGCAACCAGAGAGAATGACAAATTACCTATAGAGAAACAAATGATTGAACTAACTGCAGATTCCTTTTCTGAAACCATAGAGCCATCCAGCCTTGTTCTAAAAGAATTTCTAAACAAATTTCTTCAGACAGAAGTGAAGTGATATAGGAAGGAAACTTGGGATATCAGAAATGAAAAGAGAACACCAGAAAAGATACATATCTAGGTAAATAGGCTATTCTTCCCTTTAAAATATGTTTGATGGTTGAAAACAAAAATTGTGACACTGTCCAATGGAGTTTACAATGTATGTAAATCTAATATATAAGACAACAACACATATGGTGGAAGGTAAAGGGTGATAAAGTTTCAATATACCAAATGAAGGAGTAAAATATTGATTCTAAGTAGAAAATGAAGTTAAGTAGGTGTTTTACAATTCCTAGAGCAATAACTAAAAAATACTATACAAAGAGATACAGTCAAAATCACAATAGATAAATTAAAACAGAATATTAAATAATGTTCAAATAACCCAAAAGAAAGCAGGAACGGGTAAATAAAAATGTGAAGCAATCAGTACTTCCATTCACTGCTGATAGGAATGTAAGTTTTTAGAAAACTGTCAGTTTCTTAAAAAGTGAAACATATACCTAGTCATTCCACCGCCAGGTATTCACCGAAGAGAAATAAAAGCATATGCCCATACAAAGACTCGTGCATGAATCTTTAGAGCAACTTTATATGTACTAGTCCCAAAACAACTCAAATGCCCATCAACAAATGAATGGATAACGAGTTATGGTATATCCACAAAATGGAAAACTCCTCAGCAATAAAAAAGAATGGATACACGCAACAGGATGGAGAAATTTCAAAATAATTATTCTGAGTGAAAGAACGCTAAGAAAAAATAATTTCATTTATAAAAAATTCTGAAATATACAAACTAATCAATAGTGACAGAAAGCAGATCGGTAGTTTCCTGGAGTAGAAAGCATGTGAAACAGGGAAAGAAGGGAGAAAGGGATTACAGAGTCTTGATGACATTTTGGGGCTTATGGATGATTGTTATCTTGATTATGGTGATGGTATCAGAAGTGTATATATATGTCAAAACTCATCAAATTGTATACTGTAATGTGCAGTTTAGTGTATATCATTGTACCTCAGCAGAGTTATAAAATAAAAAAGGAGGGTATGGATTATGAGCATTGCATTTTAGTGTTCATGTCTTTGCCTGTAGTCAACGACAAGGAAGAGACTAGGGCAAATGACAGTAGACATCTTCTTTGAATAAAATAGGACTGTATGTTTGTTTAGTTAAGCTAAAATATCATTAAAGAGGGGAATCTTAAAAAAAAACTACCTTAAACAGTTTAACTTAAATATACAAGTAGTCCTTATTTTGCATTGTCTGATACACACGAATTTCA
Source organism: Phocoena phocoena (assembly GCF_963924675.1). NCBI lineage: Eukaryota > Metazoa > Chordata > Mammalia > Artiodactyla > Phocoenidae > Phocoena > Phocoena phocoena. The sequence continues at coordinate 48,128,800 of NC_089221.1, forward strand.
GTTACCATGATTTAGTTAATACCAGACCACGACAACATGGTTCAAATCTCAGTTACCATGGTATATTAACTGTGAGTAAAAAGCGCAGTGTTCAATACTTGCTTTTCAGTCCACAAGATACTATGAAAATAACATGTACATTAAAATTAGTGAGCACTTTGCATGACTTCTTTCAAAGTCTGCAGATGATCACTGTGCATTTGTTATTCAGTTCACACACAGCATTCAGTTTTGTTACCTCTGTGCCCCTGAGATAAACCCACAAGGAATTCCACAAAAATTGATAACTGAATGGGGGAATTGGCAAACATAATTAAAGTGCACAAAAGCAACACAAAGTGATGATACTGGAAGTGAAACTCAAATTGAATGTAAATGGAATTACAAAAGAAATAGCTCACTGCGGGAATGTTGACATTGCTGCCATTTTAGAAACTCTAGATATGCAGACTGAAGAGATCAATGAAGGTGAACTTATCGACATAAATGAGGTAAAGTGTTTGCGATGAAAATGCTGAATATGTCCCAGAAGAAGTGATGCTGGCAGAAATCTTCACATTAAAAGAACTCTCAAGGACATCCCTGGTGGTCCAGCGGTCAAGACTCTGCACTCCCAATGCAGGGGGCACAGGTTCGATCCCTGGTCGGGGAACTAAGATCCTGCATGCCGCACCACATGGCAATAAATAAATACATAAATAAATAAAGAGAACTCTCAGAGATATTTCAAGCCATTGAGAATGTAAAGGATAAAATGTTGGAATCTGACACAAATTTAGAAAGGCGTGTGATAATTAGCCAAGGTAAAGAAAAGATGCTCAACTTGTAAGTTGTACAATGAGAAGACAAGCACTGCTCAAACTACTCTTGACAAGTTTTTTTTTTAAACAAAGAAATATACTTTGGTTCTCATCATTTCTAATATTTTACGTTACACAGATAACTGATAGTGACTTCTAGTGCTTCAAAAAAATTCTTTAAACGTCACAGAACAACTTGAATTTTCCTCACTAATTATTAAGATAACTTTGCATAGGTTTTAGCTTACACTATCAGTTTTATGGATGTGCACTACTATGCAAAGCAAAGACTGTCTGAATATTAGCTAATTTTTTGAAGAAGAATGAAATGTGCTGAACAGAGGGCCATAACATCTTTCTTCCATAAACCATACACATATTATATATAGTCTATGATTTTCAGGGATTGTTAAAATTTGTTTTTTATTTATTAATTTATATATTTTAGTTGGGTGAAAATTTAAGACATATACAATGCAACTGAATATGGAATCTAAGACATATGCAAAGCAATTGAATGTGGAGTCTTTCTTAAGCAATGATTCTCATTTCTAGCTATACATTACAATCAGCTAGGGCGCTTTAAAAAATTCCAGTGTCCTAGACCAATTAGACTAGAATATATGCGGTTGGAACGATAGCATGAGGATTTTTTCCAAATACCCTATGTTATTTTAAATATTCTGGCAAAGTTGAAAAAGACTGTTTCATCTTTTTACACTTTCCCCAAATCTTTTATAATAACTGTCTCAATCATATCTCATTTTGTTTTAAGCCATTTGTTTGCACTATTTCAAAAGTGGTCCATTTAGTTTTATAAGAATAGCAACTTTTGTATTCATACTTCATCAGCTCCCACTAAAATGACATCATCAGAATAATAAATAAAACTAGCATTAATAGGGTTAGGGAGAAATAATGACTTTTGATAAGCACACAAAGCAATTGGTGGGAGAGATGTGCATGGGATTACTAGAGTACAGGTTTGTAACCAGAAATGTTAAGTATGCTTGGGGAATCAATGTTTTACAGAGGAAATGAAATCTATTTAAAGATGGATTAATCTGGCAATTTGGTTAGGAAACCTTCACTGTTTTGAATTTTTATTTCTTCTAATGAAGTAAGAGGTTTAGGTCACAGAATTTTGACTGTGCTAAAGAGCTATACTTAGTTGCTTCCTCAGAGCAAGGACTTTTTGGAATTAAAAGACAACAAGAAACCAAATTTTTCAGACACTCAGTGGTGCACACGATTTACATTATTACTGATATGATAAGACCTCTGGTCATATGAGGGAAAAAAGAATAATGCTGCTTCTTTTCAAAAAAGTACCACTACTGTCACTGATATTAAAGATAATGGACAACGTCACTCATTTTCCAAACTTTACTTCGCTGATCATTAGGGAAGAATTGCAGAACTACTTGATGGAAACAAGCCACATAGTCAAAGCAGACTGACAAATTTAAGCAGACTGACAAATTTTGATACATACAAATTTTGCTTGATTTCTTGCAGTTACTGGAATAAAAAACTCTGGATATGCCTGTATGCTTTTGTTAGAGTGGATGACCTAGCTGAAAAGGAATTACTGTCAACTGTGCACTAAAGGGGGTTGGAGGACAGTAGGAGATGCAACCCCAATCATGCTTAAAACTAACCAAAACATAGTAAAAAAATTAATACTCTCTTATTTAGTTAAAACTGTATGTACTATCTAGAAACATATTTACCCATTCTAAAAGCATAATACTAAAATGTAAGGATAATACACCTTAGAACACAGAACGTCATACAAATTGTGCCAAACCCTCTTCTAGGCAATGGGAATACAGGGTTTTAGAAGACAATATACCAGTAAAAAGATAAGTATATAATACAATTTCAGTGGCAATAAATTGAATGAAGAAAATAGAGCAGAATAATGGGATGGAGAACCATTGAGAGCAAAGGAGGGATTCGGGGGCAGCAACTGACACATTTGATGGCTCCTTCTTCAAACAGTCTTCCCTCAGCATCCATGATACCTCACCACCCTAATTTGCCTTCAATCCCTCTGGTTACTCCTTTTCAGTTCTTCTGCAGTCTCATCTTCTGCCTAACTTTAAGTGTTGGTATTTTTCAGGTTTGTAATCACTGAACTGCTTCTCTCTTCTTACTCCACAAATAGTGCCTGGGTGATCTTATGTCCTCCTCACTTCACGTATCATCTTGCATTAAACAATCTAAATTTCTCCTGAGCATCAAACATATACTATATGCAACTGTGTCCTGCACTCTCCAAGTGAAATCTCCACACGTTCCTTGAAAGCAATATGGGAAAAGTCAATATGAACAAAATTAAAGTAAAACTTGCTCCCTCTTTGGGGAGAGATGTTACCATCATTCACCCTGACATACAAGGCACATAGCTGGGAATCATTGCAGACTTTTCCTTTTTCATCATTCATTATATCCAATTAATCTCCATGGCTGGTTGATTCTATTTCTTAGATTTTTTTCAAATATCTTCACCCTCTTGGCCCCAACTGCCACGTCCCTGGCTCGGGCTTCCATCAACTCTCTCCTTGCAACAGTTACCTAACTTGGCTCCCAATCCTGCTCTCAACTTCAATCCATTCTCTAAGCAGATGACAAAATGCAACAGTTGTCACCTTATTCTCATCTTCTTGCCACTTAACCAAGCATACAAGGCTCTTCCCCATCTAGCCTCCCCTACTTCTCCAGCTTCATCTCTTGTCAATGGCCCTCTCTCCACAATTCTCTGCTCTAGTCATGCTAAACTTTGTTCAATTCCTGGCCTATGCTCCGCCTTTAACATATGCTTGTCACATAGTAACTCACTAAATACGTTGACTAAATGAAAGAACGAATTCTTGGAAGATAGTTATTCCTTGGGAACCGGGGCGAAGGAATAAAGTAAAATGAAAATATCCTCATTTAGATTTATAGCGCCCTCACTCGAGCCCGCGTGCGCACCCACCTGCCTACAGGTATATAAAACCTATCCTATTTTCTCGAGCCACAGAACAGAAGAGAGAGTAAAGCCCAGTTGTGGTGGAGAAAAGTGGTAATGAGGCGGCCAAGTGTTAGGCAAAGCTAACACAGCCATTGGCCCAGATTTTTTTTTTTTTTTTTTGGTGGTACGCGGGCCTCTCACTGTTGTGGCCTCTCCCGTTGCGGAGCACAGGCTCCGGACGCGCGGCCATGGCTCACGAGCCTAGCCGCTCCGCGGCATGTGGGATCTTCCCGGACCGAGGCACGAACCCGTGTCCCCTGCATCGGCAAGCAGACTCTCAACCACTGCGCCACCAGGGAAGCCCCATTGGCCCAGATTTTAACCGGAATATTAGAGAAAAGAATAAGGTTTTCTTTACCTCCGTGTGGACTCCGCTCTCCGAAGGCGAACAGGGTCGTCCAAACCCGCTTGTCGTGCCAACAAAAACCCTAGCATCCCGTTCCTTCACACCTGCTTGCGAACTGGACGGCGCCATGACAGAACACTGAGGCTGGGGTGTAGAGCGGAGTCTCCCATTGGTCAAACATGATGCCACCGGGCCAATGGAGAGCGTCGTTACTTGAGGGTGTACGGAAGGAGGTGGGTGGGACTCCTCTGAGTAGGTGGGCTGGGTCAGCTGCCTGGGCTTTCTCGCTTTGGTCTCGTGGAACCTCGGCAGATTACGGCACGACCCGCGCTGGAGCCGGTGGGAAGGCATGGGTTGGTCTCAGAATTTCTTCCGTGTCTTGTGGAGAGCGCTGTCAAAGGAAGTGAAGGAGCAAGTGGGCACAGACCGGTTCGGGAACAAATACTACTATATCCCAGAGTACAAGAACTGGAGAGGTGAGATGAGAGCTAGGGCAGCGGTTGGGGGGTCGAAAAACGATGTGCGGCACTTGTAATCACCAGAGTACACAACCCGAGTTCGTTCTCCCCACAACCCTCTCTACTCTGGCCGCTGGCTTTAAGACGGGCTGTCGGTGAACGGCCCGGCGGGTGCCCGCCGTCCCTGCGCCGCAGCGCCCGTGTCCTGAGCCCGGCCGCGGCCACGCTAGCGTTGTATCTCCCATCGCCGAGAGCCCAGCCAGCGGAGGACCGCCTCGTCTGCCCCCTTCAGTGTGGGTCCTTGAGGTCGGGCGACGTAGACGGGGACAAGTCCACGGACGTCTTTTACCAAAGGTTCCCGGGAGGGGTAGGGAAGTGCCTTTCCTCCTCCCATGACCCTCTTGCGACCAGGCTGGCGCGGGGTAATTGAAGAGGTGTATTTTGAGCGCCTCCGCTCTCCTCTTTCGTGGTGTTGACCTTTTTCAGTGGCTCCGGCGTTGGCCCCAGGCGTCACCTTCCTCAAGGCCAAAACTGTCAGAAGTAGGGCCATGCACGCTGACTGTATGGAAAAGAGATCCCCGCAAGGCTCCACGTTACCTTTCCCATGAGTTTACACTCCCAAGACCCTGTTGCGCTGACTTGAAGATACAGGGCGCTAACCGTGTTTCTGTGCAGGAATCTTGCGAAGTCTTGATGTTTGGGGAGGTAGGGGCCGTTGCTGGTCTTTGAGATCACACCACGTGGCAGTCGTGGTAAACTCTTCTGTGTTGTTCCAGCGCCGCGATGCGAAAGATCTCAGGCTTTGGGGTCAGAAAGGCATGGGTTAGAATCTCAACTTTGAGATCTAATAACTGAGGGATCACAGACAAAGTATTTGTCCTCCGCAGGTCTCAGTATCCTCACTTGAAAGTTAGAGATAATAATAATAGCAATAATACTGAGAAACACTAAGACCTTTCAAAGTTGTGTTCCATTCATTTCCCGTAACTCTTGACAGAGGGCATTTCTTCTTCGTAGAGCATATGTAAAGGGTATTCCTTGATTTATTACTCAAAATTGTTTTGCCTAGCCCTTTTCTGTAACTTATTTTAATATCTTAGACTTGTTTCCCTAATAAGCATTTAAACTCTATCAGGGCAGGAAATAAGTCTTAAAAGTCCATAAAGAACCTAGAATGGTGGTGAAGTGTTTCTTGACAGAGGAAGCAGAGGGAAAAATGTTTCTTTTCCATAAGTTGTCAGGTAACGTTAAAAAAATACTAAAAACATCAGATTGACCTTTTTAAATTGAAGTATAATTTACATACAGTAACGTTCATCCTTTTTGGTGTATGGTTTTATGATTTTTGACAAATGCATACTCTCATGTATCACGACAATCAAGATATAGAACAGTTCCATCACCCCCAAAAGTCCCTCCTACCCCTTAGTATTTCATTCCCTCACCCTGCCCTTGACAACCACTGATCTGTTTTACGTTCCTACAGTTTTGCCTTTTCCAGAACATCATGTATAATAAATGGAGCTATATTGAATACAAGATGCAGTCTTCTGAGTCTGGTTTATCTCACATGGCATAATGTAGTTGAGATTTATCCATGTATCAGTAGTTCCTTTTTGTTACTAAGTAGTATTCCCTTCCATTATATGGGTTTACCACAGTTTATTTATCTGTTCAGCAGCTGAAGGACATTTAGGTTGTTTCTACTGTTTTTGGTGATTGAGCCTCTGTAAACGTTCACATATAGGATTTTGTGTGAACATAATTTCTCTAGGGTGAACAGCTAGGAGTGGAATTGCTGAGTTGTGGGTAAATGTATATATAACTAACTTTATAAGAAACTACCAATCTGTTTTCCAAACTGGTTGTACAATTTTTCTTTCCTGCCAGCAACACATGAAAGTTCTAGTTTCACATTCTCACCAGCACTTGGTTTTGTCAGTTTTTTTGTTTTTATTTTTATTTTAGCCATTCTAATAGGTAGATAGTGTTATCTCATGGTTTTAATTTTCATTTTCCTAATGACTGAGGATGTTGAGAATCTTTTCATGTGCTTATTTGCCATCCATGAATCTTTGGTGAAGTATCTGTTCAAATCTTTTGACCATTAAAAAAAATTTGTATTAATTTTATTTCATTGAAAATACAGTATCATTAAAGAAAGACTTAAATTAACAAAATCATGTGTATTCTAAAATGGTATAATTTGTGAGTCACAGGTAATGTTTATCTTATAATTTTATTATTATAATACCAAGTTGTTTTCCAAAGTGCTTATGCCAATTTATGCTTCAATTAGCTTGATATTTTGAATCCATGTACTCTTGATTGTGAGAAAATCAGGCTTTTACCAATGATGTAGTAGAATCAATGTATGCTGCTGTCTAATGTCTCTGTGTGTCTCAGTTCTTAGATAATTGAGGGCTGTGGTACAGATGTGTTATACAGTCTATAAGTACCATTACACATTTCATAAGCCTTCTACTATAAAGCAAGGGAAAATATTTTTAGTTTGTTTTCAAGCAAGTTTTCAAAAAATAAGTCATCTAACTTTTCTATTTCCTTGATATGAAAGGTGGTTCTTTAGAGGTCTCCTTGAGTTTTCTTTGAGTTGCATAATTGAACACCATCAATGAAGAGTGTTTAAGAACCCTTTAGAGGAAATTAATTTTTCTTTTAATTCAGTTAATTACTGTGGTGCCAGTCATCAAAGAACTATATTTTCCACATAGGGTTTTATTTAATAAGAGAAAATCTGTTGTTATGTAATTCAAAATAAGTCTTGAGTATTGTCTAGTCAGCTGAATTTAAGTTTAGAACTGTGGAAATTTTAACTTTTTTTAAAAAAGCATATTGGCATTTCAGGATAAAAAGATTATGAGTATAGCATGTACTCGGCATTTTTAATAGCAAAGTGTTGATTGACATCTTTTTATTGAAAGTTTGCTTGCTCTATAGTAGATTATTTAGTAGAAGATTCCTCAAACTTGTTTTAAGTTGTTATTTGCTAATTGACATTGTGAATGTCCAGATTTTGGGGGTGGGGTGAATATTATGCATAATATGCAAAAACACCTGTTTGGAGTATTGTGTTTGGTTCTGGACACCACAGTTTAGGAGAGATGCTTGAAAATCTAGTGTCCAGACAGGGATAGTTATGATGATAAAATTTTCTGGAAATTATATACGTGAGTATTATTATCTGTGAGTCTTGAGGAGGTTTACTTTGAAGAGAAGATTTACGAGGAACTTCAAGTATATGAAAAATCTTGGTATAGAAAAGGATTAGGCTTGGGACTTAACTGGTGGCCCAGAGGTTAAGAATCTGCTTTCCAATTCAGGGGATGCAGGTTCAATCCCTGGTTGGCAAACTAAGATCCCACATGCCACAGGACAACTAAGCCCGTGCACTTCAACTACTGAGCCCCTGTGCCACAACTAGAGAGCCCAAGTGCCGCAACTACAGAGCCCACACACCGCAACTAGAGAGAAGCCTGCACACCACGATGAAAGATTCAGCATGCCGCAACTAAGACCCGATACAGCCAAATTTTAAAAAAGATAAAAGGAAAGGATTAGGCTCATCTGTATAGCCTTTTAACTCAGAACTTAGATCAGAGGGTAAATGTTTACCTTTTTATAAGAAGCAACTTTCAGACTGTTAGGGCTGTGCTAGAAAAAGAAGAGGGTGCCTTACGTTTGATTGTAGCTGGGAGAATTTAGGGAGATAAGTAGCTGGAAACATTTGATCAGCAGCTTGAAGGATAAATACGATTTCATAAAGAGTGGTAGAAAAGTATTTCTGGTTGGCACCTGGAAGGGATAGGAAATACCACAGAGATTAGTAGGTAGTCCCATGTGGGTAGACTTAAGAGTAGAAGAACAATAGAAGCTGTTCTAGTGAGGGGATAGACAAGGTCAGATTATAAAAGGCCTTGTATAGGTTTGAAATTTATGCTTCATTCTGTAGGTGGTAGGTAGCCATTGAAAGCTTTTCAACAGAGAAAAGTTTGTGTCATAATTAGAGCTATTAGAGAAATGACTCTGGAAGCCCTGGGAAAGATGAGCTAGAGGGGAAAGGGAGGGAACTAAAATTCTGTTAGGTGGGAGCATCGCTAGGTTTACCGTGATCCTGGATAGAGATCTATTTGGACTGAAGTGATGGAAAGAAAAGTTTGATTTGACAAAACTTTTGGACTTGGTAATGAATTGGACTGTTAGAAGGGGAACGAAAAGAGGAGAGGCCAAAGTTGATTTTATTGTTTTAATTCTGGAGAACTGGTGGATGGTAGTGTACCGATTCATGCAAATAGAGGCTATAAGGGACTAATGCAAATGGAGAAGCAGGGCTTAGGCTTGGCTTGGTGGAAGAGTAAATAGAATTTGTTGCTTATAACAGGGCAACTGTATAATCAGGCAATTGTATACTCAGATCTGCAGTTCCAAAGATGTCAGTGATTAAAATACAAATTTGGAAGCCATCTTAATAGAGGTGATCACTAAAACTGTAGGGATAGTTGGATTCAAGCAGGGAAAGAATAATAATAACATGATATTAAGAGACAGGTATTTGGGGGCTTCCCTGGTGGTGCAGTGGTTGAGAGTCCACCTGCCGATGCAGGGGACACGGGTTCGTACCCCGGTCTGGGAAGATCCCACATGCTGTGGAGCGGCTGGGCCTGTGAGCCCTGGCTGTTGAGCCTGTGCGTCCGGAGCCTGTGCTTCGCAACGGGAGAGGCCACAACAGTGAGAGGCCCGCGTACCGCAAAAAAAAAAAAAAAGGAAAAAAAAAAGAGACAAGTATTTGGGAACCCTGCCATTTCAGTGGCTTCCTGTTACCTGAGAATAAATCCAAACTACCTGGCTGGCATTCATGACCTTTGAGTCCATCTTGAATGTGATACTTGTTTTTAGTCTAATCTTTAGATCAATGGTTTTATAACAAGCCTAGATATTTATGCTATTAGGAGAGCTCAAACCTGAAAGCTTACATGATTTCCTATCAGGGAGTTGAATCAGATAGTATTTAATTTTCAGCATTCAAAAAATAGCGTTAAAATTAATTGAATGTAGTTATTTAAGAGTTGCATCTAGTCTGTAACATTGATGTTCCAAAAATGGAATCGGCTGGGGGCAAGGCAGGGATATCAGTGGACCGTAGGTAACAGCGATGCTTTCTTTTAGAATTCAGGACAAATATTTCATCAAACATGGTAGATTTATTTTTGGAACACATTTTAAAAAATTGTATAACCTTCATTTAGGCTTTTTGTATTGAATTGTTTACACTAGGCTACTGCCAGTGATTTTCAAACTGTTCACAGTTTAATAATTATAAAATAAACCTATTCAAGTTCCAGCATTTTATTAGAAAATCTTACATGCTAAAAGATTTTTTTCATTTTATGCTCAGTTTTTAAATGAGGCATTATTTGTACATTTATAGAAATTGTGAGCAAGGAAAAATCTGTGCTAAGATTTTAATGAAAGCATTATTGCCAAATTATATTTTCTATACTTTCTATATTTATATGAGTGTGTTTAGATTCACATATATCTAGATTATCAGTGTGTCAGACACGTTGTTTATAATAATATTTCCTGAATTTTACATTTCATGCTTTTTGGTTAAAAGAAAAAAAAAAGATGGCCTTTGAGCATGGCATTTCCAAACACTCTTGGGAAGCCAAATCAGAAAAGGTATAAACCGCACTTTAAAGGTGATCATTTAATATTGAGGTCTGTCAATCTAAGATTGAATTTTGTTTAAAATTGCAGGTTATTTTATATCATTTCTATGTGCTTCCTTTTTTAAAAAATTAGTTGGATTTTACCTTTTTCTAACCTGACAATCATTTGTTTTATTTATTTATCCATTTATCTTTAACTATTGAATTAAGAAATATTTCAAACATAAAAAATAGAATGATAAACCGCCACGTACCCATCACTCACTTTAAACAGTTATCAACTCATGGTTAAATTTTATTTTCTCCACACCCTGCCACCCAACTCTCCTCTTATTTTAAAGCAAATACCAAACATCGTGTCTATTTACCTGTAAACATTTTCAGTATATATCCCTTGAACACAGACTCCTTTTTTAAAATATAACAATAACACCATCATCACATATAGAAATCAAAAATTCCTTAATATCATCAAATATTCTGTCCATATTCCCTTGATTGTTCTATAAAATGCTCTTATTTATTGGTTGATTTGTTTACTTAGTTTTGCAGTCGGTATAAATTGACCTCCAAACAAAATCTTTACATCATGATCACTAATATGGTTTTTTTTGTTTTTAATTTATTTAGTTATTTTTGGCTGCATTGGGACTTTGCTGCTGGGTGCCAGCATTCTCTAGTTGCGGTGAGTGGGGGCTACTCTTCATTGCAGCCCGCGGGCTTCTCATTGCAGTGGCTTCTCTTGTTGCGGAGCATGGGCTCTAGGCGTGTCGGCCTCAGTAGTTGTGGCGCGTGGGCTTCAGTAGTTGTGACTCGCAGGCTCTAGAGCACAGGCTCAGTAGTTGTGGCACATGGGCTCAGTAGTTGTGGCTCGTGGGCTGTAGAGCGCAGGCTTGGTAGTTGTGGCGCACAGGCATAGTTGCTCTGTGGCATGTGGGATCTTCCCGGACCAGGGCTCAAACCCATGTCCCCTGCATTGGCAGGCGGATTCTTAACCACTGCGCCACCAGGGAAGTCCACTAATATGTTTTTTAAGTCTCTTGTAGTTTATAGGTTTCCTCTTTATGTTGTTTTTGCTCTATCTCTCTCACACACACACCCCTGCTTTTTTGGGAGTGGGTGTTAACAAAAAGTTACTTTTTTTTTTTTTAATGGCATTAATCCATTCATGTTTGTTGTAAGAAGTGGTATATTTCATCTTTGGTCATCTTATTTTTTATGCTTTGTTATTTATGTCTTCTTATCCCTACCTTTTTAGATGTCTTTTGTAGTATAGCCCTCATTTTACTTGACCTTGGCTGTACTAAGTGAGACCTGAGTGAATGCTACAGGCCTGTGGCTTCCTATAGGGTTCTGGTAGAATTTCTCTGGGAGAACTGTACTCAGAACTCAGGATGTCTTCACTTTCATCCCCTGCAAGTGGGAATCTTAAGAATGTCAGTATCAGGTCAGAGTTGTAGTTGCCTATGAGAAATAGGGAAGGGGCTCATTGGGATACTTAGCACATACTATTGTTTGGAGCCTTTTAAAAAAGATCTTATTTTGTGACGTCTTACAAGCTCTTCACATCAGTGATAACTAGGCCTTCCTGTTAGGAGCACTGATGGCATGCCCAAATTCCTTTGACTTGACCCTTACCATTTATTTGCCCCTTGCTCTCATACTTGCTGCTCTAAGATTGGGGTTTTCTCAGTACTTCTTTTTGGAAAAACCCATAGAAATTCTTTCCAGTGTGTCCTGTTATGTCTGTGCTGATTTACAGACCAGTCAGCATTGTTGGTTTTGCCTTCCATTCGTCTTGTACCATTCACTAGTTTTCTCATGTGACAAATATTTATTCAGCACTGCTTTATGCAGAACATATCTGTTTTATGTATTTCAGGTCTATTGGCTTCAGTTTCTCACCTTTTGATGTTTAACTGTATCACTTGTCCAGTTTAGCTGCATCCTATATTCTTTAATAAAGTCAATAGGATTTGGGAAGATAAATGAGGTAAACATAAATCAATGGCAATTTTAAACTGAAGTTTACATATTTAATTTGTAACACAAATTAGCAACACATTTTTTCCTCCATTTTGTTCTCAATTCACGATAGCCTCCAGTCTTTTTAGCAGTACTTCCATTAATGATAGCTGTCATTCATCGAGTGTTAACTGATTAGTTCATGTCTTTACAGCAGCCATATAACTAAGGATTATTATCCTTATCTTAAACATGAGGTGTTTGTTTCATTTTGAATACATAAATGAACTTTATGTGTATGTGCCGGGTACAGAGTAGGTACTCAAAAAATAGCTGTTCAATGAACTGAGATATTTATGGACCCAGAATTATAAAAGCAAAAACAAAGCAAGATTTTTTTTAAATGTAGGAAATGATGTAGTTTTATAAAATCTTAAAACAGTGATTAAGGCATATTTTTCTTTTTATTTATTATAAATGGGCCAAATTATTCTTCAGGGATTGAAATATTCTCATTAGAAATAAGACTGTCTTTTCCATAACTTTTCTAGTGTGGTTCCAGTTTGAACTTAGCTTAGTTGCAGGCATCAAACTTCTGTTAAAATACCGAGTCATGGGCTTCCCTGGTGGCACAGTGGTTAAGAATCCGCCTGCCAATGCAGGGGACACGGGTTCAAGCCCTGGTCCTGGAAGATCCCACATGCTGCGGAGCAACTAAGCCCGTGCGCCACAACTACTGAGCCTGCGCTCTAGAGCCTGCGTGCCTAGAGTCTGTACTCCGCAACAAGAGAAGCCACTGCATTGAGAAGCCTGTGCACTGCAACAAAGAGTAGCCCCCACTCGCTGCAACTAGAGAAAGCCCCCACACAGCAACGAAGACCCAACGCAGCCAAAAATAAATAAATAAAATAAATAAGTTTAGGGCTTCCCTGGTGGCGCAGTGGTTGAGAGTCCGCCTGCCGATGCAGGGGACATGGGTTCGTACCCCGGTCCGGGAAGATCCCACATGCCGCGGAGCGGCTGGGCCCGTGAGCCATGGCTGCTGAGCCTGCGCGTCCGGAGCCTGTGCTCCGCAACGGGAGAGGCCACAACAGTGAGAGGCCCACGTACCACAAAAATAAATAAATAAATAAATAAATAAATAAATAAATAAATAAGTTTATTTAAAAAAAATACTCCAAAAGATACCCAGTCATATTTTTTTCCTTTCAGGATGAATGAATCATCATCTGATAATTCAAAACCTGTATCATCCAACTGTTAATGTGTGATTATAGAGCTGCATTGTTTTATGTTTTTTTTAACATCTTTATTGGAGTATAATTGCTTTACAATGGTGTGTTAGTTTCTGCCTTATAACAAAGTGAATCAGCTATACATATACATATATCCCCATATCTTCTCCCTCTTGCATCTCCCTCCCACCCTCCCTAACCCACCCCTCTACATGGTCACAACGGACCGAGCTGATCTCACTGTGCTATGCTACTGCTTCCCACTAGCTATCTATTTTACATTTAGTAGTATATATAAGTCCATGCCACTCTCTCACATCATCCCAGCTTACCCTTCTGCCTCCCCATGTCCTCAAGTCCATTTTCTACGTCTTTATCTTTATTCCTGTCCTGCCCCTAGGTTCATCAGAACCATCTCTCCCTTTAGATGCCATATATATGTGTTAGCATACAGTATTTGTTTTTCTCTTTCTGACTTACTTCACTCTGTATGACAGACTCTAGGTCCATCCACCTCACTACAAATAATTCAGTTTTGGTTCTTTTTATGGCTGAGTAATATTCCATTGTATATATGTGCCACATCTTTATCCATTCATCTGTCGATGGACATTTAGGTTGCTTCGTGTTCCATCTATTATAAGTAGAGCTGCAGTGAACATTGTGGTACATGACTCTTTTTGAATTATGGTTTTCTCAGGGTATATGCCCAGTAGTGGGATTGCTGGGTCATATGGTAGTTCTATTTTTAGTTTTTTAAGGAACCTCCATACTGTTTTCCATAGTGGCTGTATCAATTTACATTCCCACCAACAGTGCAAGAGGGTTCCATTTTCTCCACACCCTCTCCAGTATTTATTGTTTGTAGATTTTTTGATGATGGCCATTTTCACCAGTGTGAGGTGATACCTCATTGTAGTTTTGATTTGCATTTCTCTAATGATTAGTGATGTTGAGCATCGTACCATGTGTTTGTTAGCAATATGTATATCCTCTTTGGAGAAGTGTCTATTTAGGTCTTCTGCCCATTTTTGGTTTGGGTTGTGTTTTTTTTTTTGATATTGAGCTGCATGAGCTGCTTGTAAATTTTGGAGATTAATCCTTTGTCAGTTGCTTCATCTGCAAATATTTTCTCCCATTCAGAGGGTTGTCTTTTTTTTTTTTTTGTGGTACGTGGGCCTCTCACTGTTGTGGCCTCTCCTGTTGCAGAGCACAGGCTCTGGACGTGCAAGCTCAGCAGCCATGGCTCACGGGCCCAGCCGATCCACGGCATGTGGGATCTTCCCGGACCGGGGCATGAACCCGTGTCCCCTGCATCGGCAGGCGGACTCTCAACCACTGCGCCACCAAGGAAGCCCTGAGGATTCTCTTTTTGTCTTGTTTATGGTTTCCTTTGCTGTGCAAAAGCTTTTAAGTTTCATTAGGTCCCATTTGTTTATTTTTGTTTTTATTTCCATTTCTCTAGGAGGGGGGTCAAAAAGGATCTTGCTGTGACTTATGTCATAGAGTGTTCTGCCTATGTTTTCCTCTAAGTGTGTCTGGTCTTACATTTAGGTCTTTAATCCATTTTGAGCTTGTTTTTGTGTATGGTGTTAGAGAATGTTCTAATTTCATTCTTTTACATGTAGCTGTCCAGTTTTCCCAGCACCACTTATTGAAGAGGCTGTCTTTTCTCCATTGTATATTCTTGTCTCCTTTATCAAAGATAAGGTGACCATATGTGCGTGGGTTTATCTCGCTTTCTATCCTCTTCCATTGATCTATGTTTCCATTCTTGTGCCAGTACCATACTGTCTTGATTACTGTAGCTTTGTAGTATAGTCTGAAGTCCGGGCGCCTGATTCCTCCAGCTCCATTTTTCTTTCTCAAGATTGCTTTGACTATTCGGGGTCTTTTGTGTATCCATACAAATTGTGAAATTTTTTGTTCTAGTTCTGTGAAGAATGCCATTAGTAGTTTGAAAGGGATTGCATTGAATCTGTAGATTGCTTTGGGTATTATAGTCATTTTCATAATGTTGATTCTTCCAATCCGAGAACATGGTATATCTCTCCATCTGTTTGTATCATCTTTAATTTCTTTCATCAGTGTCTTATAGTTTTCTGCATACAGGTCCTTTGTCTCCTTAGGTAGGTTTATTCCTAGGTATTTTATTCTTTTTTTCGTAATGGTAAATGGGAGTGTTTCCTTAATTTCTCTTTCAGATTTTTCATCATTAGTGTATAGGAATGCAAGAGATATCTGTGCATTAATTTTGTATCCTGCTACTTTAGCAAATTCACTGATTAGCTCTAGTAGTTTTCTGTTAGCATCTTTAGGATTCTCTATGTATAGTATCATGTCATCTGCAAACAGTGACAGCTTTACTTCTTCTTTTCCAATTTGGATTCCTTTTATTTCTTTTTCTTCTCTGATTGTTGTGGCTAAACCTTTCAAAGCTATGCTGAATAATAGTGGTAAGAGTGGACAACCTTGTCTCGTTCCTGATCTTAGAGGAAATGGTTTCAGTTGGCTGTGGGTTTGTCATATATGGCCTTTATTATGTTGAGGTAGGTTCCCTCTATGCCTACTTTCTGGAGGATTTTTATCGTAAATGGGTGTTGAATTTTGTTGAAAGCTTTTTCTGCATCTATTGAGATGATCATATGGTTTTTTCCCTTCAGTTTGTTAATATGGTGTATCACATTGATTGATTTGTGTATATTGAAGAATCCTTGCATTCCTGGAATAAACCCCACTTGATCATGGTTAATGATCATTTTAATGTTCTGTTGTATTCTGTTTGCTAGTATTTTGTTGAGGATTTTTGCATCTATGTTCATCAGTGATATTGGCCTGTAGTTTTCTTTCTTTGTGACATCTTTGTCTGGTTTTGGTATCAGGGTGATGGTGGCCTCGTAGAATGAATTTGGGAGTGTTCCTCCTTCTGCTATATTTTGGAAGAGTTTGAGAAGGATAGGTGTTAGCTCTTTAGAGCTGCATTGTTTTTGATGATGTCACTTCAACTTATTTGTATTTAGTGTTTAAATACACTGAAAACCATAGTTAATTGGTATTCAATTAAAACATAGTTATTAAAAGTCAGAAAAATAAAATAGTCAGAATTATTAAGTAAGGTGTATCTTTTTTCAGTGAGTAATTGGAAGCTTATGATATATAGTTCTTTAGAATGTGATTTTGCTCTAACATTTGGGAAATATTTTTCCAGCAGGTGGCAGCATTGTCTTGAAAAACGTAGCTTGCCAGTTTATTAAATATTTTTGAGCCAGTTTGAGGAAAGAATCTTTCCTTTAAAATAATTGAATTTACATTTTTTCTTCCAAATAAACCCAGCACTACTGCTTTATAAAATGCTAGTCATAAGACAAGGATTTCAAAATGACGCTATGGATTACTCCTAGTCAGTAATGCAGTGATAAAAGTGACAGTTATGTTTTGAAGAATCGACCAAAATTTTAAAAGATCATACATATAATTTTTCTAACAGTAAGTAATATTCTGTCTTGAGTTATCGGAGATAACATAATATAATCATAACCATGGACACCATCAAATTCATAGAACATCCTAAAATGTTTTATGATTTTACTTAAACCATGCCTTCTGTTTAGGAATACCTGAAAAAAGTTGAACTTCTTTTAAAATCCTTTGTTGAATATAAAATAATAAAAATGGTTAATTTTTTACATAGGTTATCTTAATGTTCTCTGAATGTTGGAATTTTCATTTTCTTATCTTCATTTTAAAATTTCATTTCTTAATTGTGTTTTCCTCTGAGATTATTTCAATCGCTTATTGAACTTCCTTAGTTTGTGTGTGTATGCATGCATGTACTTAAACACTTAATTGTATTTTGGTGAGGGGAAAATATCAACATTTTCCCTGTAGTCCTTGATTGCATTCCTGTCTCATACCAGTGGAATCACATCAGAGTCATACTTTCGTCCAAGAGAGAAACAGGAGCATGAAATTATTCACAGTCATACAGGCAATCCTTTATACTGTCTTTAAGAATTTAAGGAACCATAATCTTCAATTCTGCCTTTCCCTGCCAGGGAAATATGGGACCTTTTGATCAGAAATGGAAACCAATAATGAATGAGTGACTAAGCTAGTTATATCTATTTCTGAGTGAGGCTGAAAATGTTTCATGTAAGAGAAAAAGAGTTATTGTCCTTCTTTGCTTTGAGTATCTCATAATTGCTTTATATTAAGAGTAGTAATGTCAGGCTTCCCTGGTGGCGCAGTGGTTGAGAGTCTGCCTGCCGATGCTGGGACAGGGGTTCCCATAGTGCCCAAGTCTGGGAAGATCCCACATGCCATGGAACGGCTGGGCCCGTGAGCCAGGGCCACTGGGCCTGCGCGTCTGGAGCCTGTGCCCCGCAACGGGAGAGGCCACAACAGTGAGAGGCCTGTGTACCACAAAAAAAAAAAAAAAGAAAAAAAAAAGTAGTAATGTCAATAACAGCAATCACTGTAATTAGTATTATTAAATCCTGTGAATTAGACACTATTCCTAGCACTTGTCATGATTCACTGTATTTGCGGAAGAATTACAACAAATGAAAAATAATATATCTAGTATTGATTTGTCAAGGTCATTTAGTGGTGAGCTCCATTTGTGTTCATCATTGAACCCAAGTTGCTCTGTCCAGGTAAATCAGTTGAAACTATTACTTTTCTTACTTAGCCCTCTCACTTTCCAAAGTACTACTCAGTTCAGCAGTTCATTTTTGCTGCTATTTGGAGACTGTATAAGTGTTAGTTACTCTACAAGAATTACAAAATCAAAAGAGGAGATCAAGATGTTGGAGTAGAAGGACATAGGACTCACCTCTTCCACGAACACATCAAAAATACATCTACGTGTGGACAAATTTTCACTGAAAACTAACTGGAGAGTAGCAGAAAGACTCCTGTACAACCAGGGCTGTAAGAAAGATCCACACAGAATTGGGCAGGAAGGGAAGAGAGGTGAGAGGGTTGGGACCTGTGCCCCTGGGAGGGGACTCAGAAGAGGAGATCCTTGGGAATGAGTGGTTCAAGCCATATTTGGGGTGCACCAGTCCTAGGGTCTGACAATGGGAAGCTCAGTCCCCTTGGCCAGTTGGATGGGCAGTGGGACTAACAGGAGGGCTCTTGGAAGCTTGGACTCTATTTGTGAGGAGCGCACATATGCTTGCTTACTCCTGAAACAGGGCAGACTGAAACTGCCTTGGTCACTGGCCGGTTTCCCATGACTCTCCTGGCATATGCCCCAGCCTGAGCTGAGCGATTGCTATAGCCCTGCTTGCTCCATGATGCAGCTCCACATTGGGGTGAGGGCTGCCATAGTTGAGGGGAGAGCTCGGATATGAGGCACAAAGGTGGCTCAGACCTGTAGTGGCTTCTGAGCAGGGCAGGGGCAGCCATTGTGGGCACTTACACAAGCAGTGCATCAGAAGCAGTCTGGGACTCTGACTTTGGCTGGACTGCCACAGCCCATGCCCCCAACCCACTGATTGCTAGCACCTGCCCCACCTGCTCAGTGGCACAGCTCCCTGCCACGGCAAGGGCTGCAGCAGCTGAGGAAGAGCTCAGCTGTGAGGGACAAATGCTGTTCAGACCTGAAGTAGCATCTGAGCAGGGCAGGGACAGCCGTTACTGATTGCTTACACAGGGAGCTCATCAGAAGCTGTCTGGGTTGCTGACTGCAGCTGGGATCAACACAGCCCATGCCTAGACCTACACTAAGGGCCTGTACCAGCCCCTCTCTCTCCAGCACTGCTCACCTCTGGGCCGAGGGTGCTGGTACTGGGAGGGAAAAGAACACACACTTAAAGGGAATGGAGGCAGCTCAAACCTGACCCTCAGGGCTTCTGCTTCAGCAGCTTGGGACCCATGACCCCCAATAGAGTGGTTTTGGATCCTAACCAAAGGAGAAGCCCCAGCTCTCACTTGGCTCTCTAGCACCTCTATCTCCAGTGCCACCTCCTCCCAAGGTGAGTGCTGCCAGCTAGCCCTGGGGAAAGATGTGACTTGTGTTCACATCAGACCCAGCTCTCCCACCAAAGCCACTGGGCACATGCAACATGTATAGGGATGTTCCTATACAAGGACACTACTTTAAGATTGAAATATCTAACTTTTCCACCTAATTTCATAGAGACAAAGAAAGTTAAGCAAAATGAGAGGATAGGAATTTGTTTCAATTGAAAGAGCAAGAGAAAACCCCTGAAAAAAAAACCAATGATACAGAAATAAACAATTTATTAGATAAAGAGTTCAAAGCATTGGTAATAAGAATGCTAACTGAATTAGGGAAAAGAGTAGATGAACACAGCGAGAATTTTAGCAAGGAACTAGACGATATAAAAAAGAACCAGTCAGAACTGAAGAATACAGTAACTGGAATGAAAAACATACTAGAAGGAATTAACAGCAGATTAGGTGATACAGAAGAATATATAAGTGATCTGGAAGACAGAATAATGGAAATCACCCAATCAGAACAGCAAAAGAAAGATAAAATTTAAAAAATGGGAACAGTTTAAGGGACCTCTGAGACAACATCAGGCATACCAACATTTGCATTAAAGGGTTCCTAGAAGGAGAAGAAGCAGAGAAGGGGGCTAAAAATGTATTTAATGAAATTATGGCTGAAAATTTCCCAAATCTGAAGAAGGAAAAAATATCCAGTTAGAGGAATCACAGAGGATCCCAAACAAGATGAATCCAAACAGGTGCACACATATCTTAATTAAAATGACAACAGTTAAAGAGAGAAGTTTAAAGGCAACAAGAGAAAAACAGAGTTATATACAAGGCAGGCCTGAAGGGAGTGGCATGATATATGAAAAGTGCTAAAAGGGAAAAAACTGCAACCTGGGATTCTCTAGCCATCAAGATTATCATTTGGAATTGAAGGAAAGATAAAGAACTTTTCAGAGAAGCAGAAATTAAAAGAATTCATCAATACTAAACCAACCCTAAAAGAAAGGTTAAAGGGTATTCTCTAAGTGGAAAAGAAAAGACTATAGCAAGGAGTAAGTATCTATAGGAAAGGCAAATCCCAATAGGAAAGGCAAATACATAGTAAAGGATGAGGATCAACCAAGTAAGTAAGCTAGTACAAAAATTAAAAGATAAAAAATTGTAAAACCAACTGTAACTACAATATTCAGTAGAGGGAAACGTGAAGATGTAAAATATGACATCAAAAACACAAAATATAGGGAGTAAAAAATGTAGATCTTTTAGAATGTGTTTGAACTTATCTGCATGTTTAAAACAAGTAGATATAGTTAGAAATCAAAGTATATGAATCCCATCGTAACTGCAAATCAAAAACCTACAATAGATATACAAAAACGAGAGAGAAAGAAACAGAAGCATAACACTAAAGAAAATCATCAAACCACAAGGGAAGAAACCAAAAGAAGAAAACAACAGAGAACACAAAAACAACCAGATAACAAGTAACAGAATGGCAATAAGTACGTGCCTATCAATAATCACTTTAAATGTCAATGGACTAAATGCTCCAATCAAAAGACATAGAGTGGCTGATTGGATAAAATGACAAGACACATTTATATGATGCTTGCGTGAGATTAACTTCAGAGATAAAGACACACACAGACTGAAAGTGAGGGGATGGAAAAAGATATTTCATCAAAATGGAAATGACAAGAAAGCAAGGGTAACAATACTCATATCAAAGTAGACATTAAAGTCTATAACAAAAGACAAAGAAGGGTATTATATAAGATAAAGGGATCAATCCAAAAAGAGGATATAACATGTATGCAGCTAGTACAGGAGCACCTAAATATATAAGCAAATATTAACAGACATAAAGTGAGAAATTGACAGTAATACTGTAATAGTAGGGGCCTTTAACACCCCACTTACATCAATGGGCAGATCATCCAGACAAAATCAATAAGGAAAATGGTCTTAAATGACCCTTTAGACCAGTTGGACTTAATCAGTATCAACAGGACATTCCATCCCCAAGCAGCAGAATGCACATTCTTTTCAAGTGTACATGGAACATTCTCCATTTAGATCACAGGGTAGGTCACAAAATAAGCCTCAACAAATTTAAGAGAATAGAAATTATATCAAGCATTTTTTCTGAAAACAATGGTGTAAAACTAGAAATCAAGTACAGGAAGAAACATCGGAAAAGTATAAACATATGGAAACTAAAACAACATGCTATTTAAAAACCAATGGTTAAATGAAGAAATCAGAAAATACCTCAAGACAAATGAAAATGGAAACACAACTTTCCAAAATATATGGGATGCAGCAAAAGCAGTAAGAGGGAAGTTTATAGTCATACAGGCCTTCCTCAAGAAGCAATAAAAATCTCAAACAACTGAACCTACCATCTACAGAAATTAGAAAAAGAAGAATAAGTAAAGCCCAAAATGAACAGAAGGAAGGAAAATATAAAGAGGAGAGAGGAAATAAATAAAATAGAGACCAAAAAAAAAAAAAAAACCCAAGAGAAAAGATCAATGAAACCAAGAGGTGTTTTTTTGAAAAGCTAAGCAAAATTGATAAACCTTTAGCTAGGCTCATCAAGAAAAAAAGAGAGTGGGCCCAAATAAACAAAGTAAGAAATGAAACAGGAGAAATAATAACCAATATTATAGAGATACAGAAAAAAATAAAAGAGTATCACCAACAGTTGTATGCCAACAAATTGGACAATGTCGAAGAAATGGACAAATTCCTGAAATATACAGCCTTCCAAGACAGAATCAGGAAGAAATAGACAATCTAAACAGACCCATCATTAGTAGTGAGACTGAATTTTTAACTAAATAAAAAACCAAACAGAAGTCTGAGATTTGATGGTTTCACAGGGAAATTCTACCAAACATATAAAGAAAAGCCAATACCTATTCTCTCAAACTGCTCCAAAAAATTGAGAAGCACTCCCAAATTCATTCTGTGGGGCCATCATTAACCTGATACAAAAATCACACAAAGACACTACAGAAAAAGAACATTACAGGAGAATGCCTCCGATGAATGTAGATGTAAAAATTCCCCCCCAAAATATTAGCAAATTGTATTCAGTAATAAATAAAAAATACACACCACAGTCAAGTGGGGTTTATTCCAGGGAGACAAGGATGGTTCAATATTTGCAGACCAATCAGTGGTCTGCCACATTAACAAAAGGAAGGATAAAAATCACATGATCATCTCAACAGATGCAGGAAAAGCATTTGACGAAATTCAACATCCATTCATGATGTAAACACTCATCAAAGTGGGCATAGAGGGAACATATCTCAACACAATAAAGACCCATTTATGACAAACTCACAGCTAATATCATACTCAACAGTGAAAAGCTAAAAGTCTTTCCTCTAAAATAAGGAATGAGACAAGGATGCCCACTCTCACCACTTCTATTTAAAATAATACTGGAAGTCCTAACCACAGCAGTCAGAGAAGAAAAAGAAATAAAAGGCATCAAATTGGAAGAGAGGGAGTAAAATTGTCACTATTTGCAGATGACATGATACTACACATAGAAAACCCTAAAGTCTCCACCAAAAAACTACTAGAACTAGTAAATGAAAGTTGCAGGATGCAAGATTTATACACAGAAATCTGTCACTTTTCTATACACTAATAAACTATCAAAAAGAGAAAGCAAGAAAAAAAAAGAGAAAGCAAGAAAACAATCTGTTTAAAATCACACCAAAAAGAATAAAATACCTAGGAATAAACTTGACAAAGGAGATGGAAGACCTACACTCTGAAAACTATACAACATTGATGAAGGAAATTGAAAACGATACAAAGAAATGGAAAGATACCCTGTGTTCTTGGATTGGGAGAATTAATATTGTTAAAATGTTCAGACTACCCAAAGCAATCTACAGGTTCAGTGCAATCTCTATCAAAATACCCATGACATTTTTCACAGAACTGGAACAAGTAATTCTAAAATTTATATGGAACCACAAGAAACCCTGAATTGCCAAAGCAATCTTGAGAAAAAAAGAACAGAGCTGGAGGTATCACACCCCCGGACTTCAGATTAGACTACAAAGCTGTGGTTATCTCATTTCTTTTCTTGCAGTGCTTCTGCTGCTTTTTTCTCTTAAGCAGCAGCAGCAGAATAAAGAGAAAAGTAGTCCATTTGAGAGTATAAAAGCCCTTGAGATGGTTTTACTTTAAACCTAAGAGATTTCTTGTCATTTTACCTCTAAAATTTGATTTTCTTTTTCTAAGATGTTATTTCTGAAGCCTCCCTTTTTGCTTTTGAAATTAACCTATATTTAGTGACTGTTCTTAGCAGTGTCTTTTAAAAAAGAAAAAAATCAGATATATTGTTTTATGCCTATATGCCATCTAGGGAGACAGATGGTATAATAGGAGGAGAAATGGGCAGTTCATAAGACTAGAACCACCTCTCACCACTTTCATTCATCTCTTTAATAGTCATTGAATATTGTTTATGTATCAGGCATTTACTAGAAGTGTGTGTTTAAAACAGACCTTATTTCTTAGAAATGTTATTTTCATAAATTTTCTTATCATATTTCTGTTAAGATCTAGTTTCTAATCAAATATTTTGACTAATTAATGATCAAAATCATAAAATAATACAGTACAATCAAATATAGGCATTCTTAAAACTGAAAATGCTTTTCCTTAAGGATTGGAGATTACTATATATTGTCAGTGAAAGTCAAAAGTAAAATTATGAGCCAGTGAGAAGGTGTTAAATGTAGAAGTGAGATATTTAAATTTTATGTACAATTTAATACAACTTTTTAAAACAACAAACTTTTATCAAAGCTAGAGCATATGCAGAATACTTAAAGTCTATGGTAAAATTTATGCAGATGCAGGAAATGTACCTTTATTAAGCAGTCTCTCTCATATAATTGTATTTTATTAATGACCTGAATTATGGAATAACATATGATAAATATCATAAAATATTTGGAACACATCATTAGTAGACATTCACCTCACATGTATTTTCTAAAGTATTCTTACCCTCAAGACTTCTTTTGACCACTCAACCATTTGTACCAAAGATAAGTGCTTTCTGGTAAGATAGTACACTCATCTCTAAATCCATTACTAATAGAGACACCTATATTTTTCCTTCATGACTCTTACAAAGGTATTTTCCTCCTCTGAATCTTAGATTCACTTGCTTGGTCTTTACATTTTCCACATGAGAGCACTGACTGTGCATTTTTAGTTTTCCAAAGAGTAACTGAAAAATAATCTAGCATAATTTATATTAAAAAGTATTTTTAACTTAAATAATTCCTGGATTTTTTTCTTTTCTATCTCTGTTTAACACTAAAATCTATTCTGATAGGAAATTAGAGTTAAAATGTTTTCAACTCTGATTTTATTATATCATTAACCACATGACCAGCTTGAAGAACAAAGATAAAGAAATCACTAGGTTATTTAAATTTTTAACCTTGTTTGTCTTTGTGTGTGTACATGTGTGTAACTTTAAGACACTGTTATTGCCACTCAGATATAAATTGTAAATGGAGGGCCTTTTGAATGGGTACTCTTATTCATTTACAGATGAGGCAACTGAGGTCTGAAAGAGATTGTTACTGGCCCAAAGATCCTAAGAACTCAGGCTATATTTTCCCAGTGTTGTTTAACAAAAATGATCTTTAAAGTGATTTTGTAGTGTGCTTTTTATTAATGTGCACCACACAATAAATACTTTACTCTTCTTTTATACCAATTGAAGCTTCTTTAGTGCTATTATTACCTTATACACACACGCACCCATACACCACATCTGCTACATTTATAGCTCTTTATCTGCTTTTCTTTTGAAAAAAATCTTCTATTTATCAGAACCAAGTCAAGCTTTATACTTAGTTCACAAAACTATGCAGCAAGGTTTTATTATTGAAGCAATGACATATAGCAACAATAGTAGCCCAATACTGTGTTATAAATGTGGCACATGTTCATCAAGACAGAGGTTTGGTGATTGCAGTGTAGACTCCAATCAGTCTCTTTGGAAACTCATAGAAAGATCTGTCTGACCCTTTTGTGCAATATTCCTGTAACTGTGTCTGACTTCACTAAGATGTTTTCACTTAGGCAGGATGTCCAAATTTGAGGAAAATAACTGAAACATTGGAAATACTGTAAAAACAGTTGATTAAGCTATAAGAAAGGAAAATGGGTCAAAGCCACTTTAAGATTTTAATCAGCTATATGACAATTTATCTAGTTCAAATTAGGTATGCTGAAAAGGCTGCTAACATTAGAGTTAAAGACTTAATAGTCTTTAACAATAAGTTAAAGACAATTAACTTACTTTTCAGATAACTTACTTTTGATTCATAATCTGGAAAATAAATCTTGACAACTTGATGTGACATCAGAATATAATTAGAAAATAAAAGAATTAAGCATAATTATTTATAACTAATAAAATTTTATTTTTCCTTTCTTTTTTTTATTACTTTAATGACCACCATTTTATACCCATTAGCAAATAAAATCTTTTCAGGATCTCCCTTTCCATTCTTACCTTTATTGTGCTTGGATTCCTTCCTCCTTATACTTTTAAATTATATGCTTGTGCAAGAACAAAAATTTTTTAATGTCTAAAATAGCGTCTAAATGAGGTATTAGCATCTTGGAGAAAGGCTTATTCTCTGGCGACCTGCCAAGTATCCTGCTAAATTATTGGCAAGCAAATATTTAATATGATTCTCAGCCAATGAGTGGCACCCACCTTTATCTTTTCTGGGGGCTTGGTATAGAAGGTAGTCAAAATTTTAAACTCTAGGAGTCTCAGAAATGCACCTAGGTCAGCAGAATTAAATTTGTAGCTACTGCTTAAATTGTTGAAAAGCTAAATATTCAGGAACATTTTGGGCGACTATAAACTTGAATGAATGAATAATTAAACCAGTAAATCTAAAGCTTTAATTTTAATAAGGACAATTTTAATCATTAACATTTAACTGTGTCCTTTAAGAAACTGATACTGAAGGAACAAAAAAATTAATGATCACTTTCTTTTCTTTTCAGTATGTATCATTTTGAAGGATTATTCTTATATCTGTTTTCCGAAAATTATGAAATAAGATATGTGAAAATCCAAATAAATTGTTTTAGCAGTAAGAAATTATTGCTGCTTTGGAAATATAGTAGTCTCAATACCTTTAAAAATGTTCCTTTTGTTTAATAAATATGTGGAATAGACTTGTAAATTTTTATTTGCTCTCAACATGCTGAAAACATACTTTATCCTATGAATAGGCATGAATATTGGAATCAGAGACTTAACAAAGGCTTTGGTTATTAATGAGTAAACCACAAAAATGTTATAGAGGTTTGAATCATGTGCTCCCTCCAAAGTGAAAAAGATACTGTGACTCAACTATAATCTCTATGATCATCCTTTCTCTCTACAAAAATCCCATTTTTCTCTCCTTCTAATAGTACCCTACACAGCAGGCAATAACCTTTCTCTGGCTCCCTTCCCATACTATGACCTATCTCTGTAAAATTACTTACCAAACCTTCAGAAGTCCCTTAATTTTTTTTTCACTACATAATTTATTATGATGAGATTTTTCAGAATAGGAGACCCATTATGTTCAGAGGTTTATGATTTAAAAATTTGAGTATCTGAGTGCACTGTATCACCTCCTGTTTTCAGTATACTGAGAGGTATGAAGCCACTTAACAATGGCAGAGGAAGTGAGATTGGAGGGTTTGAGGCTACATGTTCTTAATATAGACTCTATGTATTTAAAACCGTTCCAGACCAATTAAAGTTGAGTGGGAATAATACTGTGTTACCAGATGTATAGGGAGCAGAGGATCTTGAAAATATTTTCCACATAGCAGTCTCCCTAGTACATATGAATATAGGTTGATAAGATAATCTTGATTAAACTACAAGTGCCCCTTTGGAGGAGCAAAGTTATCATTAATTCTCATTTTAGTTTGTATTGCTTTAACCATTAAGGATAACAGTATGCTTTAATCCAATAACACATTGGACCAAAGGGCACTTAAATTGGGAGTTGTTTTAGAAGGTTAAGGTGAGAGATCTTCCTCTCTCTTATTTGAGAGGCTTATCTCTATGAGGTGGAAGACTTTTTAGATACAGAAGGAATGAGGAACCATAAAATGGGGGGGACCTTTGGGAAAGAAAGTAGAATGGTTGACATAGACTTCGCAGTTTTGTTCAGAGTCCTGGTAGTGTCTCCCTGAAAATCACCTCTCTCTTTGTCAGATACAATCTGTAGAATCTCAGATGTTATCCCAGACCTACTGAATTAGAATATTCATTTTTACAAGATCCACAGGTGATTCACATGCATATTAAAGTTTGAGAAGCACTGCTCTAAGTGACTGATAACTGAGTTAAGCAAGCATGGTTAGTTTAGAAAGGAGCCCTTCCACTCTCCCTGTCCCGCTCTGCCCCCCAACCCCTTTAAGTTGATCTTCCCAGTTCAGGCTACTCTAGACTCTTGTTTTTCTAGCTCAGTGTTATGTATCCTTAGTACTTCCCTGTTGAGACATGGAGAGAAAGAAGAAAAGATGTGTTAAGGAATATACCACCTAAAAGAGGTTGATGAAATAAGTCAAATTTCCCTCTCATATGACCCTTATCACCTAGCTATGATTTATCAGATGGTAGAAAAGTTTCTTATGTACAGCCTTTCAGAAGATATTCCTTATAAATTCAGAGAGCCTCTCATGTAAGGGAGTGAGATTAATAGATCCTGGGGCACTCTGGAGTAGAGCTTTTGCATGGTAGTAGTATTATCACAGTACCTAATACAAGGGCTGATAGCTACCAGCCAGATGACCAATTCTTCTGTTGCTCTTAATTGTTCTGCTTTTCTGGCTGATATGAGGAAAGAAGCAGACTTCCAATATCTCATGAGTAAAGTTCAAGCACCATCTAATTCTAATAGTATATTTGGCCCCAAAGAGGCTACCTCCCTCCCTCTTAAAAGTAAAAATGATGGCTATTTCCATGATCATACCACAATTTTAAGATTTATGACCCTCTGCCTACCTTTGAATGTCATTGTACTGTGTGTTGTAAATAAATCCATTAACAGTGTTCATTGTTGAGAACTGTGGACTTGGTAGGTCAGGGCTAGCTAAGTTATATTTTTGCTACTAGAATATTAGTGAGAATAAAACAAGGAAAAAAGTAATTTCCTATATTGTTTCCTGTACTTTTCCCCTGTACTTTCTAAAAATAATTCCTGAGACTTTTCTTCTTTAAAACTATCTAAAAATGAGTCTTAAAAGTAAGTTCAAAAAACATTTTTGGAACTAACAAAACAGTATTTTACCCCTTCACTTCCTTCATTTGCCCATTTCCATGTCTGTTTCCTTAATAAATCAAGAGAACATGTGTGTCATTTGCGGCAAACACCAAGCATTCACACAATTTCCAATGAAATCTTTACAGTATTTGTGGCTGTGTGGTTACTAGTAATCATTGCAGGTGCTTATAAGTATTTGGTAAACTGGCTTCTTGGTCACTTGGCCCAAGTTTATTAGCTGTTGCTAACAAGATCTATTCTACAGATCTCCTGAGAATAGAAGCTGTGCCTTCTTTTTGTCACCTTTTTCCTTTTTTATCACTCTTTCTGCTCCCAGTAATGATGAGCTACACAAAGAGGAAGGTTGGTAGTGCTATCTCAATACCACATACATTTACATTAAGGAGTGCCTCAAATTGATTTGCAAGAATCTAAGGAATCTCCGTCATTCCTCATGTCAGCTCCAGGAAGAGGGTGCTTAAAATCAGTGCCAGTTCAGGGTATCATCCCTACCAAAGATATAACTCAGTTATATCTGAGTATAGTTTCCCAGTATAGTGGGAAACTTTAAGTCAAGTTAAAAGATCTTAGAGTAGTGTTTCTTATCCAAGCTCTTTTGTATTTATGCTTTGAGCATGCAGAAAAGTATACAGTTCAAATAGATAACTACAGACCAATAGAATAGAACTGGAAGTCAGAAATAAACTCATACATCCATGGCCAATTATTAGTAACAAAGGTGCTAAGACCGCTCAGTGGGGGAAAGAATAGTTTCTTTAACAAATGGTGCTGAGACAATTAGATATCCATATACAAAAGCATGAAGTTGGGCTTCCACTTCACATCACATACAAAAATTAACTCAAAATGGATCAGCTATCTAAATGTAGGCACTAAAACTATAAATCTCCTAGAAGAAAACACAGGGGTAAATCTTTATGACCTTGGATTTTGCAGTGGATTCTTAGATACGACACTGAAAGCACAGTCAACAAAAGAAAAAATGGATAAATTGGACTTCAAAATTAAAAACTTTCCATTTATCAAAAGACATTAACAAAGTGAAAAGTCAGCCTACAGAATGGGAGAAAACATTTACAAACTATACATCTGATAAGGGTCTAGTATTTAAAGAAAAAAAGTAATAACCAGATTTTAAAATGGGCAAAGGATTTGAATAGACATTTCTCCAAAGAAGATTTACAAATGACCGACAAGCACATGAATGGATGCTTAACATCATTATTCATTAGAGAAATGCAAATTAAAACAGTAACATACCACTTCATAACCACTAGGATGGCTGTAATCAAAAAAGTGAAAAATAAACAGTGATGGCAAAGATAGGAAGAAATTAGAACCCTTCTACATTGCTGGTAGGAATATATAATGGTGCAGCTTCTCTGGAAGACAGTTTGATAGTTCTCAAAAAGTTGAACATAGAATTACCATAGGATCCAGCAATTCTCCTCCTAAGTATATATTCAGAAGAATTGATACAGGTACTGAAATACAAATATTGATAGCACTATTCACAGTAGCCAAAGGGTGAAAACAACCCAAATGTTCATCAGTAGATGAATAGAAAAATAACATGTGAACATTACTCATCCATAAATAGAAATGAAGTACTGATAAATGCTACAATATGGGTGACCTTGTGAACATATTAACGTGCTACATAAAAGCATCTAGACAAGAAAGGTCACATATTGTATGATTCCATTTATATGAAAATATCCAAAATAGGTAAATCTACTGAAACAGAAAACAGATTGCTGGGGCTAGGGAAAGGGGAGAATGGGGAATGACTGCTTCATGGTTACTGGGTTTTCTTTTGGGGTGATGAAAACGTTTTGGAACTAGACAGGGTGTTTTCACAACATTTTGAATGTACTAAATGCCACTGAATTGTACACTTTAAAATAGTTAATTTTATAGACAACTAATGAGAACCTACTGTGTAGCACAGGAAACTCTATTCAGTGCTCTGTGGTGACCTAAATGGGAAGGAAATCCAAAAAAGAAGGGATATATGTATAGCTGATTCACTTTGCTGTACAGCAGAAACTAACACAACATTGTAAAGCAACTATACTCCAATAAGAATTAATTAAAAAAATAAAATGAAAAAAACAGTTAATTTTATCTTATGTGAATTTCACCTCAATTTTTTTAAAAAAGGATAACTAGTTACACTAGTACACAGGGATAATGCTATTAATATCAGCATCTTCAAATACAGTGTATTTTGAAATATGTTTGCTGTGAAGCCAGAGTACTTATTCTGGAACTATTTAAAGGAAGTTCTCAAAAAACTAGGTGCACTATTATTTTACCTTGTTGGATGAAGTGGTGTTTGTTTCTATTCTTTCCCTTTTACAGAAAAGCTAACAGTGTTTAGAATTCCAGATTGAGAGAATTTCTTTCTTTATGGCTGAAA
The DNA here is from genome assembly GCF_963924675.1 of Phocoena phocoena. Classification (NCBI taxonomy): domain Eukaryota; kingdom Metazoa; phylum Chordata; class Mammalia; order Artiodactyla; family Phocoenidae; genus Phocoena; species Phocoena phocoena. The sequence goes on from NC_089221.1 coordinate 48,160,076, forward strand.
TTTGCATAATGATTTTTGATGGGGAAAAATAAAAAATATTAGAAGACAACTTGATAGAAGAAAAACATTAAAATTGTTGTAAATGATTGCCGAAGAGCATAATCTTCACAGTGTTGAAGGATCCAGTGCTTAACAGAGTATGTAATTTGTCAGCATTGAAAATGTGCTAATCATCTGCCCAACAAAAAAGATGAACAAAGGGATTAAAAGAGCTTTAGTCTCTAGTGCTCCTTTTCAATGAAAGATGAGTAGATTTAATGTTCATTTGCCACATATGGTTTCATTAATAGCACTTCGGCTTTTCTTTGCCCCATTTGAGGCTTTACACTTAGGTAAATCCAGCCTCCAGTCAGACTTGCCAGAGTTTCTGTATGTACTTACTGTTTATTCAAAGGTTATGTTTCAACACGTTCTAAACCATATTAAAAATGCTTTATTCATAAATTAGCTTACTTCATGTTTAAAGTCAATAAATGATATGCAGTTATTGTGTTTGATAAGAAAACACATGGATATCAAAATAAGAATCTTAAGTATCTGTCTCTAATGACAATGAAGTGCAGATAGAGGTAGACTTAACTTCAAATGAGAACACACTGCTTCCTTTAGGTTAGCCCTTTTCGTGCTGTTTCTGTCCTCATTTAAGAAGACCTGGGACTCCTACCTGTTCTCTTGCCCTCTGGATTAGAAGTTTTCACCTGACTCCTTCGTTATGATCCATCAGTCTCCTCTGTTAGTCCCATGACCAGTGACCATAAAACATCTGAAAATATAAAATATTTTGTGAAACCTTTTGTTTTAGTTTATCTTTTAAATTAAATCTCTGCTAATGTTAATTTAAGAATGATTACAGAATGACAGAGATACAGCTAACAGAGAGTGGGTAATAGAGTGGCTGGAAACATAGAGCATCAGAATGAGTCAGAGGAACAAAATATTGATGATTCCTGGTCCACTTCTTTTTCTTATTCTTCTGTGAATCATTACCATATTATACCATGGCCTTTTTCTAGCAACAGACTCTCTTTGGGCATCCAGCCACCACATGATACTATTCCTGAAGGTTCTATTCTTATTCTCCTTCCTTGGCAGAAACACCCCAGGGAGGGAGCCAACTTGAGTTCCCCTTTCCCAATTACCTTCTAACTATTTCTCCTATCCCATATTCCCAGTTATTCCCCTCAAGGCTTTTCTCTAATAAGTCCAGATGGACCCAACCTCCTTATACTTTTATTTTTAAGTTTTATTTGTCTTTCTATATCTTTAATGAGCTCTGCTTCACATTTGCTTGTGTTTAAAAATGATGGGGAGAATGCAAAGAATGACTTCCCTGTGCAACTTTATTTCTAGAGGGAATACCATTGTGAGTACTATACACCAGTACAGACTCGTAATTCATTGTGCCCATGATATCCGCTTTCCATTAGTATTTTGTAGGGCTGGCACTGAACTTATTTTTCTCACCTGTGCTGTTCTAGTAGTCTTGTGAGACATTTCAGTCGGTCTTCAAGATAGTGAATCCTTGTTAAATATAGTTGGATTGGAAGTCATATCTGATAAAATATTCTATCACTTTATTATTATTTTAAAATATTTATTTATTCATTTTTGGCTGCATTGGGTCTTTGTTGCTATGTGCAGGCTTCCTCTAGTTGCGGCACGCAGGCTTCTCATTGCAATGGCTTCTCTTTGTTGTGGAGCACGGGCTCTAGGCATGTGGGCTTCAGTAGTTGTGGCACGCGGGCTCAGTAGTTGTGGCTCATGGGCTCTAGAGCGCAGGTTCAGTAGCTGTGGCACACGGGCTTAGTTGCTCTGCAGCATGTGGGAACTTCCTGGATCAGGGCTCGAAGCCATGTCCCCTGCGTTGGCAGGCGGATTCTTAACCATTGCGCCACCAGGGAAGTCCCTATCACTTTAGATATTTGGAAAATCTCATTACATTGTGATGAATGACTTAATAAATAAAAAGTCAGAATTTCTGTTATTTAACCATAAAATCTTTTTATGTTAGAGACATTTTTCCTTTTGCCTCTTTCCCTTTAAGGTTCTAACCTCAGAATTTATTCTGCTGGCATCCTCAGGTATCATCTGCATCCCCTGATCAGACCGTATACAGTCACCTTATAATGCAGAAGTGTTGCTGGCCCAGTGCCAACCAAGATTATACCTTAAAACAGAATAACAACCTGCTTGCTTACCTACCCTCTAAAGCTGGTATCTCATATTTTCTCTGCAGCTGGACTGAGGATTTAATGAGTTGGGAAAGAACGGAAAGGATTGATAGGAAGATTGTGGTGCAAGTGTAGGATGGCGTAAGCTGCCTGCATGGATAAGCTCTGTCAAGAGCTGGCTAGGAAAGCAGTGGGAAAGTACCAAAAAGGACAGTATTGTTAGAAGGTGGAATTGGGACTTATAAAAGAGTAAAAAGGAGTTCATCATCCCATTTCCTTAGTTCACAACTCACGGGATCAGTTATTAACTTTAAATTATCAAATAAGTCTGATTTGTGTTACCTATTCTGTGAATCCTCTCTAGTCATAGTTTAAGATAAGGAATGCAGCTTTAGTTTAGTATGTCACTCACTTCTCTGTCAACTCAAGTGAGGTGGGTATTCAACCCTAACTTCTTTAGAGTCTTAAGTAGTCATATATATATATTTTTATTCATTCTAATTTAAGATTATAAAAATCTTGAAAATGTGGTTTTATGTTTCTAAATCTACTACATTTAAATCAGTGTATAAGTTCAAGGGCATTGGAATCAGTATACTTTATGGTTCTTTTTTCATCTCAGCATGAATAACTTCAAATTCAGTGAAGTGTTGTTTGGCTTTTCTTACTCAAATGGTATACTTATCTGATTCACTCCACTAGTTGCCTATTTTCCCTTTCAGAAATGTCTGTTCTCTCACCAGGAGACTAAAACATTGTGCAGATGTACAGTTGGATACAATGATGCCAATATAATATATGCACTGTTCAATAATTTATTTTGTATCTGGAGTGATGCATCTGTTTCCTTCTTGTGGGAGGGGATTTGAGCTTCATTTCAATGTCATTTTAGGTACTGGTCCAATTTTTCCATCCAGTTAACCAAAAATGAAAATTTCCATCTGTTCAATTGCCATTCAGAGGAATGTTTTATCTCTGAAGCACATTATGACAACTAAAATTGACAGCATAATCTGTTTGACTTTTTTCTCTTTTATTCCCTCTTCAGATTCTCTTGAGCTTTAACAAGAGAGTATTCTTTTTTATAGCTTCCTAAGATTATAGGACTTACTCTTTCTTCTCTCTAGTAACTGTAGACCAGTAGAGTATGCATGGCTGTCCACCATTTACTGCTTTATTATGTATTTTTTTCTGTCCATTTCTGATCCTACAGTAAACATACTTGTTATCATGCTATTAACAGAACAATGCAAACATAGCATTCTCTTTCTATAAGAGTAAATGTCTGGCATCCCATTGAACACAGACTTTTTCCAGTTGATGTTTGGAAGATACCATTACAGGCTGATTTTTATTGATCATTCTGTACTTTAGGAAATTGGCTAAGGAGGCCTTTGGAATATACTGTCTGTAAAGTTTTTAACTCTTTACTTAAAGAACTAAGAATATTGCCTCAAATAAGTTTTATTGCTAAAATGGCAGAAAGATTTCTTTCTGTTATTAATATTTCAATTTAAATTAGCCCCCTCACAAAAAACCCTTTCTACTTATGGACCAGGTAAAAATTTTAGGTGCAGTGAATTAAACAAGGTCCTGTCTCGCAAATGAAAGGTTATATCCTTGAAGCAGCATGATCAGGTTACAATAATTTTTGTAACAATGTAAATAGACATAGCAATACTCTAAAACTTCAGCTCTGCTAAGCCCCAGAAAAAAATTATTCTAGATAGCTGGGTTTCTTCATAGTGTCTGCGTTGATAATAAACATCTCTGGCACCCTGTACCCTTTCTTGTCTTCTTGAAGATATTATATGATGGTTTATATTATAGTAATGACCACCACTTACTTTTCTATCCTGTAAAATATTTGTGCCCTCATAGCTCTTTTGAGGTATATTGGGTAGTTTTCATCTATGTTGTTTATCCTTCATGCCTGTGTTCACTGAGTTTTTCTGTTCTTACTGTTTTTTATTTTTTTCTCTTTTCCCATGCTGTTGGCTTACACATATCCCTTTTACCTTCCTATATCTATATACCTTCCTATAGCAAACATGATCTCCTGTGGATCAAATCAAATGAGTAAGTTAGAGTACTATATACCAATGATATATTATGCTACTGAATGTAAAGAATAATACTTTAAAACTGAAATTGATGGGTTCTTATTGTACAAAATCTTTTATATAATGGATAACCAACTGTAGACTACTCAATATATGGAGTATTTCAAAAGCTGTGATTGTGAAATCGAGTGGAATATCACATAAGGGAGTAAAAGAGCATTCTTGAGAGTGTTAAACATCAGAACTAAAAGATTTCATATCTTAGATGTTTTTTAGCTATAATAATATGAAAATTTATATATGCTTTTGTGTATTTATGGGAGGCCGAGTAAATTTAGATCTAGTATTTGAGTTCCTTGGGATCTTGTGATCCTAGAAATTCTCCTATTAAACTGTTATTGGTGTCTCAGCTTGACTGGGAATGCTTTAATTTGTCACAGTCTACCCTATGGACAGTTTTCTTGGAGAAATGTAACTAGTTGGCATTTAAGACATAGTCACATCATTTGAAGGATTATAATTTCTTGTAATTTTAGGACTAGATGTTCATTCTTTTTTTTAATTTTATTTTATGTAATTTTTTATACAGCATGTTCTTATTAGTTATCCATTTTATACATATTAGTGTATACAGGTCAATCCCAATCTCCCAGTTCATCACCCCCCCCCACCCCCCTGCCACATTCCCCCCTTGGTGTCCATGCGTTTGTTCTCTACATCTGTGTCTCAATTTCTGCGCTGCAAACCGGTTCATCTGTACTATTTTTCTAGGTTCCACATATATGCGTTAATATATGATATTTGTTTTTCTTTTTCTCACTTACTTCACTCTTCATGGCAGTCTCTTGATGCATCCACATCTCTACAAATGACCAAATTTCATTCCTTTTTATGCCTGAGTAATATTCCATTGTATATATGTACCACATCTTTTTTTTTTTTTTTTTTTTGTGGTATGCGGGCCTCTCACTGTTGTGGCCTCTCCCGTTGCGGAGCACAGGCTCTGGATGCACAGGCTCAGCGGCCATGGCTCACGGGCCCAGCCGTTCCACGGCATGCGGGATCCTCCTGGACCGGGGCATGAACCCGTGTCCCCTGCATCGGCAGGCAGACTCTCAACCACTGTGCCACCAGGGAAGCCCTACCACATCTTCTTTATCCATTCACCTGTCAGTGGGCATTTAGGTTGCTTACATGACCTGGCTATTGTAAATAGTGCTGCAGTGAACATTGGGGTGCATGTGTCTTTTTGAATTATGGTTTTCTCTGGGTATATGCCCAGTAGTGGAATGCTGGGTCATATGGTAATTGTATTTTCAGTTTTTTAAGGAACCTCCATACTGTTCTCCATAGTGGCTGTATCAATTTACATTCCCACCAACAGTGCAAGAGGGTTCCCTTTCCTCCACACCCTCTCCAGCATTTGTTGTTTGTAGGTTTTCTGATGATGCCCATTCTAACTGGTGTGAGGTGATACCTCATTGTAGTTTTGATTTGCATTTCTCTAATAATTAGTGATGGTGAGTAGCTTTTCATGTGCTTCTTGGTCATCTGTATGTCTTCTTTGGAGAAATGTCTATTTAGGTCTTCTGCCCATTTTTGGATTGGGTTGTTTATTTATTTATTTTTTTGAATTTTATTTTATTTATGTTTTTATACAGCAGGTTCTTATTAGTTATCTATTTTATACATATTAGTTTATATATGTCAATCCCAATCTCCCAATTCATCACACAACCACCACCCACCCCCCGCTGCTTTCACCCCTTGGTGTCCATACGTTTGTTCCCTACATCTGTGTCTGAAATTCTGCCCTGCAAACTGGTTTGTCTGTACCATTTTTCTGGGTTCCACATATATGTGGTAATATACGATATTTGTTTTTCTCTTTCTGACTTACTTCACTCTGTATGACAGTCTCTAGATCCATCCACGTCTCTACAAATGACCCATTTCGTTCCGTTTTGTGACTGAGTAATGTTCTATTGTATATATATACCACATCTTCTTTATCCATTCGTCTGTTGATGGGCATTTAGGTTGCTTCCATGACCTGGCTATTGTAAATAGTGCTGCAATGAACATTGGGGTGTATGTGTCTTTTTGAATTATGGTTTTCTCTGGGTATATGCCCAGTAGTGGGATTGCTGGGTCATACATTAATTCTATTTATAGTTTTTTAAGGAATGTCCATACTGTTCTCCATAGGGGCTGTATCAATTTACAGTCCCACAACAGTGCAAGAGGGTTCCCTTTCCTCCACCCTCTCCAGCATTTGTTGTTTGTAGATTTTCTGATGATGCTCATTCTAACTGGTGTGAGGTGATACCTCACTGTAGTTTTGATTTGCATTTCTCTAATAATTAGTGATGTTGAGCATCTTTTCAGGTGCTTCTTGGCCATCTGTATGTCTTTGGAGAAATGTCTATTTAGGTCTTCTGCCCGTTCTTGGATTGGGTTTTTTTTTTTTTTTTTTAAATATTGAGCTGCATGAGCTGTTTATATATTTAGGAGAGTAATCCTTTGTCCGTTGATTCGTTTGCATATATTTTCTCCCATTAGAAGGTTGTCTTTTTGTCCTGTTTGTAGTTTCCTTTGCTTTGCAAAAGCTTTTAAGTTTCATTAGGTCCCATTTGTTTATTTTTGTTTTTATTTCTATTACTGTAGGAGGTGGATCAAAAAAGATCTTGCTGTGAGTTATGTCAAAGAGTGTTTTTCCTGTGTTTTCCTCTAAGAGTTTTGTAGTGTTTGGTCTTACATCTAAGTCTTTAATCCATTTGGAGTTTATTTTTATGTATGGTGTTAGGTAGTGTTCTAATTTCATTCTTTTAAATGTAGCTGTCCAGTTTTCCCAGCACTACTTATTGAAGAGACTGTCTTTTCTCCATTCTATATCCTTACCTCCTTTGTCATAGATTAGTTGACCATAGGTGCATGGGTTTATCTCTGGGCTTTCTATCCAGTTGCATTGATCTATATTTCTGTTTTTGTGCCAGTACCATACTGTCTTGATTACTGTAGCTTTGTAGTATAATCTGAAGTCAGGGAGTCCGATTCCTCCAACTCCATGTTTTTCTGTCAAGACTGCTTTGGCTATTTGAGGTCTTTTGTGTCTCCATGCAAATTTTAAGTTTTTTTGTTCTAGTTCTGTAAAAAATGCATTGGTAATTTGATAGGGATTGCATTGAATCTGTAGATTGCTTTGAGTAGTATAGTCATTTTCACAATATTGATTCTTCCAATCCAAGAACATGGTATGTCTCTCCATCTGTTTGTATCATCTTTCATTTCTTTCATCAGTGTCTTATAATTTTCTGCATACACGTCTTTTGTCTCCCTTGGTAAGTTTCTTCCTAGGTATTTTATTATTTTTGTTGGAATGGCAAATGGGAGTGTTTCCTTAATTTCTCTTTCATATTTTTCATCATTAGTGTATAGAAATCCAAGAGGTTTCTATGCATTAATTTTGTATCCTGCTACTTTAGCAAATTCACTGATTAGCTCTAGTAGTTTTCTGGTGGCATCGTTAGGATTCTCTATGTATAGTATCATGTCATCTGCAAACAGTGACGGTTTTACAGGAATACTTCAATTTGTATTTCTTTTATTTCTTTTTCTTCTCTGATTGCTGTGGCTAGGACCTCCAAAACTGTGTTGAATAATAGTGGTGAGAGTGGACATCCTTGTTTTGTTCCTGATCTTAGAGGAAATGCTTTTAGTTTTTCACCACTGAGAATGATGTTTGCTGTGGGTTTGTCATATATGGCCTTTATTATGTTGAGGTAGGTTCCCTCTGTGCCCACTTTCTGGAGAGTTTTTATCATAAATGTGTGTTGAATTTTGTCAAAAGCTTTTTCTGCATCTATTGAGATGATCGTATGTTTTTTTTCTTCAATTTGTTAATATCGTGTATCACACTGATTTGCATATATTGAAGAATCCTTGCATCCCTGGGATAAATCCCACTTGATCATGGTGTATGATCCTTTTAATGTGTTGTTGGATTCTGTTTGCTAGTTTTTTGTTGAGGATTTTTGCATCTATGTTCATCAGTGATATTGGTCTGTAGTTTTCTTTCTTTGTGACATCTTTGTCTGGTTTTGGTATCAGGGTGATGGTGGCCTCGTAGAATGAGTTTGGGAGTCTTCCTTCCTCTGCTTTATTTTGGAAGAGTTTGAGAAGGATAAGTGTTAGCTTTTCTCTAAATGTTTGATAGAATTCGGCTGTGAAGCCATCTGGTGCTGGGCTTTTGTTTGGTGGAAGATTTTTAATCGCAGTCTCAATTTCAGTGCTTGTGATTGGTCTGTTTATATTTTCTCTCTCTTCCTGGTTCAGTCTCGGAAGGTTGTGCTTTTCTAAGAATTTGTGCATTTCTTCCAGGTTGTCCATTTTATTGGCATATAGTTGCTTGTAGTAATCTCTCATGATCCTTTGTGTTTCTGCAGTGCCAGTTGTTACTTCTCCCTTTTCATATCTAATTCTATTGAGTTGAGTCTTCAACCTTTTTTTTTTTTTTTTTTGAGTCTGGCTAATAGTTTATCACTTTTGTTTATCTTCTCAAAGAACTAGCTTTTAGTTTTTTTTTTTTCCTGATGAGTCTGGCTAATAGTTTATCACTTTTGTTTATCTTCTCAAAGAACTAGCTTTTAGTTTTTTTTTTTTCCTGATGAGTCTGGCTAATAGTTTATCACTTTTGTTTATCTTCTCAAAGAACTAGCTTTTAGTTTTATTGATCTTTGCTGTTGTTTTCTTTGTTTCTATTTCATTTATTTCTGCTCTGATCTTTATGATTTCTTTCCTTCTGCTAACTTTGGGTTTTGTTTGTTCTTTCTCTAGTTCCTTTAGGTGTAAGGTTAGATTGTTTATTTGAGACTTTTCTGTTTCTTGTGGTAGGCTTGTATTGCTATAAACTTCCCTCTTAGAACTGCTTTTGCTTCATCCCATAGGTTTTGGATCGTCATGTTTTCATTGTCATTTGTCTCTAGGTATTTTTTGATTTCCTCTTTGATTTCTTCAGTGATCCTGGTTATTTACTAATGTATTGTTTAGCCTCCATGTGTTTTTGTTTTTTACATTTTTCCCCCTGTAATTGATTTCTAGTCTCATAGCATTGTGTTCAGAAAAGATGCTTGATATGATTTCAATTTTCTTAAATTTTTTGAGGCTTCATTTGTGACCCAAGATGTGATCTATCTTGGAGAATGTTCCTTGCGCACTTGAGAAGAAAGTGTAATCTGTTTGGGGATGGAATGTCCTATAAATATCAATTAAATATATCTGGTGTATTGTGTCATTTAAAGCTTTTGTTTCCTTATTAATTTTCTGTTTGGATGATCTGTCCATTGGTGAAAGTGGGGTGTTAAAGTCCCCCACTATTATTGTGTTACTGTGGACTTCCACTTTTATAGCTGTTAGCAGTTGCCTTATGTATTGAAGTGCTCCTGTGTTGGGTTCATATATATTTATAATTGTTATATCTTCTTCTTGGATTGATCTGTTGATCATTATGTGTGTCCTTCCTTGTCTCTTATAACATTCTTCATTTTAAAGTCTATTTTAACTGATATGAGTATTGGTACTCCAACATTCTTTGATTTCCATTTGCATGGAATATCTTTTGCCATCCCCTCACTTTCAGTCTGTATGTGTCTGTAGGTCTGAAGTGGGTCTCTTGTAGACAGCATATATATGGGTCTTGTTTTTGTATCCATTCAGCAAGCCTGTGTCTTTTGGTTGGAGCATTTAATCCATTCACGTTTAAGGTAATTATCGATATGTATGTTCCTCTTACCATTTTCTTAATTGTTTTTGTAGGTCCTTTTCTTCTCTTGTTTTTTCCACTTAGAGAAGTTCCTTTAGCATTTGTTGTAGAGGTGGTTTGGTGATGCTGAATTCTCTTAGCTTTTGCTTGTCTGTAAAGGTTTTAATTTCTCCACTGAATCTGAATGAGATCCGTGCTGGGTAGAGTAATCTTGGTTGTAGGTTCTTCCCTTTCATCACTTTAAATATGTCATGCCACTCCCTTCTGGCTTGTAGAGTTCCTGCTGAGAAATCAGCTGTTAACCTTATGGGAGTTCCCTTGTATGTTATTTGTCATTTTTCCCTTGCTGCTTTCAATAATTTTTCTTTGTCTTTAATTTTTTCCAATTTGATTACTATGTGTCTTGGCATGTTTCTCCTTGGGTTTATCCTGTATGGGACTTTCTGCACTTCCGGGACCTGGGTGGCTATTTCCTTAACCATGTTAGGGAAGTTTTTGACTATAATCTCTTCATATATTTTCTGTGGTCCTTTCTCTCTCTCTTCTCCTTCTGGGAACCCTATCATGCGAATGTTGTTGTGTTTAATGTTGTCCCAGAGGTGTCTTAGGCTGTCTTCATTTCTTTTCATTCTTTTTTCTTTATTCTGTTCTGCAGCAGTGAATTCCACCATTCTGTCTTCCAGGTCACTTATCCATTCTTCTGCCTCAGTTATTCTGCTATTGATTCCTTCTATTGTAATTTTCATTTCAGTTATTGTATTGTTCATCTCTGTTTGTTTGTTCTTTAATTCTTCTAGGTCTTTGTGAAACATTTCTTGCATCTTCTCGATCTTTGCCTCTTTTTCCGATGTCCTGGATCATCTTCACTATTATTGTTCAGAATTCTTTTTCTGGAAGATTGCCTATCTGCATTTCATTTAGCTGTTTTTCTGGCGTTTTATCTTGTTCCTTCATCTGGTACATAATCCTCTGCCTTTTCGTCTTGTATATCTTTCTGTTAATGTGGTTTTTGTTCCACAGGCTGCAGGATTGTAGTTTTTCTTGCTTCTGCTCTCTGCCCTCTGGTGGATGATGCTATCTCTAGATGTTCATATTTTAAAAGAATTTTAAACCTCTCTCCTTAATCACCTAAAAATAAAAGAAGGGAAGGGAGAGAAGAAATGGAGAATTAGGGAGAGAGAGGGAAAAAAGGAAAAGAAAAAAGAGAGAAGGAAGGAGTGATAAGGGAAGGAATAAAAGGGTTGGATTCAGGTCCTTGACTTAACTCACAGTCTTGTGGAAAAAAATCAGGGATAATAAGAGTAGGAAAAAATTGCTATGGGAATTCAGAAGTTGTATGTCTGACTATTTCTTTCAATGCTGGGAAAGACTGAAAAAAAACCAAGTTGTGGTTCTTGAAAACAAAGAAAGAAGTTTTTAATAGAAGAAGGAAGGGATGGGATTAGAGATGTGTTCTGGGAAGAAGAAATGGTTTGAATTGGTTCTGTACCTACAGATACTCACATACTGTTTTTGTTTGTTAGTCTAGTACCTAAGAACTTATAGTATGAAATCTAAATTTTATTCAGTAAGTATATATTTATAGGATATTTTACACACAGCAGTATACTAGGGGATGTGGAAGATATGAAAAATAAGTCAGATCCAATCTTGTCCTCACAAACTCTCTGACAGAATTGGCAGGCTCTAAGGATGGGCACCCAACCAGTCCTGGATTTGAATCCTAGCTCAACCACTCAGTCCTTTTATGATTCACTGACAAATATTTGTTGAGCACCTGCTATGTTCCTGGTATTATTTTAAGTGCTGAGATACTGTGGTAAGCAAGATGTAAAAGGTACAGTTTTCTCGTGGTATTTTAATTTTTTCCGCCAGGTTTATTGAGATATAATTGACATAGGACATTGTGTGAGTTTAAAGTGTATAACATTATGATTTGACACATAAATGTATTGGGAAATGATTACCACAATAGGATTAGTTAACACTCCATCACATCACATAATTACTTATTTTTTTGTAGTGAGAACATTTAAGATCTACTTTCTTAGCAATTTTCAAGTATATAATACAGTATTGCTAACTCTGCTGTACATTAAGTTCCCAGAACATATTCATCTTTCAACTGGAAATTTTTACTTCATCCAACATGTTCCATTTTCCCCATCCACCAGTCCCTGGCAATCACCATTCTACTCTGTTTCTATGAGTTTGGCTTTTTTAGATTCCACATATTAATTGAGATCATGCAGTATCTTTTTCTGCCTGACTTATTTCACTTAGCATAATGCCCTTAAGGACCATCAGTGTTGTTGCAAATGGCAGGATTTCCTTCTTTATCATGGCTGAATAATATTTCATTGAATATATATGTACTACATCTTTTTTATTCATTCATCCATCAATGGACACTTAAGATTGTTTCCATATCTTGGCTAATGCTGCAATAAACATGGGAGTACAGATAACTCTTTGTGATACTCATTTCATTTCCTTTGGATATATACCCTGAAGTAGAATTGCTGGATCACATGGTAATTCTATTTTTAATTTTTTGAGGAATCTCCATATTGTTTTCCACAGTGGCTGCACCAAGTTACATTCCCACCAACAATGCACAAGGGTTCCCTTTTCTCCACATCCTTGCCAACATTTGTTACCCCTTGTCTTTTTGAAACTAACTGGTGTGAGATGTCATGGCATTCTGATTTCAGAAGAGGGAGGCACAAAATAAAAAATAGATAAACAATATTCTATCAGATAATGAGAAATGCCATTATGAAATGAACTGGGGTGGGCTTCCCTGGTGGCGCAGTGGTTGAGAGTCCGCCTGCCGATGCAGGGGACACGGGTTAGTGCCCCTGTCCGGGAAGATCCCACATGCCGCGGAGCAGCTGCGCCCGTGAGCCATGGCCGCTGAGCCTGTGCGTCCGGAGCTCCGGATGCCTTTTGCTCCACACGGGAGAGGCCACAACAGTGAGAGGCCCCGCGTATCGCCAAAAAAAAAAAAAAGAAAGAAATGAACTGGGGTATGTGATAAGCAAGGCAGGGACAGGGACATATGGATTTTGCTTTTGACTGAATGATCAGAAAAGGTCCTAAAGCAGGAGTGGTTTTCTCTTCCGGCTTATGGATGGACTGTAGCGAGCAAAGGGGAGAGTAATATGAAATGAGATCAGAAGTATCTAAGGCAAGATCAAATGGTAATGAGTTTGGTTTTTATTCTAATTATATTTGGAAGCTCTTGAAAGATTTTAAGCAAGTTTCCCTGCTTAAAATATAATGGCATGATAGGATTTGCCTTTTAGCCTTTCAATTTTTAAAAAAATCCTTCTGTTTTATAAAATTTGATGTCCAAAATGGAAGTAGAGAATGAGTTATACCATTTGACTTTTCTGTTTAATCTAGAAAACCAAGAATACAAAATAAAATTGATATAGGTTGGTAATCTCAATGGTAATAGTGTCTTCCCTATGAGACTGAGTGTTCCTTGAAGATAGATGTTATATCTTATTCATTTTTGTATCCCCAGCCCCTTATATTGGTAACTGGCACTTTTTTTTTTTTTTTTTTTGCGGAACGCGGGCCTCTCACTATTGTGGCTTCTCCCGTTGTGGAGCACAGGCTCTGGACGCGCAGGCTCAGCGGCCATGGCTTACGGGCTTAGCCGCTCCGCGGCATGTGGGATCTTCCCGGACCGGGGCACGAACCCGTGTGCCCTGCATCGGTAGGCAGACTCTCAACCACTGTGCCACCAGGGAAGCCCCGGTAACTGGCACTTTTACAGGCAAATCACTTGGTGCCTGTGGAAGAACACATAGGGTCTAAGTGATTGAGTACCACCAGCCATGGAGAGAGACATACAAAGAGCTGTTTCAGATCAAAGACACGTTAAAATTTAAAGCTTTTCTGAGATAAGGTGGGTTTCCCATAGCACTGAACCCGAAATAGTCCAGTCAAGTCTCTAGGTCATCCTTTATTTCAGACACTGGAATACTAATCCTTTATGGCTATAAAATGTCTTTTACCTCAATAGGACTTCACCATTTATTCTTTTAATTAGAAAACTGTATTTAACCATAATTAATCATTCCTGGGGATGTGTCTAGAGAGTATACTGGAGTCAGGGTATTACCATCTAGTTAGTTAATATTCTAATAGAAACATGACCCTTTATTTATTTAAACTGAATGATCATTTAGGTTAAAGCATTTGACTCATCAGAACTTCCAAAAATACTAGTAACACTAAGTGTCTGGTTTTGAAATAATACAGTAGAAAGAAGCTGTCAATCAGTGTTTAGTTCCTGAGGAACTGAGGTTACCATTTCTCAAACCTTGTTAAATGGTATTACTAAGAGCAGTCTTTGTAAGAAAGGTTAATAAGCATGTGTACACAAATAACAAAGGTATTTATGTACATTTTTATTTAATAGTGCTTAAAATTTTTATGGCACTTTGCAGTCTTCAGAACACTTCATTTACACCTTATTCCTCTTGATATTCAAAATGACCTCTCTAGATCTTAGAAAAGTTGCTTACATTCACTGACCCTCAGTTTCATTACCTATAAAATTAGGATGATTCCACCTATATTAAAGCATCTGTGAATAGTAACTGAGTATGTAAAGAAGTACCTGCCTCTCTTGGTATGTAGAAAGTGATCAATAAATAGTAGTCAGTATTATTATCATCACCTTCATCATTACATTCATGAAACATTTTAGGCACATATTGGCTAGTTGACTTAGCTCATAAGTGACAGAATCAGGATGTGAACGTAGGTACTTCTCATTCCAAAGCTAATGGTCATCTCTTTCTATTATTATCTTGTCCATAGAGGCAGATACTATTAAGTCTGTAGAGAAAATAGCATTAAAGAGGGCGGTGAAAGATAGGTTGCATTTGTAGCATCCAAGGCTTTTTGTGAACTACCTTTATTATCTCTCACCAGTTTTTCAAATTGTATTATTTATTTCCCTAAGTATGTCTTCTACTTGAGCTTCTTCATTCCTACTGTTTGTGTCTTTCTACATTATCATTTCTACATGTCATGTGCATATTTTTATGGGGTCTTCACTACTAATCCATACATTTTATAATTATCTTCATGGTTTACAGTGATTCCCTATATTTT
Source organism: Phocoena phocoena (assembly GCF_963924675.1). NCBI lineage: Eukaryota > Metazoa > Chordata > Mammalia > Artiodactyla > Phocoenidae > Phocoena > Phocoena phocoena. Next base: position 48,175,207 of record NC_089221.1, read on the forward strand.
GTTAAAGTCTCCAGCAGTGTTTTCAGATCACAGAGTATTCTTAGGTTTTACAAGATAGAAGTATGCCAAAGCCAATACAGTTGAGGAACAATTTGTTCAATAGAGTTACATAGATTACCTAGCAAAGCACAGAACTTCTTGGGCTTTTTATTTGCTGTTGTGCACTGAGAATCTCCAGGAGGGAAGGTGGGTATATAGTGGGCAGGATATAGTATCATCTCCTAAATTAATTTGGCCAAGGAATCCTTTTTTTTCTTTCTCCTGCTAGAGCATTTCTAGAGATTAATTTCATTGGGACACACAGATCTACAGCAATGATTGCCAGAAAACTCTGGACCCATTATATCAGAATTGGTTAGGGTTTTTTAAGTTCCAGGATTCCTAGGACTCACCCCAGTCCTATTAAAACAGAATCTTGGAGAAGGGAGGTAAAATGTCTCCTAGTTTTTCTTTTCCCATCTCTTAAATGATTGGGCTAACTGGAGCTCTTTTCCCAGCTGTCTACTAGTCTTACTGTACATCTTCTTCAAGCCATGGAATTCACTCGCATGGCTTCAGTGCTCATTGTTCTAAAACATATTAGATCCATTCCCCCTATTTTCTGACTTTAGACAGAAACAACAGCATACTGAACAATTCCTATGAGATACTTCAATGAGACCTCACACTCAGAATGTTAAAAGTGAGACTAATTATTCCCTTCCTCTAAACAAGAACTAAAAATTGCTTTTCCTCTAGTATTTTCTCTCTTAGCAAATGATGCCTACCCTCTATCTAGATATCCAAGTTAGAAACCCGAGAGTCAGTTTTCTCCCGTATTCCCAGTATCCTTTCAGTTACCAGGCCTGCCAATTCTACTTTCTAAATAGTTCTTAAAGTGGAAGGCCACTTCTTTCTACCATCAGTACCTCTACCCCAGTCTAGGCCCTGTCACTTCTCTCCTGAACTACAGCTGCATCTTGATTTTCTACCTCCAACCTGTTCTCCTCTAATCCAGGCTCCACACTACAGTCTTAATGATATTCTTACATTTCAAATCTGATTATAGCACTGTGTTGCTTTAATCAGTGACTTCATACCACCCTAGGATTAAGTCCAAGATGCTGAACTTAAGAGGCCTTTCACAGAATCGGGGCCCTGCCTCTCTGACGAGCATTATCTCACTCCATTCTTCCCCTTACTCTCTACTATAGCCTTCAGCCTATGAGAGACTTTTCTGTTCCTTCTCTGTGTATCATTCCATGCCTTTATACATGTTTCCCTCGCCCCTAACTGCCGTCTCCTTCTTCTCTCCTTTCTGCCTCTAACCTTTCCATCAGCTAAGTACTCATCCTTTACTTTTCATTTAAATACATCTTCCCCAAGGAGATCTTCCTTATTTTCTGGACCACGTCAGAATCCTTTGCTCTTCATTGTTATTACATATTTTATTGTAGTGGTTGTTCATTGTGAGCCTACTGTGGCTGATGCTGCTATTTACCTCCCACTAGACATTCATTCCTTCTTTCTTAGCAATAAGAATTCTTATTTTTAGCTGGGCACATTGCTGCATAACAATGACTATATTCTCTCTTTTCCTTTACAGCTCCATTTGCCTTATGATTAATTCTTAGGAAATGAGATAAGTTGAGTGTGATTTCTGAAAACTATCATTAAAGGGAAGGCACATACTCTTCTTTGCCCCTTCCCCTTTCTCCTTCTGCTGACTAGTATGTGAATGTGCTGACTGGCACTTGAGTAGCCATACTGGGTCATGAAGTGGCACTGAGGACAACAAAGCAGCCAGATAGAAGGGACCTGGATTCCTTATGACTGTAGTTTACTACCATATCAGCCCTTGACTTCCATGTTTCCTTTATGTGAGGAAAAAAATAAGCTTCCATCTTTTTTTAAGCTAGTGTTACTTACTTACTCCAGTGTGTATTTTTACTCTGATGTAGCTGCTTTTCATCTGAGCCTCTTCTTGTGTTTGGTTAATTCTGTACCTTATGAGTCTTACTAGGAGGCAGAGCCCCTCTCACTGTAGAAAAGTTGTGTAATCACTCCCTCAGCTTTCCTTGTAGCTGGGGTATGATGTACGATCTAGACTTAACCAAACTGAAGTGTCTGTCTCACTTTTGAATTCATGCGTTAGTGATACAAATAAGTGGAGGCAACAGTGAATTCTTCCTGGCAGTGGCTATAGTAGGTAGAACTTTGGGGGTGGGTGGCAACAGAACATTCAGGTTGGAGGTGCCATCCTTTGTTTAGGGCCAGTGAGATGCCAGTTGTAGCAGCTAAAGCTTGGTGACAGCAGCAGTAAGGTCTTCATTGGACTAGTTCTGTGGTATCATTTTCCATGCTTTTCTCCTTCATTACATAGTTTCTGAGCCTGTTTCTTCAGCATGCCAACAATTCCGTGAACTATCTAACATTTCATTTTTGGTTGAAACTAAGCAAAGGTTTCCATTGCATGCAGTTAAAATCTTTTACTGATACAGTCATGATCAGTCTTCTCTAGCAGATTATGAATGCTGTCTGGACTGTCTTCTCATCAGTATATCCCCATAGTGGTGGGTAGCATCTCAATGTAGCCTAGCTCACTGCTGGGTACATTAAATAGGTACTCAGTTTTGTTTGTTTGTTTGTTTTGCATTACGCGGGCCTCTCATTCTTGTGGCCTGTCCCATTGTGGAGCACAGGCTCCGGACATGCAGGCTCAGCGGCCATGGCTTACGGGTCCAGCCGCTCCACAGCATGTGGGATCTTCCCGGTCTGGGGCACGAACCCTTGTTCCCTGCATCGGCAGGCGGACTCTCAACCACTGCGCCACCAGGGAAGCCCTTGTTTGCTTTTAGTAAATGAGGAATCCATGCCTCTGATCTCAACTCTCTTACCTACCCCAGTAATTTCACTTTAGCTCCAGTAATCTTCTGAAATTGCTCTTGGTAAGATCACTGCCAGTATTCTGCTTTCCAGATCCAGTGTTTCACTATAACTTGATGAACTTCTTTAAAGCTTTGAACACACTATCCTTCCTGGTTCTTATTTTACCATTCTGATTATTTTCTTTCAGGTTTCTGAAGTTATTCCTCATTATCTGCCAGCTGTTATATTTTAGTGATCCCCCAGAATTCTTTATTCACCTCACCCACTCCTATGGCATCAGTTACTCTACATGATGATGATTACCAAAAGTTATCTTCTACCCAGACCTCTCTTTTGAGCTTCAAACCATTATATCCAGCTGCCCACTCAATATCTCCATCTGGATTTCCCACAAACCTCTCACACTCAACATATCCTACATGCCTAAAATTAAACAAGTTTTGTTGTCCTTCCCCAACAGACAGATACTATAGATATGGCTATTAAATCATTTGCTTAATCTAATTATCAGCAGATTAGCTGAAATTAAGTTAATGTACATGGTGCAAATTCACAGTTAAGATTTATTTTCAGATATTTTTTTCTTTCTTTAGTACTTTCGTTTTTTTGGTTTTTTAAAAGTTTATTTTTTTGAAGTATAGTTGATTTACAATGTTGTGTTAATTTCTGCTGTACAGCAAAATGATTCAGTTATATATGGTATATATAAATTCTTTTTCATTTTAGTCTAGTACTTTCTATTTTTCTATCAGTGTACAATTAAGACTATAGATAATTTCCAAAAATTCTGTTTAGTACCAGGACTTTACTACTGAGCGTAGACACAAATAATATTAGTATTGCATGTTGAATAGACCAAAACTAGAATACATTTGCATCTATATTAGTCTATATTGAGAAATCATTTTAATTACATTTTAAACAATTTTAATTTACCATTTTTATTTAGTAGAATTTTAAATCTTTTTGAAGTAGAATTTAGCTTTCAGAAAAATGTGATATAAAAGTAGTCAAACTTTATTTCTTACATAAAAATTTCACCTATAATCTCACTTATTCACCTTGACATTTTCAATTAAGTGTTTTGAAAATTATAACAATAATTTGCTTTAACAAATTTGTATATTGCCTGAACTCTCTAGGTAGCAATCATGTAAGGAGCATGACAGGTAGTTTCAGTTAGAAACCTCTTCAACAGTTTGGTTACCTTGTAAGAAAAACTTCTTCATATTGGAGAATTATTAAGACACGTAAACAAATAAAAATTGGTTGTTAATGTTGCAAACATTCAAACAGAGAAGTTGAGAAAATTAATGAAATTTGCAGAGTAGCTTTTTATATTTAATCACCCTCAGAAAACAGCTGATGCAAAAAATATGTTAATGCAGTTTTATTCATTTGAAACCGTTAAGCTGAATTAGATTTTTTTTCAAACAATTTATGGAAGCACGGTAGTTTCTTTTGGATTTTAATTTTGTCTAATGTTCAAAAGTACATAAAAAGAAATTTTTCCCTTTATAATAATTTCTTTCAACTCTCTTAAAATAAGGTATTTAAGAGTTCCCTGTGTTGATATATTGATAAAATGCTCTGTGTGTTGTATACTTGGATTATATTAAAGCTAGTGGATTTATTTCTAACTATTATTCTTTTCTGTTAGACATCTGTTTGAAGGTTTAAAGATTCTTTTTTTTCTAAATTTTTTTATTTATTATTTTTGGCTACATTGGGTCTTCATTGCTGCATGCAGGCTTTCTCTAGTTGTGGCGAGCATGGGCTACTCTTTGTTGTGGTGTGCGCTTCTCATTGTTTGTGGAGTGCGGGCCCTAGAGCGCATGGGCTCTAGGGCACTCGGGCTTCAGTAGTTGTGGCATGTGGGCTCTAGGGCTTGCGAGCTTTAGTAGTTGTGGCGCACGGGCTTACTTGCTCCGCAGCATGTGGGATCTTCCTGGACCAGGGATCAAACCTGTGTCCCCTGCATTGGCAGATGGATTCTTAATCACTGCAACACCAGGGAAGTCCTGAAGATTCTGAATAAAGCCAGTTTTTAAATTCATTGCTGTGAATCATATGACATTGAATATGCTTGTACAGTCATGTATTCTATGGACCTTTGCTGTGCATCACTGCAGCCTAGCCAAGATATCTTTTGGTCCTGATTGTTCCCAAGTTTATCTCTTCCTTTTGTAGAGTTAGGAATTCATGGAAGTAAAATCAGAATTAATAGGAGTAGTAGAAAACACAAAGCTAGAAATTTGAAAAGGTACCGAGAAGTTTCAGTGAGGTTTGTGTAATTTATGTGTATGTCATGTACAAAGCATCTTTATAGGTATTCTGTTTTATACAGTGGACCTTGGCACAGTTCCTGTTGGAGACTGTTGAATTTGATTGTAGGCCATTTTTCAATTTTTATTTTGGCATAGTTAACTCTTATTTGAGGCTAGTTTGGAAATGCCAAAACTGATAAACTTTCTATTATTGTTAATTACCTATATAACAGACCTTGGGTTTTAAAAGTTTAGGATAATGTTAAACTCTAACCACTTACAGGGAGAAGAGAATTTCTTTTGCATATATTTAATATCCATTGAACACCCATGATATAGACATTAAATAAGAATGTGGGTTCTTTGTTTCTCCACAACTTTCTTGTTCATTACCTGTTGAGACCAAATTGAAGTAAACTATCACAAGCAAGATTGATTTTTTGGACATTTTCTGACTTTGTTCTGAAATAGATATGCTTAGGTATGAACTCCTATTAACCCTGAAAGTGTGTACTACTAATGGTAGAATTTGTTTTAAAAACTGAGTGACTGAACCAATGTATACTTACCTGATATACTATTTTTAATTACTTTAACAGTGTTACTAAATGTAATACCCAATCTCTTGTATATATTTTTATCTTTAATAGGAGATTCATGGAAACAAGTAGATTGTTTAAATATTTCTTGACCTTCACCACTACTCAAAAATCTTTCCACATTATTGCACAGAAAATTCTACATGTCAGAATAGCAATTGTACTCTAAATTTCCAAACTTCTATTTAAAGGACGATTTAAAATCTCGAGGGAAGAAGTTAAACAACAATAATTATGAATTATATTTTAATAATTAAATACTTTGCTAGTAGGATTTTTTAAATGATTCATACAGAAGTAAAAATAATTTTTTTTTATGTAAAAGTAGAAAAAGATGAAAGGCAGCAGAGGTAGGGAGTGGGATGCTATGTAAATTGGGGACGCAGTAGGCTGAAATTACATAACTATATGTTGGGGGAAATAGGACTAATTTCAGTGAAATCCTGTTGGATGGTTGCCGTGGTTGCATGTGTATTGAAATTATAATAATGACATTTCTGGTAGGTGGCAGCCAAGTAACGTGAAAGCTGGTAGCAAATAACTATGAAGTGGGAAAACTATGGATTAACTGTCAGGAGGGAATTTGAAGCTTTGTTCTTTTTTGACTCATTTTGCATTCTATCGCACTAATATATTCTGTCTTGAAGTGCTGCATTTCTTAAGGTGGCTTATGCTTAAACAGTTGCCGTGGTTTCCCTTGCTGTCATGGTAGGATTCTCTGGGACAGTTCTCTCCTCAAAGCTGGAGGCTCCCAAATCAAATGCTACTTTGTTTTTTAATCATCTAAATGTAACCTAAAGTGACTAAAGCTTGTAGTTTTAGATATGAACTTGACTTATGAATATAGATTATAATAAGGGAGTTTGAGTTTAGGGGCCAATGCTATGTTGGAAAGGTAAAGGATAACAATGACTCTTAGGTGTGTGTTTTTTAAAGGATTGGTAGGTTGCTTGTGCCTGGGTAGCCTGTACTTCTCACTGTACCTCTGATGTATCTGGGATGTCTAGCCCCTGAGTGTCTGGCCACTCTTGATAACTGTCAGCACTATCCCAGCAAAAGTACTTATTTTTTCCTCTCTATCCCTCTTTTGTAGTTTAGGGGCTCAACATTTGCCTCAGATCATAAATATCTTCTTTTCTGTATTTTTAATTCTTCTTTTTTTACTCCTCCTCTATTAAGATAAGTTAAGCATGAGACAGACTACAATAATTAGTAGGTTACAGTAAATCAACTATACTCCAATAAAAATTTTTTAAAAATAGTAGGTTCCACAAGAATTGACTATGTGCTAATAAAATTATTTTGGAATAGCACAAATTCATATTAATGTTATGTTGACAGTGTGTATAAGAGCAAAATAAAAACCTCATACTCAGAGAGTTAAGCATGGGAGTCCTTTCTGTATAAACTTATAATCTAAATTAAAAATCTTTGTAGAAATTTTGAACTAAAATGTAATCAAGCAGATTATTGATTTGGATTTTCTTTGGACATACCGGTAATTTGATATAAATTGACTTTTGCTAAATCAGATAACTGCAGAATTTTTGAACTAAAATAGATGTGTGATTTTATGTGAAATTTCAGAAGCAGCAGTAGTAATTGAAATTTCAGAAGCATAAGTAGTAATTACAGGTGTTTCAAGGTATACTGGAGCCAGCTTGCAATGGCTTGTAAGAGCTAATTGTTAACTTTTCAGGAATTTTGTGTGCTGGTTATTCAATACAGACATTATTAAAAATTAAATCATATAAATGTATAATTAAGTTGTATTAAAAACAAAGATAATACTTAAAATTCATTACTTTATAATTAATTGACTACATTTTACTATTATCTGTGCTCTTGAGGTTATTTATACCTATTGTATTTTTACGGTAGAATACTATATAATGGTGGACTACTGTGCATCTCTTCAAACTCCATGTTCAGTGACATCATGTTAGTAGCTTGAACTTGGCCATGGTGGGAAGTTTATACCACAGAAATTAGCAAATACTACAAATCAGAGTTTGATATATTGTTTTGTTGATTGCACTTAAAGTAATAGAAAAAAAGGTTAATAAATGCATAGTGTACCTATGCTCATTATATTGTAAATTGCATAAAAATTGAGGAAATTTTTCAATATTTCAAAAATTTTCAATATTAAAAAAACTGTAATACAATCAACACTCATGGAATTATACCCGGAGAGCTGGTTGTTAAATATTTGATAGCATACCACTGGTTTAAATTCATCAAACTTTGTTAATTTTTTAATTAATAAGTTAAGATTTAACATAAATGCTTTAAATTTAAGCTACACAAATGGCAATAAAATATATTTTTATTCATCCAATATGTTACTACCCAGAGCATGAGGTGTATTTATGCATTTATGACAAAAAGCTAGCTTGTAGTTTTCTTGAATTTTAATATCCTCAACAACCTTTATATTAGAATTTCCATAAGTGACTGATCAAAGTAACAGAAACTTTAAAAATAATGACAGCAGAAACATGAGTTGTATCCTGGAGATTCTGATTCCATAGGTTTATGGATGGCCTAAGAACCTGGCATTTTAGAAGCCTTCCCTGGTGGTACCAATCATCAGCCAGGCTTAGGAATCACTGTACGGCATAATTTCCAATGCCTTTTTTGCATACTGAAGACCTTTACTTAGAACAAGTAAAATAAAAAAGAATAGAAGGAGCTTTTGCAACCTTTGTGCTGTTCATCTGTTGAGTTTGACACTATTGCATGTCTCATGTTGGCACTATTAGAAAACCATGAGCAGTATACTGTGAAGATCTTTTTAGTTTATCACTAAGAAAGTTTTATCCAAGTAAAGTATCCATACACACACAAAGAGTCTGAAGATTTGCTTTCTTGTCCTGACTCTGTTATTTTGGGGTTCTGTTACCTTGCATGTGTAATTCTCATTCTCTTTAAAAGCTTCCACTTCCTCATCCATTATATAAAGAGATTATACTAGATAATCTTTAAGATAGAAAAGATGATTGATCAAAATATTACCTTTCATTCATAGGGATTAATTTTTCAGTGCTGCTTCTGAGTCCACTGAGTATCTTAACCCACGAAGAAAATTAGGGTGATTGCAATTTTTCACTTATTTCTTTTTCTGTATGATGGGGATAATAATAGTACACATCATTTTAGTGTTATTTTTGAGTTTTGGTAAGTAAATTTATTAGTGTTTAAAACAATTTCTGGCACAAAGTACGTGCTGTATAAATATTAGCTGCTATTCTACCTTCCTTCTCTTTTCCTTCTCCTCCCTCTTCCCTTTACTTTTCCTGCCTCTACTTCTTCCCCTACTGTGGCTTACTCTTCATTTTCTGTCCCTTTCTTTTTCCTGGAGGGTTGATGGTTCATATTAAACTACCACCCTTTTCCTTCTTCTCAAGTGGAGTACTGAGAAATAGTCTTTAAAAGTGAGTATAGGGCTTCCCTGGTGGCGCAGTGGTTGAGAGCCCGCCTGCCGATGCAGCGGACACGAGTTCGTGCCCTTGTCCGGGAGGATCTCACGTGCCATGGAGCGGCTGGGCCCGGGAGCCATGGCTGCTGAGCCTGCGCGTCCGGAGCCTGTGCTCCGCAGCGGGAGAGGCCACAACAGTGAGAGGCCCGCGTACCGCAAAAAAAAAAAAAAAAAAAGTGCAGTATAATTCAATAAGTTTATAACAGATTAAGAACTTTAAAATCTCCTTGTAAGACTTCTTTTTCCATCAACAAAACAGACTAAAACCTGAAAATCTCTTCTGCTACAAAATATTTTGTAGTGCTGGATGAAATATAACCTTTTTTAAATGTCCAGGGGAGATACATATACATATGTATTTTTTAAATAAATGATTTTTACATATACCATTATAAATGAGATTAGCTTTATTTTTCCCTTTTTGTACTGGCCTCCTATGCTTTTGGTATCAGATTATGCTAGCTTCTTAAAAAGAACTGAGGCATTTTTCCTCTTTCTCTATTCTTTGGAATAGATTGTATGAAAAAGAGTTACCTGTTCCTGGAAAATACACCTGTTAGACTTTCTGAGTTAGTGGGTTTTTTTACAGGAAGATTTTTGACAATTAATTCAATTTCTTTAATAGTTGCAGATTCTATTTAGTTTTTCCAATCTTCTTTGATTCATATTTATAATTTATATATTTTAGAAAATTGTTCAGTTTAACATTTCAAATTTATTGGCATAAAATTGTTTATATTTTCTTACACTTTTACATATATTTGTGTATATTTAATAGTATTTATTTATGCCATCCCATTTAAAACTTGACTAATTAATAAGAAATTTGTCTATAATTCTTTGAAGACCCAGCTTTCAACTTTATAGTTTCTTTTTTATTGTTTATTTATTTTGTATTTCATTAAACATTCTCTTCTTGTTATTTCATTTATTATCCTTCCTTTGTTTTTCTCTCCTGTTGATGTTATTTTTATAATTTTAGATCATCAATTTTTACCTTTTTGGTTTTTTATATAAACGTTTAGGGCTATATGTTTTCCTATAAATAATAATTTGGATACATGTCTCAATACTTGGTACACTATACTGTGCTCATCTGATAAAAGTTTTTAACTGTCTTATATTTTCCATTACGAATTCTTCTTTGACCCATTAATTATTTTGAACTTTTTTTTTAAGTTTCCAGGTGTATTAGGACACTTGATTTGGTGCTTCTTTTATTACTGATATCTCATTTCTAACATTTTGGCACAGTATTACTTCCTATTGCTGCTGTACAAATTACCACAACTTTAGTGGCTTAAAACAACAAAAATTTATTTTCTTACAGTTCTGAAGATCAGAAGTCCAAAATCAGTCTCTCTGGGCTAAAATCATGGTGTTAGTAGGACAGTGTCCCTTCTGGAGGCTCTAGAGAAGAATCTGTTTCCTCTCCTTTTTTGGCCTCTGGTGACCACCTGCATTTCTTGGCCTGTGGCTCCTTCCTCCACATTAATATCTCTCTCTGACCTTCAAACCTCTGCTTCTGTACTCATATCTCCTTCTCTTACTCTGACTGTCCTGCCTTCTTCTTATCACTCTTGTGATTTTTTGGGGTCTACTAGGTAATTCAGGATGATCTCCCCATCTCAAGGCTCTTAATTTAGTCTACAGGGTCCTTTTTGCCATGTAAGGTAACACAGGTTCCAGAGATTAGTACATGGACATCTATGAGGGGAACATTATTCTGCCAATCACAGACACTATGTTTAGAGTATGTTCATGTGACATATAGTTTTTGGTATTTTTTCAGACTGTCTTTGTAGCTCAGTTAGTGCATCATTAAATTTTATTAAGATTCCGTATATGCTTGTAAGGAACCTGGTTGTGGATATGTAGTTTTCTTCAAGATTATATTTACAAATTCAAGCTTGTTATATATGTAGTGTCCAGATTTTTCAAATCTTTACTGATTTTTATTTCTTAATTAGATTATGAGAGAAGTATGTTAAGATTTCTCATTTTTTTCAATATTAATATATATCGGCTTGTAGTTCTATCATTTTTGCTTTATGTATATTGAGACTGTTGGTAGATGTGTTTAGCTTCAGGATTGTTTTGCATTCCCGTAGAATTGCCCTTTTATCATTAATGGCCCTTTAAAAATCTATTAATGCTTTTGTCTATGTTAATACTGCCTATACCAGCTTCATTTTGGTTAATATTTGTCTGGTATATCTTCTCTTATCCCTTTATTTTCTTTTTTGTGTGTGTATGTTTTAGGTAATCTCTTATAAACAGCATAAAAGTATAAATGTTTAAATATTCTAAGATTTTTCAGTCTTTTAATAGGTGAGTGTAATCTTTTTATTTATTATTTTATATTTTATGATATGTTTGGACTTATTTCTATCACTTTATTCATGTTTTCTCTTAATCATGCCTTTACTTCTGTCTTTACCAGCCCTCTCTGACTGATACATTTTTCTATGTTATTTCCCCTCCCCAACCTTTCCCCTTTTACTATTTTGGATGTTATACATTCTGTTTCTCTTCCTCAGTATACTGTTTGGTGTGTAGCATGCATGTTTGACTTAACAAAGTCTGAAGTTAATATCTCTGTTGAGCCTCTTCAAAACAAAATAAAGACCTTGAAATTTCATCTTTGAATACCATCCTCTTTTGCACCTTCCTTGTATTCTCTAGCATTTTATTTTCCCTTTGTTTTTAAATGCCTTCCATATTAGACAGGGTTATCCAGAGAAACAGAACCAACAGGAGAGAGAGAGATTTATTTTAAGAAATTGGCTCATACAATGTTGGAGGCTTGGTAAATCCAAAATCTGCAGGGTAGGCCAGTAGGCTGGAGATCCAGGGATGAATTACAGTCCAAGTCCAAAGGCAGTCTGTTGTCAGAATTTCTTCTTGCTTGGGTGAAGTCAGTCTTTATTATGGTCTTGAACTGATTGGATGAGACTCACCCACATTATGGAAAGTAATCTGCTCTGCTCAGAGTCTACCAATTTAAATGTTAATCTCATACAAAATGTGCCTTCACCAAAACATCTAGAATAATGTTTGACCAAATATCTGGGCACCATGGCCTAGTCATGTTGACACATTAAAATTAACCATTACACTCTCCAAATTATTCAGTTTTATTGTTACTGTTCTTAAGATTCTGTGTTTAATTTAGCTTTACCGGTATGTTTGCCAATATTTGGTCACACAGTTTATTCTTGCATTTCACTCTCCTTTTTATGTTCAATTTTCTTTCTTTAATGGATCTTTCCTGAGAGTCTATGGGAAATACATTCTCAATTTTCATTTTTCTGAAAATATCTTTATTTTGTCCTCAAACTTGAATGATGGTTTACCTGGGTATAGAATTCTTGGTTAACATGTCTATTTCCTCAGCCCTTTGAAGGTATTGTCTGTTGTTTTCTAGCATTTGTTGTTACTTAAGAGAAATCTACCTTCAATGTAACTGTCTCTTTTGTAGGCATTCTGCCCTTTTTTTTGCTGATTGTTTTTAAGATCCTTTCTTTATCTTTGATGTTCTGCATTTTTCATTACAGCTTATTTAGGTATGGATTTCTTGTTATTTATCCTGATTTTTCTCATTCCTGGACCAGGGAAGGGGCTCATGTGGCTCATCAATTTTGGAAACTGTCGGCCATTATCTTTTCAAATATTGCGTCCTTCTCCCTTTCTCTGTCATTTCCTCTGGAATGACTATTAAAGATATTCATTCTCAACTGTTCATCTCCGAGTGACTTTACATATCTGTGTTTCAGCTTTTCCAAAGAATATAGATTTTGTGATTAAATATGGATTTGTTTAATTATTAAAAAAATAAAGATATTCATTCTCTATATCCCTTGAGGTTTTCTTTTTCATCAATTTTTATTTATTTGTTCATTAAGTTTCTTTTTGGCTCTTTTAAAAATATGTTAGTTCTTTTTCCATATGACCAGTTTTTTCATTGTTTTTTCTCTCCTTTTAAAAATCTGTAATCATTCTAAACATTCTTATTGTTTCAGTCACTTTCACATTATTCTGTTTGTAGTTTTCGGAAGCTCCTTTGTATCTTTATTTCACCAGCTAAAACTCTCCCTTCATGGTGCCTTCTTCAAGGTGTAATTTTTTATGATGAACTCATCTTTAGTAGGAATTATTTCTTTCATGGAAATCCAGTGTAGTATCTGAGTATCACTATAGGGCTATTTACACATATCTTCTGGATCGTTAACGATTTCAAATATCCAGCCAGATTTTATGTTATTTTTAAATTTATGAAATTCATACTGTGCTATTGTGTAAATTTGAAACCCTCACATATATGTGATACTCCTCTAGAGTTTTTGATTTCTTACTGGAGACTCCCCCGCACCCCGCACCCCCCGGCCCATTAAAGGCCTCAGACTGGCTTCTTTGCTCCTTCTCAGAGTTCATGGGACAGAGTTTTTTGGTTACTTTTTCATGAGTAGCACAGCTCTTTGGTGCTGTGAGCTTTATGCAGATGCTCACAGGTAAAGTTATGTCTCCTCTCCCCCTCACTACCTCACTTCCCCACAAGAGATTTTAAAACTATATATCCAAGCCTTCAGCCCTTAGGGCTTAGAGCTGGGTCTGAAACCCTGTGCATTGCCACTGTTTCAACTCAAGCTTAGGGCGCTGGCTTTGATGTCTGTCTGTTTCCAGCACTTGAGGAACTTCACTTTCTTTAACTTTTTCAAGAAAAATTTTAGCAATGTATTATTATTATTATTTTTTTTGCAATGTATTATTTTTAAAGTATTTTATCTATCATTTTTATATGTTTGAAGCAGGAAGGAAGCCCCTACACATCAGCTTGGAATACCATTTTGTAAGAATTGTGTGTGTTGTTTTGGAAATATTGAAGAAATTTGATTGAATCTTAGTGTCTTTATGTTTTAAGAATGTTGATTGATTTTCTATATTAATACTTTGAAAAAAATTTATTTTAGAATTATTTTAACTTTTCCCCTTCTAGTGGGATTTTTAAACTTTATTTTTTGCAAGTATCTGTACATAAATATTCAATAAATGTTTCTCTAAGTGAAAATAAGTTGATGTGTACTTTGTGCCAAACAGTGTTCTAGATGAATTTAATCAGAGTATTTGCTTTGGGACTCTTGTGTATTAGAGTTAGACCTAAAGACCCTACCAAACTATATTCTAATGCCAATCTGTGGTATGTAGTATTATTATCACTGTTTTACTGATAATGTAATTAAGACATTGAGAAAGAAACTTGCCCAAAATCATGGCCAGCAGGTAGCAGAGCTGGATTTGAACTGAGTCTCTCTCCAGGAGTCTGTATTCCTTTTTTTTTTTGACATCTTTACTGCAGTATAATTGCTTTACAATGGTGTGTTAGTTTCTGCTTTATAACAAAGTGAATCAGCAATACATATACATATATCCCCATAGCTCCTCCCTCTTGTGTCTCCCTCCCACCCTCCCTATCCCACCCCTCTAGGTGGTCACAAACACCAAGCTGATCTCCCTGTGCTATGCGGCTGCTTCCCACTAGCTATCCATTTTACATTTGGTAGTATATATAAGTCCATGCCACTCTCTCACTTCGTCCCAGCTTACCCTTCCCCCTCCCCTTGTTCTCAAGTCCATTCTCTACATCTGCGTGTTTATTCCTGTCCTGCCCCTATGTTCCTCAGAACCTTTTTTTTTTTTTTTTAGATTCCATATATATGTGTTAGTATATGGTGTTTGTTTTTCACTTTCTGACTTACTTCACTCTGTATGACAGACTCTAGGTCCATCCACCTGACTACAAATAACTCAATTTCGTTTCCTTTTATGGCTGAGTAATATTCCATTGTATACATGTGCCACATCTTGTTTATCCATTCATCTGTTGATGGACACTTAGGTTGCTTCCATATCCTGGCTATTGTACATTGCGGTACATGACTCTTTTTGAATTATGGTTTTCTCAGGGTATATGCCCAGTAGTGGGACTGCTGAGTTGTATGGTAGTTCAATTTTTAGTTTTTTAAGGAACCTCCATACTATTGTCCATAGTGGCTGTATCAATTAACATTCCAACGAACAGTGCAAGAGAGCTCCCTTTTCTCCACACCCTCTCCAGCATTATTGTTCGTAGATTTTTTGATGATGGCCATTTTCACCGCTGTGAGGTGATACCTCATTGTAGTTTTGATTTGCATTTCTCTAATGATTAGTGATGTTGAGCATCGTTTCATGTGTTTGTTGGCAATCTGTATATCTTCTTTGGAGAAATGTCTATTTAGGTCTTCTGCATATTTTTGTACTGGGTTGTCCGTTTTTTTGATATTGAGCTGCATGGGCTGCTTGTAAATTTTGGAGATTACTCCTTTGTCAGTTGCTTCATTTGCAAATATTATCTCCCATTCTGAGGGTGATCTTCTCATCTTTTTTTATGGTTTCCTTTGCTGTGCAAAAGCTTTTAAGTTTCATTAGGTCCCATTTGTTTATTTTTGTTTTTATTTCCAATTCTCTAGGAAGTGGGTCAAAAAGGATCTTGCTGCGATTTATGTCATAGAGTGTTCTGCCTATGTTTTCCTCTAAGAGTTTTATAGTGTCTTGTCTTACATTTAGTTCTTTAATCCATTTTGAGTTTATTTTTGTGTATGGTGTTAGGGAGTGTTCTAATTTCATTCTTTTACATGTAGCTGTCCAGTTTTCCCAGCACCACTTATTGAAGAGGCTGTCTTTTCTCCATTGTATATTCTTGCTTTATCAAAGATAAGGTAACCACATGTGCATGGGTTTATCTCTGGGCTTTCTATCCAGTTCTGTTCATCTATATTTCTGTTTTTGTGCCAGTACCATACTGTCTTTTTTTTTTAAATAAATTTATTTTATTTATTTTTGGCTGCATTGGGTCTTCGTTGCTGTGTGCAGGCTTTCTGTACTTGTGGCGAGCGGGGGCTACTCTTCATTGCGGTGTGTGAGCTTCTCATTGTGGTGTCTTCTCTTGTTGTGGAGCACGGGCTCTAGGCTCATGGCCTTCAATAGTTGCAGCACGTGGGCTCAGTAGTTGTGGCTCACGGGCTCTAGAGCGCAGGCTCAGTAGTTGTCGCTCACGGGCTTAGTTGCTCCACAACATGTGGGCTCTTCCTGGACCAGGGATTGAACCCGTGTCCCCTGCATTGGCAGGCGGACTCTCAACCACTGTGCCACCAGGGAAGTCCCTACCATACTGTCTTGATTACTGTAGCTTTGTAGTATAGTCTGATGTCCGGGAGCCTGATTCCTCCAGCTCTGTTTTCCTCTCTCAAGATTGCTTTGGCTATTCGGGGTCCTTTGTGTTTCCATACAAATTGTAAAATTTTTTGTTCTAGTTCTGTGAAAAATGCCATTGGTAGTTTGATAGGGAATGCATTGAATCTGTAGATTGCTTTGGGTAGTGTAGTCATTTTCACAATGTTGATTCTTCCAATCCAAGAACATGGTATATCTCTCCATCTATTGGTATCATCTTTAATTCCTTTCGTCAGTGTCTTATAGTTTTCTGCAGACAGATCTTTTGTCTCCTTAGATAGATTTATTCCTAGGTATTTTATTCTTTTTGTTGCAATGGTAAATGGGAGTATTACCTTAATTTCTCTTTAACATCTATCATCATTAGTGTATAGGAATGCAAGAGATTTCTGTGCATTAATTTTGTATGCTGCTACTTTAGCAAATTCACTGATTAGCTCTAGTAGTTTTCTGTTAGCATCTTTAGGATTCTCTATGTATAGTATCATGTCATCTGCAAACAGTGACAGCTTTACTTCTTCTTTTCTGATTTGTATTCCATTTATTTTTCTTCTCTAATTGTTGTGGATAAAACTTGCAAAAGTATGTTGAATAACCGTGGTGAGAGTGGGCCACCTTGTCTTGCTCCAGATCTTAGTGGAAATGCTTTCAGTTTTTCACCATTGAGGATGATGTTTGCTGTGGGCTTGTCATATATGGCCTTTATTATGTTTAGGAAAGTTCCCTCTATGCCTACTTTCTGGAGGGTTTTTATCATAAATGGGTGTTAAATTTTGTTGAAAGATTTTACTGCATCTACTGAGATGATCATATGGTTTTTCTTCTTCAATTTGTTCATATGGTTTATCACATGCATTGAGTTGCGTATATTGAAGAATCCTTGCATTCCTGGGATAAACCCCACTTGATCATGGTGTATGATCTTTTTAATGTGCTGTTGGATTCTGTTTGCTAATGGCCTGTAGTTTTCTTTCTTTGATATTGGCCTGTAGTTTTCTTTCTTTGTGACATCTCGGTCTGGTTTTGGTATCAGGGTGATGGTGGCCTCATAGAATGAGTTTGGGAGTGTTCCTCCCTCTGTATATTTTGGAAGAGCTTGAGAAGGGTAGGTGTTAGCTCTTCTCTAAATGTTTGATATAGAATTTGCCTGTGACACCATCTGGTCCTGGGATTTTGTTTGTTGGAAGATTTAAAATCACAGTCTCAATTTCAGTGCTTGTGATTTGCCTGTTTCTTCCTGGTTCATTCTTGGAAGGTTGTGCTTTTCTAAGAATTTGCCCATTCTTCCAGGTTGTAATCTTATTGGCATATACTTCCTTGTAGTAATCGCTCATGATCCTTTGTATTTCTGCAGTGTCAGTTGTTACTTCTCCATTTTCATTTCTAATGCTATTGAGTTGAGTCTTCTCCCTTTTTTTCTTGATGAATCTGGCTAATGGTTTATCAATTTTGTTTATCTTCTCAAAGAACCAATTTTTACTTTTATTGATCTTTGCTATTGTTTCCTTTATTTCTTTTTCATTTACTTCTGATCTGATCTTTATGCTTGCTTTCCTTCTGCTAACTTTGAGGTTATTTTGTTCTTTAATTGCTTTAGGTGTAAGTTTAGATTGTTTATTTGAGATGTTTCTTGTTTCTTGAGGTAGGATTGTATTGCTATAAACTTCCCTCTTAGAACTGCTTTTGCTGCATCCCATAGGTTTTAGGTCATCGTGTTTTCATTGTCATTTGTTTCTAGGTATTTTTTGATTTCCTCTTTGATTTCTTCAGTGATCTCTTGGTTAGTAAGTAGTGTATTGTGTAGCCTCCATGTGTTTGTGTTTTTTACAGAATTTTTCCTGTAATTGATATGTAGTCTCATAGTGTTGTGGTCAGAAAAGATAGTTGATACAATTTCAATTTTCTTAAATTTACCAAGCCTCTTTTGTGACCCAAGATATGATCTATCCTAGGGAATGTTCCATGAGGACTTGAGAAGAAACTGTATTCTGTTGTTTTTGGATGGAATATCCTATAAATATCAGTTAAGTCCATCTTGTTTAATGTATCATTTAAAGCTTGTGTTTCCTTATTTACTTTGACTTTGGATGATCTGTCCATGGGTGAAAGTGGGGTGTTAAAGTCCCTTACTATGATTGTGTTAGTGTCGATTTCCCCTTTTATGGCTGTTAACATTTGTTATGTATTGAGGTGCTCTTATGTTGGCTGCATAAATATTTACAGTTGTTATATCTTCTTCTTGGATTGATCCCTTGATCATTATGTAGTGTCCTTCTTTGTCTCTTGTAATAGTCTTTATTTTAAAGTCTGTTTTGTCTGATATGAGA
Organism: Phocoena phocoena; assembly: GCF_963924675.1. Classification (NCBI taxonomy): domain Eukaryota; kingdom Metazoa; phylum Chordata; class Mammalia; order Artiodactyla; family Phocoenidae; genus Phocoena; species Phocoena phocoena. The sequence goes on from NC_089221.1 coordinate 48,194,021, forward strand.
ATTGCTACTTCCGCTTTCTTCTGATTTCCGTTTGCATGGAAAGGCTTTTTCCATCCCCTCACTTTCTGTCTGTATATGTCACTAGGTCTGAAGTGGGTCTCTTGTAGACAGCATATATGTGGGTCTTGTTTTTGTATCCATTCAGCCAGTCTGTGTCTTTTGGTGGGAGCATTTAATCCATTTACATTTAAGGTAATTATCAGTATGTATGTTCCTATTACCATTTTCTTAATTGTTTTGGGTTTGTTATTGTAGGTCTTTTCCTTGTCATGTGTTTCCTGCCTAGAGAAGTTCCTTTAACATTTGTTTTAAAGCTGGTTTGGTGGTGCTGAATTCTCTTAGCTTTTGCTTGTCTGTAAAAGTTTTAATTTCTCTGTTGAATCTGAATGATATCCTTGCTGCATAGATTAATCTTGGTTGTAGGTTTTTTCCTTTCATCACTTTACATATGTCCTGTCACTCCCTTCTGGCTTGCAGTTTCTGCTGAAAGATCAGCTGTTAACCTTATTGGGATTCCCTTGTATGTTATTTGCTGCTTTTCCCTTGCTGCTTTTAATATTTTTTCTTTGTATTTAATTTTTGATAGTTTGATTAGTATGTGTCTTGGCATGTTTCTCCTTGGATTTATCTTGTATGGTACTGTCTGCACTTCCTGGACTTAATTATTTCCTTTCCCATATCAGGGAAGTTTTCTACTATAATCTCTTCAAATATTTTCTGTCTCTTTTTTTCTCTTCTTCTTCTGGGACCCCTATAATTCGAATGTTTATGCGTTTAATGTTGTCCCACAGGTCTCTAAGACTGTTCTCAATTATTTTCATTCTTTTTCCTTTGTTCTGCTCTGCAGTAGTTATTTCCACAATTTTATCTTCCACATCATTTATCCGTTCTTCTGCTTCAGTTATTCTGCTATTGATTCCTTCTAGAGAATTTTTAGTTTCATTTGTGTTGTTCATCATTGTTTGCTCTTTAGTTCTTCTAGGCCTTTGTTAAACGTTTCTTGTATTTTTTCCATTCTGTTTCCAAGATTTTGGATCATCTTTACTATCGTTATTCTGAATTCTTTTTCAGGTAGACTGCCTATTTCCTCTTCATTCTTGTTTGGTCTGGCGGGTTTTTACCTTCATCTGCTGTGTGTTTCTTTTTCTTCTTATTTTGCTTATCTTACTGTGTTTGGGGTCTCCTTTTCGCAGGCTGCAGGTTCGTAGTTCCTGTTGTTCTTGGTGTCTGCCCCAGTGGGTAACGTTGGTTCAGTGGGTTGTGTAGGGTTCCTGGTGGAGGGGACTGGTACCTCTGTTCTGGTGGATGAGGCTGGATCTTGTCTTTCTGGTGGGCAGGTGTGCATCTGGTGGTGTGTTTTAGGTGTCTGTGACCTAATTATGATTTGAGGCAGCCTCTCTCCTAATGGGTGGGGTTGTGTTCCTCTCCTGCTAGTTGTTTGGCATAGGATGTGCAAGCACTGTAGCTTGCTGGTCATTAAGTGGAGCTGGGTCTTAGTGTTGAGGTGGAGATCTCTGGGAGAGCTTCTGCCATTTGATATTACTTGAAGCCGGGTGGACCAATGTCCTGAACTTGGCTTTCCCACCTCAGAGGCACAGGCCTGACACCCGGTCGGAGCACCATGACCCTGTCAGCGACATGGCTCAGAAGAAAAGGGAGAAAGAAAATAGGAAAGAAATAAATAAAAATAATAAAAAGAAATAAAGTTATTAAATTAAAACATTTAAAAGATTTTTTAAAAATAAAAAAATTTAAAAGTAATAAAAGAAAAAAGAAAGGAAGAAAGAAGAGAGCAACCAAACCAGAAAACAAATCCACC